>NW_026294503.1:44008632-44591132 GCF_007827085.1 Peromyscus californicus insignis
TGGTATAGGATGGAGGCTCTAACTGGAGGTACAGATGGTACATGGCTGAAGAGTAGGCAGCCCAGGGTTTCCCCGCTCAGCTTGGAGCTGTGGTGGGTGTTGGATCCTCAGGAGACACAGGTCATAGAACAATCTCAGGGACGCTTACAAGTTCCCACCACTCCCGAGTGGCTCAGGAGCTGATGGCCTTGGCATACATTGTTTTCCCCGCCTGGCATGTAGGGGAACTCAGGGAACGTGGAATTGAATGATGCTGTGGAGCCAACCCGACCTCTGGCAAGATGAAGTGTATGGAGGAGGTGACGTCTGGGTCTTGGTGGGAACAGGGAAGGAGTGAGGGACGCTTGATGGCTGCCTCGGGCCAGGTTGCTGATGGGATGCTGAGAAAGATCAGAAAAGCTGGGATCACACAGTCCTGGGTCATCTTCAAACTCGAGTTGTGGTCTCTTTCTTGTGCACACCCCGTCTCTCCCTCTTAGCTGCAGCCTCCTTTTCTATAAAGCAGGGGTGATGGAAGTTACTCAGGGCTCAGGAGGGGTGGCGTGTGAGCATATGGTGTTCTGGCCACTGTGCCCTGTGTCGTGCCCAGAGAACTTCAGAGAGAAGGGCTTTGTAGTGGTCCAGTTGACAGAAGCAGGCAAGGGCTGCAATGTGCTAGATTCAGAGACAGGAGAAACGGATTGGTAGCTTGAGAAGTCATGAACTTATTCAACTGCAAGGACACAGGAGCCTGGCTCTGCCTTGCTCTGAAGCACCCAGATCCAAGGAAGAGACAGATGGATAAGCACTACACGCCAGACATCAGCGCGGCATGGAGGCAGTGTTGGGCATCTCCTAATTCTTGATACTAGAGCCTCACAGCTCAGGGCTTGTAGGCTTCTTATGGGCTTATACAAAGGTTTGAGAGTGGAAGAAATAACTGTCAGCCACAGGACACACAAAGAAAGGGCTGGGAAGGTGGCCTGTGAGTAAGGTGCTTGTTGCACAGTCGTGAGGTCCAGAATTTGGATCCCCAGTTCTCACATAAAAAGCTGGGCCTGGTAGCAGGCACCTGTAATCCCATGCTGGAGAGACTAAGGCAGGAGCATCCTTGGGACTTGCCGGCATGCCAATGAGCTTCAGTTTCAGTGAGAAATCCTCTCTCAGAAACTAAGGTTGAAGAGCTGGAGAGATGACTCAGAGGTCAAGAGCACTGACTGCTCTTCCATAGGACCCGGGTTCAATTCCCAGCACCCGCACGGCAGCTCACAACTCTAACTCCGGTTCCAGGGAACCCAACACTCTCACACATGCAGGCAAAACACCAATGCATATAAAATAAAATTAAATAAATTACAGAGGCGGAGAGTGATTGATGAAGACAGCCAATAATGTCTCTGACCTCTACACACACACACACACACACACACACACAGGACACACACAGGAGGATATGTGCACATACAAAATACATAAAGAAGGAAACATAGAATTCAATGAGAATTTATTGCAAACCCACACAAGTATTTTTATTGTTGTTTGAGACAGGTTCTCAAGTAGCCCAGGCTGACCTTGAATGCTTGATCCTCCTGATCACCCCCCACGCCCCAATACTGTGATTACCAGCCCCACCTTTTTGTTTTTATTTTTTTAGAGTCTCACATTATGGACGGGCTGACCTGGAAGTCATTATGTAGCTCAAACCTGAGGCAATCAATCCCCTCGTGTGACATGGTTCGCAAAGATGGAGGAGTGGGGACTCTGAGGGTTCTCACGAAGGAACTGACTCACTGATGTAGAATGGAATCCCTAAAGACAACCTCAAAGGTGGAGAGCAGGTGGGCCAGTCCTGTTCAGAGCTGGTCCACAAACCCTGTGTAGGGACGGACGTTAACTAGAGGTGCAGAGGGCACAGGACTGAAGGCGGGGAGCCCAAGGGTCCCAACCTGTGAGTACTGGGGTTGTAGGAACGAGCTACTCTGTTTGCTCCGTGGGAGTGTTTTCAAAAAACAGGGCTGGAGAGATGGCCAAGTGGTTAAGAGCATATACTGCCTTGCAGAAAACTCAAGTTTCATCCCCAGCAGCCCTGTCAGGTAGCTCCTAACTGCCTGGATCTCCAGCTTCAGGAGAACACAGCACCCATAGGCTCTGAGGGCACCCGCTCTCCTGTATTCATACCCTCACATTCATGTAGTTTTGAAAAAGCTCTTTTTTTTTCTTTTTGAGACTGAACTCTTATAGATCCACATGCTTCTGTCTCCCAAGTGCTGCCATTAAAGGCCTGTGCCACGACATCTGGCTAATTTTAAAAAATCTTTTTAAAATTAAAATAAACAGCCAAGCCGTGGTGGCGCACGCCTTTAATCCCAGCACTCGCACAGGGGAGGCAGAGGCAGGCGGATCTCTGAGTTTGAGGCCAGCCTGGTCTAGAGAGTGAGTTCCAGAATAGCCAGGGCTACACAGAGAAACCCTGTCTCAAAACACAACAAACAAACAAACAAACAAACAAACATAATCATAAATAATGCTATTTGTTTTATATATGCATATATATTTATTTATAGAGAGATGGGAAAATTTAGAGATGTTTGTATAGGTCAAGGTGAGTGAGGGGCTCCTTTGTGCCAGACTGAGGGTGTTCGGCAAACACGGCTGTGTCCAGGGTCACCCAGGGAAGACTTCCCAGTGGAAGTGATATTTGGGTCAAACCTTGAAGGAGGAGAAGGGACTGAACAGAAGAAAAAGTGGCCCAGTGATGGTTGGAGGAAAGACAAACACATGGAGAATTTAGGTGACAGTCTGTATGTAGAAGGGTTGGCTGAGGGTTAGGTGTCAAACTTGGATTTTATCCTTTGGAAAACCAGGAACCATAGAGAGTTTTAAGAAGAGGAATAGGAAAATGACATGGTCATTGTGTATATGTGCATCCGTGCATGCATGGGAGTGTGTAGTATGTATGAACGTGTGTGTGTGTGTGTGTGTGTGTGTGTGTGTGTGTGTGTTGCTAGGGATGGAGCCCTAAGCCCCTCACATGCTACACAGTAGTTTACCCCTCAGCCTCAACCTTTTTTGAAGTTTACTCTTAAAGCATCATGGGAGTTTCATAGTTGGAGGAGTGAGGAGGAGGAGGAGGTGCTGGAAGATTTGGGGGGCCAAAGTGCTGTTAGGAGACTGGGGTGTTAATTCTGCTGACACTGATGAGGCCAGGGTGGGGTGAGAGCAGGAGGGGACAGCTGAGAATTGGGCATGGGCTGGACTTGGGAAGCAGGCAGCAATAACAACACTTACTGTTCCTTGGATGTTCAATGTGGGCCTGGAGTTTCCTATGTCCACAGCAAGTGTGTTTCCTTACTGAATCCTTACAATTCCCTGAATATGAGAGTCCCATTCAATTAGAATCTACATCATGTGAACTTTCAACTGACCAGGATTCTGTGCCTTACCCTTAAAAACTGTGTCAGCAGCACGTGACAGACATTCTCCACAAACAAGCAAAACAACAAAGACACAAACACATCCAGAAAGTGGACCAGCTGGGTGTGAATCTCTCCAGACTCACCCTCAGCTCTGTGTCTGTGTAGCTATGTGCACATCTGGATGTGTTTGTGTATAACTCCTGACAGCAGAACACACAGAAAATGAGCCAGCCTGAGTGGGGTGTGAACTGAGGTGTGTGTCTACCTGCATCTTCAGGTTCACATCAGCGTTGTTGTCAGCAAACTATTCTAGAGTTCCCCACCCCCATCCCCACTCCCACCCCCCACCACACCTTTTTTATTTGTTTTTTCAAGACAGGGTTTCTCTGTGTAGTCTTGACTGTTTTGGATCTCGCTCTGTAGACCAGGCTGACATCGAACTCACAGAGATCTGCCTGCCTCTGCACCACCATTGTCCAGCTGCTTTATGTGTTTTGATGCTGTGTTATTTGGTGCACACTTATTTATGTCTAAAAATATTTATTTGCTTATTTATTTATTTATTTATTTATTTTAATTTATGTGTATGCATATATACTTGCATGAGTTTATGTCACCATATGTGTGCAGGTGCCCATAGTGGTTAGAGGACATCAGGTCCCCTGGATCTGGAGTTACAGGCAGTTGTGGGTGCTGGGAATAGAACCCAGGTCCTTTGCAAGAACAGTTCAGGCAAGAACCTCTGTGCCATCTCTCCAACCCTTACTTACGTCATTTTATCTTTATTATGATTAGCTTCTGACTTTATTAAGTGCTCTTTGGCAAACAAGTATCTGAAGGAGAAGAGGACTATATTTATTGTAGCCAAGGGTTCCTGTTTTGATGGACACAGTGACTTACAATGCTCTGTCTATTGCTGTCCTTGGGACCGGTCAGAGGGATTTGAGTAGCAGTGTATCCTATGTCCCATACTATCTGCCCACATCTTCCTGTGTGTGTAGGGAGCTGTCCACCCTGAGCTGTGCTTCCTGCAGCTACCTCCCTTTTAATGTGTCTCCCTTTGCTGTTGTTGTTGTTGTTGTTGGTGGTGGTGGTGGTGTGTGTGTGTGTGTGTGTGTGTGTGTGTGTGTGTGTGTGTGAGAGAGAGAGAGAGAGAGAGAGAGAGAGAGAGATATGTGCACATGTGCAGGGCTTGGATGCATGCGGAGGTCAGAGGTCAACATCAGGTACCTTCCACCCTAGTGTAAGACCACATCTCTCACTGAAGCTGGAGCTCACAGATTCGGCTAGACTGGCAGGCCAGCAAGCCCCAGGCATCCTCTCTGCACCCCCAGTGCTGGGATTACGGATGCATGCCCTGTGCCAGAGTTTTACATAGGTGCCAGGAGTCTGAGCTCAGGTTCTCAGGCTTGCACTGACGAGAGATGAGTCCCCAGCTCCAGTGTTTTGGATTTCTTACACGGTATTTTCTGTGTCTCATGCCAAGAAGGGCCATTCTCCCTGTGGTTCTTACAACAGGAGACTGAACTGGGCAGGGGTAAATCTTTGACTCTGGGCCGGGTGGTGGTGGCGCATGCCTTTGATCCCAGCACTCAGGAGGCAGAGTCAGGCGGATCTCTGGGAGTTCGAGGCCAGCCTGGTCTACAGAGCGAGATCCAGGACAGGCACCAAAACTACATAGAGAAATCCTGTCTTGAAAAACCAAAAAAAGAAAGAAAGAAAAAAACAAAACAACAACAAAAAAAAACCTTTGACTCCGGTTTCTAGCAGGAGCCTGGCTGTACATGCCAGGTATGACTGGAAGCCGTGACTGGGTGACCCAAGCCTGGCACTGGGAAAGGTAGCAGAGTCATCTGGGTGAGAGCCAGTGGCCAGGGTGTGCTTTCATTGCCACATCTGCAAGATGGAGCCACAGTTGGCTTCTGAGGTCATTGTGATGTGTGGGAACACTTGGAATGTGCACCCTGGGACACAGGGAACACCCCTTCCACAGATATTTATCTATTGCATGTCATGTGTCCTCAAGTCCTCAGGCTACATCAGTGAAGTAGTACAATTCAAACTGTACCCAAAGGAAATAAGCAAAAACCAAAATACATTGATTGGGAGGAGGGTAGTACTAAGGATGGAGGAGCCTAAGGCCTGGTGCATGCTGGGAAACACCTTGTACCTCTCCCTTTTTTGGATACAAATTGCCCAGGCTAGCCTTGAACTTGAAGTCCTCTTTCCTCAGCCTTCCAAGTAGTTGGAATCACAAGCCTGAACAAGGGCTACACATGAATTGTTTTCATGATGTAATTTGAGGAAATCGAGCAAGGAGGAAGAGTCCAAAGCAGAAAGAAGGATCGTTATGCACAGCCGTGAACAGAGGGATCGAGGCAGGCCTTTCTGAGATCAAGACACTTGCCTGAAGACCTGCAGCTTCTGAGGAGCTCGGGCACAGGGGTGTCTCAGAAAGAACATTCCAGAGAGGAAGAACAATGGGTGGAGAGGTCCCAGTGGGTGAGGTGGCTGAGGTAGTCTAGGGATAGCAAGCAGGAGGCCAGTGTGGCTGGAGTTGAAGGAGAGAGGGCATGCAATGGGGCCACACACACAAGGCCACCGCAGGAGGCCACCACATGGGGCCACCACACAAGGCCACCGCAGGAGGCCACCACATGGGGCCACCACAGGAGGCCACCACATGGGGCCACCACACGAGGCCGCCACATGAGGCCACCACACGAGGCCCGCCACATGAGGCCATCACACGAGGCCACCACACGAGGCCATCACATGAGGCCACCACATGGAGCCACCACATGGGGCCACCACATGAGGCCACCACACGAGGCCACCACATGAGGCCACCCGCATGGGGCCACCGCACGAGGCCACCACATGAGGCCACCACCTGGTCTCTGCACAGATCTGGCTTGGCTCTGAGGACGGCATGGTAGAAGGTGGATGCACAGCAGAGATACATTGGGGTCTACATTGTCAAGGGTGTGTCTAGTCTGCACTCCTGAGAAGGCCTGAGGGGGTCAGGCTGGGGAGACCAGGAAGAGGCTCCTGAAGATAATTCACAAGAGTGGATGGTAAACTAAGAGAGATGGCGCTCATCGGCAGTCCCAGCACTTGGGAGGCGAAGGCAAGACCATCCCAAGTTCACGGCTAGCCTGGACTATTTAATGAGGCCAACCTGGGCTACATATTGAGACCCTAATACCCTGATTGGGTTTGTGAGTTAGTTTTTCCCATTTAAAAATTACTTCTTTTTTTTTTAATTTTAATTTTTAAATTTCTTTTATTGAAAATAGGTTTTTTCCCCCCCATACAATACATTCTGCTAAACCCTCCTCTAGCTCCTCCAAGACCTCCCCTTTCTTTTTGGCCATGCTACACTCTACGACTGAGCCACATTCCACGCCTTAAAAATTATTCTTCCTGGGGCCGGAGAGATGGCTCAGCGGTTAAGAGCACTGGCTGCTCTTCCAGAGGACCTGGGTTCAATTCCCAGCACCCACATCAGGCAGCTCACAACTGCCTGTAACTCCCCTTCCAGGGGATCCTCACACACACACACATACATGCACATGAAATAACAATAAGTAAACCTGGAAAAAATTACTCTTCCTGCTGGGCGGGTGGTGGTGCACGCCTTTAATCCCAGCACTCAGGAGCAGAGCCAGGTGGATCTCTGAGTTCAAGGCCAGCCTGGTCTACAGAGTGAGTTCCAGGACAGCCAGGGCTACACAGAGAAACCCTGTCTTGAAACACACACACACACACACACACACACACACACACACACACACACACACACACACGCACACGCACACACACTCTTCCTCTCCTTCACAGTTCCACTGAAGTATGGTTAACATCAGACAAGGCTCTCAGACTTACCATACACTTAGACGGGCTTTGACACACGGCAAACCCCAAACCTAAAACCATTGCCACAAACTCTCCCCCAGTTCCCTTCTTAGCAATCTCTCCCTCCAACAACACCCCATCCCCAGGGAGCCATGAGGGGACTGGTCCACTATGAGTTACTCTGCATCTTCTAGAACCTTCTGATAGAACTCACAGTATGTGCTTTGGGGGAGCAGAGAGCCTGGCTCCTTTCATGGAGCATAATTATTTCGAGATCCGTCACTGCTGTTGTGTGTCGGAGTGCTTCCTTTTCATTGTGCAAGAGCACCCAGCTGTATGGATAGACCATAATTTGTTTACCCATCCGTCTGTTGATGGATGTTTGAGCTGCTTCCAGATTTGGGCTTATTACAAACAAAATGGCTATGAGCATTCGTGTTCTCGTTGTGTAGACTTATGTTTCTCTTCTTGTAGGTAAACACCTAGGGGTGTGATGTCTGGGTCAGAGGGTTTGTCTATTTAACTTTGCGAGAACTTTTTTTTTTTTTTTTTTTTGGTTGTTGTAGTAGTTTACAAAGTGGCTGCACCACTTGATGTCCTTACCAGCAGAGTGTGAGGGTGTCCAGCTTCTCCCCACGCTGGCTGACACCTGCTGTGGCCACTTTACTCAAGGTTTCTTGTTCTGATAAACACAGAGGAGCCTCAGCATGGCTCTGGTTGGTTTTTCCCCTAATGCATCACGTTCTGATGTCTCTTGTGCTTATTTGCCTCATGTCCTCTTTGTTGAATTATCTATAGGTCTTTTATCTATTAGAAAAAAAAAAAAAAGGAAGCCAGGCGGTGGTGGTGCACATCTTTAGTTCCAGTAAAAAAGGAGACAGAGGCAGGTGGATCTCTATGAGTTTAAGGCCAGCCTTGTCTATATTGTGAGTTGCAGGACAGCCAGGGCCATACAGTGAAACCTTGCCTTGAAAAATAAAACCTTTTAATTAGCACATATTGATGTCTTTTTGTGAAATGGTGTCCTTTGAAGAGCAAGAGTTTTGTTTATCTTCTTTTCCTTTTATGCACCGTGCATCTTTGCCTAAGGTCTGATTTTCCCCCAGAAGCATAACAGTTTCAGAGATGCTGTGCTGAGATGCAGGTTGTTTCACACGTGGCCAGTCAGTTGCTCACACACTGTTGGAGAGACTGTCCTTTCTCCAGCAACCTGTTATTTATTTGTTATCCATTCATTCATTCATTTGTTTGTTTGTTTCTTTTGTTTTTTCAAGACAGGGTTTCTCTGTGCAGCTTTTGGAGCCTGTCCTGGAACTCGCTCTGTAGACCAGGATGGCCTCGAACTCACAGAGATCCGCCTGCCTCTGCCTCGTGAGTGCTGGGATTAAAGGCGTGCGCCGCCGCCCGCCGCCGCCGCCGCCGCCGCCGCCGCCCGCCGCCGCCGCCGCCGCCGCCGCCGCCGCCGCCGCCGCCGCCACCACCCGGCTGACCTGTCATTTTTTAAGAAAGTTCCCTGGTTTGCTTTCTGTTTCTGGGACATACTCCATGACCAAATACAACTTGGGGAGTGTCGGTGGATTTTCCTGTCCCGCCAGCCAGCTCCCAAATAACCACACAGAGACTTCTTATTAATTATGGAAGCTCAACTGATAGCTTAGGCTTGTTTCTAACTATAACTTAAATTAACCCACAATTTTACCAACCTATGTTCTACCACGTGGCTTTTACCCCTCTCCCACTCTGTGTGTCTGACTCGTTCTGCGTCTGGCCGGCTTCTCGGCCCTTCTTCTCCCCGGCATCCTCTGTGCCTGGAAATCCCACCTAGCTATTGGCTATTCAGCTTTTCATTAAACCAACCACAGTGACATGTCTTCACACAGTGTGAAGGATATTCCACAGCAGGGGAGGAGAGGGTTTGTTTCATTTTACAGCTTACAGTCCATCATGAAGGGAAGTCAAGGCAGGGACTCCAGGCAGGAACTAAAGTAGAGGCCAGGGAGGGGTGCTGCTCACTGACTTGCTCCCCATGGCTTGCTCAGCCTGCTTTCTTATACACCCAAGGACCCCTTGACAAACATAGCACTGCCCACTGTGGGCTGGACCCTCCCACATCCATTATTAATCAAGAAAAACGCCCCACAGGCTTGTGTATGGGCCAATCTAACGGAGGCATTTTCTCAATTGAGGCTCCTCTTTCCAATGACCGTGGTTTGTGGCAAGTTGATAAAAAACCAACCAGCGCCGGGCGGTGGTGGTGCACGCCTTTAATCCCAGCACTCGGGAGGCAGAGGCAGGCGGATCTCTGTGAGTTCGAGGCCAGCCTGGTCTACAAAGCGAGTTCCAGGAAAGGCGCAAAGCTACACAGAGAAACCCTGTCTCGAAAAACCAAAAAAAACAAAAAACAAAAACAAAAAAAAACAACCAGCGTAGTACTTTATTATTTACTTATTTTGTGTACGTGTGTGTGCAGATGTAGGTGTTTGGGCACATCTGTGCCAAAGCACATGTGCAGAGGTGAGAGGACAATGTGTGGGAGTCAGTTCTCTCCTTACACCGTGTAGGTTCCGGGGATTGAACTCAGGTCCTCAGGTTTGGTGGCAAGCGCCTCCACCTGCTGGGCCACCCTACTGTCCCTGCTTTATCTTTTGCACATATGTTGAAAGTTAATTGACTATGTGGGTTTATTCTTAGGCAGTGTTGGCCCATTGATCCGCATTTTTGTTTTGTTTTTCAAGACAGGGTTTCTCTGTGTAGCCCAGACTGTCCCGGAACTCGTTCTGTAGCCCAGGCTGGCCTCGAACTCAGAGATCCACCTGCCTCTGCCTCCCGAGTGCTGGGATTAAAGGTGTGTGTCACCATGCCCAGGACATATATATATATTTTTTTAATGGAGTACTATCTGCAGTGATCATTTTGGTCTTGTCTGTCACGTGATCAGGCGGTATGCGGTCATGTGTGTGGCGGTCAGAGGATGACCTCAAGTTCTAGTGATTGCCGTCCATCTTGTTTGCCACGGCCTATGCTGGGTTAGCTAGCCCTGGAGCTTCCAGGGATTGTCCTGTGTCAGCCACCATCCCTGGGCAGATAGAAGCAGGCTGTCAAGCTTGCGTAGTAAGTGCTCTACCCACTGAGCCATAGCACTGACCCCTTGTTGCATTTTTATTGGGACTGGAATTGGCGTAAATCTGTCCAGCAGTTTTAGGAAACTGGTACCTCACCAATATGGAGTCTTTTCATCCGTGAACGTAACAGACCTTTGCAGTGGATTTTTGTGTAATGTCGCTCAGCAGTATTGTATCGATTTTCACGTGTAGGTCTTCACATCTTCTGTTACATTTATTCATAAGCCTTTGCTTTAAGAAATGGTTTGTTAGCCAGGCAGTGGTGGCGCACGCCTTTAATCCCAGCACTCGGGAGGCAGAGGCAGGTGATCTCTGTGAGTTGAGGCCAGCCTGGGCTACAGAGCTAGTTCCAGGACGGTTAGAGCTGTTACACATAGAAACCAAAAAAACTCGAAAAACAAAACAAACAAAAAAAACCCTGTTTGTTTATGTGTGTGCATGACGCACTGCATGTGTGGATGTCACAAGACAACAGACAGGAGTCAGTTCTCTTTTTCTCCCATGTGGGTCCCAGGATCAAACCCAAGCACTTTTGCCCACTTTCTCACCCACCTGGTTATAGTGTAAGGCTATTTTAGCTGGTAAGTTGTCTTGCTTTTATGTTTCAGTGTGGTAAAAAGTTTAAGTTACAGAAAGAGTTTATAAGGACACTCCAAAAAAAAAAAAAATCCTGGAAATATCCTTTACCCAGATTCCTATGATGTTAACAGTCGTCCCCCTGACACATACCCACATACCCAAGACAGGGTCTCACTATGTGGCCCTGACCTGATAGACCAGGCTGGCCCCAAACTCAGGAGGTGGAGGCAGGAGGACCAGGGGTTCAAGATCTTCTTGACTGCATAGTAAGTTTTAGGCCAGCCTGGGCTACATGAGACCCTGTCTTCAGAAAGGGAGGGAGGAAGAGGGAATTAACATTGGTATAGAGCTATTGAGTGAATTGCTGACTTCAGATTCCCTTAGTGTTTCCAATAGTATCCTTCCCTTCCTCCTTCCCTCCCTCCCCCCTCCCTCCTTCCTTCCTTCCCTTCCCTCCTTCCCTCCCTTCTTCCTTCCCTCCCTCCCTCCTTCCCTCCCCCTCCCTCCTTCCTTCCTTCCCTTCCCTCCCTCCCTCCTCCCCTCCCCCTCCCTCCCTCCTTCCTTCCCTTTCCTCCCTCCTTCCCTCCCTTTCTCCCTTCCTCCTTCCAGTTAAGATGGTGCCCACCAGGGTTCTCTCCTGCAAAGACGGGGCTTTCAGAGGTGTGGGAGGTGAATCACCAGGTGCAGTTCACATTCAGGAAGCCGGAAACAGCTCCTTTCCGGTAGCGCAGGGAGTGCTGTGGCCTTTCTCCATTGCCCCGCGTTATTCATAGCGAGAGTTTAGCCATTTGTTCAGTTTTCCAGTTTATCGATTAGTGTGTATTGGTGTGAGCATGTGTGGAGATCAGAGGACAGCTTGAGGGGGTTGCTTCTCTCCTTCCACCACGTAGGCTCTGGGGGTCAGACGCAGATCATCAGTCTTGGTGGCAAGCACCTTTATCCCATGAGTCCTCTTGCTGGCCCTCCCTTTGTTCAGTCTTTGTTTTTTTTTTTTGTTTTTTTTTTTTTTTGAGCTGGGGATCAAACCCAGGGCCTTGCGCTTGCTAGGCAGGCGCTCTACCACTGAGCTAAATCCCCAACCCCTGTTCAGTCTTAATATATATGTAAGATGGTGTCAAGATTGCCGACTCACACTCCGGTTTAAAATAGACGTATCACCGATCACACAGTGTGCACGGTTCTCTCTGCCTTTAGTCTCCAGTCTCCAGTCAACACATCACTGTTGGCTCAGCACCCTCCTTCCAGAATTCTGGGTCATTAATATGTGCTTAGTTTTTTTTTTTTTTTTTTCCGAGACAGGGTTTCTCTGTGTAGCTTTGCGCCTTTCCTGGAACTCACTTGGTAGTCCAGGCTGGCCTCGAACTCACAGAGATCCACCTGCCTCTGCCTCCCGAGTGCTGGGATTAAAGGCATGCGCCACCACCGCCCGGCCTAATATGCGTTTAGAATATAAATTTATCCCGATTTCCCCAAATCTTTTCTTATTTGGTGATACTGTTTAAGATTCAGATTTACTTATTTATTGGTTTTTCAAGTCAGGGTTTCTCTGTATCATTCCGACTGTCCTGGAACTCTGTAGACCAGGCTGGCCTTGAACTAAGAGATCCACCTGCTGCCTCCCAAGTGCTGGGACTAAAGGCATGTTCCACCAAGCCCAGCTGATTTATTTTTATTTTTAATTATGTGTATGTGCGCTGATCTATCACGTGGGTGCCCGCCGAGGCCAGAGAGAGTGTCAGATTCCCCGGAAGTGAAGTTCCAGGAGACTGTGAGCTGCCCAACAGGGGTGATGAGGACCAAACTCAGGTTTTCTGTAAGAGCAGTGCATGCTCTTAACTGTTGCTGCCTCTCCAACTCTAGTAATACCATTTATTAATAGTATTAATACTTAAAAACTTAATTTCTGATTGTTGGTAGTATATAGAAATGAGAGTAACTTTTGTATATTGACCTTGCCAAACTAACTTTATTTTCCTTTTAGACAGATTTTCTGTGTAGCTCTGGCTGTCCTGGAACTCACTATATAGACCAGGTTGGCCTCGAACTCACAGAGATCCATCTGCCTCTGCCTTCTGAGTGCTGGGATTAAAGGTGTGCACCACTACTGCTTAGCGCTAAACTGACTATTAATTATAATTTTTGTTAGTCATTTGTTTAGGATTTTCCATGTAACTGTCTGAAGAGCATCATTTTCCCTCTTCCACTTTGCTGCCTTTTATTTTGTGTTCTTGCCTTATGTACTGGCTTCTCTGTTAGTGCTGAATGGAAGTGAGAGCAGACGCCCATGTGCCTGCACCGTGAAAGCAGAGGTCACAGAATCCTTAAAGGACTGGGGTTTAGTGATGGCCGTGAGGGGGAGGGTTGCTGCATGGGAGACGGAGGGGTGGTGTCGTCAGGGGCCCCTTCTCAGGGGTGCTCATGGTGTCGTCAGGGGTCCCTTCTCAGGGGTGCTCATGGTGTCGTCAGGGGCCCCTTCTCAGGGGTGCTCATGGTGTCGTCAGGGGCCCCTTTTCAGGGGTGCTCATGGTGTCGTCAGGGGGTCCCTTCTCAGGGGTGCTCATGGTGTCGTCAGGGGGTCCCTTCTCAGGGGTGCTCATGGTGTCGTCAGGGGGCCCCTTTTCAGGGGTGGTCATGGTGTCGTCAGGGGGTCCCTTCTCAGGGGTGGGTGCTCATGGTGTCGTTGGGGGCCCCTTCTCAGCAGAGGTAGAAAGAGACTGGCCTTCCTGAGACTTCCTTCTATGAGCTTAAATACGAAGGGGCTAAACTATGGATATTTTCAGAAAGTCTCAAGTCTGCTTGGCCCTCAGCATTCCTCTTCTTTGTTTGAGGACCCCTCTCAAAGCAGTTGAGTGGGAGAGGGCTCCCAGCTGACATAAGGTCTAGGTTGCCATCAGGTCACTGTTAGGGGAGTCTCAGCTCAGGTGTCTGTCTGTGGGGATCTTGAGGAAGATAGGGTGGCCGTGAGACTCCACAGCAGTAGCCATGACAGGCTGACCATCATCCCATGCCTTGTTTGTGGCCACTCCTGCAGTGTTCCTAAGAGCCCTGTGAGGTGACTACGAGGACCCCTGTCTCACTAACCCCTAAGGAGCGGCAGCGTAGGGAGGCGCTGGGAACTGCTGTGTTCTTACCCCGGCCACCTCTGTTCAGGCATCACCTGCCCTGAAATTCTGCCCTGCCACCCTCTCTGTCCAGTGGCAGAAGTGCCAGGCCCACTTCCCGGGGCTTCTTCTACTTACATAATCTGTCTCCTCCCAGATTAGAGACTCTATCTCGCTCCTCCTCACACCCCCTTCACCTAGCAAGGGACTCAGTGCACACTGGCCGTTAGCAACCACTGTCGCCCCAAATGCACAGTGGGACGGCAGTGTCAGGAGCCATCTTGTCAACCCAATGTGGGGTCATTGGAAGCACTCCTCCGATGAGACTGTCACTTGGGAAAGGATGAAGCCTGGCCCAAAGGCATCCAGGAGCCCACGCCTCCCTGTATTATACTCTGCCACCAGCCGGCCCCAGGATGCTCCAGGAAGTGCTGTGCATGACACCCGCCCCCAGGCGCCACCTCTTAGAGAAGGGACCATTGTCTCCGAAGGGTTAACGAGGAATGCAAGGAAGGGGCCCTTTAGCCATGATGCCCTCTGACCTTTCATAAATCAGAGGGGCTGGGGGCGAGGGGCTGCTTGGCAGAACTTGGTGGGGTGGGGACTTAGAAGCAGCTGCGCGCGACGTTGACATTGTTCCCACCATTCTGAGTGCAACAAATCCCTCTATTGTGTTCCTGGTTTATCTGGTTCCTCTTGTTTATGAGCAGGGCTCCTTTGGCAGTGGTTCCAGCCCTGGGCGGGTGGAAAGAGTGCTGGCACGCACTGAGGGGGGAGGGGCGGGAGGGGGCGCTGTCAATGCCCGCATTGTCCCCGCGCTTTTTGTTTCTACTGTAATGACATGTTGAGAGAGAGAGAGAGAGAGAGAGAGAGAGAGAGAGAGAGAGAGAGAGAGAGAGAGAGAGAGAGAGAGAGGAGCTGAGGAGGGAAGAGAACGGCAAAGAAAGAGCAAGGGCCCGGGTGTGGATTGATATCTGGGCCTGGGCGGATGTGCTGGCAGCTGGGCAGCAGGGCTGCATGGAGCCAGGCAGGGGTGCCTGGGAGGGGGCGGTGGCATGAGGGGTCAGCCAGTCTCCCCCACCCTAGCCTCTGCTGCCTGGCACCAGGTTCCCCCACCATCCGCCGGTCCTCCTCAGGCAGCTGGAGCGGGGCTAGTGCCAGGGTTGGGGTCTGCATTCCTCCGATGTGGCCCTGTCTGCCTGGGCTGCCTGGGCAGCTGGCTTGGCCTCTCACTTCCGTGTCTGAGGTCTGTGAAATGGGCAGTGCCGGGGCTGAAAGGCTGCCTGACCTTCTGGAAATAGAAGGGGGTTCTCCCTAGTCCTAGGGCTGTCCTCCTGAGCTCGGGCAGAGGAGGAAACATGCTGGGACAGAGCCCCAAACTGCCCCCAGAATGGCAATACCAAATGCCAGCTTGGCTCTGAGGGCCTCATCTCCCATCTGGGCCTCTGACCAATGTGAGGGGAGGGGAAAGAGAGGAACCTGAGCATGAGAGGTGGAGCCATGGGCCCACCCCACTCAGCCACAGGCTACTAGATGGCTCCTGAGTCTGTTTCTCTCCTCAGGTGTCAGGCTCCAGCCTGGGCTTATCTAGATGTGTGAATTCAAGATATCTGAAGGAGCCATGAAGCCCCTGGACCTCTGCGAGATGGAGGGGGCTCTGAGGCTATGGGCTTCTCCCTGCCACATTGTGTGTGGCCTTCTCTGTAACACCAGTTCGGAAGTCACCTGCCTGTGCCGGCCCATCTCTATGACACAGAGTGAACACTCTGTCTTTGGCCAGCCCAGACTCTGGGGAAGTTCTTTTCTGCCTCTGCCTCAGGAACCACACAGAACAAGTCAAGGCTCTCTGAGATTCTGACTCTTCACCTGTAAAATGCTGACAGTGGTCCCCGCTGTCCTTACCAGGTCACATGTGGATCTGTGGAAAGTTCAAGATCCCCCGAGATCCTCCTTGGCTAGGAGCTTGCTGTCCTGGGAGTACTTGAGGAGAGCCTTCACAGGAACCCAGCTTTTGTTTTGTTTGTTTGTTTGGTTGGTTTTTGTTTTTTTTCGAGACAGGGTTTCTCTGTGTAGCTTTGTGCCTTTCCTGGATCTCGCTTTGGAGATCAGACTGGCCTCGAACTCACAAAGATCCGCCTGCCTCTGCCTCCCAAGTGCTGGGATTAAAGGCATGCACCACCACCACCCGGCCAGTTTTTTTATTTTATTTTATTTTGTATTTTTTTACCTGAGGAGGGTTAGGGTAAAGGCCGTATATAGGCAGGATGAAGACTCAGAGCTCAGGCTAAGATCAGGGCTCAGTCTAGCATGAGGATTGAGGCTTAGTCAGTCAGAGGTAAGGATCATGGCTTAGATTGTAGCTAGGATCAGGGCTTAGTCAGGGGTTAGGATCATGGCCTGGGGTACAGTCAGGGTCAGGGCTCAGTCTGTAGCTGGGGGACAAATTCACTGTAGGAGAAAGTAAGGGTTTACTCAAGATCCAGACTCAGGATAAGGGTCCTGTCCAGGCCAAGGACCAGGGTAGTGCAGGGTATGGAAAAAGGCTCAGTAGGTAGACTGTGTCAGAGACAGGGTGGGTATTCATTCTAGAGTTAGGATAATGGTTCAAGCTAGGCTTGAGGCTTAGTCCATGACCAGGGAAAGTGCTCATTTTAGATTCAGGATTAGGGCTCATGTCTGTCTCCAAGATCAAGGCTGGTAAGTGTTCACTTTGGGTTTAAGGTCAGGCTACAGGCTGGGGTCAGGGCCAGGGTCAGGCTGGGGAAAGGCCTCTGGCAATCACCCAGCTTTGATGCACAATCTATAGCCAGTGTCTGTGGCTCTGTCTGTGGCTGGCCTGGGGCCAGGGCTCAGCTGTGATGTGGGTCAGGACCCTGTCTGGGGCTGTGTCTGTGAAGAGATGCTTGGGGGTTGGGAAACATGGCAAATGCAGAGAGATTGGGGAGGGTGGAGTAGAGGAGGTTGGACCAGGAAAAGAAGAGAGGTTCAGGAGCCCCTGACTGCGTGGAGAGATGCTGGTAGGAGGTTGCTAGTTAGGAAGATGTCCCCGTGGGGCTGCTCCTAAGTCTGGGGTAATGGTGGCTGAACTAATGTTGGGGGCATATGTGTGATGTGGGTAGGTCAGCATGGAGGCATGCTGATGCCTTCCCTACCTGAGTAGAGTCATCCTGAGCTGTGGGTACTGTTTCTTCAGCACGCAGGGTCTGCATCCCACAAGGGTCCCAGCCATCCCACATGACTGGAGTCCGAACCTTGCACAACCTGTCAGCTGAGAGCCTGTGGTAATTGGCTGGTGACTGGAGATGTTCCAAGATCAGGAACAGCTCCAAGGTCTAGCAAGGACCAGCTTAGAGGTGACTGGGCAGGATGACTATCAGGTCAGAGGTCAGTCTCAGTCTTATGTGCCACATACCTTTTCTCCTATCCTACCTAAGCAAACTCTGGTTACAGGCACATGACCAAGGCAAGCAGAGACAGGTCCAAAGTGAGGACATGGAGAGTGGTGGGCCCCACCCCAAACCCACATCTTCAGATGCTTTCTAAGAAGCCATGGGGACTGTGGTAGCATATGCATACAGGAAACCCTGGATTGGATTGAATCAAGGTCATTTTTTTTTTTTACTACCTAGGGAGTTTGAGGCCAGCCTGAGCTATATGAGATCCTGTCTTTAAAAAAACTAAACAAGCCGGGCGGTGGTGGCGCACGCCTTTAATCCCAGCACTTGGGAGGCAGAGCCAGGCGGATCTCTGTGAGTTCGAGGCCAGCCTGGTCTCCAAAGCGAGTTCCAGGAAAGGCGCAAAGCTACACAGAGAAACCCTGTCTCGAAAAAAAAAAAAAAAAAAAAAAAACAACAACAACAACAACAAAAACTAAACAAAGAAAAGTCTGTGGAATGAGATGGATGGCTTCCTGCCCTCCCCTCACTCAGACTCACCTGCAGCCACTGTCAGGCTTTTCTGGTTCTTTCCTGCCTCCTCTATTCAGGGGCTAAGCAGGTGAGGATACCCCCTCTGGTCACTGATGTCTTTCTCTTTTTCTCTCCCTGCCCATCTCCCAGACCTTTGGCTTCTGTGATGAGGGTCATCATAGATACAACGTCAGGGCCCAAAGGGACCTGAGGGACCTCCCATGCCCCTCACGCCCAGCATCACCTACTGGCTGTCTACTGTCTACTCAGTCTCTGCTGAGCATCCGATCCACAGAGGGGAGTCCCACAGGGGCCTTTCTGCTGCTGGAGGAGCCACTAACAGGAAAAGGCCTGGGCTCACAGGTTGCCCAGCTGGGGAAAGGACCAAGGAAGATTTCATGGCATTACTGACTTTGAGGTTTAGGTGTAGAAGGATAGACCAGGCAGGTATTAGCCTGGCTGGGGCTGGTGCCCGGATTTGCTGATGTTTGGTGTGGTGGTTCTGAGGAGCGTTTCCTCAAGGATGAATAAAAGGCCCTGCAGGGAGCAACCAGTGGCAAACAGCACAGTTTGAGGTTAGATCCAGTAGGGCTGAGCCCTGGTTCTGGTGCCTTCTAGCCCTGGTACCAGGGAGGAGCTAATGGGCCTCTTTGTACCAGGTTCATCTTTAAGAGGCCTGTGAGGATGAAAGTCTCACACGGCCCCTGCCTGTTAAATGGGACCACAGATGTCTGTCCTGCAATGGCCTGAGATACTGTCTTGGATTTGCCCAACTGTACCACCATCTTGGTAAGAATGTGGAGCGAGGCAGGGCGGGGTGGTGGCGCATGCCTTTGATCCCAGCACTCGGGAGGCAGAGCCAGGTGGATCTCTGTGAGTTTGAGGCCAGCCTAGTCTACAGAGCAAGATCCAGGACAGGCACCAAAACTACACAGAGAAACCCTGTCTTGAAAAAAAAAAAAAAAAAAAGAATGTGGAGCACAAAGACTCCAGATTGCAGAGTCCTCACTCACAGAAGCTATTTAGCTCCTGAGCTTGGAGAGTGAGAATCAGATGCCACAGGACTGCAGAGATGGCATCCCATATGACATCTCATAGCCACCTGTAAATCTACTTCCAGGGGACCCAACATCCTCTTACAGCCTCCGTGGGCACCAGGCATACATGTAGCACATGGATACACATGCAGGTCAAACACCTGCACCCATAAATAACCAACCAATTTTAAAAAATCAGACGCCAGCTTTTTGTTTAGCTATGGTGCCCAAGGGTTGAACCCACACATGCTAAGAGCAATCCCTACCATTGAGTCATGCTCCAACCCCCAGGAGCCAATTTGGTTACTGAAGCCATCGCTACAGTTGATGTGAGTCCTGAGGGTTGGACAGAGAGCATCTCACAGAGCCTCTCTTAGGGTCTACTTGCATCCCAAGCCAGAGCCCTTTCTCTATTTAAAGATTTATTTATTTGTTACGTATACAGAAGAGGGCGCCAGATCTCATTGCAGATGGTTGTGAGCCACCATGTGGGTGCTGGGAATTGAACTCAGGACCTCTGGAAGAGCAGTCGGCGCTCTTAACCTCTGAGCCATCTCTCCACCCCCCTTTCTCTGTTTAAGTGAGAGTTCTGTATTACACGTTTTCAGAGTAGAAACCTTAAGATAGTCACAGAAAATGGAGAGAAGAGCAGAGGCTCTCTGAACTCCACTGGGCCATTTGATGTCCCCCTTGGGGGAGGGCCCTGGTCTTTTCTGAAGATTCTGGGCTGTCATGGGGGTGGCAAGAGGGAAAGAAACTGTCTGGCAGGGGACCCTGCCATTGACACATGTCACCGTGCCCCCACTCTACCTGCGCCTGTGCTGGGCGTGGGACAATGGGCTACTGGGATGTGACATCTGTCAAAGTTGTTCATTCACCTTCAGTCACACACGTTACAAAGCAAGAGTGCTTTCCTAAAATCTGTAGAACTGCACGGTGTTCTAGCTCTGTTGACAGAGCGCTTGCCTAGAGTGCAGGAGGCCCTGCACTTGGTCCCCTGCACGACACCAAGCGGGTGTGATGGCATGACCTGTAATCACAGCACTCAGGAGGGGGAGGCTGGACGATCCGAAATTTAAGGTCATCCTCTGCTACATATGACTTCAAAGCCAGCTAAGGACCACATGGGACCCTGTCTCAAACAAAACCAAACCATGAAAATGACTTTCTTATAAAACCGTCTCAGCTTAGTGTCTCTCCATGCAAGCTTGCTACTGTATGTGTTTAGAAAGTATACATACACGCCGGGCGGTGGTGGCGCACGCCTTTAATCCCAGAACACGGGAGGCAGAGCCAGGCAGATCTCTGTGAGTTCGAGGCCAGCCTGGTCTCCAAAGCGAGTTCCAGGAAAGGCGCAAAGGTACACAGAGAAACCCTGTCTCGAAAAACCAAAAAAAAAAAAAAAAGAAAGTATACATACTATACAGTTAACCCTTTCAACCATTTTGGGGTGTGCAGGTCAGTGGCATTAATTGCATTCACACTGTGCAACTGTTACCACCTCCATTTCCACAACTCTCTCACCTTTCTTCTTTCTTTCTTTCTTTCTTTCTTTTTTTTTTTTTTTTGTTCTTTGAGACAGGGTTTCTTCTGTGTAGCCCTGGCTGTCCTCAAACTCTCTCTGTAGACCAGGCTGGCTTCGAACTCACAGAGATCCACCTGCCTCTGCCTCCAAGTGCTGGGATGAAACTTACGTGCTCTCTTATCTTTCTAAATTGAAAAACTTTTTGTGGCTCTTAGGCACTAACTCTCCAAGTTCCCCTCCCCTCCCTGGTAACCACCCCTCTCCTTTCTGCCTCTCACCTTGCCCTCTCAGGTCCATTATTTAAGCCTAGTCTTTTTGTCTCTGGCTTCTTTCGCTTAGCGCATGTCTTCAAGGGTCATCTGTGTCATACCACGTGCATGATGTGTGTATGTGGACATGACTGCCATGGTGCTCATGTGGAGGTTGGCAGACAAATCTGTGAAACTGGTCCTCTCTTGCCTCCTTTCTCTGGGTCCCAGGGATGGAATTTAGGTCGTTAGGAATGAATAGCAGGTGATCTCACCTGCTGACCCATCGCCCTGCCTCTCTGCCTCCCTTTTATGGTGAATAATACAAAGTCCATCATGGCACTGACAACAATCTGTTTACCCATGTGCTGTCTATGGGCCCTGGGTTGAGCCATCATTTGGCTGTGTGAGTCAGGCTGCTAGGAATAGGGGCAGCCTGGCATGCATAGGAATCTCTGCTTTTGGATTCTGTGCTCTTTTGTAGAGGGATCATTGATAAGTTTCCACACCCGAAGACTCTGCCTGTGAGAACAACACTTCGGGAAACCTAGGGAGGAGAGGGAAGGGACCAGTGAAGTTAGGCACTTGGTGGCTAACTGAGGATTCCCAAGCAGGCCAAGTGTGAGAGAGGTGAGCAGTGGTATTTTAGAGTCTGGCTGAGGAGTCGAGGCACCTAGCAGGGTGTGACTGTGAGGGGGTCCATCAATCCGGTGTAATAGCTCTGGCTTCTGCTGGAGGCAAGAATCTAGACTGTAGAAGAGGGGGCCGTGCTCCACTCAGGATTCGGCTCAGCTGCTGATGTCCCCCTTAGCCAGGGAACAACATATTGAGTGAGGGTTTTCCCCATAGCAGGTCAGTCTCCTGGAGTTCTTCATGGTCCTTGTAGCCACCCAAGAGGACATTGCCCAGGTAGCTTGCTCCTCCTTATCCTTGACTGGAGGCTCAGCTGGGTTTCCTTGCTCAGAAGCTTTCCCAAGAGGGTCCCTCCATGGTCACCCGTGTGCCTACTCACATCACACTCACTGTGTGCTTACAGCATGCATAGTCCACATACATTTTCCTGGCCACGCCCATCCAGAAACTCAACACTGTGCATGCATCTAATTGTAGTACTGAGGCACAGAAACACATATGCACATAAGCACACACCACAAACACATACCCCAAATCCACTGACATGTACATGTTCAAATGCAAGTGTGCACACTAGTCACCTGCATGTGTGCGTATACATTCACAGGCATGAACACTCACAGAGGAGCACGCGGCCATATACAGTCATAGCACACACACAGAGGAGGCGCAGGTGTATAACCTCACACACATGCATGCAACCACAGGACACTCAGATACACACCCTGTTCGTTCATTCTCATTTGCACACTCACACGTACTCCTTAGCTTTTTAAAATGATACTTACAAGCCTGATGTGGTGGCACACACCTTTAATCTTTGCATTTGGGAGGCAAAGGCAGATCTCTTTGAGTTCGAGGCCAGCCTGGTCTACATAGTGAGTTCCAGGCCAGCCAGGACTTCATGGAGAGACCCTGAGGCAAAAATAAAATAAAAATAAACTACACTTATGTATTTATTTAGTGTGTGTGTGTGTGTGTGTGTGTGTGTGTGTGTGTGTGTGTGTGTGTGTAGATCAGGGGACAATTTAGGGGTCCAGTCTCTCCTTCTACCATGTGGGTCTCAGAGACCAAACTCAATTAGTCAGGCTTGGAGGCAGGAGCCTTCATCTGCTGAGCCATCTCACCAGCTTCTCATCTACGTACTCTTCAAATTTTTTTTTAGATTTATTTGTCTTATGTGTTTGAGTGTTTTGCCTGCGTGTACATACAGCACCTGGACCTAGCGACTGCCACATGCCTCGGCAACGGCGGGCTTGGCTCATCCAGTGTCTGCTGCTCACTTCTTGAGGCATTCCTGATGGATGCCTCACCATCCCAGCGCGCACACAGAATCTGGTCGTCTCCCAGAGCTGAGCCCTCTCTGGGGGCAGTTGGCGCCAGCTGGGCAGTTTCTCCCATAGAAAACTCACTTCCCCAAGCTGGTGGATGAGACCTCTGGGCTGCGGCCTGTCTTGTCTGTCCTCCACAGGAGGGACTCAGGCGTGGTCTACGGATCCCACAGAATCAGGGTCTGAGGTGGATGTCACCAGAGTGACTGTCGGGGGCCACAGTGGTATGCCCCTCCTCCTCCTCCTCTTAGTCTCAAGGCCTGGACCCCTCTTTTGGGAAAGACCTTTGCCATATCGGCTCCCCTGGATTTGGAGCGCTTGGTTTGGGTCTGTCTCTGGGGCCTCTCCCGTTGGGACTCCTTTGTTACTATTTGCTAACCTGCCTTCCTCATAGGACTGTGAGCTCCCCAGAGACACACCTTGCCCTGTGTGCCTTTGGGAACCTAGTGATGCTGGCAGGGCTCACAGAGAGCTGGTTCCAGGAGTACGCTGTGTGGAATTCTGGTATTTTCTCCCTTACCTGACTTGTTCATTTCCTGATCAAGGTGACCTTCCTGCTGCCCCTAGGGAGGATTCCCACCATGGGCCTCTTTCTCAACTTCTACCTCCCCTGGGCCTGCCAGCCTTCAGATGTCTGAGGGAAACTCCAGGCTCAGGAGGAGACATGGTAGGTGTGGCCTTGTCTACCTTCTGGCCCTGAGTGGGCAAAGCCTAAGCCAAGTGACCAGGCTCCTTTTTCTTCCATGCCTGGGGCAGCAGGCTTGGTTAACCATGGGGACCATGAACCCCTTCCCTCAAGTGAGGATAAAGCTGATAGAATAGTCCTAGAGAACTTTTCTGCCTCAGGTCAATGTTCCTCCCTCCCGTATGACCTGAAGGTAATCTCGTATCAAGTCTCTCAGCCTCAGTTTCCCTCTCTGTAATACAGGGCTGGGTTGTCTCCCCTCACCCCAAGACCCTCTCCAGCTGTGCCCTTCTGTGACTGGAAGTCTGAGAGCAGAGGCAGGAAGGCCCCTCTTTCTCCACCTCCTCTCCCTGTCCCCCAGGGTCACCCCAAAGCTGCCCCTCCCCGGCTCCCTGGGACTTCCCTGCAGCTGCAGGCTGGGGAGACAATCAGACGCTTTAGAGAAATACATTTTTGGGCTAATTTGCCATGCGTAAGTGTTTCTCTTACCCTTTAAAGGCAGAGAACAAAGAGACCTTTCTGTGCCCGGGCAGGCTGCTGGGAAGGGGACCGCAGCTGTACGGGCTGTCGACCCTCCCTCCCTCCATCCCCGTAAGCATCCCAGCACACAGCCCCCGTCCCCCCCAAGAGGGACAGCCTGGACTTTCCCAGCCTCCCCCAGTCGCCAGTTTGGCCCAGCCCCCTCCCACCAGCTGCCCCAGGCAGGAGGGAAAGTGTGCGTGGGTGGGTGGCGGCTGAGTGGGGAGGGGCACAAGGAGAGAAAGCCACTCTCCACGTGGTTGTGGTGACGGTGACGGTGGCGGCCAGGCTTCGTGATGGTGCTGGCCTGCTGGTGTGTGTTGGTGTGTTCTCTGAGTTGTGCGGTGTGGTCACATGCCGATGGCTTCAGTCATCAGGTGACTCACCAGCACCGAGGCAATGTGGTGGTTGATCATTCATTCATTCATTCATTCAACTAGTCCGAGTTTCCCGTTAGTGTAGGTCTGTCTGTTGGTGGTAATAGAAAAAAAACTAATTGGGTTCCAGCGCTTCTAAGAGGCAGTGACATCTTTGGGAGGAAGCAATGTAAAACAGAAGCACAGAGCTGGAAGTGAGGCATGACATCCTGAGTGGGGCTGGGAGCTCCCGTGCACAGTGATGAGGAATGGGGTCAAGGTTAGCTCACTTGTCTCTGTGCTACCTAACTGGGTGGTGACTGTCTTGAGGCTGTGGGCTTCACAGTGACTGTCCCCAACCGTGATGCACAGCACTCACTGGGCATTTGTTCAGGCGGTCCTTCTGTCTAGAACCTGCTCCGTTCACGTCTCTGTTCTGTGGACTCCTCTGCTCTTGTACAGGGCCCTGTCACAGCTGTCTAGCCTCCTCCAGCAGGGCGTGGCCCCTCACCTGTCCTCCCTTGCTTCCCTGGTACACCCTGAAGCATGTGTGCGTGCGTAGTGTGTCCACACAGAGCCACACACCCCCCTCTCCCTTTCTGTCTCAGTTCATCTTCATGAACCTCCCTCCCCTCAGACAAGGACTTTGGATGCCACCCCCTCCAGCCTCATAAGACCAGCTGCTAATGTTTATGGAACACTTACTGTAGGGCAGACACCTGTCAGCCCACTGCATCACAGTGGCCGCTCTATGGGGCTGCCGACTGCCTGCAACTGTGTTACCCAGAGGCCAGCTGGGCTAGAGGGCGGTTTGGAGCTGCCTAGAATCATCAGCTTTTTAGGAAGGAGGTGTCAGAGACCAGATTCTGAACCATTGTATCTGCATAAACCAGGAGCCTCCCAGAGCAGCCCCCACCCCCTGGAGCTCGTCTGCGTGACATCCTGCCACGGGCTCTGTGTGTGCTCTGCCCTCCCCCGAGCCTGGACTCTCTGATCCCCAGGCACAAGAGAGACAGGAGAAGATGAAGGTAGAGATGTGGAAGTGGACCACATGAGGGCAGGCAGGTGCTGGAGAGCAGAACCAGAGCAGGTTCGTTTCCCTCCTGCTGTGGGGCACTGCTCTGGGTGAAGGGAGCCTTTGATTTCACGACCCTTGAGTAGGGCTGGGGGTATAGCTCAGTGAGTGCTTGCTCCGTGTGCTCACAACCCTGGGTTTGTCTCCAGAGCTATCTAAACCAGGTGTGGTGACTCATCCCTGCAACAAAAGTTCAAGGTCATCCTCGACTACATACGGAGTTTGAGGCCAGCCTGGGCCACATGAGACATATCTTAAAAAAAAAAAAAACATTACTATAAGGGGCCGATGACATGGATCAGTGGTGATGACACTTGCTGCTAAACCTGACAACCTGAGTTCAGTTCCCAGGACACCCCGTGGCGGAACGAGAGAGCTGACTCCAAGTTGTCCTCTGACTTCCATACATGTAGCAAGGCACACATGCATGTACCAAGGCACACATATGCTCTTGCTTTTGTGCTCTCCTTGTCTCTCTCTCTTTGTATGTGTGTCTCTCTCTCTCATTTATAAAATCAGCAATTCTTTAAAGGAGAAGAGAAGAAAGAAAGAAAAAAAACCCTTGAGAGATCCCTGTGGTCCCCAGCAGACAGCAGAAGTGGGCAGCATGCTGACAGCTGTGCAGATTCCAGATGCAGGGCGACTGTACCTGTGCGCAGGTGTGTTAGTGCGAATGTGCAGTGCGGGGCTGCCTCTGCCCGTGCATGGATCAGAGGATGGTGACCGCACAACGTGGAGGAGGCACACCTTCCCATACACACGCACGCACGCACGCACACATGCACGCACACCTGTGCACATCAGACCTACTCCTCTGTAGCACGGATGGAACAGCACGCTTCTACTCTCCCGGGATTCAGGGGAGCATCCATTGTGACGGACAGGCCCACCGGAATGGGGATTCTGCTAATCTGCCACCAGCCTGCAAGCACAGACCATACCGTCCCAGCTTACTGATGAGAACTTAAGGTGTTATGTTTCTACCAGGGAGCTAGGGAGGCTGGACTTGGGGACAGTCTGTGTCTCTTCAGGAAGCACAATCTGAGAAAAGAAAGTACCCTGAAAAACTGCTGGGAAGTAGAAGTAAAGGCAGCAGAGAGAGGAGCATTGCCCACCAAGGGCTGGAGCTTAGGGACTGATTAGGACAAAGAGAGGCCAGATGGTGGTGGCGCGTGCCTTTAATCTCAGCACTTGGGAGGCAGAGACAGCCGGATCCACGAGTTCAAGGCCAGCCTGGTCTACAGAGTGAGTTCCAGGACAGGCACCAAAACTACACAGAGAAACCCTGTCTTGAAAAACAAACAAACAAACAGGAAGCTGGAGAGCTAGCTCAGTGATTTAGAGCACTTACTGCTCTTGCAGAAGATCTGGATTCGCTTCCCAGCACCCACACCTCAACCCTCTGTAACTCCAGTTCCAGGGGATTTGATGCCCTCTTCTGGCCTCCACAGGCACCAGGTATGCACATGATGCATAGACATAGATGAACTCATATACATTAGTAAACTAAGTAAATACATACAATGTTTTAAAAAGAGGAGGAGCAGTGCCAGACATCCTCACCGGCCCTTGGACAGGAGTGGAGTAGGCTGCTGTCTAATTTACACAGAAAAGGGAAAGCTAGGCACGGAGGCCCAGGCTTGTAATCCCAGAACTGGGCCGGCTAAGGCAGGAGATTGCTCAGTTTAAACCAGCCTCGTTTTAAAACAAAATGAAACAAAACAACTGAAATCAAAGGAAGCCCTAGTTTGACCTCTTCAGTTCAGAGAAACCCAAAACAGAGATAGGAGCTGAGGGAGAGAGGGAGGGTGAGAGCGGAGATGAAGAGCGGCAATGGAGGTCCACTCAGAAAGTAGCTCCTAAGCCTGCTGCGCACCAGGCTGAGGACTCAGCCTCACAAGCCCTGTCTCAGGGCGGCTGCAGCCTAGGAGGGGACAGTCAGATGAGCACTACTTAGTGCCACGAGGGCAAGGGTCAGAGTGGGAACTTGATAGACCATGGGAAAGAACTCTCCAGGAGGTAGCATCCGGCTTGGGTTTTGAAGGATGTAGAGGAGTTGAGGAAGACCGACCAGGGAGTGGGGGAACTGGTTTCCATATCACACAGGCAGGATGTGCTGGCTCCTGTGTTTGTAACAATTGAAATCAGAAGCCAGTCTGTGCTCCAGAGACTGGGTAGCAGGGGGCCAGTGGTAGACTTCTCTTGCTTCTCTGCTGAGGTAAGAGCTTGGATTCAGTTCCCCAGCTCCCTCCTAGTTCCAGAGCCTCAGTCCAACCCCTTCAGCACCTCAGTGTCACCTCGGCAGCACCCCTCAGGTCTCCTAAACACCTCAGTGTCACCTCTTCTGTGTGACTTGGACCAAGGCATGAAGGGGCTGTTCCACACCAACTCACGACAGTAGCGGCCTGCCTTGGGTTGGGCAGCGGTAAGTTTGGGCTTCTATTAGTAGCCAGTGGGACACACTGAGGGATTCTGAGCACAGCAACAATGTCATGAGTCCAAGACTCACCTATGAGCTTGACAGAGTTAAGAAGCCTCTAGGGGAGCCAGGCGAAGGGCCCTGGGCAGTGATTTGCTGGTAGGAGCTTAGTAACCAGCTCTGAGGGTGATGGAGAACAGAGAGGTCGATTCGGATTTTCAGTGTTAAAATCTCCCCTCAACCAGTGTCAAGTTACCAAGGGAAAACCACAGCTTAGAAGTGTGGGGTGAGTAGAGCAGTCGGCTCTCAGGAGCTGGTGTGAGCTGACTCCAGCTCGCTGCCTCTCCAGGGCTGTAGGGTGCAGTTTCTAAGTCGGTGGGTACCCAGCCCTCCTTCTGTCCTGGTTTATCGCTTACTCCAGGGGGACAAGCAGATGGTAGCCAGGGTGGGCAAGCCATCTCTGGTCTGTCTGAGGCCCTGACCTACATCTCAGCTTTAGCTCGGTGAGCGTGTGTTGTGACTCAGGCACACTTCACCCCACGCTCAGGGCTGTGTGAGACCACTGGAGGACCACATACAGAAGGGGGCTAAGGGCAGCATGGGCTGGGCTGCACAGGGATAAAGGCAAGGCCTCTCCCACTCTACCCTTAGCTCATTTGTGGGACAAATCAATCAGCTGTCACAGGGAGTGCGAAGTGAGGGAGGGGCTTGAACAGTCCCCAGGCAAGGGACTCCAGACCACCCATGCCTCAGCCTACCTGTAATGAGATGTGTCTCTGGGCCTTGGCATATCTGGCATTGCCCCCCTCCCTGTCTCTGGGAAAAGCCCTAGTCTAAAGGGCTTGGATCCAACATGGCCTCCAGTCTGCTCAATCTTTCTCAGGCTCATTTATCAATCAGGGACAATACTTCAATTTTTTAAAAGTATATTGTTGTTTTATTTAGTGTAGTTGTTGTCATATAGATTTTGTTTTTGTTTAAATTTTGTAAATATTATTTTTTATTTATTTACATGTCTGTGGAGAGGGGCATCCACAGAGGGTGTATGACTCCCTGGAGCTGGAGTTATGGGCAGCTGTGAGGTGCCCCACGTGGGTGCTGAAAACTGAACTCAGGGCCTCTGGAAAAGCAGGAAGCACTCTTCCCACTGAGCCGTCTCTCCAGCCCTTGTTTTATTTTTAAGCCATATATCTGATAGAAGAGTCCACTAAATTAGTAAAAAAATTCGAATGTACCACAACACAAATTCCACAAAGGTTAACATTTGACCTTGTCTGATCTATCTATATTTTCCTATCATTTTCTTTTCCATTCTTCTCCGTGCTTCTGTAAGACATGCACAAGCACACACACACTACACATCATGCACACACACTACACATCATGCACACACACACTACACATCATGCACACACACACAACACATCATGCACACACACCCTACACATCAAGGACACGTGCTGAAATAAATCTTCATTCCCCATGATTTGGCATGTTTCATTAAAGCAAGGTGCTCTTTTTATCTAATTACAATGTAATTATCCAATATCAGAAAATCAGCATTGCTGCTGGATAATCCACAGACCTCAGTTTTATTAGTCATCAGTTATCTCACTAACATCCTTTATAACGATGCTGTTTGGACCTTGTATGATGGTTGCCAGGGTTAAATGGATGTCCTTGACACAGAAGAGCCCATTCAGGACAGGGTTGACAATATGGCTCCTTGCTACCCTCCCTGTCTCCCCCATTCTTTCCCGGGGTCCCCACCATGTCTGTGGGCACTCCTAAGATCCAGACAGGACTGTGGCCATGCCCATCTCCCCCTACAGACATCAGACTCCTGAGGGTGGAGAGTGAGTGGCATTCTCCTCTGGGTTCCACCAGCTTAGCACAATCCTGACACCTGTGACTTTGATAAGTCCCCGGCCTTGGCCCTCACGCCAACTCCAGGCCCTGGTCCCAGACCCTTCACAGGTTTCCTGGCTAGGTGGCTGTTCCTCCTCATCTGGCTGCCGCTTCCTCATGTAGGACGTGGGTAGCTTCTAGAGTTGCTTCTAGCCCCCAAATGTCCACGTCTCAAACCTGTGTTACCACCCTGCCCCTAGACCAGGCCCCACCACTTCCTGGCACATCAATGGCCTCACTGTTCTTGAATGATCCAGGCATGAAACTTTCGAATTCATCACCCTCATGGCTGGTCATCAGCCTCCGCCGTTTTTCCCTCAAGCCATTGTTCATGTCCACCAACCCCTTCCAAGGGCTCTGGTCCCCTCTTTCTTGGACTCTGTTCTGGTCTGAAGTTGGAAGCTTCTGTCCACTTTCTAAATGGCCAACTCCAGCAGAGCACCAGGGGTCATACTGGGGCCCACAGTTTCCTGGCAGGAAGTGACTTAACATCCACGAGTGTTTCCACCCTCAACAACCTCTGAGCAAGGAGCCTTGCTGCACCCTGGAGGCTGGGGCCCAGGAGAGGCTGGGGACACTGGGATTAAACCTGGAAGAGGAAGGAGCCCTAAGGGGTGTGTGCAGAGCACCACACTGAGCTTTGACCATTCAAAAATGCCCTTGCCTCCCAAGCTCATTCTCACCCACCATCAGCCATCACCACTGCTCATGCCCTCTGCTCACCTCCACTGGGCCCTGCCCTCGGTCAGACACGGGGTAAGGACCCAATGATGCCACACACTAACACCATCCACACTGTGCACACACACAAGGGGCAGCAGGTGCCACCCTTCTGGGATCTGGAGCTTGGCAGAGGACAGTGGAGCTGAGCCTTGAAGAATGAGCAGGATTCTCCCCGGAGCCAGACCCGGGCAGGGGAAGTGGTGTGCACGGAGTTAGGGACTTGGAAGCATTTAGGGGTGCTCAAGCTGGGAGAGGTGAGGTGGCCAGACTGGGGGACAGTGAAGCAAGGCTGAGAAGGGCTTGTGGATTAAGGGACTTCTGATCAGAGATGTGTGGCCTCGGGGACCCTTATTGCCATCCACAACTGCTGTCTTCTAAATGGGGTCAGCTTCTCCGATCTGGGATCTGGGAAAGCAAGAGGGTACCGGCTGAGCCCTTGCCATTTTGCACAGAGCCACAGAAGAAAGGGCTTTGGCCAGGGTGATCATCTGTCTTTGGGGAGAAGCCAGGCGGGCCATTGCCCTGAGTCTAGAGGGTTGGGGCTGAGGAAGGAAGGGGTTCAAGCCTGGTGCCCCAAGTGCCTTTGAGGAGGACCGGTTGGGTGATAGGCCTAGCTGCTGGGAATCCTGGGAAAGAGCCACAGTGCCCACGGGGCCTCGCCAAAGCAAACCAAGCTCTGCCTCCCTGTGCTAGAGGGTGGGGGGTAGGGGGGTGTCTGGCCCCAGGGGAACGGGAGGAACCGGGTGGCGGATTTGTGTTTCCACTTGATTTCCTCGGTTGTTTTCCAAGCGTGGTAGCGGTATCCTGAGGGGCGGGGTGGAGGCGGAGAAGCCACCGGAAGGCGCCATAGCCCCACGGCTGCCTGCCCCCCATGTGACTTGGCTGACGACAGTACTGCGTGGAAAGGCCTAGAGGCTTCCGTCCTGGGCTGCTGGACAAGTGGGTGGCGTTGACCGAGGCACTGGGCCCACACGGGCCGCGCCCCGCGTGATCCGTTGTCTCCAAGCAGGCTGCCCCACTTGGGTCGACCCTTTGATCCCGTGAGTTCAGAGTGATCATGTTGGTGGCTGGCCCCCCAGGCTGTGTCATCCTGGGGGCCAGGTACCTAAACAGGCCTGGGGCGTACATAGCTAGCTGCCTTTGTCTCTCTCGCTTCCTCTTCCTGCTCCCGCTGCCGCCGCCGGTTTGTGGGTCCACCATTCTGGGCCTTGCTGCCTGCCCCCAGCTGGACTCCCCATTCCAGTTGGTGCCTCTCTTGCCTTCTTGGGCTCCATGCTCTGGTCACTGCCTCAGCGGTGGCCTTACCCTTTCTACTCACCCCTGCTTGCTCTGACCTCCTCCCTCGCCTCCGGATCGGCTCAGACACTGCCTGGTTGAGGGGTAGCCGACCACTCCCAGCCTCTGTGAGGTTTTCAGCTACTCCACTGAGCAGTGGGATTGTTCCAGAAGAACCGAGGACCTTCACCCCACCCCAGTGGGTTGTTGGGGTAGGGTGGGGAGAGGTGTCGGGGAAGGGCTGTCTCCTAATCCTAGCTAAAAGTCCCCATTCTTCCCATTCTTACAGCAGCCATGCAGCCTGGGACATTGCTCTGAGACTCAGTTTCTCCCTCTGGAAAATGAGAATGGTAATAGTACTGGCTTCCCGGAGAGGCCGCGTCAGTGAATCAGGATAAAAACCACAGATCCTCATATCTCATATCCCAGGGAAGCAGAGGCCACAGGCCGAATGGGAGCGTTAACAAAATTAAAACCACACTGAACTGTTTACTTTTTATTTACTTACTGAGACAGTGTCTTACTATGTGCCCCTGACTGGCCTGAAATTCTTGTGTAGACCAGGCTGGCCTCAAACTCACAGAGCTCTACCTGCCTCCACCTCCAGAGTGCTAGCATCCAAGGTGTGCTCCACCACACCTGGCTGGGTCATTTGTTTTTAGTAGGAACTCCCAGCATCAGGCTGTGTAACTAAATTGAAGTTAATATTTTGTAATGCCTCCTACATGCCAGGCCAGGGATTCACTGAGGGGCCATCCTCATCCCTGGAGTTTGTTATTTTACTGGACAATCAATAAGAAAGGCACTAGTATGGTCTCCTTCATTCTACGGATGAGAAAATAAAAGACCTGGCGAGGTCAGGGCTTGCTTCAGGGCGTGTTTCAGTGAAAGGGTTTACATTAGAATGTAGACAAGAGTCTTCTTACTGCGTGGTCCTCCCTCTGCCGCTGTGAGTCCTCCCCTCCCTCCCTGATCCCTGCTGCCCACCCGTCCCCCAAGTCCTTCTGTCCGCCACTCTTCTGCCTCTGTCTCTCAATGCACAGCCTGCGGCAGTAGTCCACCTGCTGGATTGTTGTGAATTGTGCGCATGCCTGGACCCCTTCTGTTTCCACCCGCAGCCTTCCCCGCATGGGCTCTTCTCTTGACGCTATCCTAAGGGCTTGAAGTGGCTGCTACAGACAGATAAGGGTGCCAGGACCTGGGGCTGCCCAAGGGCCCATAACATGTCACCTCTCTGCAGCTTCAGTCCCCCTGACTCATGGCAGGGGCCTTGCAGCTTGCTGCTAATGCCCAGGCCTGGCCTGATCCCCCCACAGCTGTGTCTCAGCGAGCCCAGACAGTAGACTCGCTGAGTGATGCTGACCTCAACTCAGTGACCTCTCTCTGCCCTCTGAGGAATGAATTCATATTCTCTCCCCCTCCCATCCCCTGCCACCCCTCTCTGAGACAGGGTTCTGACTGTCCTGGGACTTACTATGTAGACCAGGGTGGCCTCGATCTTCCTGCCTCTGTCCCCCAAGTGCTGGGATCAAAGGCATGTGTCACAATGCCTGGCTGGATTCTCTTTTTTAATGTGCCCACAAATCTACTGAGTGGCTGAGACTGTATACACAGGAAAGTGAAGCTTCAGGAGGCCAGCGACCAGCCTGAGATTGATTGGAGGCCCAGCACTCAAGCTCTGCTTTTGTGGGCCATTTGTAGCAAGGTGCCATAGCCAGCTGGGACTTGGGAGATGGGTGTCCTTAGAAACAGCCCAAGGGAGAGGCTTCATGCTATGTAGCCAAAGCATTGTAGATGAGGATGGCCCTCTAGAGGTGCTGTTCAGGGGCCTGTCACCCACCCACCACCAGCGAGCTCACCTTACACACCTAATAGGAACAATTCCCACTCTTGACACTTAGTAGGTATTACATAAACATTAACTGCAGGAATTGGACGATAGCAGGACAGCCACCTAAGGACGGGCCCCTGGGAGTCATCTCCAAAGGTGTAGCCTAGTCCTTTGAGGCCTCCAGCTTCTATGCTTGAGACCCCCTGGGAAGCCTTACCCATGGACAGCCCCGACCACACCACCCCTTCTCCAAGCCTTGGTGGACCCCTGACATCTTCCCTTCCTTCAGCCTTCACAGCTGGGCTCCCGCCCCTCAGTGTCCGACCTCCGCTGCCTCATCTCCTTGGCTCTGGCTGCTCCTGCCCCGTTGGCTTCCTGCCTGCTCCTAAGCTCAGCAACACATTCCCTCTTGGGGCCCTGGCATGTGTTGATCTCTCTGTCTAGAACATTCCTGTTCTAAATATTCTTCCCTCTCTCATTCAGAATCTCAGTTCAATGTCATACTCTTTTAGTGGTGTCTGCTCCCTCTCTTCCTCTTCCCTTCTTCCTCCTCCTCACCCTCCTTCCTCTCCTCCACCTTTTTCTTGACAGGGTCTGGCACTTCTTCTGTAGCCCAGGCTGGTCTAGAACTTGAGATTCCCCTGCCTCAGCTTTGGAGTCCTGGGATCATAGGTGCATATTATCACATCCAGAAGTGACTGTTTCTCACGTGACCCTCCCTCCCGGTTCGCCCTCTACCCTGCTTTATTTTCCACCACAGAGCTTAAGATACGCTGATATTAGCCCATAGGTGTGTTTATTGCCCATCTCCTTCACAGGAACATTAGACTGGCAAGGGCAAAGGCAGTCCATTTGTCCGTGGCTATGGCCGGAGGGCTGGAACAGGGCTGAGGACACAGCAGTGTTCCCTCAACGTTTGAAGAAGAAAGGAAGGAGGGAGGGAGGGAGGGAGGGAGGGAGGGAGGAGAGAACAGGAATGGAGGAAGAAGGCAAAGAGAAAAGGGAGGAGAGGAGAGAGAGGAAAAGGCCCTTTTAGTGTCCCTGGCCCTGTTATCAGATGTGGCTTCTAGAAGCCTGGACACCAAGACTAGTCCGTAGAAGGTGGGGTAGGAGGAACAAGCTGGGGCTGGGAATAAAGAAATCCAATTAGATCTGAAGAACTTTCTATAAGACAAAAAAAAAAGAAAAAAGGCGCAAAGATGGTTGTCAAGGAGAGAGAAGTGTCCCCGCGGCAGGAAGCAGCCGGGAAGCCCAACAGCCCTGGAACTGGGTGGCCCCGCCATGGGACCTGAACCCAGAAGATGGAAGGCATGGGGGGGGGGTTCCCCGGAGGTTGGGGGCAGGTGAGGCCCGCGGACTGGAAGGCCCTCGAGGCTCCTCCGGCCGGGCCTAGGCAGGCAGAAGCCCGTCTGTGGCTCGTCCCCGGCTCGTCGTCGTCCCCAGGCCGGAGGCGGCTGGGCTCGGGCCCAGCAGCCATGTTGGGAGCTGGGCCTGGACGCCACCGAACCCGGGCTCGCTGGGGACCCGCGGGGGCCCCCCCCCCCCGGCTCTTCTGCCGCCGCTCCCCACCTCCCACGGCGGCGGCCCGGGGGGCCCCCCGCGCCCATGGGGTTAACTCTCTCCCCGTCCCTCTGGGCTCCGAGTTGTTTTCCGAGCGAGCGAGCGAGGCAGAGAATGGCTCTCTTGTTACCAACATGGCTTCTGGGCATTGGGTAATGCGCTCCCTCGTCTCCGGGCCGAGTCACAAAGGGACCTTTTGTTCCTCTCCCGGCCCCTCTCTCTGCCCCCCACCCGCCCCGGCTCCCTCTTCCCCACGCCTCCTGCCCTGCTCTGCGGCACCCCTGGGCGGCCAGGCCTGACCGTGGCCTGGCCGCCGTGCCCTCCCTCGCCCCGGAGGAGAAGGGCCCTGGGCGGCCATGGCGGCCACGGCGGCGGCCATTTTGAAAGCGGCCCTTCCAGGCTCCCCGCGGCTCCTCGGGGCGAGCCTCGGGGCGCGAGGTGGGGGGCCCTGCGGCCCCCTGTCCGCGCCTCTCCCAGGCTTCCAGCCTCTCAGGCGGCCATCTCACTGCATCCGCACAGCTGGCCCTGGGACGGGGAGAGCCGGGCTCAGAGGGTGGGTGCCGGCGTCCAGGCCTCGGGGTGCAGGGGCTGCGGTGGGGGCCAGGGCACAGGGCGGCGGGCCCCCAAGACCTCCTCTAGAGAGAGCAGCCCGTACTCCAGGGCCGGCCTCTAAGGAGGGCCCAAACCAAATTTCCCCGGGAACTTTGCAAAATACGACAGAATGTGTCCGAGGTGGGGATGTCAGGAAGCCAGGCAGACAATGGAGCGGCTGCTCCTCTGAAAGTTCTTGCCGCCGTCCCCTCCCTCAGCCACCCTGCTGCCCATAGGCAGCAAAGGGCTGATGATATCACTTTTTAAACGAGGGAACTGAGTCACAGGGAAGCGACTCAGTCGGGTCTTGGCTCTCGCCCCCACTGACTCCAGTTCACTTGTTCTGTCTTCTAGGGCCACACTGCCTGCCCACCCCCAAAAGGGCCCAGAACCGGGAAGGAGATGGACAGAAACATTTAGGTGGATTATAGCCACCTTGGCCATGTCTAGAATCACGGAGGCCATCGCTCTGAGGAGGCAGGGCTCAGCCACCAGAACACTCTGTGACTGCTCCATCTCACCCACCCATGTGGAGAGAGCACGTTAGCACGTTCACAGGCTGGGAGTGTGTGCTCTCCTCTGTCTCTTGTCTGCTCTGCTGGGCCTGCCTCCTGGGGAGGCAGAGGCAGATAGGAACTTGAGGACTTGTGGATTGGGGTGTGTGTGTGTGTTGGGGGGTGGGTTGGGGAGAGACTCTGAGTTGAACCACTTGCCCTGTGGCCCTCAAAGAGAAGCGAGGAGTTTCAGAAGCTGCAGGTCAGGGTGCCTGGACACACTGAGGGTGTTCCTACTTCTCTCTGGAAGCTGAGGGAGAAAGGCTTCCTGGAGGAGGTGACAGAGATGATTAGGTCCAAACGAAGGCTGAGGTAAAGAACACGGAGGAGGAGCTGCTGCTGGGGAGAGGCAGGGAAGGAGATGGTGAGTGGTGTGTGGGAGGGAAGAGCCCCATAGCCCACGTGTGCTGTAGTGGGGTGTGGCAGGGAAAATAAGGATGGGCAGAGGCGAGCTGCCGTGCGAGCCCAGAGGACTGGGGGTAGCTGCTGAGAAAGACACATGGATCCTGAGGGCAGAGGAAAGCTTAATGATCTGGGTTTTATTTATATTTATTGATTTGTTTATGAGACAGAGTCTGTCTGTGGAGCCCTGGCTGCCCTGGAACTCTGTATAGACCGGGCTGGCCTCCGACTCACAGAGACCTGCCTGCCTCTGCCGAAGTACTGGGATTAAAGGTGTGTGTCACCAGCCCCAACTACTCACTGAGTTTATAGAGTCAGATTTATTTTGTGTTCTAGAAAGATCTCTGCCCCGTTGGCTAGGTCTGTGCCAGCCAGCACCTAGCACAGTGCCCAGCTTGTGGGAAAGGTTTTGAATCAGTGGGTAGTGCCAGCAGCAGCCATTGAGGCAATGGTTCTCTCTAGCTGTGGCTGAGGCCTCAGTCTCGTCAGGGGTAAAATGGGGTGACAGGTGCCTGCCTTGTGGGCATGTGGCAGTGGTTGGAGAAACGTGGCAGGCTGACTTCCATGTCCTGTGTAAGGCCAGCACTCTGCTGTGGGGTGTTCTTTGGGGGAATGCGGAGGCACTCAGTTATCTAAGCAACAGAGATCATGACAGCAGTCTTCAAGGCATAAGGTCTTCACATGGCCCCCCGAATAAGCCATGAAGAAGGAAGGGCTGCTTTCTCTGTCACCTCGTCCAGGAAAATGAGGCTCACGTGGGAACTCTGACTTGCCCAAGGTCCCTCCACCTCTGAGTGGTGAGTGGAAATTCACTGGATGCCGGCTCATACCACGTGAGGATAGGGATGGGTAAGACTTGAAGACACAGTGCAGACCAGCGGACCAGATGGTGGGGGACAGACACAAGACAGGGGAGGTGTCAAGAGCAGCCCACCCCCTCTGTTTTTGTAGATAGACCCATTTCATAGCAAGGCAGAAAGGTGTGGGTACTGTGAGCATGTATGTGAGGAGATGCTATGAGGTCTGGGGGGCCTCACAGCTTGGGACTGGGAAAATAGTGGGGCAAGGTGAAGGCCCCCCATCCTAGAGCGAGGCCAGGGAGATGTGTGGAAAGGCTGCAGATCCCCTGGGCATGGAGAGAGGAGGAGGAGGAGGAGGAGGAGGAGGAGGAGGAGGAGGAGGAGGAGGAGGAGGAGGATGGCTTCTGCTACTCCCACAGGGGATCATAGCGGCCAGGTGACCAGCAGTGTGGTCTGGAAAGACAGGAGAGGGCTTCAGAGAGAAGGGCCTGGGCACTGGACCTTCCCCAGAGCAGAGGTGGGGGGTACTGGGAAAGAGCACTTGCTGATGGTACCTGGGGCAGCACCAGCTCCCTTGGGCATGGGAGGGGGATATAGAGTCTAGAAGCATTGTTCTCTACAGGGTGAGAAAAAGGAGAGATGAGGAAGGAGAGATACTGACGGTGCAGGGGAAGGGAGGGGAGGCTGACATGGAATGGCTTGGAAGGGAAGGAGATTCCACATCCGGAGGGAGGGTCTGGAGGCAGGAGCTATTTGTTGGTGGGAGAGGGGAGGCTGAAGACTCTGTTCAGTGGCATTTCCACTCTGCAGGTGGAGGCTGGATGCATAGAGCTTGGGGTGCCCTAAGAGCTGGCATCTCCAGGTCTAGAGAGGGCAGGAGGGTACACGGAGCCTGGGGTACTCTGAGAGCTGGCATCTAGGGTCTAGAGAGGGCAAGAGGGTGCACAGAGCTTGGGGTACTCTGAGAGCTGGCATCTAGGGTCTAGAGAGGGCAAGAGGGTGCACAGAGCTTGGGGTACTCTGAGAGCTGGCATCTAGGGTCTAGAGAGGGCAGGAGGGTGCACAGAGCTTGGGTGCCCTGAGAGCTGACATCTTCAGGAGCTGCCGAGCTGCCTTTTTCCTTCTTGGTGCTGGCCACATTCCTGGCCTGGGAGCAATGAGCCTGTCTACCCCTGTGCCATTCCGGACGGTCTTGCAGAGGTGCCTCGCCTGGTCCTGGGTGGCTGTCATCACCCCACAGTGTGTATCAAGGGGAACAAGGGCTAGGCAGCTCCAGAGGGATTGGGTGGTCTCCAGCCCCGTCTCTCTGTGAACCCTCCCACCCTTCCCCCAAAGGGCTGCAAAGCTGTCACCTGCCACAGCACCCTACCAAAGCACATAGCGGGACTTCAAGTATGTTTGCCCTGTACTTGTCTGCTCTTGGCAGAGTTCAAAGCCCTGACCTCTGCCTGCTCATGAGGCTACCTTACCCAACACTATATTCCTGTGAGGGAGAGAACAGGGCCCCCTGCTGGTCTGCAGGGGAGGGGGGTCGTTTTCCCCTGCTATCCAAACCCGACACTTCATCTCCAGGGAACCCCATGCGCCTCCCAGACCACTCAGACTGTCATAGACATCAGTCATCCTTGCTGCCCAGGTCCCAGGACTGGAGCAGCAGGACAGGCGACCAGCCAAGGTGCACAGGAGCAGGAGGGCCCAGGACCTGGCGGGTAGTCGTCGAGTTAATCTAGGTTGTCACCATTTTGGCAGGTTCCCTTCACGAGGGGCCACAGGGTCACCTTATGACAACCAGGACACACCTGCCGTCACTGCATGGCAGGGCTGCTGCTCAAAGGACCGTGTGCCAGCCCAGTCTCTGTGGTGACTTGGTTCCGGGGAGGCTGCACCTGACAGCACTCCCTTAAAGAAATGTGTCTGTACAGATCTCTGCCCGAAGATGCCGTTGCAGTGTGTTTAATAACAAAAGCTGCTGGGACCTTACCATTCAGGAGCACAGGACGGGAACCCGAGGCCGATCGTGTTCACATAACAAAATGCAGTGTGGTGGTAAAAATGGCATTCATGCAGGATTTTTTTTTTTTTCAAGACAGGGTTTCTCAGTAACAGTCCTGGCTGTCCTGGAACTAGCTCTGTAGACCAGGCTGGCCTTGAACTCACTAAGATCCGACTGCCTCTGCCTCCCCAAGTGCTGGGATTAAAGGTGGGCACCACCACCGCCTGGCTTCATGCAGGACTTTAGTGATATGGGGAAGTGTCTATGGTGTCAGCTTATGTGAAACCACGGGACATCAGCAGATACATGCATTCAGATAACTTCAACAGGGAGCAACGAGGTAAAAGCCAACAGCGTGCCCTGCGTGAATCAACTGCGTTTAAACACGCGTAGAAAGAAAATAGGATGGGCGAGGAGAAAACGGGACAGGTGGGGGAGATACTCAGTGGGTAACGTGCTTGCCATGCAAATCTGAGGACCTTAGTTCGATTCCCAAACCCACGTGAGAAAGTCAGGCGTGCTATCACGTGTTTGCAATTCTCAACACTAGAGAGGTGAACTCAGGTGGATCCCCAGCCCATGGGCAGCCAGCCTAGAAAACTTGTCAGGTTCCAGGCCAGTGAGTCCCTGTCTCAAAAATAAGGTGGATCGCACCCTGGACTGGCACCCCAAAGTTGTCCTCCAGCCTCCGTGTGCATATATGTACGAGTTCCCCGGGGAAGGTGGGGAGATTGCGTGCACATGCTTGCACACATGGGAACATTTCTCAGAATATAATAGAGGGCTGGAGGATGGTTCAGTGGTTAAGAATTTGCTGCTCTTGCAGAGGACCAGAGTTTCATTTCCAGCACGTATGTTGGGAAGCTCACAGCCTCCTGTTACTCCAGTTCTGGGGGATCTGACCCTTCTCTGGTCTCTTTGGACACCCACACGCATATGCATAAACACTCATGCACATAAACAATTTTTTTAATTAAAAAATCTGGAAAGACAACAGAAAAAATTGAAGCTTAATTATTCTTGGGATTGTGGAACTTAGTGAGTTATTTATTTACTGACTTACTATTTTTTTTAGACAGGGTCCCACTCTGTAGCTCTAGCCAGACTGGAACTCTGTATAGACTAGACTGGCCCTGACCTTTTGGCAATCCTCCTGCCTCTGCCTCCTGAGTGCTAGGATTACAGTTGTATGCCACTATGCTCAGCTGAGTTTAATTATTTTTTAATTACATTTTATTCCATTTCTGTGTGGGTGAGCATGTATACGTGTGTGTCTCACTCCGAGCCTGTGAGCCCCTTGAGAGTGATGAGCATGGCCACTTCTCCTTTGCCTCCCTGCCACTGGTCCTAGCCTGGCATATGGATTAGGAAGTCACAGGACCATGGTCATGTTCCTGACAATGGAAGTCATACCTCAGTTTCCCCAAGAGCTGGGCATTACCAGATCAGTTTTGAGGACCTACTTGTCCAGAAGATGGACATGGCTGGTGTGGGACAGCCTGGTGTGTGTGTGTGTGTGTGTGTGTGTGTGTGTGTGTGTGTGTGTGTGTACAAGTGTGCTGGTCATTGGATACTGGTTCCTGCCACATCCTGGTAGCCCATGATGGTGGGGAACTGGTATCTGTGGGGCAGAGGAGATGGAGGGCTGTATCTGGGGCCTCAGCAAAGCAGACCTCACCAGAGAAGATGGCCTGGTGTCCCCACTGTGTATGGTGACCTGATGGCAATTAAGGGCCAGCAGGGACTCCTCCCACCAAGAAGGATGGATGGGAAAGGGGAGGGGTTCCCCTGGGGCTATGAATGCTTAGATGCTGCCACTGACAAGCTGGGCTATCCACAGCCCTGAGCACAATATGGTCATTAACCCCTGACCCTGGCCCCCACTTAGCCACTTCCTCTGTAGAAGGAGGGAGGGCAGGATTCCGTCATGATGCTCTTTTCAGTGAAGTTTGGGGGTCACAGCTCTCTCTCTGTAGGCTCCTCTGGAGCTTGGCCCTCAGGCTCTCCAGCTCCATAGCTACTTCAGATTTGAGCAGGAGAGAGCATCTCACACTTTGGCACCCTCAGGAGGGTTCATGGGGCAAAATGCTTCAAGCCAGAGCAGCGTGAGAGGAAGGATTGGAAAAGCCTGAGACGGAGACAGACAGGGAGACGGTAGATAAAGGCTGCTCTTGGCCCCTCTACAGTATGTTCAAAGGCACACAGAGAACAAGCCTGCTATGAAATGAGATGTCGGGTCCTACTCGAACATTAAAACACTAACACTCCAAAATAGGTCTCAGCACCACAGATCCAGCGAGTCAGAAGGACATGCACACATCCTAGAAATTTGAGCCTGGCTTAATACTTGGAATCTGTCAAGACAATTCAACATTGAATGAATGAATTCAGGAGCCGGTCCCATGGCCGTCAACCCTGGAGACACATTTCAGCAACTCCCTGGGATGAACTGTCTTAGACCCATGGGGTGGGGAAGGAGCCTCCGAGCTAAGAAAGATCATTGCTGAAGCCACCCAGCACAGTTTCCAAAGGGGCAAGAGACTCATCCCTTCAAATCCGGCTCTCTGTATTCACCCCTCATCCAAGCGTCTGTTCACTTTATATCCGAGCTCCTAGCCAAAGCAGTTGGCCTATACCGTGAACTTCCAGAACAAAACAAAGTGTAAGGATTGAAAAGGAAGGTGCAGACTGACATTACAGAGCCACAGTTGCCTACACAAAACCCAAACTAGTCCACAGGCAAATGGCTAGAAAATGAAGTTGACCCGAGAGACGCATCCACTAGAGCACTACGAAGGACTGACTGCTGGGCCAGTGAGACGGCTCAGCGGGTAAAGGCTCCTGCTTCAGAGCCCCACGACCTGAGTTCAGCCCCAGAATCCAAAGGGTAGAAGAAGAGAACAGACTCCCATGGCTTACCCTTTGACCTCCATACCTGGGCCTGTGCACGCACAAGGGTGTGTGTGTGTGTGTGTGTGTGTGTTTAATTGTATGAGTGTGTTGCCAATGAATGTGTATTAAGCATGTGCCTGGTGTCCTCAGAGGCCAGAAAAGGATATTGGATCCCTTGGGACTGGAGTTACAGATTGTTATGAGTCACAAGGAGGGTCCTAGAAATTGAACTCTGGTAACCACTGAGCCATCTCTCCAGCCTGCTAATTTTCTTTTTTTTTTTTTTAATTGCAAAGCCAAGTTTAGTTCAGTCGAGTTGAGTGCAATCCCAGCACTCAAGAGGCAGAGGCAGGGGGCTGGAGACATGGCTCGGGGGCTAAGAGCACTGGCTGATCTTACAGAGGACCCAGGTTGGATTCCCAGCACCGGTATAGGGGCTCACAACTGTCTGTAACTTCGGTCCCAGGGATCCGATGCCCTCTTCTGGCCTCCATTGACATTGCACAGACATATAATGATGTGCAAGCAAAACACCCATACACACAAGGTTAAAAATGAAGGAGAAAAAAAAAAAAGAAGAAGCATGAGGATTGTTGAAAGTTCTAGGATAGCCTGGTCTACATAGTTCTTGGCCAGTCTGGGCTAAACAGTGAGAGAATGTCTTTTTTTTTTTTTTTTAAAGCACAATTCAAAACAACAAAACCATGACCTGCAGCATAGGTGAAATTTGAAAATATTACGCTCAATGAAGGAAGCCAGTTACATAAGGACATACATTAAATTATTCCAATTCTTTGAAAGTCCACAACAGGTAAGCTATGAGGCCACAAGCAGAGAAAGACTGGGGAGAGCTGTGGGAAGAGGACCAGGAAGTGAATGTAGGTGGGGAAATGGGTTTTTTGGGAGGGGGTATGATACAAATATTTTGGGATTAAGCACTGGTGAAGCTTGTGTAACCTTGCAAAGGCCCCAACAGCACTGGATGGATGCAGTAGACATTAATGTGAATGGGTGTGGTGTGTGGATCGTATTCAAACTGAAAAATGATTGCATCCAACATCAAAGGTAACAATAAAATTTCCCTCCTTCCTTCCCTCCCTCCCCCCCTCTCTGTTTTTTGAGACAGGGTCTCACTATGTAGTTCTGGCTATTCTAGAACTCACAAAGGTCCTCCTGTCTTTGCCTCCTGGGTGCTGGGATTAAAGATGCAAGTCACTATGACTGGCTTGTTTTTATTTTGTATTTTGGTTTTTCGAGACAGGATTTCTCTGTGTATCCCTGACTATCCCAGAACTCACTCTGTAGACCAGGCTGGCCTCGAACTCACAGAGTTCCTCCTGCCTCTGCCTCCTGAGTTCTGGCATTAAAGGTGTGTGCTACCACAGGCTGGCTGACTTTTTTGAAATAAGGTTTCACTATGTAGTCGAGATGGACTTCACTCATGATCTTCCTGCCTCAGCCTCCTGAGAGTGGGGATTACAGGTGTATGTCTGCCTGGCTGGCTCTGAGAAAGATGATTTTTACGAAGCTTCCACTTACAATAACACAATTAAATATAATAAAAGATTTACAGTGTTGCTGAAAATTTGTTTAGTGGTTTCTTTTTAAAAGTTCAAACCTTGGGGCTGCTGTGAGGACTTGGTGGATGACAGCACTTGCCACCTGGGCTGGAGAACCTGAAAGGGAACCCTGGGTCCCACGGTGGAAGGAGATAGCCTGTTCCTTAAAGCTGTTCCCTGACCTCCATGAATGAGCCTGAACACATACACACACCACATTCAATTAAACCTTAAAAATAAGTGAGATAATAAACTATATTTACTGCAGGATCCAGTGATAGCATCCCAGGCATTTGTCTGAGAGAAATGAACACACAGAACCATAGAGCACTTCGTCTGTGATTGTCAGGAAAGTTAACTGGGGAGGTTTAAAGGTGAATGCTGGGGGCTGGCACGGTGGCCCCATGCCTTTGATCTCAGCACTTGGGGAAGCAGCGGCAGATGGCTCTCTGTGAGCTCCAGGCTGACCAGGGCTGTCCAGGCTGAGGAGAGAGTTGGTCAGTAAAGTGCTTGTTGTGCCTAAGTTTGAGTCCCAGAACCCAAGTTTAAAAAAAGGACAATAACACCCAGTGGTCGTAGTGCACACCTTTAATCCCAGCACTCGGGAGGCAGAGGCAGATGGATCTCTGTGAGTTCAAGGCCAGCCTGGTCTACAGAGTGAGTTCCAGGGCAGACAGGGCTACACAGAAAAATCCTGTCTTGAAAAAACAACAACAACAACAACAACAAAAACAAAAAAGAAATGAAAGAGAAAGATACAAATCAGTGCCCAGAGGCAGCTGTTAGCTCCCAAAGAGAGTCAAGATTTCCAAACTGCATCTACATTCAGTTCAACACAGTCGATCATGGGAATCAGCAAGAGCCCCAGACACCCTGCAGAGGAGTGGGGCCTTGTGTGCTGAGTACCGGCTAAGGCCAGTGGGCTCCCTGCAGAACAGCTGGACCCTGAGGTCCAGGGGCTAGCACAAGGTTGCACCCCGGGGGGGACACTGCAGGACACCGAGGAGGAGCTCTTCACATCTGTCTCCACCTGTCATCCTTGGAGCCTTCTCGCGTGGCTGCACTCACTTGAGCATCCCAAACTACATGTCACTCGAGGTCACTGCCTGAGAGAGGGCCCAAGTCTTCTGGCTTCATCCTAGGCTCTTTCCAAAGTGGACCCCAAGCCAGATGGCTGATTCAGAATCTCTGGTGCATGGTGGGGTGCCTAGCATCTGCATGGGCAATAACTTCCCAGTAGAATTTGGAAGAGGAAGAGAGAGGGAGGAGGGAAGGAAGAGGGAGAGAAGATACAGAGGGAGGGGTGGGGAGGGAGGGGCTGTCTGAGACCTAGTCCTCAGTGGCCAGTAGGGATGAGGAACAATTAGACACTGTCTCTCTGCTCCCGCCCCCCAGCCTTTCATCACTGACCTAACCCAGAGGGCAGAGTGCTGGGGGGGGGGGCAGGGGGCAGGGGCAAGTCAGAGGTCAGCCTCTGCCTGCTGAGCTGGGACAGTGGTTGGAGGGACTTCGGGCCCCTCTGAGGTATACATCCCACTGCTGGCCCAGTCAGCTGACTGGAGACAGTGGCTGAGAAGAAAGGTTTGCCAAAGTGGTGGGATCACGACAGTTACTTGTTTATCCAAACAGACCTGTGCGGAATGCTGGCTACGGACTTGCCACGGTTGCTAGGAGTTGGGGAGGGAGGGTGATTTGATTACGCTTTGGGAGTTTACAATAGGGTAGAAGGCAGACAGAGAGAGAGGGGGAGAGGAGAGAGAGAGAGAGAGAGAGAGAGAGAGAGAGAGAGAGAGAGAGAGAGAGGAGAGAGAGAGAGAGAGAGAGGAGAGAGAGAGGGAGAGAGAGGAGATGAGAGAGGTGAGAGAGAGGAGAGAGAGAGAGAGAGAGAGAGGGAGAGAGAGGAGAGAGAGAGAGAGAGAGAGAGAGAGAGAGAGAGAGAGAGAGAGAGGATGCGAGGATAGATGAGAGAGAGAGAGAGAGAAGAGAGAGAGAGATGAGATGAGAGAGAGAGAGAGAGAGCGAGCTGGTCAGTAAGCAAATATATGCACACAACCACAAACTGTCACATACAAACACACAATGGCCTTGCTGGCCTCCTGAGTATTTCATGTCATCCCCCCCAAATGTAATTGGTGTGCATTTGCCGCAAGGACACTCTGCTGGGGTCTCTGCCAGCTGCCTCCTCACTGGCATCTCCAGTGTCTCCCCAGAGACGGCAGGAATAGGGCCTTTTCCACCTTTTCCACCACGATCATCTTGGAGTTAGCCTGTCTCCTCCCATCTTGCCGGCCATTCCCACTGGCTCCGAAGAACTTGTCAGCAGTATGCCCCACTTGTCTGCCTTACTGTATGTCCTTCTGGCTGGAGTTGGCAAGTGCTCAATAAATATTTATAAAATGAACTTTGGAATGAGTGCGTGGGTCAGACTTCTTGACCTTCACCGGTGACCTTCAGTGCCTTGGAGAGGTCAAAGAAGTGAGGAGTGTAGGCCTTGTGCTGGGTCACAGCGGCAGCTGAGGGGTAGAGGGTCGGGCCCAGCCTGGCATTCAAATGACCAGCCTCACCCACTGTCCACACACTGCAGACTCCCAACCTCTGCAGCCAGCCGAGTCAGCAGGCTGTGACCCCGGGGAATGGCTATTTTGGCACTCCTAGACGGCAGTGCTGAAATTAGCCACCAGGTGGCAGCACGTCCTCGGGAAAAGGATGTGTGGCAGTAAGTGACTCTGGGGATTGAATCCAACCCAGGGAACCACGGAGGTACAAGCTCGGAGGACCCAGGCCTAGAAGGGGCTACAACTTGCACAGGGTCACAAGCTTTAAGTGGCAGGGCTGAGATAGAAGAGAGATCGGTACCTGCTTGGAGAGAATGGGAAACAGGGGGCTTGTCCAAGAGGGAATGAACTGGAAAGCAGGGCCTGAGCTCGTCAGGGAACAACCTGAAATGAGTGGTTATCCTCACTCTGTTTTAGACCCCAGGAGCACAGCTGCCCTTGATGAACAGCTTAGAAGTCTCTATGAGATCTCTGCTGAACACTCTGCCTATGGGGCTCACTCTGTGCTCCCATGAGACATGCATGGCAGCCTTGTCTTTCAGCCACCGTTCCCAGCTGTCTGTCTCTCCTGCCACATGGATTCTCTGAGGTCAGACACTGTATCCCCACAGCCTGCCTCTAGAAGCCTTCACCCTCCTCTCTTCCTCTGCACACCTCCTGTAGGACAGAGGGCCCCTTCCTCCAGGAAGCCTGCCCTGGTTAGAGCACTCCTCTGGACCCACACAGCATCCTGCTCTCCAGGGGTGGAGAGGTCCCTGTTCAGGAGTGTTGGTGACCTGAACAGCCCTGTCCCGTATGTAGACACTGCATTCTGGGCCTCTGACATCTTTGGACAACACTCACAGAATTGTGCCAACCTAGCCTGGTCTGAGAAGAGCTCAGGGATCCGAGTTCAGGACACTTCCCAGATGAGTCACACACAGACACATAAGTACTGTAAGGCCCTTTGGAGGCCCTGCCCTTTGAAATGGTTAGACGTCAATATTTTTTGTTTTTGTTTTGTTTTTTTTGAGACAGGGTTTCTCTGTGTAGCCCTGGCTGTCCTGGAACTCACTCTGTAGACCAGGCTGGCCTTGAACTCACAAAGATCTGCCTGCCTCTGCCTCCTGAGTGCTGGGATTAAAGGCGTGCACCACCACTGCCCAGCGGACTTCATTGTTGTCCTCTGAAGCAACATGAAACCTCTGCCATCTGTGTGACAGAGATCACTCACAAAACACAGTCACATTTCATCCCCCTTTACTGGCTGTCTTGGGAGGATGAATGCTCTGCAGGCACCCAAGGCCTGTAGAAAAATGGTGATCACCTAAGGTCCCCGGTGAAATGGTGGGACTTGGACTTATGCTGTTTATCTGGGAGCTGGAAAGGTGAATTTGATGCAAATTCTGGGCTTGGAGGATATTTCTTCACTGAGCCCAGTTCATTACCTAACATTGGCCTGTGACTCCAGCATTATGGAGGAAACTCAGGCCACTGCTGCTGTCCTGGTCACTTCTCCCTGAAGATGTCCAGCCCTCTGGACCTCCTGAAGCTACCCCAATTGTCTCCTCATGGTCCCATAGAGAACCATGTCAATTCTAAAAGCATTTTATTCCCAGCCAGATGTGTGCTGGTGACTTGCTCCAAATTCCTTGCTATAAAATGGCAGAGCCTGAGTATGAACTAGGGTTGTGTGGGGGAGAAAGGCTGAGGGAGCCCTGAGTTGGATCGCCAGGTCCATATCAACTGGGCAAGCAGCCCTGAGGAGGAGGAGGCAGGAGGTTAGAACTTCAAGGCCATTCTCAGGTAGTGAACTTGGGCAACACAAGATCTTATCTCCAACAAAACAAAAACAAAACCCCCCACTGGCCTGAAAGCAGAGCTTGGTGGAACCACTCCTGCCACCGACCCCATGCAATAGAGGAAGGCGCCTCTCAGAGCCCATTCCCCACTTGCACGGGGTAGCCACCAGTACTTGTTCTGTCCTCACGGGGAGAAGATGGACTGGGATTCTTTGTCAGTGATCTGAGCTGCAGAGCAGTGGGCAGAGGGGAAGGTGGCTGCCATGGTGGCATTCAACACACACCCGATGAGACTCAGCTAAGCTCCCTGCAGGAGATGGGAGGCCTCCATAGGCTATGTGGATAGTCATCCCGCACCCCTGCAGGGGTCTCTGTGAACACCAAGGCCAGCAGAGTGTCAATCCAGGAGAGGCAAGATGGCAGTTTGATTCAACATGTCTCAGTAGTTGGTGTTGGTGCAAACTTCTTTTTTCATTTATTTTATTTTTTTTCTATTATCAGCTTGATACGGTACAAATTCTTATCCTAATAATGAAATGTTTCACTAAAGCATGCCCAGTGATTGGGTAAAACCAAAACTTATTATAAGCCACAGTCATCCTAGGGTCCCCCCTGCTATATAGCCTCCCTGGATCTGTGGGTTGCAGTCTGATTGTCCTTTACTTTATATCTAGTATCCATTTATGAGTGAGTATATACCATGTTTGTTCTTCAGGGTTTGGGTTACCTCACTCAGGATGATATTTTCTAGTTCCATCCATTCACCTGTAAATTTAATTTCATGCTGTCACTGTTTTTCTCTGCTGAGTAGTTCTCCATTATGCATATGTACTACATTTTCTTAATCCATTCTTCAGTTGACGGGCATCTAGGTTGTTTCCAGGTTCTGGCTATTACGAATAGTGGTACAAACTTTTGAGTCTGCCCCTGAGGCATTTATTTTGGGCATATTTAAGCACAGTAAAAAAATTTTTTTTTCAGTAAAAAGTTACCTGGTGATCAATAACTCAGTCATGTGCACATCAAAGCTCCAAACATGACTACACTGAAACTCTTTGTAAAGTACAAGCGATATCTTCCATAAAGATGAGATCTATAGATTAACTGAGAAAGCAAGCTCAAGGGTCTGGGGAAGTATCCAGTGTGGTCTCAGCCACGCAGATAGTGCAAAGGTCACCAAGCAATTAACCACATCCGTTCCCAGTCTTCTGGGCAGAGAACAGGTTATACATCTCTCTCTTTGGAGAGACAACCCTGTGTGATTAACGTTCCTGGTTCCCCTAGTGCTTATCTGTGAGCACAAGGGACTTCGTGCCTCCTAGATGCACTCTCTAACAGCTGGGTAGGGGACACTGGTCTCACTCTGCCTGGATGAGGTGGTTGCCAGCACTGTGGTCCTAGCAGGGCCATTCTCCTCCAGCAAACTTACTTGACATATCATTGGCAGCAGGGGTCGGTGGGCGGATGAGATTGGCCTTCCCAGCTGGGAAGCACTGATGGTGTTTGTTGAGCCTTGGAGGCATGGGGGCTGTATCTTCAATAGGATTCCAGGTCCCTCAGCACTAAGGAAGGAGGCGGTGTGAAGGATCTTTGCCAAAATACCGCAGAAACATTTACTGAATGCTAACAGTATGTATGTGGGGAAACTGAGGTACGTGCAGGAAAGACAAACCAAATCTGTCCTTTAAAAGCCCACTGAGGATTCTGTGAGTTCGAGGCCAGCCTGGGCTACATGAGCCAGCTCCAGGAAAAGCACCAAAGCTACACTGAGAAACCCTGTCTCGAAAAAAACCGGAAAAAAAAAAAAAGGCTAGAATCTTTGCCGGGCGGTGGTGGCACACACCTTTAATCCCAGCACTTGGGAGGCAGAGCCAGGCGGATCTTTGTGAGTTCAAGGCCAGCCTGGGCTACAGAGCGAGATCCAGGAAAGGCGCAAAGCTACACAGAGAAACCCTGTCTCGAAAAACAAAAACAAACAAACAAACAACAACAACAAAAAGCCCACTGAATAAAGCCAAATCTGCCCTTTAAAAGCCCACTGAATATACCTCTTGTGGCTCCGAGTTTAGCGCAGATGTTAAAAGGACCCCAGACTGGCGGTAGGGGTTTCAGGACCAAGACCTGGATCTTATATCAACTGTAAGCATCTCTGAACAAAGTTACTCCCTCTCTCAGGTACTTAATTTCTTTCTTTGTGAGACTGAGATCTTGCGGGAACCTTCCAGCCCAGACGCTCTGTAGTAGAGGAAACACAGGCTTTCCTCAGGAAGCGGCACTGAAAACGTGAAAGCGAAGATCTGGAGGTTTGCAGTTCACTGAACTTCGCCCGGCCCCAGGATGCTTCCGTTGCCCTAGCAACCGCCAGGCTGGAGTGGTCCCCAGACTGCAGCTAAGGAAGCCGGGAAGAGCCCTGCCCTCCCCAAGATGGCTGCACGGCCTATGGCGGGGCCCGGGGCCGCCACCATGTCTAGACCTTTCCTTCCTTTCCCGTTTTCTCACACGAACAGCGAACTTCCACCAGCACTTGTTCTTTTTCCTGGTTCAGAGCGGAGAGAGAAGGGTTGCCTTCAGGGATTGGGGCAAACACCCAGAGGGAGAGGCGGGACTTCCGCGCCCCACCGGAAGTGACGCGACAGTCGCGGTCGCCGCCAGGTGGAACGGCAGGTGGGTTCAGGTGCCAGCCTGGCCCAGGCCCGGCTGTGGGACCGACTCTCTCGGTGAGCGACCGAAGCGGCTCCCAAGGGTCTGGAGAACCCTGGGGCGGACTCTGGAATCCGAGCCCCTCGCCCTGGCCTGGGGTCCTCCCCTGTACCAAGTAAGAGTCACCTGCCCCAGTCCCGAGGGGAGGGCTGGAGCCCGCTGTCCCGGATAGCGGAGGGTGGGAGCTTGGGGCTGACATCTGGGCACTTCAGTTCCCTGGAGCCCCGCCTTCTTTTCTCCCCCAGACCCAGTTCCCCATTCCCCTCCCGAGCTGGGCAGTTAGCCTGTCGGCCCCAACTCTCGGAACCATGTTTGCTGACTTGGACTATGACATCGAGGAGGATAAATTGTGAGTGTTTCCCCACCCCCCCCCCCAAGACCTGGGAGCTGAGGACCCAGGTCCCTCGTGTCCTTGGGTGTCTTAGCTCCACGCATTTCTACTTCTCAGTGTGTGGAAGCAGAAATGGATTCGAACATTCTAGTAGTTCATCACTTGTTGGGGGCGGGGGGGGGGCGGGATGCTTGTGACAGGCTAACAGGTAATCACGATTCAGGCCATGACATGATCCAGCCACAGCACAGCAGGTGGAGAGGTCCTGCTGGGGTGGTCTGGGAAGGTGTTCCAAAGGTGGCCACAGAGCCAGCTTGCAAGGGCTGCCCAGGGATATCACAGACCTTCCTCCCCAGCATAGATGATCAGTAAGGTAGACTTTGAAAAATTAGATTTGTCTGACCTTTACAAAGTACTCCCAGAGTGAGGAGTAGATGTCATGGCCTTGTGTGTCGTTAGTCCTTAGTAAGGGGTGAGCAGCCGTTGGTTGTGTTAGCAAATCAGTCTTCAGTAACCAGGTTGACACCTGAGCCTGTTCACCACAAGACACACCTAAGCTCATTGATGGTGAATGCTGCCCGCCGCCGGGTGGTAACTGAGCTGTGTCGTTGGAAGATGTCTGGGGGATAGTTGACTACCTTTATTCTAAAGGGAAGGTGGCTATAATGTCCTGCATGTGCCTGAGAAGGGGCCAAGGATGGAGCCTGGCTGAATCTTTGAGTTGGTTTCCTTGGAGTTGCCTGCTCTGGACTAGAATGGGGTCCATGCACATTTCTTGTAAGGTCTCTGACCAGGGAACCTCATTTCATGTTGGGGGTGAAGGAAACAGAAGCAGAGGAAGTGCCTGCCCTGAGTCCCAGAGCAGATTATGGCAGCTCTGGGCTTCGAGCCTGCAGCTGCGTGACTCTTGAGCGTGTTCTGGTACCGATGCTCTTTCTGGCTCAGGAAGGAAGAGGCTACTTAGTGTGGCCTTCTCCTTCCAGGTGTCCTTTCTCCAGATTCACCTCCACCTGCTTCTCTTTCCCCACAGAGGAATCCCCACTGTGCCTGGGAAGGTCACCCTGCAGAAGGATGCTCAGAACTTGATTGGGATCAGCATTGGGGGAGGGGCCCAGTACTGCCCCTGTCTCTACATTGTCCAGGTATGAGGCATGCTTTGGAGGGGGGGCAGGGGCCTGAGTGGAGTGAGTCCCCTCCCTTCTTGGGTATGACAGAAGGAGGTTCGTTTTTCCACTCTGGAAGAACTAGCTCCGGGCTGGGGGACAGCTCAGTCGCTAGAATGCTTGCTTGCTGTGCAAGTTTGAGTAGCAGAGTCCAGTCCCAAGCGTCTGAGTAAAACACTGATGTGACAGTGTGCTCTTGTCACCATAGTGTGTGCGAGGTGGAGACAGGTGGATCCCTGGGCTTCACTGGCCAACTAGTGTAACCTAAAAGTGAGTTCCAGGCCACAGAGAGACACTGAGTCCCCCCAAAAAAGTGGTTGATGCCTGAATAATGAAAGCAAAGAGTGTCTGACCACCACACACCTGCGTGTGTAAACACACACACAGGGACAAAGGTCTGTCTTGTTTCTTTAAAACTTTACCATTATTGGTATTTGGGTTTTGATGTGTGTGTGTGAGTATGGGTGCCCTCAAGTCATGGCGAACATATAGAGGGGCACTACTGTGAGATCCCAAGTTGGAAATCAGGCCATCAGGCTTGTGTAGCAAGCAGTCTACCTGCTGAGGCATCTCACCAGCCTTCCGTGTTTCTGAGGTCTGTTCTTAGCCAGACTGGCCACCGCTCTAAGTGGGGCTGCCCTGTTCCCTTTTCCACCTGCTCTCCGCTACAGCTTGTCCTGATCTGGCTGTCTGGCGGGCTCTTGGCCTTACACCATGTGTGTTGGACTAAGTTAGTGCTGGTCTGTGTCTAGCGTGTAACAGACATTCAGGAAAGGTCTCTAATGAATCTGCTCGCCGACTGAAGTAGGAAGGCTATGAAATAGTAATGTCCTTGCTGGACGAGGCAGCATACACCTGTGATCCCTGCACTTGGGAGGTGGAGGCAGGGAAGATCAGTGATTCTGAGTCATGCTCAGCTGCACGGTGAATGAGTTTGAGGCCAGTGTGGGCTACCTGAGGCCTTCTCAGCAAAAACAAAAGGAGGTAGTAGCCCAAGATTCACATGAATGTCCCCAATTACCAGTGAGTTTCTTATCCACTCTGGGTCTCAGTTTTCTGATCTGGAAAGTGGGGGTTTAAAATATGTAACCCAGGTTTGGTTCCCAGCACCTGTATCAGGCAGTTCACAAAACACCTATAACTCAAGTTCCATGGGATCTGATGCTGCCTCCAGTCCCTTCATGCATATGGTGCACATACATTCACACACATCACGTGACATTTTTAAAATTAAATAAATGTACTGGGCTCCATGAGACCCTGTTTCAAAAGAAACAAAACCAAGTACATTAATGAAATAAAGAATGCAGGCACACATGTCTTTGAGTTCTTGTGAAAGTGAAGCCGAATGGCAGTGCCCAGGGCCAGGCCCTTAGGCAGCTCCACTGAGTCACAGCTACTCTGGTCTCTGACAGCTGTGCCTGTCTTCCTGCCCCAGCTTCCATGCTGGTGTTGGAGGGCAGCTTCATGGTTCTGCTGAGGAGACTGTCCTGGTGATGGGTCCACTGCGATGCACAGCTGGGGCGGCCGGTCATGAGGCCGCCTCCACCAGGTGCCTGAGCAGTCAGTGACATTTCTGTGGCCTTGGAAGGAAGGATCCAGACTGTAGCCTGTTGGGACACCCAGCAGAGTAGGCCTCAGAGGCAGACGGCCCTGGGTCTCTGGGAGGATCATCTTCTCTGACCTCTACCTTCAAGGGTGATTTGGTCTCTTGTGCCCCAGGAGACTGAAGGAGACCTTTCTGAGGTCCCTCCTGACCATGTGCCTGCTCAGCCTCCAAGCCACTCCCCTTGGCCCCATCTGTTCAGGACCCGAAGGGCATGTGTGTTTGAATGAACTGCATCAGAACATGATGGGATTAGTTTTGTTCACATACAGCAAGTGCACAAGGCCTGTGTCCACCCGCAGTTCCTGCCCTCTCTGTCTCCCTCCTCTTCAGCTACTGCTGCAGATATGACTCCTACTTGCCTTGGTTTTACTATTACGTGTGTGTGTGTGTGTGTAGATGTCCATGCAGAACAAGTGTTAGATCCCTCTGAAGCTAAGTCACAGGCATATGTGAGCTGCTTGCTTGACATGAGGGCTGGGGACTCGGGTCTTCTACAAGAACAGGATACACTGGTATTTTTTTTTTATTTAATTAATTAATTAATTTGGTTTTTCGAGACAGGGTTTCTCTGTGTAGCTTTTGAGCCTTTTCTGGAACTCACTCTGTAGCCCAGGCTGGCCTCGAACTCACAGAGATCCGCCTGGCTCTGCCTCCCGAGTGCTGGGATTAAAGGCGTGCGCCACCACTGCCTGGCCACTATGTCTTTCTTATTGGGACTTTTACTTATGTGTGCCTTATTCTTATCTACCAAGCCTTTGGGGAACTGGTCATTCCTGCGTCTCAGGTGTCAGGGTGACAGCTATAGGCACAGCCTTATTTGTGGCTGTGTTGGGTCCTCAGAAAGCGGCATCATCTGGGCCTCTCTTGTACATGAGAGTCTCATATATTTCGCTTACATACATCCTGCCCTGTTTTCCAGTTGTCACAAATACACATCCCGCAGAACTTACCCACTTACCCCTTCTTAAGGGGCATTAAGATACACTCGCCATGTGGTGCAGCTGTCACCACTCTCCAGTTCAGAACTCTCCATCTTTTAAAACTGACTGGAGATGGCCGTGCTGACTCCCTCTCCTCAGCCCCTGCAGTTCCCATGCTCCTCTCTGTCTGTCTCTGTGGCTTTGACTATTCTAGGGACTCTTGTAAGTAGAACTAGGGATTTATTTTGCTTAGTGTGATGTTAGAGTTCATTGTATGGTAGTTTATTTTTAACTCAAAATGTTGAGTTACGTTTCTGTGTTCTTGCCATGGGTACTGCGTTCTCCAGACTGACCTTTGTCCTTCCAATGTTCTTAGCACTTGTCAATCACTTGTCTGTATATGCAGGTTATTTCTAGATCTCTAGTCCAATGACTCTAGCTTGTAGGAAAATTTGAAATCAAATGTGAGTCTCCCAGCTTTATTCTTCTTTCTCAAGATTACTTTGGCCTTTCGAAGTTCCTTGATATTCTGTATGAATCTTAGTTTTTAGTTTTTCCATCTATAAAAACACCCCTGGGGTGTTGTAGAGAGTTCACTGCGTCTGCAGATTGCTGTGGACAGTACTGCTGTCTTCCGTCACGTCTTCTCATCCACAGATGTGGACCGTTGCTCTCACTCCTGTGTCCAGATACCCAGGGGAACAGCTAGGGGAGGGACTTACCTTGGCTGGGTCACCGGTTTCTGTCCCTCAGTGCAGGGAGCTCGTGGCTGAGCAGGTCACATCAGAGGATCCAGAGAACAGGAGCCTGCCTGTGTGTGTGTACTGTGCAGGCTGCCTTTCCCCTCTCCCCTCTCCCCTCTCCCCTCTCCTCCAGGCTCCAGGCTATGGGATGGTGCAGCCTGCATTCATACACTCCTTAGGTAATCTCTCTGCAAACATCCTCACAGACCCACATAGAGGACATCATGTGACAGCAAGGTGCATTTCTCAGTCCAGTCACTGGATTGTCAAGATCGTGTCGGCTTGACACCCACCTTAAACCACAGCATCCACTCTGGGCCCTGAAAGGTTCATATTCATCTTACATGCCAAATGTATCCAAATGTATTAGCTATCTTTAAAGATCCCCATAGTCTTGTTTTTTTTTTTTTTTAAAAAAAAACACATTTATTTATTTATTAAGTATACAGTGTTCTGTCTGCATGTATCCCTGCACACCAGAAGAGGGCACCAGATTTCATTACGGATGGTTGTGAGCCACCATGTGGTTGCTGGGAATTGAACTCAGGACCTCTGGAAGAGCAGGCAGTGCTCTTAACCTCTGAGCCATCTCTCCAGCCCCCCATAGTCTTTTTTTTGCATGTGTGTCTGTGCATGTGTGCATACATGCCATGACACATGAGTGGAAGGCAGAGGGCAGACTGTAGGAGTTGGCTCTCTTCTTCTATACCAGCCTTGCCCACTGGGATAAGTTTACCACATTATCTGGGGCTCCTCCAGCCTGCACCTCCCAACTTTCCTAAATGTCCTGCGCACACCAGGCTTAGGGACCACATGACTGTGCTGTCACAGCAGCGACCTCACCTCTTTAGTACCCATTTTCTGTGTTGGGCGTAATCATTGCCGTGACAGAATACCTTTCAGAAAACTGAGAGAGAGGAAGCACTCAGTTTGGGTTTGTCGTATTTCGTGGCAGGAGCAGAGCAGCTCCCCTGCTGACGGCCTGAGAGCAGAGAGAGCGCCTGTGCTAGCGGCCTATCTCCTTTCTCTGTGGCTGGTCCTGCCCAGGGTTAGGGCACCTTCCCCACTCCACACTCTTCGTTCTCTCGAGAAACATCTTCGCCGACATATCCAAGAGGTGCTTCACCAATCTGCATCTGCACACGGTGGCGGTCAAGTCCAGCATCGCTTGGGTCTATTATGCCTGCTTCTCTCAGCAGGGTTCCATAGTTCCTGTTGTCTCCTGGTCACTTCTTCTTTTTTTTTTTTTGTTTTGTTTTTGGTTTTTGGAGACAGGGTTTCTCTGTGTAGTTTTGGTGCCTGTCCTGGATCTTGCTCTGTAGCCCAGGCTGGCCTCGAACTCACAGAGATCCGCCTGGCTCTGCCTTCCGAGTGCTGGGATTAAAGGTGTGTTCCAGGGCCGCCCTGGCTTCCTGGCGGCTTATTGTGATACTTGTAACGTGATCTGAAGGTTGATAAATGTTAACCTTAGTTGCTTCGTTTTTCCTTGTAACATTGTAAAACATATTACAAAGTATCCTTTAGACATGGCTTTTTCTTTTAGAAAATTTAGAAACTGAAGGTAACACAGGAGCCAGATATGGTGGCTTGTATCCCTGTTATTATGAGGCTGAGGCAGGAAGTTTGCTAGTTCAAGGCCCATCTGGGCTACAAAGTAAGACCCTACCTAACTCAAAAACAAGCTTAAAGGTACAGAACCACTGCTGGCAAGTTTGATATCTGTAGTTACTCTCCGGTCCAGTCCGTGCTCCTCCATCTGTGTGTGGACCCCATGTCTGTGTGTGGACCCCACGTCTGTGTGTGGACCCCATGTCTGTGTGTGGACCCCATGTCTGTGTGTGTGGACCCCATGTCTGTGTGTGGACCTCATGTCTGTGTGTGGACCCCATGTCTGTGTGCGCCCCCTGCGTCTGTGTGTGGACCCCATGTCTGTGTGTGTGGACCCCATGTCTGTGTATGTGGACCCCATGTCTATGTGTGTGGACCCCACATCTGTGTGTGGACCCCATGTCTATGTGTGTGGACCCCATGTCTATGTGTGTGGACCCCATGTCTGTGTGTGTGGACCCCATGTCTGTGTGCGCCCCCTGCGTCTGTGTGTGGACCCCATGTCTGTGTGTGTGGACCCCATGTCTATGTGTGTGGACCCCACATCTGTGTGTGGACCCCATGTCTGTGTGCGCCCCCTGCGTCTGTGTGTGGACCCCATGTCTATGTGTGTGGACCCCATGTCTATGTATGTGGACCCCACGTCTGTGTGTGGACCCCATGTCTATGTGTGTGGACCCCACGTCTGTGTGTGGACCCCATGTCTGTGTGCGCCCCCTGCGTCTGTGTGTCTCTGTGTGGACCCCATGTCTCTGTGTGTGGCCCCTGCATCTGTGTGTGGACCCCATAGACAGCCGTCTCCTTACTGTTACCAGTAAACGGCTCGTCTTTGACGGAACACCACCTGACGCCGGTGAGCATAAGTCCTGTTGAAGGGTCCGCCTGGGAAAGGGCTCACAGGCATAGGGCCCTTGCTCAGCCAGAGTAGCTATGGAATCGTTAAGAAGTGCTTTGGCTGCCGACAGCATTGTTGGAAAAGCCATGGAAGGTAGTGACTGGAGGAGCAGGCGTGAGGGCCGTGAGGGCCGTGAGGGCCAGTGTGTTTGCTGTATAGAGAACAGTCTGACTGCTGGGACCCACAGCCTGTCTTCTCTCCCCTTCCCAAGAATGGGAGGTTTCCTCTCGTCCTCCCTGGCGCTGCCTGAGTAGAGGGAGGGCCTGCCCAGGTCCCCGGCCCACCTCACTGTCCTCCACTCCTTCACATGACAGGTATTTGACAACACCCCTGCAGCCTTGGACGGCACGGTGGCGGCTGGTGATGAGATCACCGGGGTCAATGGCAGGTCCATCAAAGGGAAAACCAAAGTCGAGGTGGCCAAGATGATCCAGGAGGTGAAGGTGAGACCCTGCCGGAGCAGCTGGGAGCTCGCTCTGCAGTGGGAGGCGGAGCCTGTCAGGTCCCTGCTGAGCTACCCAGGCTGCCAGGGGCCTAGCCGGCTTAGGGGTCACTGTCTGCTTCTTGTATCGCAGTATGAGGGACACATTCGAGTCTCCTGGACCCCTGTAAGCTCCCAGAAGTGCTAAACACTCAGATGAGCTGTGATGTCCCTGGTTAGAGCCCAGAGGCAGCTGGATGCCAACAGTGACCTCCCTGGGTCAGTGAACTCCAGTGACCACAGCTGGGCCATGTTTGCCCTAGAGTTTTGTTGTGGGAACTGCTTCCCAAGTTTCCCGGGGACTTGAGGCTGTGGGGAACCCTAAGCTTAGGCATTTCCAGTCCAGATGTAGCCTGCATCCCTTCCCTCCTGCTAGTTCCCCACCCCAGATGTTCCACTGAGACCCTTGCTCTGTGCAGTGTCCATTCCGTCCGAACAAACACGGCCTTTCTGCTGGTCCCCAGCAGTTCAGCACTGGAGAGCCTTGGGAAAACTAGTGAACGAGCTCCGTGAGGAATGCAAAGCCAGATGATAGGCAGTCCCAGCGTCAAGGGTGGGGTCCAGCTTGTGTAGACTTGGGCCCAGTGCCCGAGACCCCAAACCCCAGCGAGGCCAGTACCTTCCCCTTCCTATGCCATCCTCCAAGGCTCCAGACCAGCCCTACTATCCCATACTTTCAAAAATTTTTTTTTGGATTTATTTTATTTTATGTACATATTGGCTACAGGTATGTATGTACACCACATCGGTACTTGAAAGTCGGAGGGCGTCAGCCCCCGGCGTTGGAGTGACCATGGTTGTGAGCCACCATGTGTGTGCTGAGAACTGAGCCATCTCTTCAGCCCCCACTATCCCCTTCTTGCTTCCACTCAGACACATACCACCCTGGCTTCCTCTGGTCCTGTACCCAGGTCACATTGGCACTAAGTCCTCACGAAGGAGAGGATGACCTCTGTAGTCCCTCCTAGTGCCCCTTCTGACATCAGGCAGACCAAGGAGGGGCTCAGGGCTCAGGGCCATGTCAGTCCCAAGGGAGGCCTTCACACCCTACCCCTAACTGACCGCATTGGTTCACTTCGTCTGTGCTGTGGGTGTGAGTTTTCAGTCCAAGTTAGATGTGAGCAGATTCAGCCCCAGTCTCAAAGGCCTTAGGACTGCAAAGACTAGAGTGACCATGGTGGCCTCCTGTGGTCGGAAACCCTCCCCTGAGCAGTCACTAAAATATGGGACTAAGTGAAAATCCGAGTCACTCAACCTCTCCTGCTGGACTGGAGTCCCCGGAAGTCCTGCTCCTCCCCTGCTGGTTGGTGGTCTAGTGCCAGGTTGCAGAAGGTAGTCTCTGGGGGGCCTGAAGTGCAGCCGCCGCCCTGATTGTGTCTGTGCCGCTCTTGCAGGGGGAGGTGACCATCCATTACAACAAGCTGCAGGCCGACCCGAAGCAGGGCATGTCCCTGGACATCGGTAAGCCAGGCCAGAGCAGCCATGTGCCATGGGCTCTGGCTTTTTCTGTCCAAGCTGATCCAGAAGGCTAGGAGGAGCCAGGTGCTCCCCTTGTAGTATTCACAGGCCCTGGCCCTGCATTCTCACTACCCTGTATCTCACACCTCCCACTCCCAGACCTTGGCCTATGTGTCATGCCTGCTTTTAATCCCTCTCCTCCGAGGCCTCTCCTGCAGTGTACTTCCAGGAAGACTAGGGTGCAAACTGGACCTTAGGGTGTGCTATTTGGCAAGTTGCCTGTGGCTAGAAGGGCAGGACCTTGCTTCTGTAGAAGCCTTGAAACAGCAATAATTAGCTGCCACTTCCTCTGGATCAGCCACATGACCCAGTGTGAGGCAGAGAGGCTTGGCAGTCTCCTGGCAGAACACCCAGATAAACCCATGCTCACCTACCACCCACAGCCCTGGGGGACAGAGGCCAAGGGAAAACGAGCTCCCCGGTGGTTTCTCTGTGTAGTCCTGACTGTCCTGGAGCTTGTTCTGTAGGCCAGCCTGTCCTTGAACTCAGAGATCCCCCTGCCTCTGCCTCCCGAGTGCTGGGATTAAAGGCATGCACCATGCCTAGTCTGACATTCCTACTCTCTTGAGCCCTTTGACTCCAGCCCAGGACCCCTTCTGAGACCTTAGCTGGTATATGCAGTGACCGGCCAGCCAGTGGCAGTCATGATGCCCACTACTATGATGTAATCAGCTTAAGAACCCCCTCCAGAGCCTGGCCGTGGCACAAGCCATCTCACGTGTTGGCTGAAGAAAGAAGGGACAAGGCCCTCTCTGTCTGGCCTGTCAGCCACTGCTTAGCATGGACAAGCTCTGGGCTCTCAGTGACACCAGCGGCAGATAGCGGGTCTCGGTCCTCGTGCCGAGCACTCCGTGTTTACCTGTTTGGCTCCCCCGAATCAGCGCTGAGTAGGACAGGTAGCTCAGGACACACTCTGCGCAGAGCCACGGCTTCCTGACCACTCCACACACCAAACCCTGGGCCATCTCCTCCGCCCGCTGGGACAGCCTGCAGCAGTGACAGGGCTCGGGCCTAGACGGCCTGGTCAGCAGCAGTCTCACGGCCTTTTCTCTCCTGCCCCAGTGTTGAAGAAAGTCAAGCACCGCCTGGTGGAGAACATGAGTTCAGGCACAGCTGATGCCCTGGGCCTAAGCCGGGCCATCCTGTGCAATGGTAAGTTCTCCTTCCGCCAGCTTGGTGGCCAGCTCTCCGTCAAGTTACTGGGTCTGACAGCCCTTCCCTGCCTCAGTGTGGACAGCCAAGTCACACCTCTGGACCCCTGCGGTCCTCCAAGAGCTACTACAACTGCTAGCTGTGGGCTTTAGGTCGCTGTGGGGGTGGGGGTGGGGGCAACACAGACTTGGGAGGGCAGGTGCTCCCTCCCAGCGTGGATGCCTGCACACCCCTCCCTGCACAGCGACACTGTCCTGCCCGGCCTGTCCACCTCAGTCCTGCCCTTGACCAGGAGGTGGCGCTGCCGCCCTTGTCGCCGCTCCCTGTGCTCCGAGGAACCATGTGCAGCAGGCACTCTACACACACTCAGACACACGCACTGGATGTCTCCCCAGGAGGCCGATGGAACCCGTGCTCCTGCCACCGCCAGCCTAGGCTTATAAATAGCAGTGCTATGCATGTACTCGGGGAGGATAAAAATACCCGTATAAACCGTGGGCTCAGCTGGGCACACGGGCTTTATTGGCTGGGAGAGTGGGGGTGGGGCCTGAGCATGTTCCAAATGGGCTACAAAGTGGCGGCTGCTATTTTCAGCCCCGTGGAGCCTATAAATCCTTGTTACTGTAGTCACCATGCATTGAGATGAAATTAGAACGGGCTGTTGTTTCCCCCAACCTTGCAATTTCCCTCGCTGTAAATAGGATTTCTAAAATTGAAGCTGTCATGATGTCCCATGACCCAGCTAAAAACAACTGTGCCTGCTGGCCACGTGCTCATGCTCCAGGGAGCCAGGACCTGGAGGCCGGGGGCCACCACAGCCTCCCGAAGACCTCTGCGGTGTCCACCCTCCCCCCACTCTCCCACTCAAGGCCTTTCCCACAGCCAGCTTTCCTGTCCAGAGAAAAGCTTCTGTCTGTGCCGTGTCCCTCTCCCCCAGCTCAAAGCCCGACTGAGTAAGCTCCACACCAAGCCAGGAGAGCCGGGGTCTGCTTAGACAGGCATGACTGCATGACTTGAGGCAGTTTGCCTGCCACTCAGCCCTCAGCTTCCTCTGTAGAAGAGGTTAAGTGGTCCCTGCCCACAGGGGCAGGCTGGAGAAGGGCTGGGGTTGTCAGGGGCTTTCAGTGTTCTGGCTCACAGCAGGTGACTCGGTGTGGCTGCAGGTGCTCTCAGGCCTGGTCAGGGCCCAGAAGCCCTCACCCTGTCGTGAGAGGTATGTGTACTTCGTCCCCACAGGTGGGGGACATATCCAGAGGTGGGGAGCCCAAGGAGGCCCATGCTTCCTGCGCTCCCAAGCCTGTGTCTGTAATGCCTTCCACCCCTGCCAGTCAGCCTCCTCCCAGTTCCAGCCTGGCCCCGGACTGAGGTCACTGTTCCCTCACTCCCTCCACCGTCCTGTTCCTCACAGGCTGCTGGCTCAGCACCTCTGCTGGGCTTGGAGCCTAAGGGCAGGACCTGGATCTTAGTTTTACCAGTCACTCCCCAGACCTAGTGTGGTCTTGTGTGCCAACACTTGTTTCTTTCTTTGTTCTTGCGAAGGCAACCCTTCCATGGGGGCGCGCTTACAGTCAGAGGTTCAGTCCATTGTCGTCCTGTCAGGATGCGGCAGCGGGCAGACACGGCGCTGGGGAGGGAGCTGAGAGTTCTACCTCTTTTTATTCTTATTTTTTCATTTAACTTCTTTATTGATTCTTTGGGAGTGTCACATGCACCCCAATTCTGCTCACCTCCATTCCCCCCATATCCTCCCCTTATCCCTGCCACGCCCCCTCCCAAAAGACAATGCAACAAAGTAAGCAAGTGAGCCAACAAGCCCCAAACCCAAACAAAGACATCAGCAACAAACCCTCTTCACTTCTCCTTCCCTGCCTCTCCAGCACCTCTTCATTCGGCCTGGTGGCATTGGGGACCTCGGTGTGTCACACGGTATACTCTTTGTCCCATCAGCTTTACCGGCAAATGCTGATTGCAATGAGTCACTGGTCTGGTTCAGGGCCTCTGGTTTCGGACACACCATCCTCACTGGATCCTCACCAGAACTCCTCTGGGATACCCTGTGGCCGCCTCAAGTCTTGGAGAGCCTGTGGGTATCATGCCACAGGACCAGCCCTTTCATGAGCTCTGTCAGGTCCTAGATGGGGTAGATGCTAGGGTGGGCCAACCCACGGCCCGACTGTGGGCCTGGGTGATGGCCGAGCTGGTGACAGAACTCCTTGAGGATCCACAACACAGTCTACTCACCCCAGATAGGGAGCCCACAACAGACCCAAGTCCAGAGACTTGGGCGGACCAGTGGGTTTTATTGGAGTTGCTCACGGGAGTACGGGGGAGGGGCTGCTCATAGGGCCAGAAATTACTCAGACAGCTGCATCACCAAGGCTCACCCCAGCATGGGTGACAGCTCACAAAGCTGGGAACCTGGAGCTCAGTGCACAGCCTGCAGGCAGCTCCACAGGTGGAGACTGTCCTTTCCAGGGGCCTCGGTTGGTCTAAACCTCTTCCAGGCAGCTCGGCTGGTTTCTGCTTCTCCCAGGCAGAGCTCTGGTCCCTGTCTTCTGCAGCTTGGCTCAGTCTGAGAGCTTTCATTGTCTTCTCTGGCAGTGAGGAGTCGAGTGAATCTGTCAGTTTGAGGGAAAGATAGACACTTAGTTTATACCTGTTTAGCTGTTAGCTGTGATCAGCAAATTCTAGTGTGAGACCTTCCTCTAGCCCTTCCGAATCTCTTCTCCCCATACCCTAGCCCGTCCTGTGCAGTTGTCTCAACCAGCCCTGGCCATGATCAAAAGGCCCTCCTCGACTCTAACTGCTGTGTGGGGAGCCTTGGCTGCTAGCCCAGGGCTTGCCCTCTGGGCCTCTGGGAAGCTACCCTGGGGTCTGGCCTAGGGAAACCCACCCTCATACACTCCTGCTTTGGGAAGAGGCTGTACTGGAATAACCATCAGCCCCTGGATCGCCCCAGGCAATGGTAGGTGGAGCGAGGCTCCTGACAGGGGTCCTGAGCCAGCTCTGCCTGTCTCTTACCTCTCTGGGTTTGCTGGGGAGTTGATGAGTAAACCCTGAGGCCCAAACTCCACCCGAGACCTGTTTTTGGCAGAGGCTAGCCCTCGGGCTACCTTTGCCTCTCAGCTTGGCCTCTGCTGGGCTGGCGTCTCCCTGGCTTGCTGAGGCCACAGCCTCCTCTGTTCTTGACCTCCACAGATGGGTTGGTAAAGCGTCTGGAGGAGCTGGAACGCACTGCCGAGCTGTACAAAGGTAGGTCGGCCGCGAAGTGCCTGCTGCTGCTGGTCTGTCCTGGGGACCCCTGTCCTACAGAGTGTCAGTGGGGCAGGGGAGCTACCTAGAAAGTTTGGGGAACAGTAAATGTAACAGATGCCCCTCCAAATTCCTACACTCCCAGAGAGATCCCCTAGGAGACTGTCATACATAATCCCGGCTGCCTGTCACATGGGATCTGCATAGAGGGCCAACTCAGCCTTCATCCCCAGGCCTTGGGGAAAAGCCTGGGGACCTAATGCCCAGCGAGGACCTCAGGTGGACTGTGAAGCTGGGGGGCCAATGTGATCCCTGATTTCGGTCTCCGTCTTTTGTCACTTGGGTCTCTTCCCACAGGGATGACGGAACACACCAAGAATCTCCTACGGGCCTTTTATGAGCTGTCACAGACGCACAGGGGTAATGGCATCCCCAGATTCATCACGTGACCCTGCAAACCCCTGTCCCTCAGGGCTTAATTACACCGAACAGTGAGGTGTGGCTAGTTCCTCTCTGGGGCCCTTCTCATCCCTATGCCAAGGCCAGTGCCCAGCTCTGACCTCCAACCTCACACCGGGTGGCAGTGATCATGTAGCATCTGGTCCAGCTGACCTTTGGGGGGACGCCACGTACCTCACTGCTACTCACAGTGCAGGCAGCTTCTCTTCATTCTCGTCTCTTCGGGCCCATGTGGGCAGGAAAGACACAACGTTTTGCTGGCCAGGAAAGGAAGCCCCGACAGGAAGTGGGCCCAGAGCTCATGGTGGCAGAGCTGGCATTCAAACCCACGGGTCCAGAATCTCAGCCTGGTGCTCTGCTCTTGCCTAGCATGACCACCTAGATTTTCACTTGGCCTTTTGTCCGGTCACTTGGGGGGACAAAGGCTAGCTCCCCTGGGAGCCTAGGCCCAGAATGAGGATGTAGCTCCTTGGGAGTATGGTGCAGGCCTCTTGAAGATGTACCTCCTTGGGATGTAGACCCTTCGAGCAGACCTTGGCTTTCTGCTCGTCAGGCCCCTGCCCTGCTGCCTAGCAAGCCCCTGGCTTCTCCATTAGGGAGTCAAGCGGGGGCTTCAAGGCAAACTTGTCACGCAGCCTTTGGGGACGTGTTCTCTGTGATTGGGGTGCGGGAGCCGCAGCCAGCAGCAAGTGAGGCATTCGTGAAGTTTGCTGATGCACACCGCAGCATCGAGAAGTTTGGCATTCGGCTACTGAAAACCATCAAACCGGTGGGTCCCTCAGAGTGCAGCATGCCCCACTGGTCAGAGGAGGAGGGACAGCCTAGCACAGGAGGAGTTCTGGGCTGGAGTCAGGTGCCATGCAGACACTAGGTTGGTGTCACCTCTATGGCCGGCCAGCCATGAGTCGCAGTGCCTCCCTGGTCCCTGTTGACCTTAAGACACTGCTGGGTCACTATGTGCCCTTGGCCTGACATAGTCTTCTAACCTTGACACAGTGCCCTTTGGCTGATGCCCAAGTCCACTGGGAAGGATGATACATCTGCCATTTGTCATCCAACCTCTTAGATGCTGACAGACCTGAACACGTACCTCAACAAGGCCATCCCTGATACACGCCTCACCATCAAGAAATACCTGGATGTGAAGTTCGAGTACTTGGTGAGTTGAGTGGTCTGCAGTGCCTGACCAGCTGGGATGAGCCCACCCTGGAGGCCAGCCTAGGCAAGCAGCCGTGCTGTGGCAGGCAGGATGGGGCCAGTCCTCTGTTGAGTCAGGAGTATGGGATTAAAGGGCTGACTAATCAGAAGCAGCCTAGACTGCATTCCCACACCAAGGAGCGCTGAGGTACCAGAGCCTGGTGAGCAGGAGAGTCCTCATTCTCTATCATTTCTGGTCCTTGGGACTTGTCACCTTTAGCAGCAGCTCAGACTAGGTCTGGGATACTTGAAAGGACCTTCGGAGTCCTAAATGATAATCTGATTGTCAAAGAAGCCAGACGATGATCTGTTAAGTATTCAGGTTCCGTGCTGTGCACCTCTCAGAGCCTTGACTAGGCTTGTGCACAGCACGTCTTCAAGGAGCCCCGAGCTGTTTTGCTCCACAAGCAGTACCACCACACGCAGGACCTTTTGGTTTTGGTTTGGGATCTTTACTGTTCTGGAGATAGAACCCCAGGTCTTATGCATGCTAGGCAAGTGCTGCACTACGGAGCCACACCCTCCAATCCCCAGAGCATCTCCTGAGACTTGAATTTGGTCCCTTTTGGATGTCTCCAGCCTTCAGGCCTTTACACCCTCCCAGAGGAGTGCCTCATCGCTCTGCTGCCCCTTTCCTGGGCCTCTGTCCATGTCAGCTTCCAGCCTTTCCCAGGTGGTCCAGGGCTGCTAGGTGGCCTATGGCCACTGCTTTCTTGGTGTGTCCAGGTTCCCAGGTGACCTGAGGGATAGGGAGGCATGACAGGCGGGGCTGGAATCATGAGGATGGGAGTCCAGGAAGTCTGGCTACTGACTTCATGGCCTCACCCATCCCATCCCATACAGTCCTACTGTCTAAAGGTGAAGGAGATGGATGACGAGGAATACAGCTGCATTGTGAGTACCGAAGGGGCCCAGGCTGGTAGCGGGAAGGCTTGGGGTACCCACACTTCCTCTTTAGAAGACCCTGGGTCTGCCAGAGGTATTGGGTGGTGTCAGGCATCCTGGGGTCTTAATTGCTGGAGTTTGGGGCTGTCAGCCCATTCTACCAGCTCCTCTGGCTTGGAGTACCAGCTAGTGTGCCATGAAGTGACTCCTCTAGGCCAGGTGCCCCAAAGTTGTGAGGCTCCTCTAAGAAAAAACTGACTGATTTCACTTCTGAGCTATGCTTTGATTTAAAAAAAACCAGTTGGTGTTTTTTCCTTTTATATGTATATGAGTGTTTACGTGTGTGTGTGTGTGTGTGTGTGTGTGTGTGTGTGTGTGTGTGTGTCCATTCGCATGGCTGGTGCCTGTGGAGGTCAGAAGGGGATGTTGGAACTGAAATTACACAGCTGTGAGCGATCCTGTGGGGCTGGGAACTGAACCCAGGTCTCTGCAAGAACAGTGAGTGTTCTTAACCGCTGAGACGCTCTCCACGCCTGGTTGTTGTGGGTTGTTGTTGTTGTTTCTAATTTGTGATTTGTTTGCAGTCAGGGTCCCTCTTTTAACCAGCATTCATTTATTTCATGTGAGCTGTATTCGTGTTTCTGTGGTTGATTTTTCTCCCTCCAAAGTTACTGCTTTGAGCTTCTGTCCGTCACTGGCGTCTGGAAGCCCATTGTGGTACAGCTGTGAGCTGGGCCAGCCCTGCAGCCTTCCAGCCCCATCTGTCCCCGGGAGGCCCAGGTCCACCCAAGAGCGCTGACAAGCTTGCCTGCCCCAGGCTCTAGGGGAACCCCTATACCGCGTGAGCACAGGCAACTACGAGTACCGCCTGATCCTGCGCTGCCGCCAGGAGGCTCGGGCCCGCTTCTCCCAGATGCGCAAGGATGTGCTAGAGAAGATGGAGCTGCTGGACCAGAAGCACGGTGAGGGGCTCTGGAGGCCCGTGCCCTCCCTGACTCGGTCCTTTCCTGGCACTTCGCCCCAGGGTGGGTGCTCTTCTCTCCCTAGATCAGAGATGAGGCCTAGAGAGGGTAGTCTCCCCGAGGCCTCAGGACCAGGCCCTGGTGGAGTCCACTCAGAACCTGGCTGGGTTGGGGCCAGGGTTTGGGCCCAGGAACACTCACTCAGGCAGCCTTCTCTGTTTCCTGAGCTAGGGGTTTGGAGGACTAGGTGGTCAACTAGGCAGGGCCAGGAAGCCTTTGGCTGTACCACCCTTCCTGAGGCCTGGGGCCCAGGAAGTGTCCCAGCAGGAAGAACAGGCCAGCTCCAGGTCTTCCCTAAGAGGAGGCAGCTGTAGCCACTGGGCCTGTCTGCTCACCTCCTGCCCCAGTCCAGGACATCGTGTTCCAGCTGCAGCGCTTCGTGTCGACCATGTCCAAGTACTACAATGACTGCTACGCGGTGCTACGGGACGCCGATGTCTTCCCCATTGAGGTGGACCTGGCACACACCACTCTAGCCTACGGCCCTAACCAGAGTGGCTTCACTGATGGAGAAGATGAGGACGAGGATGAGGAGGACGGGGCAGCTAGGGAAGTGTCCAAGAATGCACGTGGGGCCACTGGGCCCATGGACAAGGGCGGAAGCTGGTGTGACTCCTGAGTGCCCCCTCAAGTGGACCTGGGGGGCAGGGCAGTGGGAGGACCGCAGCGGGAGCGGGGCGGGGCCACTGTAGGACAGCGAAGGCATGTGGTGGCGCATAAAGGCCTGCTGGCTCGCGGCGCCTGCCTCCCTGCTCCTCTGTCCTCGCACAGTGAACACAGGCTGCAGCCTGGGACCTGGACTCTGGCCCCCATCCTTCCCTCCCACCTCCCAGCTGGAGGGAGAGCTGGGCCTTGGACAGAAAAGAGGAGGGGCTGGAGCAGGCAGAGCGCAGGACCTGTCCCCGTGAGTACCTCGGTGGTGCCAAGCCTGCAGGGAACGGGAGCTGGGTGGACATCCGAGGCTGGGGCCAGCGTACCAGGCTGGCCCTGAGTCCGTGTGCACACCTCGGCAGCCTATATTTATTTGTTCCTGACTTAGCCTCAAGGGCTGGATGCTGGGCCTGTATTGAATAAACAGAAACCCAGACAGAACGGATGGGCTCCTTGCAATGGCTCAGACCCTCCTCTGCAACTAGATCTCAACTGCTTCCTGGGTCGTGAGGGAGGGTGGGACAAAGGCTTAGGCAGTTCTCTCTCTGTCCATTACTCATCTCACAGCACCTGCAGGAGCGGTTTTCTCCCATAGCCTCTGGGGTGAGAGGCCCAGGGTGGCATCTTGCTCAGGACCACACATGGGAACAGTGGGCGCTGAGCTTGCCACCTGCTCCCACTGCTTCTGGCATCAGTGGGCATTCTCCCTTCAACGCTTCAGTGTTCTGGTTGTGAAGTAAACCGTTGTTTGGGCAAGGGGGCAGAAGAGACACTGGTCGGGTTGATGCACGGCTAGGAAGACTACTCCAGGAACGCTGTTCAGTTCAGGGCCAAGGGGGCGCTAGGGAGGCGCTGCCACCCGTAGGCAGTAGTCTGCCTGCTGCCTTGCTGGGCTGGGTGTGGTACACACCTGCAAAGCTTTTACTCTGAACGCCCTTGAGGACGGGATATGGCCATCTGGAGAGCAGAACAGGCAAGGAGTGTGCAAGGTGGCAGGCAGGGTCCAAACTGGAAAAACACTTTGGCTTGGTAGCTTTGAGCTCTGCTGTCCTGGAAACTCAGGTGGGATTCTCAGGCTGTATCTGGAGTTGGAGGGAGATAGCCTGTCACCATCCATCCACATGGGGCCCAACAGAGGTGTCTGGCCATACTGCATCTCTGAAGAGACATCCAGTTTTGATGATCAAGGGCACAGATCAAAACCTACAGCTTGAAGCCGGGCACGTCTTTAATCCTAGTACTCGAGAGGTAGAAGCAGGTGGATCTCTGTGAGTTCAAGGCCAGCCTGGTCTACAGAGTTCCAGGACAGCCAGGGCTACATAGAGAAACCCATCTCAAACAAAACAAACAAAAAAACTACAGCTCGGAACCCAATAATGGCCTCTGTAACCCTGGGCTGATTTCTGTCGTCCTCATGCATGTTGCCCCGTCTGAAGTGTGGATAAATTCTACTTCATTGGGTTCTTAGGAGAATCAATACACCAACATTCATGAAGGGCTTAGACTACTGCCTGGCCAAGTAAGCACTCTTAGGTAAATGCTTAGATAAAATACTGTCCCATCGGGAGTCTGGGAGGCATACATGAATGTAAGTCAACCGAGCATTGCCTGGGTTCCTAAAACCTTGGATGGAAAATGAGGCCCAGCTTGGACCAGTAGGTGAGAAGGGGCCATTTGTGGGAGGGACTCTGCTGAGATCTAGCTAGAGTTGGGAGTGAGACAAGCAGGTCCTCACAGGTCAGAGTGCAAGCGTTGGGTGTAGGACATGGGCAGTCCTGGCACTTGGGTGGCTAAGATAGAATCTTTGGTTGAGAGAGGTCATGGCCCACAAATCCCTGTGGTAGAGAGCAGGTGCCCACGGAGCCACACCAGTGTCCTCAGGAACAGTGTTCCGACCAAAAGTGATGGGTCACTAGAATGTACCCTCTAGGGGGTGGCAACTAAGGGCAGTGAGGACATGCACACCTCGAGGGCCTCTGAGGTTTTGCTGCTGACCACCTGGCTCCCATGCTCTCTGGAACTGAAGCCTACACACAAAGAAGACCCAGGATAGGTCTCTGCTCCCGACTCTGACCTTGGACCCTGTGCTACTATGCAGATGGCGGCCAAATGTGCTTCAGCACACAGCATCCCCACCGGCCCCCAGTGTCTAGCCGGGATTCCCCCCACCATTCCTGCTGAGCTCCAATGGCTCAGGGGACTTCATGGGGACCCTTCTGACTCTTCTTGGCCCTCCCCAGCTCAGGTAGCCCAAGCCCTGGCAGAGGTACAGGAGCAGAATATGTCTTTCGGTAGGCTTTTATCAGCTTGTGCTCATCAGTTCACAACAGCTTCACTGGGAACAGGGCCTGGCCAATGGGGTACCCAAGGGATCACCCCAGGCTGCCTCCCCATGTACCAGGCCCTCAGAGGGGAAGCCATGTTTTCATGCCTGCTGGCCACTTGCCTGATGTCTACACAGACTCATGACCCAGCCCAGGCCCTGCCTCCACCTCTGGTTCTGGTCCTGGGGACCCAGCCCGGGGTCTCAGCACTTCCAGAGTCTCAAGACTGCCGGGCTCCTCGGTGCTGGCAGGCATTGGCTCAGAGTCCCTCTCAGCCTCCACATCCTCAGCGTCACTGGCTCCTCCTGCAGCAGCTGGGCCTGAGGGGGCATCCTTACTGCGCAGACAGCAGTAGGTGGCGACTGCCATGAAGACTCCGGCCAAGGCCACCTCAGAGCCAGCAAGGTAGAAGATGATCTCGTAGTTCTTCAGGGCATCCACCAGGCGGCCTGGGGGTGGGGTGGGTGTCACAACCTGTCAGGGTCCCCTCTACATTAATTAGAAGGGGCTTACTGGTGACACATGTTCTGTCTTTGTTTCTGTTTATAAATGCAAAACTCCACATGGACCCTTGCTTTTGAGACCCCAGATGTCACTTCCCTTCCCTGAACCTCAATCTAATGCTTCTGAGGACACAGTGTTTTTATAGTGTACAGGGTCCTCCCTCCACATCAGTGCAAGCCCACTTGTGGGTGTTAGGGTGGCAGTGGGGCTGGACCCAGCTCAGGGGGCTAGGACTGAGGATTCCCCAACTCTTTCTACATAATCTGGTCTATATGGATTTGGCTCAGCATCCTCATCAGGAGCTACAAGCCATCCAAACCGAGCTGGTGAGGTGCCTCAGCACAGGCTGGGGAGTGGGGCTCTGCCTGTGCTCCAGGAAAGAGGGCTCATTTCCTTCCATTGCCCAGGTTCCTTTCCTGGGCACAGTATTTCCATGTGTGGGGAAATCTCTAGTTGTATTGTGGGCGACTGAAACCAGGGCGTCACACATGCTAAGTATGTGATCTGCCACAGTTACATCCCAGTCCCCACTGCGCTTTCTTCCATGGGCTTCACTCTAGAGTATTCCCATGTCCACACCAGGCTGTGGCCTTCAGGAAGTTTCCTGATGACCATAACTTCACTCTATCTAAATGTCTCAGTCCTTTCCCGACCAGCCAGTCCTGTCTCTGGCCATACTCAGCTTTGGAGTGCCCTTCACTTTCTCACTGGACCTGCCTTCTTTCCCTATTAGATCCATCCAGCAGCAGGTGGTCCCTGGGCTTCCAGGTGGGCCAGCTTTGAGGCTTTTTGGGTGGCAGGCTTGAGAGAGGGTACCCACACACTGGCTCGGGGGTTTTGCCTTTCTTATTGGGTTAAGCAGGCAGACAGCTTGCTCAGAACACTCTGCCATCTGGCTGGCTCAGAAGGAAAGGTGGTAGCTTACTCCATCTCTGCGGCAGCCTGGGCTTCCATCAAAGCTTCCTCCTGCTATTCATTCCTGAAGCCCGACTATGGCCTCTCTCACTTAAGATTGGCTGGCTCCCTGATGCCTCAGGATAATCAGACAACTCAGGAAGATCTTGGTGTCCCCATCTCCGCCTTTCCGATCTTAGCTCAGGCCTCACTTGTAAGGTGACACTTTCCCAAGCAACCCCCAGCCCTTCACACTGTGCCGGCACCTGCAGAGCTATGCCAGGATGAGCAAAGGACCTAGCAGTCTGCGGGGGGGGGGGGGGGGGGGTCACCAGCACCTCTCCTCTCCAGCTGTCATCTGGGCACCCCTTCTCTGCTCCTAGCCAGGACTGGTCCCCTGTTCTGCCTTACCGGCTGGGGACTGAAGCATCCACACACATTTGGTCCAGGTTAGCTCTCCGCAGGGGCAGATCCGGGCCCACAACTCAGGCTAAGATTCTGGATCTAACCCCCTCCCGGGCCCTACCCCTCATGCACAAAGCCTTCATGCTAACTGCTTGAGAAGGCCGACATGCCCAAGACGGCTGGCTAGACGGCTATTAGTTGTGTGTATTTCTTCTTGAGACTGACCTCTAGCTTTTACATCCTCATCCCCCGGGGTGGTCCCTGATTGGGGGAGGAGCTACCTGGCCATAGAGGGAGTCCACCAACCAGGCTTTTCAGCAAGGGGACCTGCCTTCCCCTCATCCCTGGAAGTTCTATCTAAAGGGTTTCCCTTACATTATCAGGCTTAGCCACCCTTCCTACGGTGCGCACCGGCAGAGGGCGGTCCAATGAGCACAGCCACGGCCTCCACGAGCAGTACCAGGCCCAGCGCACTGGGAAAGCGGGGCGCACCCACGGTCGCCATGAGCACCTCGAACTGCAGCGCGCCCACCATGCCGTAGGAGAGGCCGAAGGCGATGCAGAAAGCCACGAGGGTGCCGTAGGTGCGCGCACGCGCGCTGATCAGGTCCGTGAGCCCGTTGGCCAGCAGGGCCAGGCTGAAGAGGTAGGGGACGTGGGGTCGCAGGCGCGCCAGACCCGCCAGGGCACCGCACGCCGGCCGCGCCACGATGTCCACGAAACCCACGATGGACAACAAGAAGGCGGCCTCGGCGTCAGGCACGCCCGCGTCCTTGGCGTAGTTCACCAGCAGGATGGCGGGCACGAAGAGCCCAAGCGCCATCAGGAACTTGGTGACCACGTAGACCACGAAGGCGCGGTCGGTGCACACCGCCACGTCCAGCAGGCGGCGGCGAGCCCGGCCATCGGAGGGCGCACGGTCCTCGGCGGGGTCTGGGCGCGGTGGGGGCGGGGGCCCTGGTGGCGGCCGCATGACGGCCCCGCAGGCACAGCAGTGCAGCAGGAGGCCACCGAACAGCAGGAAGCCGCCGCGCCAGCCGAAACGCTCCCCCAGCAGCTGGCCGAGCGGCGACAGCGTGGACAGGAACACCGGGCTGCCCGCCGCTGCCAGCCCGTTGGCCAGGGGCCGGCGCCGCTCGAAGTAGAGTCCCAGCATGATGAGCGACGGCTGGAAGTTGAGGGCCAGGCCCAGGCCTGCGGGCGAGGCGACGCGGCTGGCTGGGGTGTCCCCTCTGGCCCCAGCAGCTGGGCCAGGCTGGGCCGGGACCCGGAGGGTAAGCCCGACCCCGGGATGCTGAGCCAGATGACTCGAGGGCCGCCCCTTTGGGGGAAACTGGGAACTGAGAGACTTGCAGTAGGGACTCCCGACCCGCACCCACGTCCCTGCGGGGGAGAGACATGGGTGCCCTCACCTGTGAGCACCCCAGCTGTCAGGTACAGCTCCAGGAGGCGTGAGGCAAAGGAAGCCAGGATCATGCCGGCGGATGCCAGGAGCCCACCAGCCAGCATCACCCGGCGACAGCCAAAGCGCGTCACGAGGATGCTGGACAAGGGGCCTGTGGGCAGAGCAGGGTCACTGTCGAGGTTAGACCAATCTCCCCTCCAGAAAATGCGCCAAGCCTTGTACCTCTGAGGTCTGAAGGACCTTGAAGGGGTATTTACTCCCCACTCCGGCCTCTTCAGAGACTAAAGAGGGCAGGCAGTGTCTGGTTGAGGTGTAGTCACACAGCTTGACTGGGCAGACAAGGTGGAGTAGGGGGAGCGTGGCCACCCATCCCTAACCCTCTCGAGAACCCAGAACCAAAGTAGGAAGGATGGCCTCCACTCTTCATCTCTGCGTCCCACCAGACTGCCATCCTCCTGAAGGTTCCCACCCTCTCAAAACTCCAGCATTAGGGCTGTGGGGAGCTGGAATGCTTCTCCAGGTTAATGAAGCCCAGTGTGGGATTGTTGACAGGAATGAACCCAATCCCTGCAGGTCAGCAGTAGGAGCAGGTTTCCATTTCGATCTATGTGTCCTACCCACTCTTTCCTAGGGGGGTGGGGGGGTGGGGGTGGGGGATGGGGGTGGGGGGGTGGGGCGGGGCTTCTTTGGGCTCTAGATCCCCAACCCCAGATGCTGGACCCCAGGAGGCTCTGGGGGGAGTGCTGACCCGTGCCGTAGAGCATGGCCAGCATGATGGAGGACACCCAGGCTGTGTCGCTGTAACCTGCACCGAAGTCCTGCTTGAGCTCTCGGAAGAAGACGCTCACGGCCTTGGGGAAGCCATAGGCGAAGCCAGTGATCACGAAGCAGGCGCCCAGCACCACCCAGCCCCAGCCACCATCTGGGGGACCTGCACCCCGTCGCGGGCTGCCAGCGCCCATCGCCTCTACCTTTGCTGGGGAAGAGGGGGACAAAAGGCAGTGCTGTAGAGGAGTCAATTGAGACCTACAAGGAGAAACAGCCCCAGGCCGCCCACTGAGCCCTTTCAGGTTTATAAAGCCAGCAAGGTAGGGAGGTCACCCAAGTCCTGCCACCTTCCTGCAAAGGCCTGGGAAGGGTGAATGGAGACTTGACTTCAAGGATTCCTCACTAGGGCTCCTCTCCTCCTGGGACCTAGGGGAAGGGGTACAGTGAGTGCCAGTGCCCAGCAGCCACTGTGGACCCAGAGGGTGTGTGTGTGTGTGTGTGTGTGTGTGTGTGTGTGTGTGTGTGCGCGCGCGCGCGTGCGCACAGGGGAACTGTCAGTGTCCGCCATGAATACATGCAGGTTTGTGGGCAAATGGGCCAGTCACCCAGTGGGCCAGATGCCAGCTGCAGTGACCCTGCACCTTGTTCCTAACTTTTCTCAGTGACCAGGAATAAACTCATGATGAAAACCACAGGGGATCCTGGCCCCGTCTCAGCAGCCTTTGGTCCAGCTTGCGCCAGTTCTGGAAGGAGTGTGCCCTGTAACTTTGACAACCCTCCTCTCCAGTTCCCCCCCCCCCCCAGCAGGATGTACATCAGTACACCCACTGGAAACCTTGGGGAGGAAGGAGAGGTCTGGACCTCATGGGGAGGTGGTGACCTTGGAAGGGCCTCTGGAAGAGAGACCCGAACCCCAGCAGTTCATAACCTAGGCCCTCCATCCCTAGGCAGGGGTTCCAAAGTCCTACTGCACCCTCCAAAGAAGAGGAGGGTGGGAAGCCCTAAAGGCCCTGGGCTCTCCCTCCAGGACCTCTTCCCGGGCACACCTGGGACTCTGCCCTCCCCGGGTTCCAGGTTCTGACTTTCCTTGCCTGCTCGCCCCCACACCCAGCATGACTATGAACACAGGGACAAGAAGCTGGCCCCTGGCGGCCCTCACCACACACTCACCTGGACCTGACTCTGGATTTAGGGTCCAGCCTCACATCTCCTGAGGCCTGCAGGGAGAGGCTGCCTCCAGCTAGGAGAGGCTGGCAGATACCAACAGTCTTAGCTATGTGGCTGCGCTCCTGCGGACTCAACTCCTTCCCCAGGCCTGGGGCTTAGAGTCCCTCATCCCACCTCTGCTAAGAGGCTTTCACCAGTAAAGGAGTTGGGCACAAGGGACCGTGAGCCAGCGGGGCGGACATAGTGGGACAAGGGGCAAGGAGACCCCCCCTTTACCTCCTGGGTCCTTCTGACTGGCACAAAGCCCTGCCTTGAGGGGGTTGTAATCTGGGGCTGGGGGCACAGTGGTGCCCTGGAGAGACCCAGCCTGCCAAGTCACTTCTGTGTACCATTGTTCCCACCCCAGCCCCAGGTCACATTCCAGGAGGGGCTCCTGGCTTCCCTTGGATAAGGCTAATCCAGGCCTGAGCCTGGATGTGAGAGGGTGGAGGGCTGCTGGAACAAAGGGTGCTGTGTCCCAGCTGAGGGGAACAGGCACCATTCCTTGGGATGCCATTTGGAGATGGGGGGATGAAGGTGAGGACCTTAGTACAGCCTTAAAGACTTCAAAAGAAGAGTCCTGAGGGGCTGGGGGGGGGCAGATCTGAGACTCCATTCACCCTAGCGGATCCCCACCTCCAAGGCCTTACCCTGTCCCCAAATCAGACACCCTGGCTCTCACTGTGCCCACTTCCTTTATTTTTAATCAGTTACAAAAGTTAAACAGGGATTTCACGGGGCAGGGACGGAAGAGGAGGCACAGGCAGGAAGATGGGAGGCGAGAGGCTGGGTCCTGGGGGGAGACGTGGGGTCCCTGAAAGCAACAAGTTGCTCTGTGCCCCACCCCCCCTTCTCCCTGCTCCATGTGGCAGGCCCAGCCCTCAGTGAGCTCCTGGGCTGCAGGCAGAGGGGGAAAGATGGTCCCCTGGGTATCAGCGCCTGGCATCCGGGATCCACTGCTGCTGCTGTTGGCTGGAATAGCCCTGGGCAAGCGTGCTGGGGCCCTCAGGCCCCGGTGGAGGACATGGCCTCAGCGGATGAGGGGTGCTGAGCGGTCGTTGGTGACAGTGGGACGCAGCTTCACGGTGGCAAAGGGATTTGTACCCCTGTGGGGGACAGGCTGGCATGAGGGGGGCAGAGACCCCCGTCTATGTGCCTAGAGAGAGTGGCCAGGCAGCTGGCCAAGCGTCTGCTGCTTGCCGCCCGCCTGTTTCAAGTCACCTGCTACCATCTGGCTTCCTGCCCGTTGGGACTCACCGTGGAAAGAGCTCTGGGGGGTGGTGTTCCCAGGACATAAGTTTCTGCACGAAGGGAGGGCAGGTTCAGGGGTGAAGGGAAGATGGGGGTCCCACCACTCGCCCCAGGAGAGCACAGGACTGGGAGGTCGAGGCCTTGCAGGGCCAGATTCGAGGACACTGTGCAGCTCAAAGTCTAGTTTCAGAGAAAGCTCTAGGCTTTGCACAGTGCCGCGGCCTGGGGCTGACTGCCCCTGCAAGGTAAGGCTGGTAACCCCGTGGCCCCAGCCCACTCCTTCCCCGCCACTCCCACCCCGCATCCCCAGCAGAAGTGTGGCCAAGGTCTCCCTTGCTGGGCTACTCCATAGGTCGGGCCAGGCTGAGGACAGGTGGGGCTGACCTTGACATCGGTGGCTGCCCCCATGCTGCCCACACTGCTCCGCCTGCTGCTGGGCAAGGGTGTGGGTGCGGGGCTGGGGGCACGGCTGGGGACGCGGCTCTGGGTCCGGGAGCGCGACTGGCTATCCCAGTAGTCTGATGAGGCTGCGGGGTTGCCTGGCCTGTCCAAGAGGTCATCAAGGCTGTGGCTGCCCCGGAGGGGGTAGGACCTGAGTCAGAGAAAGCAGGCAGACCTGGTGCCCCCTCCCACTTGCTGGACCTGAGACTGGGGGGCCCTGACAGGAGGCACACCGCACCCTTCATTAGGAGGTGGGAAATCTGGGCACAGCTCTCCAGAGGCCAAAGAGGCCAGACCCATTAGATTATCTCACAGATGCCTCCTGGAGGGAGGGACAGGAACACCCTTGGGGCCCCACCCCGCCAACTAAGGTACCTGGAAGGCAGTTCATTCATTGGGCTCATGGGGGCCATGGAGTTCATGGGGGTGACTGGGTTCATGGAGTTCACTGGCATCTCTTCCAAAGGTTTCACATAGGCCTCAGGGAACCAGCCACTTCTGTAGGGCAGACATCAATGGCCCCTTAAGCAGGGCGGCAGCCCGGCTAGTTCTGAAGACCCTACAGACGGTGGCCTGGCTCACCCCACCAACATGGCTTTCCTGGTGTCAAGGCCTAACAGTGCCACTTAACTTCATGTCCCACCAGGGGCTGAGGCACCTAGGAGGGGAGTTGGCAACTAAGTCAGCAAGCAGGCTGTTCGGGGACATGCAGGGATGGATGCCCTCCAGCCACAGGCCCTCTGGTCCTGTCTCCATTTCACAGGGTTCGGCACCGGTTTGGAGTTGGCCTAGGCCAGTGAGTGGCACAGTTATGAGTGTCCCCAGCCACCAGTCTTGGTACCCCCCCCTTAATCTTTCAGAAAGCCCACGGGGGATGGGCAGTAGATGCTGGGAGAATATTCTCCAAAGAGTACCCCTCATCCAAAAGTGACTGACATAACAATCCGTGCGCTCCGTGCGCCCCGTGAGGAGACACTTTCCCCGACCTCCACCCTGCTGGCGGGTGGACAGTTGTATCTAGTCGGCTTCCTGTCAGGACTCTGGAAGCTATCTGTGGTGTGGCGTGGGTCTGCACGGTGGCAGCTGATTGCCTACAGCACACGCTGTCAGTCACCTGTGCTCCTGGTTCACAGGGCATGGATCCATCGACTTCCACCTTAATTAGACGCCACATTACCTCCCTCAGGCCCCACCTCTGCTCACCCACCCATACCTCACCCGGGAAGCCACCCATGGCCTCCTCCAGTGTATCCACTGGGGCACTGGTCACCCATCAGTCCCTCACCCATCTACTCAGTCCCCCTCAGTACATGAGGTGCTCACACCCCACATCCTCCTCTGTCCCCACCACCTGGTTCCCCTACCTGTCTTCTACTCCTACATGCTTCCACCTGGACCCCCAGACAACCCCATCCACTCCCTGTCCACCGTTGACCACCCCCCAGTCTTCTGTGGGAGTGTTCCTAGCTGTCACTCTTGGCCCTCCAGGGTTCACACACTGGCTTCTATCTACGTCCTCCTGTAAGTCCTGGGAGAGTTGCAGGCTCACACCCTGTCCTCCCCTTCCTAGACCCTGTACACTTCCTAGAGGGCCACCAGTCCCATTTGTGTGGACACTCAGGGGTGTCTGGCTCTCCCCACTCCACACTGGGGTGCAGACCAGCCCTGTAAGTTCCTGGGGGCTGTGAGCTGTACAGTGCCTGCAGGGCGGGGGGTGGGGGGCTTTCCCTCCACCTCCGTCTCAGCTCCAGCACAGGAGGACGCAGGGGGGCACACAGAAGACATGAAGGCAGTGGGGTTTTGCCGAGTCCCTCCTTTCTGAGCCCGCTGCCCATCCCATCTGTCCCCTTCTCCAAGGCCCCACTCGGCTCTCTCAGCCCCGGGAGTGGCTGAGTAGACGGAGGCGGGGCGGTTTGGAGAAAGGAAGGGAGTCGGAGGCCTGGAAACCCCGGTGGAGCGCAGACCCTCGGGCTCCACTCACGCGGACGAGCCCTCCAGCTTGCCGTAGAGCCAGCCATTCTGAGCTTCGGGCACCAGCACCTCAACGATGTCTCCAGCCGAGAAGCGCAGCAGCGTGTGGTTGGCACCCTCCGAGTGGGAGACCAGGGCGCGGACTCTCCTGGCACCCGCGCCGCCCAGGCGCTCGCCGAAGGAATTGGACCGTGAGCGCTGGGTGCTGCTGGCGTAGAGCGAGGCTGCGGGGATGAGTGAAAGTTCTCCCTGCAGTCTATCCTCCTTCCCTCCTGCTGCAGCCCCGCCCCCAGCCCCTTCCTGGCCCGCCCCCTGCACCTCTGTGCGTGGGGTACCCACAGGCCGACGGTGTCCGGGGCAGTGATCGGCGGTCTAGCTCCAACTGGGACGCGGACCTCGCCTCGGCGGGCTCGGGGCCGTAGGAGCTGGAGCCTTGCCGGCTGCGGGGGGAGCCATACTCTCCCAGGGACCTCGGGGGCTGCGAGGGGAGAGGGCAGGGGGGTGGGGCGGGAGGGGCGGAGCCTCGCTAGCCCCGCCCCCAGCCCCAGTCCCAAGCGTCGGCGTAAGGGTTGGGGACCCGGTGGGGCCACCACGGGGGTGCAGAGGCGAGCCCCCGGCGCCAGGGCGCAAGGGGTGCAGCGTAGAGCGGGGGTGCGAGGGGCGGCGGGCTCCAGGCGCAGGGCGGCGGTGCCCAGGGCCCAGCGAAGGGCGGCGGGGGCGCGAAGGGCGGCGGGGGCGGCCAGGGCCTCACCATGTCCAGCCGGGTGGGCGTCAGGCGGCCCGAGGGGTAGGGCGGCCCCAGTGTCGGGCCCAGCAGCCCCGGGGAGTGGGCGCGCGACGGGCTGCGGCTGGCCTCCGACTGCTCCTTCCACAGCAGCACGCGGTTCTGTAGCATCCCCCGGGCCTGGCCGGAGACACTGGGTCAAGTGTGGCCCGCCGGACTCCGGGGTCCGACAGGTGTCACAGCTTGGAGTTTGCTTAAGACACCACCCCTTATCTGCGATCCTGACTTTCATGTGCAAGGGCCCGCACACTGGCCCCTTGCAGAGGCAGCCCGGGCAGCCCAGACCTGTTGGGCTTAACCACATCATCTGAGGCCTGCCCATCCTTCCCTGACCCATTCCTTATGGAGGAAACCATGGGCCTGTCAGTCTCTGGGCTCCATAGGGGACCATGGTCCTTCACCATGCACGCATCTGGTGCACGCACGGGTCCTACTCTGAGCAAGCTGTATGCTTTATCATATAAAATAAGGCGAACTGGTAAGCTTGCGCAAAGCAAAGTGTCTAGGCTGTGTGGGACCTCCTGGGCAAGCTGGCTAGCTAATGAGCCCAACAACCATCAGGCTCCGGTTCTGCAAGACTCTGCCTCCGTTCACAAAACGGAGATGGAGCCGGGCGGTGGTGGCGCACTCCTTTAGTCCCAGCACTCGGGAGGCAGAGCTAGGTGGATCTCTGTGAGTTCGAGGCCAGCCTGGTCTCCAAAGCGAGTTCCAGGAAAGGCGGAAAACTACCCAGAGAAACCCTGTCTCGAAAAAGCAAACAAACAAAAAACCAAAAAAACAAAAACGGAGATGGAGCAAAGGAGACAGCTGCCTCTATCTCACAGCTCTCCTGGCGGTCCCATTACTACCTCAGTCTTACAGAAGAGGGGCAGGGAGCTCAGTGATGGTCTCCCAGCCACTGAGCAGCAGAGGCACCTGCCACGGCCACCTTTCAAGGGTTTCTCCCTGGAAGCTGGAGCAGCTGCTGACGACCTCAGAGCAGTGACCAGGAAGCAGCTGGTCCAGCAGGCCTGGGTGGACACCATGTTTCCTTGCAGCCAGGAATTAGCATAGGAGCTCAGAGAGATGCTTCAGGGGCAGTGAACGGCTGGCACACGGGCCCTGCCTGTCTAGTTTAGAGGGACCATTCCCGAGTTGAGAGCCCCTGGCCAGGCCTAAAACACCAAGGCTGGCCTGGCATCACTTACTTCCCTCAGTCCCGCCCAGTCCTGCTAACGAGCACCCAGGGAGAGGCAGAGTGGAGCTGGAGTTCCAAAGCCAGAGGAGACACCATGAGGGAAACTAGAAGTACACAGGTGGGTGGAAAGGGATTCTCGGATGGGAGGAGGAGACGGCTCAGAGGACAAAGGAGCTGCTCAAGTCTCGTGACCCAGGGAGGAAGCCTGATGCTCAACACTCCCGCAGCGAGATGGGAGGTGGCGACAGCTACCTGAGGTCAGTCAGTCTTAGGACCTACTACACACATGCATGGGCATGAACAACACATGGAAATGAAGCAGTCTATAAATTAATAAGCAAGATTAGATGAAAGAAAAGATTATGATGGATCCCAGTGAAGAAAAAGGACTCTGAAAATGGAAGAAATGCCAGTCTCACGTATGAAACTCATACTTCTGAGGGGACATTCCACATAGAGGTCATTTTACTCTCTGATTAGCCAAAATTAAAGAAGCAGCCCCTGGGGCTGGAGAGATGGCTCAGAGGTTAAGAGCACTGCTTGCTCTTCCAAAGGTCCTGAGTTCAATTCCCAGCAACCACATGGTGGCTCACAACCATCTGTAATGAGATCTGGTGCCCTCTTCTGGCCTGCAGGGATATGTGCAGACAGAACACTGTATACTAAATAAATAAATAAAAAAAAAAAAAAAAAAAAAAAAAAAGAAGCAGCCCCCAGGCTATCACTGAGGGGCCCAGACACGAGCATCTCATGTACTGTGGGCGGATGTACACGTCAGTGCAGTGAAGCCCGTGTCCTCGGGCTCACCCACTCCATCTGCATCTGGAGACGGTTTGCTGGCTGTGTCACACACACACAGAGGAGGTGGGTGAGGTCGGAGGAAAGGCCTGACCAGTAGAGAGATGGGAAAGACCCTCCCCAGGGTCCAGGCCCTTTTGCTTTTCTTCACATCTTGCTCTACGCTTTCTGCTTCCTTATTGTAAGACAATATGGTGGGTAACATATGGCCAATAGCCTTAGGTCATGAGGAATCGAGGCGGGCTATACTGGGCAACAGCCCCAAACCGTAAGGAATTGCTTGGCCCCAGCCTTCCCACGCTGCTTCACCCTAAGAAACACTACGCACGGGTATTGCAAACAAAACCCTGCTCCCGGTCAAACGGCACAAACCAGCTGTAACTCCCTGGTAGCTATGACTAGATATCTATGCGTGCCCCCAGCCCCTCTAAATGCCCCAACCTTCACCCTGTGGAGGGTTGGGGTCCTCACTGTTCCAATAAAGAGGCCTCGGTCCGAGCGCTTCTCTGCTTCATCCTTACATCTGGTGCCGAAATCCAGGACCCTTTTAGGGTCTTCCAGGCAGAAAGTCCCCCTTCCCCACTCCCCCAGGGTCACTCCTTTGGGAGCACAGACACCCTCAATGCTCACTATATAGGCATACAGCCACCAGTCCAACCCGAGACCTCTGGTCTTTGTGGCCTCTGTCCCCATGAGTAATGTAAGTCCTGTCGACAGAACCTCGGTTCTGACCTCAATGCTCTGCTCTGAATGCTCTGAATCTTCCCATCCATCTTCATCTGCCTCTTCTCCCAACCCACAGCTGCCAGCCATGCACCCAGATTCTTTCTTTGTTGTTGTGTTGGGTTTTGTTTGTTTGTTTGTTTTTTTAGTTTTTAGTTTTTTGCGACAGGGTTTCTCTCTGTAGTTTTGGTGCCTGTCCTGGATCTTGCTCTGCAGCCCAGGCTGACCTCAAACTCACAGAGATCCACCTGACTATGTCTCCCGAGTGCTGGGATTAAAGGCGTGCGCCACCACCGCCCGGCCATGCACCCAGATTCTACAGGACAAGGTAACTCAGAGGCGCTGACTAGACGCCAGGGGCTTCCTATTCCTCCAAATCACTGAAGCTCAGAGGTTCTGGGAATCCCCTACATGTAACTTTGTGATTGCCCCAAGTCTCAGTGGGGATGCCCCCTCCTAATACTTGGGTCTTTTAATCCCAGCACTTGGGAGGCAGAAGCAGGCGGATCTCTGTGAGTTCAAGGCCAGCCTGGTCTACAGAGTGAGTTCCAAGACAGCCAGAGCTGTTACACAGAGAAACACTGCCTCAAAGAAAGAGAGAGAGAGAGAGAGAAAAGACAGACAGACAGAAAGAAAGAAAGAAAGAAAGAAAGAAAGAAAGAAAGAAAGAAAGAAAGAAAGAAAAATGGAGGACAGCAAGACAGCTCTTTGTAAAGGAGACTGCGGCAAAAGCCTGATTGATGATCTGAGTTGAGTCCTGGAAGCAGGTAAAGGTTAAAAGAGAGAACCAACTCCACAGAGTTGTCCTCTGACCCAACTAAATACATGCCGTGCACATGAACGAACAAATCATGAGTTAGTAATATCCGCAAATGAACACAGAAACAGAGCTGTGAGGTTGATTCCGACTCCGATGAAGAAAGGACAGGAAGACAGAAGGAAGGAGCGTCCCTGCTTCCTGCACACAGCTGGCTCAGGAGGGCAGGGCTTGCTCTCCCCAGCCCCACTCACCCGGCCCAAGAACTGCAGGAAGGTGTTGGACAGCAGCAGGTGCTTCTCAGCCAGGAAGCGGTAGCGACGCTTCTCTTCCAGCTCGGCTGCGCGCTTGCTCTCGGACACGAAGGCCTGCATCTGTGCGTGCAGCCGGTTCACGCTCTCCTGGGGGCAGAGGGAGAAGGTTCTGGCTGGAGGCCTGAGCCCTGTCCTCAGATGCCCCCTCTCCAGGCCTCCCCTGAATGCATGGTTTGTGTCCCTGCATCTCTGGTATCCTGCACAGGGGAGTGCAGAGGTAGCCCAGAGTCTGAGGCAGGGATGGCAGCTGGGAGTGCCCCGGCAGGGACTGGATGCCTCTTTTCAGGCAGGCTGGGGGTGGACCCATTTTTGCTACCCATTCAAGAGCACAGGACCAATGATCCTATTTTCTCAGTGAGCCTGAGGAAGAGAGAGGTGCTGAGGGTGGCCTTTGGTGACTCTCCTCTGCTGTGCTCCCCACAGCTAGGATCATTTTGGGTGGAGGAGCCCAACCCCTTGGCCTTCACACCTTCATCTCCCGCGCATTCTTGTCCCTCTTGCGTTCCATGCGCCACAGCTCAGACATGCACTTCTCCAAGTTGGCCGCACGGTGGCGATACTCAATCTCATAGTGCTGGCAGCTCTCCTAGGGGAGGACAGACAGACACAGGGGGGATCCCACATCAAAGAGGCCAGGGCTCAGAGGAGTAGACAAGGAACCAAGGGGCCCAGATGGGACTGTACAACCTGGGGCAGGTGGATGCTTGGGGCTGGCCTAGCTAGCCCTCTCCTGCAAGGGGTGTGTGTGTGTGTGTGTGTGTGTGTGTGTGTGTCTGTGTGTGTGTGTGTCTGTGTGCGCGCGCGTGTGTCCTGTCTGGGAGGGGCTGGGGCAGAGGGACAGACTTACTTTGATGAACTGCATGTCCAGCTTGGTATTCTTCTCCATGTGCTGAAGCAGGTCTCCATGGAATGTCTGCACCTGAGTGGAGCACAAGTTGGGGGTGACCAGGGTGCCCTCGGACCCCAACAATGCTGCCCACCGTATTCCTAACACACCAGGCCGCGGTCCACATGATGGTAAGGTCACGTGGCTGGAGGGAGGCTTGCGTAGTTGACCAGGTGGTTTCCGGCTTGGAATCCTTCAGTGAGTGTGTTGAAGACTCTTGGGTCTCATTTTTCGTCAGTTTGGGCCTTGTGCATTCTGTCCCCTCAGCCTGTGGTTTCTGATCCATCTCCAAATGTGCTTTCCTGTCCCTCTGCTGAGAACCCTTCCTGCCTCCCCAGGCAGAATCCACAGCCCTCCTTTGTTTCTAGAAAGCACACACATTCCTTTGCTCTTCCAGCCACGGGGAAGAGTTTACTGCAGTTCCCTGTCCACAGTCCACTGGAACTGCAGTTGAGTGTGAGGAAGCGCAGCTCGGGTCCCAAGGTGTTGCAGAGCCTGCCCTGTAGAAGGGTCCAGAGCTGCAGAGGCCTGGGAAGGGGAGGCACGTGGGGAGCACCTCCTGGGAGGCAGGAGAAAGCGGCTGAGCTGAGGTTCAAACAAGCTGCCTATCAGCCTCATTCTGCTTCCGATGTGCTTTGTGACTTTGGGTTAGGTGCTGTCCCACTCTGGGCCTCAGTTCCCCAGGGCTTGGTCTTATGCTCTCTAAGAACCTGAGGAGTTCTGATGCTATGGGCTGGGTAGGGCCCTGGCACATCCCTATACCCTCTGTCAGCTTCCCTGAGGCCTCCCGATGCTGGGGAGGAGTCAGTGGAGGAGCCATTGGGTGTGAGCTGCCTGGGAACAAGATTACCTCCGCCCCTCTGACATGCTCACTTCTGCCAGCTCTGAGTGACTTTCCTGTATCCATTCTTCACCTGTGGGAGGCTTCCTGCTGCCCTGGGCCCTTTCCACGGGGCTAAGGTACCACACAAAAAAGGAATGCTGGGAACTTCCCCATGTGCAGAGAGTTAGTATACTAGAACATTCTTAAGGTTCTCCCATGGTTGTTCCTAAGAACTTGTTAGTGGCTGGTCTGCCAGGAACCTTGAAGCTCCTTTTTGTACAAGTCAAGTCTTTGAACGATTGCCACTGTCACCAGCCTGTGCCTGGGGATGCTTATAAAAACAGCAAACAGAAATGGGGATCATTCTAGAACATAAGGTAAGTGTTCCTACCGGATGGGACCACTGGATAGGTGTGGCCCTCAAAGCACTGTCTGTTTACATCTGACATCCTTGTCCACCCTGCCCTCTTCATGATGCTCACTCACACCAAAGAGACAGTCCAGGATTTCCATGCAGACACATCTGTGTGTTCCCGAAAACCTCATCTACACAATCTGCCAATATAAACCGGAGCCTGGGGAAGGTATGGGGCTGGGCACATCCTCAAAGCCAGGCCACTCTGTGACCAGAGCATTGGTAAAGACAATGAATGGTAGTTATGTAGCCACAGAAAGCTATAGAACATTTTAAATGTACCAAACTAACAGACCGGACACACTCGGAATGCTTTGACTGGGAGAGCCTGCCTGTGGAGACCGTGACCTAGGAAGACACAGAACTTCAGGGTGGGCATGAGAAGTAGAACAGCCTGCCCTGACGGCTGTGCAGCTGAATTCCCTTGACATTTCCCTCAAGCACAGCCTGCAGAGCTCTCCAATGCAGCTCTCCAATGCAGCTCTCCAATGCAGCTCTCCAATGCAGCTCTCCAATGCAGCGGTGAAGCGGAGGCTCTTTTCTTTGCTGCCCATGTGGGCTTTCCCTGTCCTCGTGTCTCGGCTTCTGTGGGGGGCAATATGGCTCCCTCTGTCTTCTGTCCTGTGTGAACTGAGGCACACACATGCCACGGACAAAGACAACAGGACAGGACAGCGGCATCTCAGTCTCTCCCACTGCTGTGGCATGGCTGTGATGGCCAACGGCACAGAAGACACAGGCCAACTCCTCAGGTGGGGGTCAAGTGTCACAAGGGAAAGTCTCCCTCAAGCTGAAGTGGTCCTACTGAGACTGAACTGAAGCCAGAGGAATGCCTGTGATCAGCAGGTGACTTAGGACACAAGGAAGTCGCCAACCCCGGGGAAGGCTAAGGGACTCCCTCCTGCTATTGTTACACTGCACACTCATGGCATAAAAGGATCCTGTGAGGTCCCGGATACAGACACAGGAAACCGAGGCCAGCCGCACAGTGCAGATCTCGAAGCTCTGTGAGGGGCCGGCAGCCCAGAGAACCCTCTTGCCATGTAGGCCAGGAGCCTCCCTGCCTTTCTTTGCAGCGCTGAGTGTCAAACCCAGGGCCGAGCTCTACCACTGAGCTACAGCCTCGGCTGGATAAGGAGCCTCCTGAAAGCTGCCTCGATGGAACAACCCTGCTGTTCCCCCACTCAGCCCCCAGCTCAGCCATCATGCCAATAACAAGGCTTTTCCAGTTCACCAATGACAACGACCCCACACCACCACACCGCTCCATTCCGTGCCAGCCTGGGACTCCTCACCCCACATGACTGGCACTCACTCCTCCTCAGGTACCTTCCCTCAGCTTTGCAGCTTAGCCCGACCTTTACTCTTCTTCCTCCCTGTGACCCCTCAGGGTGGCCTCCTGACCCCGGAAGGGCAAACTCTGCTCCTGCCACACCTTGGTAAACTCCTCAGTGCTCAGGTTGATAATCCCCAGGTGCACAGCCCGGGCCCCACCCAACCCGACTGACTTCCCAGACCTCTGATTCCTTGCTACAAGGCACCTCAGATGACAGCAACCAGGTAGGTCTAGTCTGGTGTTCTCAAACTGTGGGTCGTGACCCCTTGGCGTCGCAGATCAGATATTTACGATTCATAACAGTAGCAAAATCACAGTTAGGAAGTAGCAATGGAAATAATTTTATGTTGGGGGGGTCACCATACCTTGAGGAACTGTATTAAAGGGTCACAGCATTAGGAAGGTTGAGAAGCACTGGTCTAGTTGGTAGCCTGGATGGCATCCCACCTTCTCCCTCCATCTCTCAGAAAATCCCCCATCTTCTGCCCTCCATCTCCCTAAGTCTGATTTCCGCCCTGTACCACCGCACGGCCACCTCTTCCCCAACCACATCACCCTTCCCCAAGAGACTGCAACCATCTCCTGCTGGTCTCCACACTTCCGCCCTTCTTCCCTGTACTAAAGCTTCTTAGTATGGGAGCCACACTCATCCTATTAGAATATAAGCCAAGCCAGGCGGATCTCTGTGAGTTCGAGGCCAGCCTGGGCTACCAAGTGAGTTTCAGGAAAGGCGCAAAGCTACACAGAGAAACCCTGTCTCGAAAGACCAAAAAAAAAAAAAAAAAAAGCCAAGCAATGAACAACTGAGTTGTTTTGTTTTGTTTTGTTTTTCTTTTTTTCTTTTTTTTTGGTTTTTCGAGACAGGGTTTCTCTGTGTAGCTTTGCACCTTTCCTGGGACTCACTTGGTAGCCCAGGCTGGCCTCGAACTCACAGAGATCCGCCTGGCTCTGCCTCCCAAGTGCTGGGATTAAAGGCGTGCGCCACCACCGCCCAGCTGTTTTGTTTTTCTTGAGGTAGGGCCTCACTACACAGCCCTGGCTGGCCTGGTACTTGCTATGTGGACTGGAGTAGACTTTTATTCACAGAGATCCTCCTGCCTCTGTCTCTCAAGTACTGGGAATAAGGTGGGACATACATCTACAGCATCTTTTTTTTTTTTTTCTTTTTTAAGATTTATTTGTCTCGTACACAGTGTTCCGTCTGCATGTACACCTGCAGACCAGAAGAGGGCACCAGATCTCATTACAGATGGGTGTGAGCCACCACGTGGTTGCTGGGAACTGAACTCAGGACCTCTGGAAGAGCAGCCAGTGATCCCCACCTCTGAGCCATCTCTCCAGGCCACAAGTGAGGTTTTACTGAGACAGGGTCTTGCTATGTGGCCCAGGCTTTCCTTGAACTCAAAATCCTCCTTCCTCGGAATGTTGTGATTACAGGTATGTGCTGCTTCACCCAGCTAAGCAATGAACATCAGAAAAAGAAGTTGGTAATGCCACTTACTAAAGCCATTTACATGACTTCAAAAACATCAAATAGGGCTGTGAGGACGGACAGCTCAGTGGGTAAAGCTCTGGTTGTAGAAATGTGAGGATCTGAGTTCAAATCCCTAGAACCCATGTAAAGCAACACTCAGCAGCCCAGAGAATCCCAGTGAGCCTTTGGCAAGATGAGACAGAAGGTCGAGACAGGAGAATCCCTGGAAACTCGAAGGCCAGCTAGCCTGGAGCAGCCCTCGGCAAACAACAAAGATGCCGTATCTCAAACAGGTAAAAGGCAAAGACTGAGACCCGAGGTTGTCCTCGACCTCTACAACTGTGCCGTGGAGTGGGCATGCCCAGTACTCACACACAAATGAACGCACGCCATACAGCGTACACAACACACACAGAGACTTTAAAACATCTGACAACCAGGAACTAACCTGTCCTAGGATGTGTAAGACTGCTAGGCTGCAAAGAACACAAGACTGCTTAGAAAAATGAATGAGGGCTCTAGCACACGGGTGATCTGAAGACACACGGTTAAGGTACCCCCAGCCCCCCGAGCAATTTCTGTCCAATTCCAGCAGGCTTTCCTGAAGAAACTGACAGGCTGAGTCCATGATTAATAAATACACGGAAAGGGAAAAACAAAAACAAAACAAAAAGCCAGGAGGTGGCGGCGCACGCCTTTAATCCCAGCACTCAGGAGGCAGAGGCAGGGGAATCTCTGTGAGTTCCAGGCCAGTCTGTCTACAAAGCTAGTTCCAGGATAGACAGGGCTACACAGAGAAACCCTGTCTCAAAAACTCAAAATAATAACAATAACAATAATAATAATAATGAACAGATTGATCGATGATAGATAATAGACGATAGATAGATAGACAGATAGATAGAAAGACAGAAAGATGGAAAGGGGTCTCAGCAGGCAAATGATCTCACCAAAGAGAAGAGATATTCTTAGCCCGCCTGGTCTGAGAGTTCACCCTCAACTACATGGGGGATGGCATGGGACCAGCCTATGGACAGAAAGTCAGCATGGAACAGAGCAAGAGCCCAGACATGTTCCCCCCTCCAGGTCACCCTCAACTACATGGGGGATGGCATGGGACCAGCCTATGGACAGAAAGTCAGCATGGAACAGAGCAAGAGCCCAGACATGTTCCCCCCTTAAGGTGCCACTAGTCAGTTTCCAGCCAAGACTCCGTGTCTGTTGATGATTGAAGGAAACTTTCTTCAGTGGTGTTGGGATATCTGATTATCTATGGGGTGCGTGCGTGCGTGCATGCGTGCGTGCGTGCGTGCGTGCGTGCGTGCGTGTGTGTGTGTGTGTGTGTGTGTGAACACTGACTTTATATACAAGGGTGGACTTGAGAAGGATCAGAAACAGATGTAAGGCCCAGAAGACAGAGTTTCCAGGAGAAAATAGAACACCTTTGCCATGGGGCAGCAAACATTTCTCAGACTAGATGTAAACACAAACAGTTACAAAAATTGAGAATCCCTGCTCATCAAAGACTGGTCAGGCTGGAGAGGTGGCGTGGGGGTAAAAACACTGGCTGATCTTGCTGAAGACCTGAGTTCAGTTCCCAGCACCCACGTAGTGGTTCATAATAATCTAGAACTCCAGTTTTAGGGGATGAGACACCTTCTTTTGGCCTCCATAGACATTGCATATAAGTACACATATAGGCAAACACTCATACACATGAAATACAGAATTTTTAAAAAGACTACACTATATGTATATCATTTCTTGTTAGAGGATTTTTCTGTGTAGCCCTGACTGGTCTGAAACTCATTCTGTAGACCAGGCTGGCCTTGAACTCGGAGATCCTCCTGCCTCTGCCTCGAGAGTGCTGGGATTACAGGAATGTTCTACCACACCTGGCCTAGTGGACAGAGGGACTGGAGAGATGACTCAGTGGTTAAAAGTACTGGCTGCTCTTCCAGAAGACCCCAGCTGGTTCAATCCCCAGCACCCACATGGTGGTTCACAGCCATCTCTAACTCTGGTCCTAGGATATCCGACCCCTTCCTCTGGTCTCCATGCTGACAAAACACCCATACAGATAAAATAAAAATAAAAGAAAATGAATAGATACTCAGTTATGGCACCAATAAACCATAACATCAACCAGCATGGCATGCTAGATAACCCAAGGGTTCGGTAGTGGCGTACATACATTGGTGGTAACCAACAGCTCTTTAAGATCTGCTCAACAAGAGGAAAATCATGCCTGGTACTGGAAACCTAACCAGCTACTCAGTGCTAGTGACGTCATGGATCTTGGAGGAGAACCTACAAGCACTTTACTAAACCAGCAGAATCCCTAACTACACTCTAAACATGTGTCCTTATACCCACAGATAAGTGTGGTCCTCACCCCTCACCAAGGAAACTCCTCTTTGCAATGGAGACCAGCACAGAAAAACACAACCGACGCAGAGCTGTGGAGCCCAGCACCAATGGATACATCTCTCAAACACTCCCGCACCGAAGCCTCAAGGAACACTGTGGAAGAGGGCACTGGAAGGTGGCAAGAGCCAGGGGAAATGGGAGTTTGCTGTGAGAGTGTGTCTCCCAGTAATGTCAGAAGCTACATCCATGGTCTCACCAACATGATTACCCAAACTTTAGCTGAACAAAGAGGACACCAGAAGACATGCCAATGTGGGCAGGGAAAACCCATGAGGTCTCCACACCACACAAAGAACCACTGGCCACTAAGGAGTGCCAAGAGTGGGAGAGACAGTCTTTCCTGGGGAAGAGCACCAACTGCTCATCCAATACCGAAGGGTCAGCCCTGAAAACATGCATTCGAGAAACATTATACAGACCGAGTTGGTCATAATTAGAAATATAGACGTACATGCATACATATATGCGTAATTAATGAAAATTATTTATGTGAATAATTAATGAGGCCATGAACTTAAAGAAAGCAAGGAGGAGTATTTGGAAGGATTTGGAGGGAGGGAAGGGAGGAGGGGATGATGTAATATCAAAAATAAAAGAAATAAGGAAAAAAGGAAACAGAAAACAGACAGACGATTAGACAGCTGGGCACGGGGTGTGTGTCGGGAATCTGCCACATAAGGCCAAAACAGGGAGGCTGATGTCAACTTAAGGTCAGCCTGGGCTACACAGTGAGACATTGTCCAAAAAGTCCATAGAAAGAAAAAGAAAAGACAAACAGACAAGCTGAGACTGGGGGAAAGTAGTCACTGAGTATGTACATCTGACAAAGGGCTCATGTTTTGATTATACAAAGAACTCCTATAAGCTGGGCACGGTGGCATTTTCCTGTAATCTCAGCACTTGGGAGAAAGAGGCAGGCAGAGGTCTGTGAGTCTGAGTCCAGCCAGGGCTACATGGTGAGACCCTGTCTCAAAGAAATGTCATCAATAAACACAGCCCAATAAAAAGGGCAAAACACTAAACGAATGCTAGCGGGGACCACACACAGACGTCCAGCGAGCCCACTGAAGTCACATCCATCCAGGGCGTATGAAAGCTACAGTGAGGAGCATTCCATGACCAAAAGAGGGCAAAACAAAACACAGTTGACCGCACATGCGGGTGCTGCCAAAGAGCTGAGAAGCAGCAGTGTTTGCCCGTCATGGTGGGAACTCAGAGGCCACAAGCTCCGGAAACGTCTTTGGAGTTCCTTCCAAGACCAAACATATGCTAGTTCTCTGACCAGAAGACTCCACTCCCAGCTGTTCGACAGAACTGAAATCACAGACCCACAAAGGACTTCCACACGTTCTCAGAGCTAACAGCTGTCGGCCGGAGAGAACCACCTGGCGACATGGGGCTAGAGAGGCAAGCTGTGGGCACACACAGCCAAGTCACACTAAGACAGATGGAGCATCCATACACACAACACACGAAACGATAAGAGGCATAAAGTAGACACATAATAACAGCAATAATAACATAGACCTGGGTGGCCTGGGCTATGACTGTAACCCCAGCCTACCGAGCTCCAGTTATTAAACCACCCTCACCGGTGGTGGGGCACACTTTTCATCCCAGCACTCAGGAGGCAGAGGCAGGCAGATCTCTGTGAGTCTGAGGCCAGCCTGGTCTACAGCATGAGTTCCAGGACAGCCAGAGCTACACAGAGAAACGCTGTCTTGAAAAACCAAAAAAAAAAAAAAAAAAACAAAACAAAACAATAACAACAAAAACAAAAACAAAGAACAAACAACCAAAAAAAAAAAACCCCAACATAAAATGTCAAAACCTGGGCTGGAGAGATGGCTCAGAGGTTAAGAGCACCGACTACTCTTCCAGAGGTCCTGAGTTCAATTCCCAGCACCCACATGGTGGCTCACAACCATCTGTAATGAGATCTGGCACTCTCTTCTGTATACATAATAAATAAATAAATCTTTAAAAAAAAAAAGACTTGTTTAAAAAAAGTGTCAAAAACCTAGGAGGAAAGACTAATTTTTTAAGATAGGCTATAAAGGTCTAGGTACAGATAACAGGAGCCCCGAAGAAACAGTGCAAAAATAAAGCAAAATAACTCCAAAAATGTAACTCAAGGCAACTGCTTGAAGTTAAAAAATAAACGTGAAGGTCTGGAGAGATGGCTCAGCAGTTAAGAACACTGGCTGTTCTCCCAGAGGACCCAGGTTCAAATTCCCAGCACCCACATGGCGGCTCACAACTGTCTGTAACTCCAGTTCCAGGGGACCAACACCCTCACACAGACATACATGCAGGCAAAACACCAATGCACATAAAAAATAAGAACAAATAAATCATTAAAAAAAATAAGGGTTGGGGATTTAGCTCAGTGGTAGAGCACTTGCCTAGCAAGCGCAAGGCCCTGGGTTCGATCCTCAGCTCAAAAAAAACCCCCAAAACCTGAAATGACATATTTAATAAGTGTGGGTCTGAAGAGATGGCTCAGCACTTGCTCTCTAAACACGAGAACTTGAGTTCAAATCCCTGTGTGTCTATAACCCCAGCATGGCGGGTGGAACCAGAGGCAGGTTCCAGCCAGCCTGGCCAAAACTTTGAGCTTTTGGCTCAGTGAGAGACCCTGTCTCTAGGTGCTAAGACAGCAACAGATGCAGACAGTGACATTGCACTCTGACCTTTTTGTCCAGGGGCATGCATTATGTATAGAGCCCAAAACAAGAGACATCAGAGAAGATGAGGATGAGGAGGATGAAGAAGGCGCCTACAGAGGTGGCTCAGCAGATAAGAGCACTTACTGGTCCAGTAGAGGACCTGAGTTTGGTTCCTAGCATCCACACGGAAGCTCCTGTCTTTAACTCCAGGTCCAGAGGACGCCCTCTTCTGGCCTCCATGGGCACTGCACACACATGATGTGCAGACATGCATGCAGGCAAAACACCCAGATGCATACAATAAAATAAAAATAATTTTTGAAGAATTACATCTCAAGTCTGGGTAGATGGCTCTGTGGTAATGTGCCTGCTGCTTAAATATGAGGGGCTGAGCTTGGATACCCAGCACCCACATAAAACACTGGGCATGATGGTATGCTCCTATAACCCTGATACTGAGGGATGGAGGCAGAGGGATGCGTGGTATTCACTAGCCTCCCAGTCTAGCTGACTTGGTACACTCCAGGTTCAGTGAGAGACTGTGCTTCAGAAACTAAGGTGAAGAGAGATAGAAGTTACTGATGTTGACCTTTGGTCCACTCACATATGAGCACACACATGCACATGTACACACACACACACAGAGAGAGAAAGAAGTACATCACATAATTGAAAATAACCCAGACTGGTCAATCTCAAAATGTATTGTAGAAAAAAAACATTAGGTTTAAGAAAATAAAAAAAGGGGGAATCACACATCTAGGAAAAAAAAAAAAGAACAAGTGAAAAACTGGATAGTCAGACTTTTCTATAGCAGAGCTCAGAGTTCTGGTCCAAAGGAAGAACACTCAAGCTATTCTAAGAACAAGAAGAGAGGAGAGAGGGAGGGAATGGAGGGAGTAGGGGGTGGAGCAAGAAAGGATGGGAGGGAGGCGGCAAAACGGTCTTTTTACTATAACAGGAATAAACGCCACCCAGCAGCAAGAACTCAGAGAACGTTGTCCCAGGATCCCCTTCCTGTGGGAGCTGTTGAAGGACAGCGGCCAAGAAGACTCGAGTCACACTGCCTGGTGGGCGCTGCCTGGCCACAGCAGGAAGATGAACTCGGAGAAACCTGCGGCAGGTGTGGCACGCTCTGCTGACAGCGCAACTGCTCTCAGGATGCTGCAGACTGGACACAGCCCATTTCAGCTGCTCTCAGGATGCTGCAGACTGGACACAGCCCATTTCAGCTGCTCTCAGGATGCTGCAGACTGGACACAGCCCATTTCAGCTGCTCTCAGGATGCTAGAGACTGGACACAGCCCATTTCAGCTGCTCTCAGGATGCTAGAGACTGGACACAGCCCATTTCAGCTGCTCTCAGGATGCTAGAGACTGGACACAGCCCATTTCAGCTGCTCTCAAGATGCTAGAGACTGGACACAGCCCATTTCAGCTGCTCTCAGGATGCTGCAGACTGGACACAGCCCATTTCAGCTGCTCTCAGGATGCTGCAGACTGGACACAGCCCATTTCAGCTGCTCTCATGATGCTAGAGACTGGACACAGCCCATTTCAGCTGCTCTCAGGATGCTGCAGACTGGACACAGCCCATTTCAGCTGCTCTCCAGAATGGCAGTCAGCATCGCTGTTCCAAGGCTGCTGTGTGGGATGTGGGATGCAGCAAGGGGGGGGAGGGGCTTCAGGACATTCTAATGTTCATTCTCCACATGCTCAAGAAGAGGGACCCCTGATGGGGGAGGAAGGAGACAGGAGTGTGATGGAGACGCTGGTGGAGCACTATGGCTGACCTGGGAGCTCCAGGCATTCTATCCTGAGGCCGATGTGTGTATGTGTATCTACATGCATGCAGATATGAATGTGTGACTCTCCATGTGCTTATGGATAGCACAGGCCACTGAGAGAGACCAGAACCTATGATGAGTTTTGGAGCATTCAATGCTCCCAGTGCCCAGATTATGGTCTCAAACTACCACTTGCCACAAAACTAAAAAACATCAGAGCCAAAACAACATCGGGGCTGTGTGGAGAAACAGCTAAGTCCACATCTAAAGCAGCAGCAAAGGAAGGGATGAGGCCAGAGTCTAGGAGCCCACAGACTTCTAGGATCCTGTCTAAAGGGCACAGAAGCTGGAAATCCAGGCTTCCTTGGCTAAAGATCTTCCACAGAGAAAACCACTGCTCAGGAGCAAACCATGCACGGGAGGCTGAAACCACTACCACCGACAGTAGCAGGAGATAGAGCAATAACGGTGTGGAGAACACATCAAGTCAGGAACGGGGTGGTTAACGCTTGCTGCTCTTGTGAGAGTCTGGCGAGTGTGGTTCCCAGAACTCACATGGGGTGGCTCACAACCCCCTCTAACTCCAGCCCCAAGGGATCTGACATGGTTTTCTGACCTCCAGAGGCACCTGCATACTGTGGCATACACACATAAATAAAAGTAAAAATAAATCTTTTTTTTTTTAAATCAAATTAAAACTGGAGAGGTGGCTCAACCTTTAAGAGCACATACTGCTCTTGCAGAGGACTGGAGTTCGGTTCCCAGCACCCACACTGAGCGGCTCTCAAGTGCCTCTAACTCCACCATCAGGGACTCTGATGCCCTCCTCTGGCCTCCACGGGCAACTGCACTCACATGAATATACCCCCACTTAGACACACACTCATGTACTTTAATAATTGGGTCATCTTCAGAGGAAGATGGGGGAGGGACTCATTGTCTTGAGACCTGAGGGGAGGGGAGGGCAGTGAGGTGTTCTTCTGCCTTCTGCAATGTGAGGCACATGGTGGGTAGCCATAGAGATAGGAAGCATATCTCTATAGACATTGTGGTGGTTTGAATAGGAATGGCCCCATAGACTCATGTGTTTGAATGCTTGGCCCATAGGGAGTGACACTATTAGGAGATATGGTCTTGTTGGAGTAGGTATGGCCTTGTTGGAGGAAGTGTGTCACTGTGGAGGTGGGCTTTGAGGTCTTATATGTTCAAGCCATACCCAGTGTGGGACACACGGTTCACTTCCTGTTGCCTGTGGATCAAGACGTGGAACTCTCAGCTCCTTCTCCAGCACCACGTCTGCCTGCACACCACCATGAAGATTATGGACTAAACCTCTGAAACTGTGAGCCAGCCCCAATTAAATGTTTGCCTTTATAAGAGTTGCTGTGGTCACAGTGTCTCTTCATAGTAATAGTAGCCCTAACTAAGACAGACATATTTAGGTAGCCATGCTCCCCCAGAGAACTGGCCGTGCTGAGGAACCCCATTCATTCATAAATGGCTCTACACAGCAGGGTGCTCCCCAACAGAAGGACCCAGATCAAGCCTAGGGTGAAAGACCCAAAGCCAGAAGACTCCACCAGACTGAGCCAGGGGCACGTCAGAGACTCCCAGGAGTTAGGAGGCCAGACCAATGGGCCCAGGTGTTCAACAGCCAAAGAAAATAAAGGATCCAAATGGAGGGGAGTCATAGGTTTAAAAAAGGTGTGAAGAAATCTCACCGAAGGCTGGGTGAGGTGGCGAATGCCTTTAATCCTGACACCCAGGAGGCAGAGGCAGAAAGATCTTTTCGAGCTCAAGGATAGCCAGGACTATATAGAGACCGTGTCTTTAAAAAGAAAAACCTTGCCGGGCGGTGGTGGCGCACGCCTTTAATCCCAGCACTCGGGAGGCAGAGCCAGGCGGATCTCTGTGAGTTCGAGGCCAGCCTGGGGTACCGAGTGAGTTCCAGGAGAGGCGCAAAGCTACACAGAGAAACCCTGTCTCGAAAAACCAAAAAAAGAAAAAAAAAAAGAAAAACCTCACATTCTAGGTCTTGGGATCGAATTTGGGGGACAAACTATGAAGAAGTGCCAGCGTAGACATCCACTACTGTGAGGGTAAGGGGGGGGAGGCTGTGAATTTGATGGTACACAAGAGGGGCCTCCCAGGGCTGGGGTTTAGGGACAGACCGAGTTCTAGACCTGGGAGCTAAAACCGACGCTGGGCTGGGTCATCTTATCACGAGACATTCAGTACTAACATGTCTGGTGTGATATGCTGTATTTAGTTTTACTTTTGTTACTTTAAAACGTTTTTAAAGAAATTTAAGCCAGAGTCTGTCTCTTTCTCACCCAAACAGCCACTGATAGTGCCCCTTTCAGAGAGGACCGGCCACCATGGCCCTGCTACTGACTGATCTCCTGTGGCTCTTGTTGCCAGCTGGAACCTGGGTCCCCGCCCCTGGGGGACTTCCACAGCTCTCCCAGGCTTTCCTCAACCCCCCTTCCTCAGCATGGCTTCCTCTGCAATCCCTCAAACACTCCCTGCCCTGTACTCTTTTTCTCCATTATAAAGTGTGAATTTACTGTGGGACACATAGGGTCCCTGGCCAAGCTGTTTGGTCTTGCCCCTCTGTGGGAGGGCGAGATTTCTGTCTGTATCCTAGCCACCTCAGCAGTGCCCAGGATCCGTACAGACTGGAGCACCAAAGGGTCAGCCTGTGGTGATGTTCTACTTGGTATGGTTCTGGCTGGGGGCCCTGCCCAGTTATCACAGCCAAGATGTTGCTGCCTGGAGAGGCAGCTCTCCTTACAGAGTGGGCCTGGGTGATACTTGTCCCTGCCCAGCCCAGGTGAAACACGGAGACACACAGAGCCAAGTTCCATAACCGACGACAAGTCCAAGCATGTGCTGGGGGCTTAGTGCTGTGCTACCAAGTGTCCATGAAGTCCTGGTGCCAGAAGTACTATTCGGCCATGCATAGTACCATAGGTATTTTCCACCGGGAAAACTGATCTCTGTGTCAAACAGAGCCCCAAAGAACGCCCTAACCTCCAGTCCCCCACAAGACGGAAAGCAGGGACTGTCAGTCTAGATCCCCTTCCGGGTCTTCCGAGGCCTCGTCACCATAAGGGCACACCCACCTCTCCACTCTGCCTGGCTTCCAGACTCAGGGCTGCTTCTGCCTGCCGCTGTGCCCTCTGGGAAGCTCTCTCCCTCTCTCCTCCATCTAGCAAGCTCCACTCCCTTCCCAAGGCTCCCTCTCCTTCCACACTGGGGGAAGCCCTGCCTAGAGCCCACAGGACCTGGAGCTACAGAGCAAAGCGGATCCCTGCCTTTGCTGGTCCTGAAGCGGAGAGGAGCGGACATAGGCAAATAAAGATCTCATTAGCCCACAGCGCGGCTCAGGAACCCAGGGTTCTCTCACCCTGCCAGAAAAATGGTTTCTTTTTTTTGGTTTTTCGAGACAGGGTTTCTCTGTGTAGCTTTGCGCCTTTCCTGGGACTCGCTTTGGAGACCAGGCTGGCCTCGAACTCACAGAGATCCGCCTGGCTCTGCCTCCCGAGTGCTGGGATTAAAGGCGTGCGCCACCACCGCCCGGCGAAAAATGGTTTCTTAAGACAGGGTCTCACACTATGCAGCTGGGTATGACCTTGAATTTCTGATTCTTCTACCTCTATTTCATAGGTGCTGGGATTCTAGGTCTATACCACCATGCCCATTTTATGTAGTGCTGGGATTGAACCTGGGGTTTCATTTGTGCTAGGCAAGTACTCTACCACCTGAGCTACATCCTCAGCCCTAGAAAACAGCTTCACCTTATTGATTCACTTTACCTCCCCCTCTTCCAGAGAACTCTACCAGGAAATGTGATTATCTCCTTTTTTTTAAGGTAGGTAAATTGAGGTCCAGAGTCCAGGGGCACCAAAGCCAGCAAGTGCTGGAGTCGGGCTCTGAGCCTGAACCAGCTTCCTGTCTTCACGTCCATGTGCTAGGAGCTAACAGAAACATCTGCTGGCACCAGGAAGGGAGGGTGGATGGCACCTGCTGGGGGAAGGGCACCTGTGCCAGGCTGCAGGAGGAAGGGCTGACAGTCCCAGGCCATGAGACCAGCAGGATAGCACCCATGACCACATGAGGGCCAGCTGTTCAGGGTAGCAGGGCCAGGACTCGGGAGTGGACAGGACTGCTGGGTGCCTGTATTTGCTCTTGATGGCGATGGAGGTGTGGTGGCTCCTATACTTGGGATGCCATAGTCAGAACCCCATGGCTGCAACTAGGGAGGTGGAGGGAGGAGCTGGGGTGGGCAGGGACTAGGCCCTGGGCCTGGTGCAGTAGACCTTTCTCTTCTCAGCTCCTCTGCTCATTCGAGAGTTGTGGGCAATGACACCTAGACCCTGAGACTCAGCTCCTTGATACAACAGGACAGGAAAGGTGGTGGCAGCTGGGCTTGCTGAGGCTTGACCAGGCCAACTTGTCTCCATGTTGTCAAAGGCCATTGGAGCCTAAGAGGTCATCCCTAGATGTCTCCCCGTCCCCTGCCCCCACCTCTCTCTCTCTCCCTGGTGTATGCATGCACAGGTTTGTATGTGTCTATATGTGGGGGGCATGTGCATGTGTGTGTGCATGCATGCGAAGCTACAGAGTGACAGCCGGTGCCTTCCTTCATGGCTTGCCACCCTGCAGGGTCTCTCACTAACTTACTGCTCACTGACTCACAAGACTATCTGTCCAGCAAGCCCCAGAATTTTCCGGTCTTATCTCCCCGGTGCTGAGATTACAGGCATGTGCCACCATGCTTGGACTTTTACATCGGTGTTGGGGATCTGACCCGAGGCCCTCCGGCTTGCACAGCCAGCTCTTGACCACCAGAGCCTATCTCCTGAGCCTCTGGGCCCTCATTCTTGAACCGCAGCCCATCTGCTTGAGTGATTCTGGCCTCGGGGCCTGATACTCACCACCACCTCCAGGTCTGAGTTCAAGTGCCGCTGAGTGTCCGACATCTGAACCAAGATCTCACCTGGAGGCAAGAAGGGCTGCCTTTAGTGTGGAGAGCCTGCTCCATCTGCCTTCCTCCTGCCAGAAGCCAGTCAGGACATTCCTGGCTGGATTGGGAACCAAAGTCCAAGGATTTCATGCATGGCTCTTACTCAGGACTTGGTAACTCTGGTCTATAGGGAGGGGTAGGGAAGAACTGGGGTAGAAGCATGAGAGATGGGGCTCCTGGCACTGGCCACAGGCCTGTGTGGAGGTGGGGGCTTCTAGGAAGGCCCATATGCAGAAGGAAGCCCCAGAGTGTGGGCCACATTGGCCTAGACCAGAGGAGACAATAAGAACCCAGGTAAACCATGTGTGGTGGCACACGCCTTTAATCCCAGCACTCAGGAGGCAGAGGAAGGCAGATCTTTAAGTTCGAGGCCAGCCTGGGCTACAAAGAGAGTTCCAGAATAGCCATGACTACACAGAGAAATCTTATCTCAAAAAACAAAAACAAACAAACAAACAAACAAAATCACAGATAAAGGACCCTGGGCTGGAAGAGTAGGCAGAGGCTGGGGGTGGGGGTGGGGGTGGGGTCAAGAGGGCAGAAACTCACCCAGAATCTGTGATGTGGAGCTCTGCAGGGCCTGCTCCCCAATCTTCTGGATGGCGCTGAAATACACCTCAGCCGCCTCGGATAGAGCTGCAGGAGAGGAGAAAGTTCAGGCCCAGTGCTCAATCTGTGCTACCCTGATTGTGCAGAGGGGACGCTGAGACATGGGGGAATGGGGAGAGGTGCCCTTGAGTGATGTGTGACTCTTGACACTGCCAGAGAACAAAGAGGCGCTTGCCTTGTCTGCTGCTGAGGAAGACCTTCCCGTGCATCCCATGGGAGGGAGGGAGGCTGCAGGCACCTGTGTGCTCAGGGAGGAGCGGGTAGGTGTACGAAGGATTCAGGAGTGTGTGGAACATGGGTGGGTTGTAGCACTCAGGGCTGAGGGCGAGCCCAGCAGCCAAGAAGGAGTGCTAAGCTGTGGGATGCAGCCTCAGTGATGGCAGGCGCTGAGTCCCAGGCTGGACACTCACCGTGGAAGGCTCGGAGGTAGTTGTTACCCAGGTACACGAGATTCTCCAGTGCAGGGTTAAACTGCTCCATGATGCTCTGGCCCCGAGGGCAAGGGATGCAGGCCATAGTGGTGGAAAGAAGGAGACATGGACATAAGTACCTAGCCCTGTGAAGCCCACCTTGACCTCTGAGGCCACCAGAACCCTGGCCCCCTCCTACAGATGCCTCAGTCCGGTGCCGGGAGTCCCTCGCAGACAGCTTCTGTCACACACCTGCCCCAGGGAGGCCTGCTCCCACCCGACATGACAAACCTCAGAGTTCTCTTGGTCTCACTGGCTGAAGGAAGCCTGTCCATCTGCTGCTACCCCACTGGGCACAGCTCAGCCCATCCTGTACCCCGGCCTCACCAGAATAGATTTCTGGGGCTGCTGACATCACCCCGCATACTGCTTTTTTTCAAAAGGACCCCTGGGGTCGACGATGGGGTTGGGTCCCCACCCAGGCTGTGGCCAGCTGGAAAACACCCTGGGCAGTGGAGGCAAGCCTGACGCTTTGAACTGGGCTTTGACTCCAATCCCAGCGGCCTTCTGCTTCCCTCGCTGACCTCGAACGAGCTCGTTAACCTCTGTGAGCTCGGTTTCTCATCTATCCAGCAGGCTGGCTGTTTCCTACCTCACAGGTGACGGTGTGCAAGGTGTGCATGGGAAGGGTCCTGTAGACAAATCCCAAGGATCCACACTCCCACACCTATAGCTTAGCCCAGCCTAGGCTCTCCCTCTGCCCTGGAGCCAGCCTGGCCTCTCCATGCTGGCCACGGCCCATGAGCTCACCTTGTAGATGGCCATGGTAGACCTGTAGAACTGGTCCATTTCGGGAGCCATGGAAGGTGGCGCTGGCACTGAGGAGGCAGGTCGCCTAGCAGGGCTGGAGTCAGTCTCTACGGGTGCCCAGTGCTGTGCCTCCCAGACAGCGGGCAGCAACAAAGCTGTAGAGTGGAGCCTGCAGATGGAGTCCTATCTGGAAGAAGGTGGCTGCTTAATTATTCACCAGCCAGGGGGGATGTCAATGCGATCTGGGGCGTAACCAGACCCTGTGGGGAAGGCATCCTGTGACGCAGGCAGGCTCCTGTGACCTGCCCTTCAATTATTTACCCTCTGGGCGTAGACTGGTGGGCATGCGTGGATGAGCCACTTTCCCAGGTCACCTCTGGGAGTCCCCAGTCCTTCATCTGTCCTTATATAGCCCTGCCCACCCTATAGGCCTGGACCACACACCCTCCTGCCAGAGCAAGCTGAGGCACCCTGGAGGTAAACCCAAATGGAGGACTTGTCTGTTCTGACAGGCTTCTTCTCTGCTTGGGACCCGACTCCTTGAGGGGACCCTGGCCCCGGTGCTGGGGATGGAACCACACCCTCATATATACTGGGCAAGTACTTCACCACTGAGTTCCTGCCCCCCCCAGCCCTAATTCCCCACCTCCTAATGTCAGAGGAGGGATGACATGAACCCAAGTCCCACAGACCTGCGGCAGAAGTGTGACCCTCTTCTCTCACTGCCCAACCCCTTGTCCAGACCTTCTGCCCTTGCCAAGTCTCAAATGAGGCTCCCGCAGGCTTACCTGGGCAGGTGGGCCTGGCACTAACTCTGCCTACTCTATTGGCCTGTTATCAGGGCTAGAGGAGAGGTTGCACCGGTCATGTCTGAGGGAGCAGGGTTGGGGACACACGCATACTATGGCACATACTGCACAGGTGGACTTGAGTCTAAACCCGTTTATTTCACAGTTGAGGTGTCCCCGAGCCCCTCCCCACTCCCCTTGCAGAGAAGAGTGCATGCACAGGATCGACCTTTGGGAGCTGGGAGGGCTGAATTAAGGTGGGGTGGCTGGCAGGTGCAGAGGGGCAAAGTCGAACAGGGTTGGACTTCAATAGCCTGGACTTCACCAGATGATGAGGTGGAATCCCGTTTCTCTAGTCCCTGACTTCTGGAAGTGGGAAGAAGGGGTGGGCTGCAGTGGCCAGGGAACTTGGGAGAACCCTCTGGGCACACTGGGCACCTTAGTGTTGGTCTCACTTGTATCTTATATGTGGGGCAGTTGACGGAACTGGTTTGTCCTTCACAGTCAGCTAAAGGGGCTGAGGGGGGGACTCTGGGCTTTCAGCCTAGAGTGGCAAAGTGCAGATGGGTCAGGAGAGGTGCCTTGTGGGGAACCTGTCTGTGCTGAGCCCCAGTCCTCAGGTGGACACGGAGCTAGCTGCCCGGCCCAGCTTGGCCCTCAGTGTGCTGGGTGGCCTGGTGCACCCCTGCCAGCAGGGCCTGGGGCTCAGGGTGACAGCAGCAGCTGGACAAGCTTCTGGAACTCCTCCCGGTGCTCATAGATGTAGACCTCCGTCTCCCAGAGGGCGTTGACCAGCACTGCATCACTGACCTCGTCCAGCATGATGTCTGATCCTAGTTGGGGGTTCAGTCTGTCGGGAGAAAGGAGGAGAGGGTCACCCAGGATGCTCAGCCTGGGTGGGGACAAGAGCTTGGGCTGGGGAGGGCCTGGGGAACAGAGTCCTGCCCTGATGCTGGGAAAGACCACATCAAGGGCCGGTGGGTATGTGTGTCAATGAGTCTCACTAGGTCATGCCGGGGCAAGGACCTCTGTTGGTGAGATGGGGTGGGTGGGGCTCACCAGGCCTGGGTGGAGTCAGGCCATAGGGAACCTTACCTGAAGTACTGAATGCCGACCATCTCGCACCAGGCCCGGGCCCGGTCCACGGCCCGGCCATCTGGATCTGTGCACTGGGGGAAGCAGTCCCCATAAGGCCAGGCCACAGTGCCCTGCGACCCACCCTCCGAGATCCCTGGGTTCTAGCCGTTCATTAGCCGAGTGACTCTGAACAGGTCTGGGCCTCAGTGACTGGCCTCGCTGGGCAGAATCCGTTCAGGATCTCTGAATGGCAATGAGTGCAGTGACCAAGGCCTCCCCCTCCCTTCCAGTTATAGATTTCATCCATATGCACTCTGGCCTTCCACATGGCTGTGTGGAGACAGAGATGATAGTCAAAGAACATTTGAAATCCCGGTAGGACCTGGTCAGCCTGGAGACTGAGTCTGGGCTGTCTCCAGAGCTGTCGGACAGGGATGACACAGCCTTGTGTGGAGGCATCAGCCAGAGGTAGAGACAAAAGAGCCCAGGGAAGGATAGCGACTCACACAGTCCACCACCATCTTGCCCAGTTCCTTGGCTCCAAAAACAGTCTTGGCCAGTTCCCAGGGGTTGCTGGGGCGGAAGACATCTACACAGGTTACAGGCACTTGAGGGGATCTTCCTGTCCCCAGAGAGACGACTATGGAGAGTTTCTTCACCTTGTTGCCCTGGCCCTGTGATGAGCAGGACAAAGGTAGTCAGAGGGAACTCCCACAGGTAGGAAGGAATCGGTGGGGTCAGAGAGAGTTGACCAAGGCCAGGTGCAAGGCTGTGAGGGGCAGAGACTAGGCCCTGAGCAAGAGCACACCAGATTTGAATCCTGGACAGCTCTTGCAGCTGTCCCCCGGGTGACATGACAACCACCCCTTCAGGACAGAAGAGGTGGGGGGAGGTGCTGAGGCTGAGCTGATGGAGGCCGCCTTGGACTTGCTCAACCAGTTCTGCGCCAATTTGCTGGGTGACCTTGATGGAATTCCTTCCCACTCAGGGACCCCAACTCCTCATCCTTCATAGGCCCTAATTTCTACTGGACGTGTCTGAGACTGCCTGATCTCCTTCAGGAACCCACTCTATCTGCCGAGGGTGCATCTCAGTGCTCCGGGGCTGTGCTGGGACTTCTGTGACTGGAAGGCAGCAGTGGACACCTGGCTAGGTACTCTTCACGCATCGCACAGGCAACGGCATCCTGAGTCCCCAGGGCATTCCGACAGGCACTGCTACTAGTTGAAGGTTGGGAAACTGAGGCAGCATCAGCACACCCATGGTACTGCTCTACCTCCCTTGGCACACAGGCCTTGTCACCCTGCTCTAACAACTTGGGTAAGGGCCACCGCCTGCCCTTGGATCACTGCCTCTGCACTGCCCCGGGCCTCAGGACAGGTGCCAAGTTCAGGAGCCCTTCCCCAGACCTCAGTCCTCCCACACCGGTCCTCCTCCTCCTCCTCCTGCCTCTGGAGGGTGCTCTCCCAGAACTGACACATACAGGAGAGTCTCCAACAGGATGTAAGCTCTGCAAGGCAAGAGTGTGTCCTGGCTGGGTGGTGGCAGATGTGCAGCCTGTACACTGCCCTCCCCACTAACGGCAGGTGCTGGCCACTGATCACAGCCTTCTCTGTGTTCAGAGTGGACGGGACCTCAGAAGTCTCCTAGCACAGACTGCCCATCAGATAGGCCCTGGTGAGATATGATTGAGATATGAGTGTTGTACAAATGGGCGAGGATACGTACCACAGCAGTGTATGGTCATGTCCAAACTGTGACCTGAGAGGGCTCTCACCTTGCGGATCAAGTCTTGATTGTACTCATGGATTTCAGTCATGGCATCTAACGTGGGATTGTTGGCCAGCAGCCCACCGTCCAGGAAGCGCCCATTGGGCCGGAAGTAGGTTGGGGCTGCCCCACTGCTCCGGGCTGCCCGCCATACCAGTTGGTCTAGGGGTGGGAAAAGAGGGCGGCTCAACGACATCAGACCTGTCCCTTCAGATCTCAGGTGCAGAGGGGAGTACAGGAAGAGGGGGAACTAGGAAGTCTCTAGAAACAGGACCCATAAGGCCTTGCTGCTGGGTCTTGCCATCCTGATGAAAGGTTGTCTGTCACTGTGGATTCCAGGGGCCTCTTGAACTCTCCGAGGCCTAACAGTCTCCAGCAACACTTGTCCTTAGCCAGCCAAGACCAGGGCAGTGATGCAGGTGCGGAGGGTGTCCAGTGTCTTGTCTGTGACTCCCCAGCCCCACCAGCCCCGGCTAGCTCTTCTCACAGACACATCAAATACACGGCTCTGACCTGCAGGCTGAGTTGGGGGCTTCAGGTTAATGTTTTGGTTGAAGCGAGGTTCCCGAACGGCCTCTGGAGCATCGTAATTCCGGAAGAGGTGGAGCTCCGCTGGCTGCCGGTCAGACAGGGTTCCCGTCAGCATCACCCTGTCGGGAGCGAGCGACAGAGGAGAGCTGGCCCAGCACCCATCATCTCCTCGCCAGGTCATGCCCCGGACCCCTGCTCTAAGTGGGCTTCTCCTTGTCCTCACACAGACATCTCCCGTGGACCTGGTGGCGGCTTCACGGAGGGACTTCGGCGTTCCCCTCTGTGCCCTATATACTCACGGTGTTTCCCGCTCTCCAATAACCACCCCAGAAGGTCACCAGGGCAGGAGACAGGCCGCACAGAGCCACCAACGGCAGCATCCGTTATTAGATGACAGGGAACACCGTCACTGTCCATCGGCAAGCCATCCGCCATAAAGCGTCACTCCTTACTCCGAGGGTGGCATGACACTGAAGAACAGCTGAGGTGGCACTTACTGGGGGGCAGGAGTGCCAAGACACAGGGTATACAAGGGACAGTAAGGCTTGGGGCAGGGCCTCCAGCACCCTGTCAGCTGTTAAAAACAACAGGTGTGACTGCTCCCCTCTGAAGGGCCCGAGAGCAGTGAGCAGACTGTAGCTTCAGGACACTGCGTGGGGGTGGGGGTGGGGCTGGGGTGTCCCCACTGTGACCTTTGACACCTTCCTTTTATTTCTTCTTTCTGTCATTCCCAGGATGTGTGTGTATGGGGGGGGGGGGTGCTGGAGAAACAGCTCAGTAGTTAAGAGCACCTGCTGCTCTTTCAGAGGACCTGAGTTCGATTCCCAGAACCCACAGGATGGCTCACAACCATCTAGAACTTTTGGCCCAGGGGATCTGATGCCCTCTGCCGACCTTTGCAGGCACCAGGCACGTACGTAGTGCACAGACACACATGCAGGAAAACATTCACACACATAAAATAACAACAAAGAAGGCTCCTCCTAGTCCTGGGACACCAAGGGGCACAGGCCCTTACAAACTAGCGTGTGTTCAGATCTTTGCACAGCCCTGGTCCTGGGAGCTCCAGCCGGACAGGAAGTTCATCCTGAGGAGCTCTCATTGGCGGCGGGTGGCGGCAGCTAGTCGCCCTGTGCAGCTTGTGACAGAGGCCATCTAACCGCAAGAGCAGCACACTGTGTCAGTGAATGAGGAGACTCGAACCTAGGTCCTCTGGAAGAACGCTGACTCATCCCTCCAGCCCCTGGTTTTGATCGAAAAAGCCTAAGAGGAGCTGAGAAGATGGCTCAGTGGTTAAGAGTGCTTCCTGCTTTTACAGAGGACCCAAGTTTGGTTCTCAGGAACCATGTCAGGAGGCTCATAACTGTCTGTAACTCCAGCACCAGGGAGTCCATGACTTCTGGCCTCTGAGGGCACCCACACACATGGGCACACACCCCACACAGTGACAAAATAAACACTGTTTAAAAGGATAGGACAGCTGACAATAAAGGAGGGCAAAAGCCCACCAAAGATGAGGTCTAACGAGACAATTTCTATACTGGGTTGGGACTCCAAAAGGTTATATTCCCAGGATAAAAACAAGCCAGACACAAACATGTCCCTTTGTTTAAAAAACTTATTATTTTTAGCCAGGTGGCGCATACCTTTAATCCCAAAACTCGGGAGGCAGAGGCAGGTGGATCTCTGTGAGTTCGAGGCCAGCCTGGTCTACAGAGCGAGATCCAGGACAGGCACCAAAACTACACAGAGAAACCCTGTCTCAAAAAACCAAAAACAAACAAACAACCTAATTATTTTTAATTCTTCTGTGTGTGGTGTTTCTCCTGCACGCATGTCTGTGCACATGTGTGTCACCACCTACAGAGAACCAGAGAGGGCATCGGAGCCTCTAGGACCGCAGTTACAAATGGCTGGGAGCGGCCAAGTGGGTTCTGGGAATCACACCCAGGTCCTCCACAAGAGCAGCCCATGCTCTTAACTCCTGAGCCATCTCTCCAGCCCCAGCATGCACCTTCCTCGCCCCTGGAGGTCACAGGGAAAAGAAATCCTGGAATGGACCAAGGATGGAGAATGTGCAGCTGGCCTGCCTGGGAACTTCCAGTTGGTGCTCACATTATCTGGACAAAGTCGCAACGCTTTCATGACAACAATCCCATACAGGTGGCAGAGGCGGTGATACACCTGGGGGACAGCACAAAGCCCTCTGCAGGAAGGGCCCATTCCTACAGAGTTTCAAAGAACCTCATTTTCAACACCAAGAACAGTGCAGACAGTAAACAGAGAAATAGGGCGGGGCACGCAGGAGAAGTCACCACGAGAGCTGGAACAGAGCTCAGTGATGAAGACTAGAGACCGCAAAACCCACGCCCAGGCTGAAGCAGACCCAGCGCGGCTATGTGTGGGACAGCTAACAACAAACGCAGGCTGGGTAGCAGCCTTGCTGCTCTGCCATGCTGGAGGCACACTGTGCAAGCACTCTACCACTGAGCAGGGACTGCAGAGCAAGCCTTGGGATATTTCCAGGGGACAGAAGTTATAGGTAATGACCCTAAAGACCAAAGAGTGCTTTGGGGGTGGGGGGATATACACACCCATCTGTATATGTACGTGAACTTTTTTTTTTAAATCAACAGATAGGTTAAATAACAAAGCAACAGAGAGAATTAGTGGACTGAAAAACAGGTAAGAAATTATCCAGACTGCAACACAAGGAGATCAAACAGTAGAAAGCAGGTGTAGCAGTGCACGTGGGAGGCAGAGGCATGTGGATCTCTGTGAGTTTGAGGCCAGTCTGCCAGGAAAGCCAGGGTTATATAAAGAACTCTGTCTCAAAGAAAAAAGAAAACGGGAAAAAATTTGAGAGAGGGCTGGCTGGTTAGCTGCTCAGCAGGTAAAGGCATTGGCTGCAAGTCCTGACGACCTAAGACCGATCCTCTGAAGCAACGTGGTGGAAGGAGAGAGTCCGGAAAGTTGTTCTCTGACCTCTATGTTCTCTCTGTCTGTCTGTCTGTCTCTGTCTGTCTCTAAAAGAAATGTTAACAATTTTAAAGAGAAAATGCAGAAGTTAAAAGATCTAGAGGAGAGAAGTACGCATTTAATACGGGCCTAACTTATTTACAGAGGAAACGCACACACAAGGAAAGGGAGAGAGAGAGAGAGAGAGAGAGAGAGAGAGAGAGAGAGAGAGAGAGAGAGACAGAGACAGAGAGAGACAGAGAGAGGAGTGAGGGGGAAGGAACTAGAAGAGACAAAAGTCAGAAAGATGACTCCAGATTCGTCAGATTCTAAAACCAAAGAAAGATGCCAGGCCAAACCCTGGCAGACAACACCCAGGCCCATCAGAAGAACCAGGTGGTACATGTCAGCATCTAATGCTGAGCAGCAACATCCAGCAGGCAGGCACCCGGCAGAACTACACGAAGAGACCCAACGCCTCCAGGCGAGCAACAGACAGCCATTGTATGCCAATATTAGAGCCCCCAATTTCATAAAACAGACACTAAAAGACATAAAAGACCACATAGGTCCTGAAATAGTAATAGTGGGGGCACTGCAGTGTTCCACTCTCATCCTTAGAGAGGGCTTCCAAACTCAAACAAGTGAACTTCAGAATTAAATATACTATGTGTCTTAGGTAGGGTTTCTATTGCTGTGATAAACACCATGACCAAAAGCAACTTGGGGAGGAAAGGGTTGATTTCAGCTTGCAGCTCTCAGGGACGTCAGGGAGGAACCTGGAGCAGGAACTGGAGCAGAGACCATGGAGGAACGCAGCTTACTGACTTGCTCAGTCTGCTTTCTCATACAACTCAACACCCCCTTCCCGGAGGTGATGTGCCCCTCTACCTACCTCAGCCATTAGCCAAGACAATACCCCACAGCCAGAGCTACGCAACAAGAGCCTGTTCAAAAAACTCAAAAGAAAGAAGGAAGAAGCCCCCTGCCGGAAAAGCTGCTGGGCCTTGCCTACACTCCACTTCCTCCAGGCAGTCCCCCTTTCTCTTGCTCCTAGTCACTCAGGAGGGTGACAGACACTGCTCAGTGGCCTGTCTGCGTCAGAGGTCAGGGCTGCAGAGAACAAGGCTGCCACGCTCCTGTCTTTTTAAGCTCATAGCCTGGCCAAGAATATGGGCATGCTGCAGGCATGTCTTCAGAGCTGCAGCATGCTGCAAGCATGTCTTCAGAGCTGCAGCATGCTGCAGGCTCTTCCGCGGCCTCTTCAGCAGCTTCCCTGCCCGCTGCGGTCTAGCTTATTTCTCTCCAGCCTTTCTGAAGAGGTGGTCCTCCTCTGGCCCTCTGTGGGCACTGCGGAGCTGGTCCAGCAGAGATGCCAGGTGACAGAACAGGGAACAAGCATGGACGGTGTGACAATACCCACGGAAGGTTAAGGACTCATTAGGCCTGCCAAAGCTGTCCGGCTGGCTCTCTCCAGGAAGCTCCAGGCCACCAGCTCTGCCCTCCCACTCTCCTCTCCATGCGTGCACACGGTCTCCCCATGTTCTCAGGAGAAGCCTCTCATCTAGACGGGACGAGGGGCTGTCCTGCTCCCCAGATTTGAGCAGGCAGGGAGCATGGCTTACTTGGGTTTTTTGACATCTGTCATCTTGGTGTGCTCCCCAAACTCCCGCTTCAGGAACTCCTCCAGGGGCCCGGACTCATAGGGCCGTGAGCCCCGAAACACCTCATCCTTCATACGGAAGTACACGCCACGCATGTAGGCCATGGACTTACCTAAGAAGAAAAGATGAGGAGCTGGGGAGACCCCATGTGGTGTGCAGGCCCCTGTGGCACGACAGCATGCTAAGCAGCTGCAAGCCTCAGGAAGCATGGGCAGGCTTGGTGGTGCAGGAGGTGGTGAAGGGGTACATCTGCCAAAGGGCTAATGGAACACGAACTTCCAGGCTCTTCTATAAAACCTACCCATATAGGCAGAAAGCCCCTTTTCAGGGTTCTCTACCTAAATCTGTACTACTAAAAAGAGCTTTGAAGTTATAAAATTGTACAAAAACTAGTCCCATTTCCCTGTCACAGTAAAAGAGGAACAGCACTATCCTCTGAGCCTGCAGGCCAGACAGGCCATGCGGAGGAGGTGCCCAGCCACCTCACAAGTTCCTCAAGGTGTGCAAGCAGAGGGGCCTGTTGAAGCAGGACTTGTGCCTGTCTGAGGCTAAACTGGGCAGCTTCTCATTCCCTGGCACAGCTCCTCCAGTCTGAAGATGGTTGGCACCTCTGCCTATTCTGCAGGAGGAAGATCCCCCCATGCACTGTGGGTAGAGCAGGTCCTGAGACAGTTCTCTTTTCACAGGCCAGGAGGGACGCAGGGGAGAGCTGGGGTGACTCCGTGGAGCCAGCCCCGGCTCTGGTCTGTTGTACAGCATGACTTCCCGGTCATCAGATCCCCTGTGCGTGACCCCACGGAACTATGGTGAGCATCATTACATCAATGAAGCATGTGCCAATAGATCACCACTGATGACCAAATACCAGCAGCTCCCAACAGTAGAAGACTCTCTTCCCAGAGCCCCACAGGAAATGGCTGCTGACAGCTCCCTGGGATGGCTGTGCCCATATTCCTCAAAGTCCCTAGACTGACCCCATGGCCTCACCCCAGTGCCCAGCAGATGCCCAGGTGCCTGTATCCCTATCTCACCAGGAGCTTTCTGAAGCCAGGGCTCAGCTCCACATCCTCAGAGCCCATGAGCTCTCATGGTGCCTACTCTTAGGGTGGAGGCAGTTGTCCTCTTCTGGTGCCTCCAGGGCTTTGGGTCACCAGGATCCTGATTTTGTCAGGTACTTTGGCAAAAACAGAATCTGTGCCAGGCAAGGGGTACCACTTGGGGAGGTGGAGACCAGGGACAAGGCCTATAGGGATGCCCTGCTCTAGGAATGTCCAATCAGCCAGCAATACACAGCTCAGTCACTCCCAGGCCACTCGAACGGTAACGTTAACCTTATGTGGCAGCCTCCAGGTAGCCAAATGCCTGTACTTCTTTCTGTAAGGCTAGACCAAAGGAGGCAGGCCGATGGCCTGTGAGGTGATGGACTGAGAGTCTAGGGGAATACTTTGGCCTGGGTACTCCCACAGTTGTGCTATGGCTCACCCTCCCAGCCAGGGTCTTGACTGTCCAAGTAGCCCAGGGCTCTGGCCTCCTGTGACTCACTCATTATCCTAGAAACGCCCATTCCACCCACCAAAGGCGTTTCTACTGGCAGCAGCTGGCAGGGTCTATGCTGTTGCTTTGTGGGAGTGTGGAGGTTAATGAGGACCACTAATACATAATACCCTCCTAAACTAGCTCTGAACTCTGCCTGCCCTGCCCACCCCACCATGCCCCAGAGGCTATGCTCACTGTGCAGAATGGCCAAGGCCAGGATGCCCCCGGTGCTGGTTCCTGCCACCCAGTCGAAGAGGTCCTTGGTGGCCACACCCGAGGCCTTCTCGATGGCGATGAGGAGCTGGATGATGACCAGGCCTTTCACGCCCCCTCCGTCCAGGCAGAGCAGGTGGTCATGGCTGCAATGAGGATAGCAGTGGGCCAAAGGGTCTCATGATGGCACTCTTGGCCCATCCCCTGAGCTTCTACACAGCAGGGGACACAGGAACAAAGCAAAAGGGCCTGCCTTGGAGCCTACTTGCTACTGGGTATGGAGCCGGTGAAGGGCAGGAAAGAAGCGAAGGCTGGGGAACAAGGTAGAGGTCGGGGTCAGGGCGAGGAACAGGATGGGGAGTGGGGTGAGAAGTGGGGTGAGAAGTGGGGTGAGATGTGGGGTGAGAAGTGGGGTGAGACGTGGGGTGAGACGTGGGGTGAGAAGTGGGGTGAGAAGTGGGGTGAGAAGTGGGGTGAGACGTGGGGTGAGAAGTGGGGTGAGACGTGGGGTGAGACGTGGGGTGAGACGTGGGGTGAGAAGTGGGGTGAGAAGTGGGGTGAGACGTGGGGTGAGACGTGGGGTGAGACGTGGGGTGAGAAGTGGGGTGAGAAGTGGGGTGAGAAGTGGGATGAGACGTGGGGTGAGGAGTGGGCTGAGGAGTGGGGTGAGGAGTGGGGTGAGACGTGGGGTGAGAAGTGGGGTGAGACGTGGGGTGAGACGTGGGGTGAGAAGTGGGGTGAGAAGTGGGGTGAGAAGTGGGGTGAGAAGTGGGGTGAGAAGTGGGGTGGGAAGTGGGGTGGGAAGTGGGGTGAGAAGTGGGGTGAGAAGTGGGGTGAGAAGTGGGGTGAGACGTGGGGTGAGAAGTGGGGTGAGAAGTGGGGTGAGAAGTGGGGTGAGAAGTGGGGTGAGAAGTGGGGTGAGAAGTGGGGTAGGGATCATGGTGGGGAGCAGGGTGGGGAGCAGGGTCGGGGCTCTGTGACCACAGCAGTGATTCAGGTCAGCAGGTCAGCTCCAGGCCTGACCCAATGTCTGTTGGAAGTAAACATGGAAGGAGAGGAAGGGTTGGTTCCTCCAGCTGGGTCAGGTGTGTGTGGTAAGGGGCCAGGGACCGCTCCTCAAGGGAGGATCCGCGGAGGAGGTGGGAGGCGGAAAGGAAAGTGTGCTGGGACTGGGGAAGGGTTGGCAGCATTAGCTCACCTCACTGGCCCAAGCCCCTCTGAGGAGGCTCCTCTCTACTGTCTTTATTATCGTTATCTTGGAAAGGGGTTCAGAAGTGAAGAGGATGGCATGAAGCCCCATGCTTGGCTTCTGAGTCAGACACTCTAGCAGGCTTGTCCAACCTGCAGCCTGTGAGTTGTATGTGGCTGATGACAGCTATGAGTGCAATCATAAACTGACTTAAAGCATAAGATATGTGTGTGTATGTGCGTGCATGTGCGCGCACGAGTGTGTAAGTTTGCGGTTACAATACAATCTTGTGTGTGAACTCTGTGGATGACGATGTCATGTCTCAGTGTTATAAGGTTGTACACTCCTGCCCAGCCCAGCCTAGTCTCAAAGATGGCAGAAAACGCAAGTTGCCAGCCCTCCATGGCCATGCCCTGGGGATGCTTGCAGTCTATGCTCAGCCCTCCCTTCTAGGCTCATTTTCCCCTCAGTTTTATGATTTTGTTATGTTTTTTGGTGTTGTGAGACAAGAGTCTCACACTAGCTCAGGCTGGCTTGAATTCACAATCCTCCGTCCACAGTCTCGAGTTGGGGTTTACAAACAGGTGCGACCATGCCTGGCTTCTTCTCAGCTTTAGTCACTGTCTGTAAGAACTCCATTGTGATTACTGGCTTTAACTGTCAGCTTGACACAACTGAGAATCACCTGAGAAGAGTCTTGATGAGAGACTGCCTACACTGGGTTGTTCAAGTCTGTAGGGGAGGAAGAACCCAGCCCACTGTGGGCAGCGCCATTCCCTGGGCAGCGAGTCCCGACCGCTGTACAAGTAAGTGGAGGCTCAAGCTGAGCACAAGCAAGCAAGTGAGCATGCGCACACCGATTTCTCTCTGCTCTTGAATGCAGATGTGGTGTGACTAGTTGTTTGAAATTCCTACTTTGACTTCCCACAGTGATGGGCTGTAACCTGGGATTATAAGATGAAACAAACCCCTTTTCCCTCAAGCTGTTTTCTGCCTGATGCTCTATTAAGTAGCAGAAATTAAACTAGGAGAGGCACCCAGTGGCAGCAGGATTAGCTGGAACAGCTGCCCCAGCCCCTAACTCCCTGTGGCGGCCCTGCCACCCCGAAGCAGTCATTCTTTGCTCACACTCCACCTCTGGACAAGCTCCGATCTCTGTCTCTGCTCCATCTCTCAGGCCTACCTCCTACAATGGACCAGGGCACACAGCCTGAGAAACAGTGAGTCTGAGGAGGGAGGAAGGCAGGTTGGGAAGCCAGCAGCGAAGGGAAGCACATTACAGGCATCTCTCTAGAAGGGGTTCAAGCAACCTTCTCCCCACAAATCATGAAGTCAAGGAAAAGACAATGAGACTACACTGCATGAGTCCAAGCTCAAGCCTGCTGCACGGCTGCACGGCTGCACGGCCCTGAACTGGTCTCTGGAGGGGGCATCATCTGTCACAAATGAGTGGCCACAGGCTCCAAAGACTTGGTCTGCCATGACTGTGCGCAGCTAGGAGAGGGCCCCCCAGCACACGGTGGGCATGAGGAACAAGTCCACTGAGGCACAGGAAGTCCCACATCCGGGCCTGGCCCTCATTCTACTCACGTTCGCTTCTCATCCCTCATGGAGCTCAGGATGAATGCTGGCTTCCGGGCTCGGGAGATGGGCAGGAGGTCCTGAAGCTCTGTGGGGACAGGGCAGGACACTCTGGGGCCAGCAGGTCTCTCCCAGGCCCCATGGGTCTCTAGAGCAAACAGAACTGCACCCCATCCTGCTATATATCTCCCCACGGCTGAACTCACACTCCACTCCTCCCATCGTCTGCCCCCTGCCCCAGGAGGGCCTCTCTGCTGAGCTAGACACCAAGGGCCTGCTAGGCAAAGGGGAGCTGGGATGAGGAGGGAGCCCGCTGCTTTAGGAAGGGCTTCCCATCGTCCGGCTAGCTCCCAGAAGCTCCTTCATCCCCTCCTACAACCCTGAAGCTTGACCTCCGGGTGTGTGCTGTGATGTGTCAGAGCCAATGCTGCTGACAGCACCCATGCCTTGACTGCAGTCCTTCAGCTAACAGAGCTTTATCATGGAGGACACTGATCAGGGCCAAACTCCACAAATGAATGGAAACATCCCACCATCCCTCAGACCACCCCTGTCCTCGTCCCAGGTCTGGAAACTTCCTCCATGCCTCTGGACTCAGATCTGCCCATCTGCTCCATCTAGTCTGGTCTTCCTCTGTGCACTAGCACCCACCCCAACCCCCCAGTCACCCTGCATGACTGGGTTGACAGCCACTGTGCAGCGAGGCTAAAGGCAGCAAGGTGGGTGGGTACCAGCATGCCTCCCTCAGCAGGCACATGCCACAGAGCAGGCAAGGTACACATGCAGGAGACGGGCCGGCAAGGCAGCAGATGGTGCCAGGGACAGGGTGGATGGTGCCAGAGACAGGGTGTAGGATGGTGCCTATGCCTGGGTGTGCAGCTTGAGAAGGGGGTGGGGTTTAGAGCTCTAGCTACAGTGGGGGGGGGGCAGGCTCAGCGCTTCTTTAGGCTCAGGCATTACCCATTCACTGCCGTACCCCAGGCCCACCATCCAGCCTGGTTTGAGTGACTGCCTGCCTGTAGACGGAGAGAGAAAGATGGGGTGCTGGGGGATTTCGGCTTTTCTGCCCTCCAGAGTTCCAGGACCGGCTAGCTGGCAGGAGGGGCTGGGCTTGGGGTTTCTACATCCACAGTTAGAGAGGTGTGGCTGGCTAAGACTCAGTTCTGTTTAGGGACTCTCACTCCCAAACACCCTGGGCCCCCGGGTGGTCCAGAACACAGAAGGTCCTAACAGGGTCCCCATCTACTCTGGGACTGTCTCTAAGGGCATTAGTTGGACACAGCTGCAAATGTTGGCTTCTGGGCCACCTCGAAAGCCTGTAAGTAATCCAAGGAGCCAGCAGGGGGCATAGCGAGTCTCCTGCTGGACAGAGGCAAACACTGAGAGCATTGAAGTCAGGGGGCCGAGCAGCACTCCTAACCGCTGTCCACCCTTCCCTCCCAGGGAGCCAGAGCTGTGACAGTGCCCACCTGACAGGTACCACAGGAAATGGCCACCCTGAGCCCATGTCCAGGGCATTCTCTCAGGGACGGTGGACCACGGGACCAGGTAGGCTTCAGGGATCTGTGGGTCATTTGGTGGCCTACACTGGCTGATAAAGCTTGGCTCTCTCCACTTCAACTACTTCTGCCCTAAAGCCTTGTTCCTTTTAGTGGGGACTGCTGGGATTTGAGGGCCCAGAGAGAGCTGGGGAGAGGGGGGACGCAGTGGCCTACCTAGGCTGTTTAAGCTGATCTCTGGGGGCTGAGTTTTGTCCAGAGAGAAGAGGGGATGAGGTGTTGTTGCAGAGCTCTGGTCCGTGGGGACCCCCTGGATGAGTGGGAAGCGGTAGTCGGCCCCGACAGTTCTCAGCAGACTCAAGAGTGCCTTCCTGGTGATCACTTGTCGGTTTGGGAAGGAGAGATGGCAGAGGGTAGACATGGTATCAACTAGCAAGTGAGAACCCCCTCTTTGCACATGGTCCCCATCTAGCAGGTAACCTGGCTGTGTGGGGCAACTACCCTGACTGGCATGTTGACTGGTCTACTACATCAAAGCAGTCTCCTGGTACCAGGGAAGGGGCCGAGGAGGACTGTGGGATATGGCAAGAGGAGGCCAGACTCATCCTAGTTACTGTGAGCATCCCATCTCTCCTTGCACACCAGCTGTGATGCAAAGCAACTAACTCCATGGTTAGCAGTTCTCAAAAACGACAAAGGCTGTCTGTCCCCGCAGAGTCCCGGAGGGGTGAGCCAGCCAATGGCACCAATCCCGGTGAACAGAGGACACAGGGATAGGACACCATGACTAGCACTTTTGCCTGCTTCCACCTTGGGCTCCATGTGCAGGGTTGGCTCTAAACCCAGGGCTGGACAAAGCTGGAGGGAAGAAAAGGGGGGGAAGAGGGGGAGGGGGAGTGGGGAGGAAAGGGGCCCACCTAGGTTGTTTAAGCAGATGGTGGGGCTGAGCTCTCTGCTGGGAGAAGAGGTCAAACCATCAAGGCCACACCCATGCTAACCCACACTCGTGCAAGCCATCCAGAGGGGATGTAGGCTTCTGTGAAGGGAAGCTGCCTCCTGTACCTCTGGAGCTAAGCACAGTGGACAGGGGCGGCAATGCACATGCGTGTCTAGGCATGCATCCAGCACGTTGAAGAAGCATGGGCGTATGTGGACAAGCACGGCACATGCAATGACCCTATGCTGGCTCTGCTGCTGTAGACCTGGTCCCACCCCCACTGGGACCTGAACACCCTCACCCTGAGGTGAGGACCATGCTCAGCAAAGCCCCTGGTGGGCCTGCATCTACTGTTCCCTGTCTTTGGGGAAGGAGGCTCCCTTTGAGCGGCATATGCTCCTGGCCACTCAGCAGGGAGCAGCTGGGCCAGTCTGATACCTTACAGCTGGAACTTCTCTCTTCAGTCCCTAAGCCCTCCCCCCAACTCTGTTCCCAGATTGCAGAGCACATACGTTTGCTGATCTTGGAGGCTATGAATGCAGGAGTCTCCCCAAAGTCATTTGGGGTGTCCACTTCTGCCCCAAATACAATGAGGGCTTTGATCATCTCCAAGTTATCTTTCTGTTGGCAATAGAAGGTGAGAAAATAAGCAATGGTCCAAGACCCCACCCACCAACGTGCTCACAGGGCCTCTCAGCAGTGTGAGGAGACACTAGGGTCCCCTGACATGACAAAGAACGCTGCTCGAACACCAGTGCCTCCGCCAGTGACTTCAGAGCATCCCTCAGTGAGGGCTTAAGAAGTGTTTGAAGAACACTGGAGCAGATGAAGTCCTGAGTGGATGTGTATTACTGACATGGGCATAGCACCAAGGACCCCAACGCCTCAGGCCCATGGGGATGTCAAAGCCGTTCCAAGTTAGGCTCGGAATTGGCAGTCTTCCTCTGGTTTGCAGATGTTGACAGTGTGTCCAAGAACGAGCAAACACAGCTTCCTCTTCCCATCTGACGGCAAGCTGAGACCACGCCCCCAGACCACGCCCCCAGACCACGCCCCCCGAGAGACGCCCAGCCCACGGGAACTAGCTGACCCTGCTCCTTGTGCTGCACTTACTAGGTAAGCAGGGCTTCTGAGTTGTACAGCAGTGCTGCTGGCCCCAGCAGAGCCAGCCCAGATTTTCTGTGTGTGTATCTGTTGTTTCTTCATTCCCGCATCGCCCCAGTCAAGTTCAAGGACAAGCTGTCCAGGACTTGGCACAGAAAGATTAATCCTAGCTCTTCCTCACAGGAAGCAATGTACTTGGGCTGACAACCCAGAAGCCATGGTGTGGTGATTTGAACAAGAATGGCCCCCATAGGCTCATATATTTGAATGCTTAGTCACCAGGGAGTGGAACTCTTTATAGGATTAGAAGGATTAGGAGTAGGTGTGGCCTTGTTGAAGGAAGTGTGTCACTGGGAGTAGGTTCTGAGGTTTCAAAAGTCCATGCTAGACTCAGCTCTCTCTCTCTCTCTCTCTCTCTCTCTCTCTCTCTCTCTCTCTCTCTCTCTCTCTCTCTCTCCCCCCCCCCCCCCCCCCCCCCCCCCCCCGTGCTCTCAGTTACTTCTCCAGCCTGCTGCCATGCTCTCTGCCATGATGAGGATAGACCAAGCCCCTGAAACTGTAAGCAAGCTCCCAATTAAATGCTTTCTTTTATAAGAGTTGCCTTAGTCATGGTGTCTTTTCAAAGCAATAGAACAGTGAGGCACCTGGGGACATGGAAGGGTCAAATGCTGACAACACTCAGGAGCAATACAGGATGCATGAGGACTGAGGATGCCATCTTACCTGTCCACTCCAGGCAACCTTGCACAGACCCTCCCCAGGGGCAGCCTTTAAGGGAGTAGTTTCCTGCCCCAGAATGCCATGCAGCTAAACCTTGGGTAGGTAAGCACAAACCAAAGTTCTAGCTGCCTAAAAACCTAGGCTCTGGTCCAAGAGCCTGATTTCCCTGCCAAGAGAATGCAGTGGTGCATCTAGAATGTTCTTTTCCAAGCAGTTCATGTTCCACTTGAATTTACATGGACACAGGCAAATGTGTGTTCTGGTCACCCAAGGCTTTCTTTTTGGGGTTTTTAACATATGCACTTTTAGCATATGCACTTCCAAATAAATTTAAGTGTGTTTGAAAATAAACCAGCTGAGTGTGGCAGTGCACACCTAATCCTGGCACTTGGGGGTTGAGTTAGGGGGGCTACCACAATTTCAAGGCTAGTCTGGGTTGTAAAGCAAGACCTTGTTTTGGGGAAAAAAGAATAAACTCACTTGAAGAAGTGATTAAATATATAACTGTCAGAATGGCCAGTGATTTACCAAAACCTGGGAAAATGGCACGTATGTGACAGTCCAGGGAACAAAAACACACCAACAGTCCTCAGAGTGAGACCTGGGGGCCATGAGTCTAGGAGAACACTCCAGACAGTCGAGGATGTCATCACTGTTTTCACAAGAATGCCAAGAAGTGATATGTCTTGTGAACCATGTTGACACAAGATGGTTCAGAAACAATGATGAGTGAAACTGCCAGTGCCTCAGAACTTACTACAACACTAGCATCAAGTTCACAGCCAGCAGACGTCTGTTCTTCACAACTACATACACTCTCTCAAAAAATGAAATAAAAGGAAAGAAGGAAGGGAGGGAGGGAGGAAGGAAGAAAGAGGCCAGTGCTGTGGGATGGTCTGTATGTCAAATGTGTTGCTGATTGGTCGATAAATAAAACACTGATTGGCTAGTAGTCAGACAGGAAGTATAGGCAGGACTAACAGAGAGGAGAATTGAGAGAACAGGAAGGCGGAGGGAGACACTGCCAGCAGCCGCCATGACAAGCAGCATGTGAAGATGCCGGTAAGCCATGAGCCATGTGGCAAGGTATAGATTTATAGAAATGGGTTAATTTAAGATATAAGAACAGTTAGCAAGAAGCCTGCCACGGCCATACAGTTTGTAAGCAATATAAGTCTCTGTGTTTACTTGGTTGGGTCTGAGCGGCTGTGGGACTGGCAGGTGACAGAGATTTGTCCTGACTGTGGGCCAAGCAGGAAAACTCTAGCTTCAGGCCAGCTCCACTGAAGAATGCATCAGTAAGAATTAGACAGCTGTGTGAGTTACCAGCTCAACTAACTGCTTTGGTTGATGGAAGGTAGCAAAGACCACCAAATAAACTAGCAGTGTTTAGCCTTAGCCACCAAGTATACATAATAGAGACAATGCCAGGCATGGTGGTGCATACCTTTAATCCCAGCACTTGAGAGGCAGAGGCAGGAAGATCTCTAAGATTGAGGCCAGCCTGGTCTACATATCAAGTTCCAGATCAATCAGAGATACATAGTGAGTTCTTGTTTCAAAACAAAACAAAGCAAACAAACAAAAGATTGAATGCAGTGAGCCTGTTGCTGTGAATATGTGTTGATCTGATTGGTTGATAAATAAAACGCTGATTGGCCAGTAGCCAAGCAGGAAGTATAGGCATGGCAAGCAAACGAGGAGAATTCTGGGAAGAGGAAGGACTGAGTCAGGAGTCCCCAGCCAGACACAGAGGAAGCAAGATAACAAGGCAGAACTAAGAAAATGTACCAAGCCACGTGGCTAAACATAGGTAAGAATTATGAGTTAATTTAAGTGTAAGAGCTAGACAGTAAGCCTCAGCTAATGGCCATACAGTTCATAATTCATATAAGCCTCTGTGTGTTTATTTGGGTCTGAGTGGCTGCAGACTGGGCAGACACAGAAAAACTTCAAACTACAGGGTAGTAGTGGTGCATGTCTTTAATCCCAGCACTTGGGAAGTAGGCAGATCTCTGTGAGTTTGAGGCTAGCCTGGTCTACAGAGCAAGTTCCAGGACAGCCAGGGCTACACAGAGAAGCCCTGTCTTGGGCGGAGATTCAAACTTTAAAAAAAAGCAACCACAATTTTCCCATATTTGCCTATGCTGTGATGGGCTTAACCACTTCCTTACATTGAAAGGCTTTCCTGCTACACATTCACTGCACCAGTATTTTCCAATGTCAACATGAAGTCATGCATGTATAAGGGGATCCCTGCAAAGTACAAGAGGAGCCAGGGGCAGCGGGGGTGACAACATTCAGGCAAATGGCTTCAGAGAGGCCCACGCAGTTAGCATGTCAGAGTTCTGGCATGACCAATTCTGGCACAGCATCAAAGCAATTCAGCAAGCAGCTAAAAAGGTGTACACTTCCCATCCATGGGGGGAGGGTGGGAAGGTGGCTCTAGAGCTTCCTGAGTGCTTTAACATGCCCCAGGAGACATGAGGATTCATGTGTATTCTGCATAAAAAGATTCATAAAAGTTTCACAATGTGTAAAACAATGTCACATGTTTTACTCATTAATTTTATTTTGGTTTGGAAAATAAAGTTTTCCATAGAAATGTTACTGATAGCCAGGTGTGGTGACATACACCTTTGATCCCAGCACTTGGGAGGCAGAGGCAGGACCTCTGAGTTTGAGGCCAACCTGGTCTACAGAGTCAGGGCTACACAGAGAAACCCCGTCTTGAAAAAAACAAAACAACAAACAACAACAAAAAGGGAAGGGAGGAAGAAAAAGAAGAACAAGACACGCCCCTGATGCGGGCGGCTGTGCTACCAACCTCCCTGGTCTTACTAGGGTTTAGCCTCTTGGGCAATGTACCCACTACAGTCATAGAACAAAACAGGCTGTCCTTGACTGCGGCTGACTGCTTCCCTCAGAGTCTCATCCGAGACTAGATGGATAGCAGATGGTACTCTTCCTGCCACGGGCGAAGCAAGCTCACACTCTTGTCTCAGCATACTGGAGACACTTTAAGGCCGAAGTCTATTTCCTAACAAACCAATGGCTGCCCCCCAGGCCCTTTGGGCTAAGGATGTCTGATGATGTAGCAACCAAGGAAAGGAGGGGAGTGAGCTGAGGCACAGGTGCCTCTCTTGTTCCTCCCACACCCCCACCACGGCTGGCAGGGCCAGCACAGGGAGGCCATGGGTCCCAGGCTCACCGACATGGCTAGGTGCAGGGGCGTGTTCCCATTCTCTCCTCGGAAACCTGCGTTGGCCCCGTAGGTCAGCAGCACCATGACACAGTCAAAGCGGTTACGCATCACCGCCACATGCAGGGCCGTGTTCCCCGCGGTACTTGTGCTGTCCACGTCACAGCCCCGCTTCAGCAGCATTCGAGCCATCTGGGGACACAGACCAGGTGGGCACTCAGGGGGCAGCCTCCCTGGGCACTCCTCCAGTATAAGCAAAGGAAGAGAAGTCCAGAGGCAGGCCCCACTTCTGCAAGTGACCCTCGACCTTCACCCCCACACACCAGTTCCCCAGGAACTAGGTGACAAATAGGTGAAGACACACAGACTGATTCCAGAAGCTTCTGGTGTTTTCCTGGAGCTACAAAGAGTTCTCTGGGCCGGGTCCCAGAGCAACGACTCCATGAGGTCCTCCATGGGGTATGTCCCAGGGGTCTTTGCATGGTATCCGGGCTCACTTTGAACTGTGGGGAGGACAGTGCTGAGCCTAAAGCCCCATCAGCCCTTCCTGCAGCCTGAGCCTGGATCTGTCACTGCCCCTCCAGCTCCTCAGTCCTGACATGGGACACATTTTCATGCCTCACAGATATGGCAAGGAAGAAACATGTCTGAACAAGGCGGTGGCCCACAAAGGCAGCAGCCTAGCCCACTTGCCCGTCATATGCAAGTACAGGTCAGGGTGTTGGTGGCCCACAGATGTTGCCAAGCTAGGCTACCTGGGCATCCTCTCAGAAGGGCTTCAGGAGAGACCTCAGCCTGGGTGGCCACCAGGCTTCTCTGTGGGGGCCGCTGTGCCCAATGGCCATATCACCATCGCCCCCTTCTACATGTGAGGCACAAATTTTCATGTACTGCCTTGCTAACTTCTCAGTACCTCCAAAGTCAGAGAGCAGGACCCCCAGTCATGGTCGAAGAAATCAAGTCCACCAGCCAGTGAGCAGCAGGGCAATGGTAGGACCTCAACTGTTCGTGGGCATGTCTGCCCCATGCACCCTTGTGAGCCTTGTTCCAGGTGCCACCGTCATCCTCTCAGGAGTCTCCTCTGGACCTACCCTGCCCCTCACCCGCCAACTCTGCCCACCTCGGCATTTTTGGCCCAGTGCAGCGGGCTGGCTCCATAGCGAGGATCCTTGCTGTGGATCTGGTTGCTGTCTATGCTGATGATCATTTCAGCACACCTGGGAGAGAGAGAGCCACAGGACAGTGAGGGGCACCACAGCAGCCATGACTTCAGCTTCCGCTACTGGTGAGGGAGGCAGCAATACAGCCAACTAGCTGGCCTGCCTCTAGACGGCCTCCTCTAGCGCACCAAGGCAACAATGTCAATCAACAGAACTCTGTTAAACTCCAGAACTGGCACACAGCAAATGAAATGAGCAACAAGGTGAAAAGACAACCTATATGCCGGGGTGAAAAGTGAAAACTAAGGGGAAGCGAGGTTGGGATGACATCTGCAACCCCAACACTCAGGATGCTGAGGCAGGAGGATTCCAAATTCCAGGCCAGGCTGGACTACATAGCATAAGGTGTGTGGGAGGGGGGCACACAATGGTTCAGCAGGTAAAAATGCCTGCTGCTATGCCTGAGGACCTGAGTTCAATTCCTGGGATACACCTGAACAAATAAATAAATGTAAGACAACAGCAACAATAACTTTTTTTTTCCCCAGAGACAGGGTTCCTCTGTGTAGCTTTGGAGCCTGTCCTGGAACTCACTTTGTAGACCAGGCTGGCCTCAGACTCACAGAGATCCACCTGCCTCTGCCTCCCGAGTGCTGGGATTAAAGGTGTGTGCCGCCCGACTCAACAATAACTTTTAAAAAGCGAGCCATGGGGCTGGAAAGCTGGCTCAGAGCTTAGCTTAAGAACACTGGCTGCTGTTCTTCCAGAGGACCTGGGTTGGATTCCCAGCACCCATGTGGTGGCTCACAACAGTAATTCTCATTTCAGGTCAGTTTGGGGGTTGGTTGGAAGCTAGCGGTCTGCTAAGAATATTTTACCTGACAGACACAGAGAAGGGCATGAAGCTGTTAAGGGGACTAAAGAACCTCCAAAATGTCATCAAGTGTGGTGACACATGACTATAATCTCAGCACAGGGAAGGCAGAGACAGGAGGGTCAGGAATTCAAGGCCAGCCTGGTTTGGTTTTGTTGTTGTTGTTGTTTTGCTTTTTTAAGATTGCCCAAGAGAACTCGGCTTTGGATCTCAGAATTCTGCCTACACAATCAAGACACTCTACTCCATTACGTAGCCTTGTAGAATCCCCAGCATAGGCAAGGCTTTCCCTGCCCTGGGAACTTCACTTTATAGACCCAAACAGACATTCCCCAAAGAAGATATACAAATGGCCAGCGGGTCTCTGGCAAGCGGTTCAACCTCAGTGGTCAACAGGGAAATGCAAATCAAAACCACTGAGATCCCATCTCTTAGCTGTGAGGAAGTTATTACCAAAAGATATTCAGACACAGTGCTGGCGAGGGTGTGAGAAAGAGGGAGCACTCCCACACTGAGCAGAGGATCTCCATCACGGAAACTCACAGAGATTAAACAGTTCACTTCGGGATGAATAGTAGATCAATGAAAAAAATCAAGAAGAAAAACTCCTGGAACTAAATGAAAACAAAAAACACAACACAAAACCTCTGGGACACTTAAAAGCAGTCTTAGGAGGAAAATTTATAGTTCTAAGTGCTTACATTGAAAAATCAGAAAGAGCACTAATAAATCACTCAATGATACCACTCAAGAACTTGAAAAAACAAGCAAGCTAAACCTAAATCGAGTGGGTGGCAAGAAACAGTAAAAATGAGAGCAGAAAAACAAGCTAGAGACAAAGAAGACAACAGAGTCCCCGCGCTCCACTCCCTGCACAGAGGTCTCCATCAGACTGTGACTCCAGACACACCGAGGATGGCCCGGGGGGCAGAGAGGGCACCAAGGAGGGATCACACAGGCAGTGACCAGCTATTGCACGGTGCCTGAGGCAGGTGGACAGCCTGTCCCCTTGTCACTCACAACCTGTCACTATCCACCTGTCTGCTCCCCACCTCTGCACTACAGAACACTCTAGTCCAGCACCGTGGGGGCGGGGGGCGCTGGAGTCAGTCCTGCTCCATGGCCGGGTCTCCTCTCATTCATTTCTCAAGTCAGTGCTTGCTCAGCACAGGAGCCAGGACGAAGGCCAGCCGACCCCATTCATTCACTCACTCCAGACCTTGTTCTGGCTGGGCAGCATTTTCCAGTAAGCTACCTCTTTGGTTCTCCTCCAACACAAACGAAGAACTTCTTGGGACCTGAGAACTTCTAGGGTTTATGGGAAAGCGAGAGAGTAGTCTTGGACCCCTAAGACAAGAGCCTGGTACCTGCCTCCTGCAGCACTGTGAGCTGGGAAGAGGCAATGCACTAGACACATAGGGCCTTGGACAGCCAGGGCTAGCATCCTTGGCCTTTGGCACACAGGAGCTGAGTGCTGCAGCCCTCCAAGCCTCAGGGTTGCAGCAGACTTGAGAACTGGCACATAAGCATAGGGGAGGAAAGGCTCGTGGTCAAAAACTGGGTGCATTAGCGCAAAGCTCTACAGGGTCTATTCCTTGTGCGGTAGTTTGTGGACTCGGGTGTCCAGCTCCAAATAAGAGCATCAAGTGCTTTCGTGAGGCAGGTACCCTTGGCTGGTTACCTGATGAGGCTTGAAGAACCAGGGCCTCCACCCTGGGCCCTGCAGGGGAGTGGAGTCATGTGATGGCGAGGCTTACCCCTTCTGGGAGAACTTCATGGCTGTGTGGATGGGGAAGCCTCCGGGTCCCATGATGTTGCAGCGGGCATTGCAAAGCAGCAGGACGCGCACCATCTCCTGCTTGCCCATCTGGCAGGCCAGGTGCAGTGGGGTCAGTCCTTGATTGTTGACCTGGTTCAGGCCGGCCGAGGCGTTCTTCCCTAGGAGCTGACAGGACAAGACAGGGAAGCCACCTGGCACTGCCCTCTCTAGCATTCCAGGGGCCATCTGCCTCTGGACACCAAAAGGGAAGGGACACTTGACTCCACGAGGATGAAGAGGAGCCACAGTAATGAATGGTGCTCTGGAGAAGATAAGACAGCCTGACAGTGAGGTCGGTGTGTGGGGCGGGGTGTGGATCTGGCCTGACTGGGGCTCATCTCAACACTTGTGAAGAATCTTAACAAGGCGTGGTAGCACATGCCTGCAATGCCAGCACTAGAGAGACTGAGGCAGGTCAAGTTCAAAGCCAGTCTAGACTACACAGTGAGTTCTAGGCCAGCCTGAGCTACAGGAGACTGTATACAAAGAACAACAAAAGGAACCTTCAGTTTTCTAGGTGGAATGAGTCTTGCTTCCCAGCAAATGTTCTCTGTCCTGACTAGTCCTGTCTAGAGTCCTGTGAGAGGAGATGCCTCAGCTGAGGAGTAGTCTGGGTCTTATTAGTCTGTGGACATGCCTGTGAGGGACTGTCTTGATTATTAATTGATGTAGGAAGGCCCAGCCTACTGTGGGTGGTACCATCTTCAGGTGGGTGATCTTACACCTAGCTAGGCCAAGCATGAGGAGCCAGTAAGCAAGCCAGAGAGCAGCAGTCCTTCATGGTTCCTGCTTGAGTTCTGGCTTGAGTTCCTGCCCTGACGTTCCTAATGATAGATTGTGGTCGGAATGTTCTATTACAGCAAGAGAAAGGTAATCAGGACACTGTCAGTCCTGCTGAGTACCTTTCCGCACGCAGGTTCTCAATTCTGCATTATGTTTTCAATAAAGAAGTCAACGTGGCCCACTGGTAGAATGCTTACCTGGCATGCATAAGGTTCTAAGTCCAATCCCTGCTACCGCCCCTTCCTGCCCACCCAAATCCTAAAGTACTGGAACCTTTTGTATGGATTGGTCATTTTGCAAAGAACCTGCACATACTCCCCCATGTACTTTGTTCTACGGGATCCACTCTGTCACCCAGGCTGGCCTGGGACTGCCTTGGCATCCTAGTCAGCTGGGATTATATTCTGTATACCCTCATAGTACTTGTGATCATCCCTAGATGACTCCTATAACCTAATACAATGTAAATACTAAATGAACAGTTGTTGGTTTTTTGGTTTGGTTTGGTTTTTTCGAGATAAGGTTTCTCTATGTAACACCCTTAGCTGTCCTGGAACTCACTCTGTAGACCAGGCTGGCCTCAAACTCACAGAGATCTGCCTGCCTCTGATTAAAGGTGTGCCCCATCACTGCCTGGCTAGACGAGTTGTTTATGCTGTGGTTTTTAGGAAATAACAATGAGGAAAAATTGTCTGTACACACATGTAATTTTCCTCCAGATATGAAACCCACCCACAGACACCAAGAGTGACTGTGCTATCAGGAAGCTGGAAGGATTCTGTCCTCCTGTTTGGGGCTCAATGTCATCTCCCTGGTGTTAGTTATGACCACTGGGTACAACTGAGACACAAGGAAGGCTGGGGACCCAGGAGGGCAAGGAGCTGGCAACCTGGGGGAAGCCTAGGCCAGCCTGCCCCATCCCCGGGTTGGTGGCCCTCAGTGGCCACATTTCTTGCTTCCGCTGAGCCGTAGTTTCTTGTATGAGGAAAAGGCCACAGTGCTCCAACCCAGGAGGGCATTTCGAGAATTGACTAGAACACATGATGCAGGCACAAGCCAGCGACTGTCAGGGAAGGGGCGCGATGCCCGCTGGCCAGGCTCCGTCGCTCCTCCTCCAGGCAGTCCTAGGCATGCCTTCCCTTGGACTGCTATGCATGAGACACAGATCTGTGTTTTCTAGAACAATCCAGGTGCCAAGCAGAGAGGACAGAACCTGCAGACTGGCCTGCTCATTCTAGACAATAAAACACAAGCTCAGATCTGTCTTTCCTTTCAACTTAACAGTGGCTTCTCACCACACCAGCCCATCTACTTAACCACAACTATGGCTCAGTGGGCGAGCATACTGGATGCTCTTCCAGAGGGCAGCTCACAGCATCTGTGACTTCAGCCCCAGGAGATTCATCACCCTCTTCTGGCCTCTGAGGGCACTGCACACATGGTGTGCACAGGCATACATACAGACAAAGCATCTACACACACAAAAATACATTGAAAAACACTTAAGACATCATCTGTCCTAGTACTTACAGAATTGACAGGAGTGCCTCTGGCACAAATGCCTATAGGTGCTGGGTAGTCTGGCTTGGTTTGAGTACCCATAAACTAGGTCAAGTCCCAGTGTACCTTGAACCCTCCAGTCAGGGGCTGACCTGATGCAGCCAGCCCAGCAGCTGGCTCTGGGCAGCTGCTGAGCTCCATGCCTGACTGGAGTTTCCATAGAGTTCAGCTCACTGAGTTGGAGAACTCCCAAGGCTAAAGATATGTCTCCCTCTGTCACGGGGGTGGGGGGGGGGGGGTGGGGGTGGGGATGGGGGTGGGGGTGGGGGTGGTGATGAAGGAACTTAGGCCTCAAGCATCAAGGATGGATGAATGAGAAGCCTCAGAGGGACCCATGAACCTAAGGCCCCAAAGCAAGTTTCAGGCACAAGGAGGTGCTTGGCTGCTGCCCACCACCCAGCACTCACCTGCAGCACCTGGGAATTTTCCCCTTGTACAGCGTAATGGAAGGCGGTCTCTCCTTTGTTGTCAGTGACGTCCATCTGGGCGTGGCAGTACTGTACCAACTCCACCAGGATCTCACTGTCACCCTTGCGGCAGGCCAGATGTAACGGGGTGCAGCCCTCCTCATTCTCCGTGCTGTTGGCGCAGCTGTTGGGGTTGGGGGGGCAGTGACAGGTAAGTGATGAGATGGGGACCCCGAAGGCGGGGTGCTGAGAAGCCCAACTGCAGAAGTAGGACCCAGGCTAAATTTGGGGGTCCTGGGGTGACTCAAGCCCAGCTCAGCCTGAGCCGCTGCATCATGTCTGCTGAGCTGTGCCAGGCTGCGGTGGACTCTGCTCACCCGTGGGGAGAGGTACTCCTGGGCTCCGCCAGCACGAGGTGGTAAGAGGATGACACAGAAAAGGGTCACATGATAAGGAAACTCGTTGAACCTCTGTACTTCAGGAGCTCTGAGAGGGGACACCATGGTGTCCAAGCTCATCCCTGGGAGCTGGGGAGCTCAGAGAGGGTTTTGGTTTTGGTTTTGAAATAAGGTCTTACTCTGTAGCCCAGGCTGGCCTCAAACTCACAGAGATCTGCTTGCCTCTGCCTCCCAAGTGCGGGAACTAAAGGCGTGTCTCACCAAGCCACCCTGGTGAGGTTTCAGCTAGAACCCAGGCATTGAACCAAGAGGTACGGGGCGGCCAGCCAGTAACTTGCAAGGGCATCCAAGGTGACCTCTTCAGGGAATTTGCTGACACAGCATTGACTAAATGGATATAAAACAGGCCATTCAAGCTTCCAGGAAAACAGCAGGGCTTGGGAAGGAGACTATGATCTGAGCCCCTATTAAGCCCTCTCCTGCTGAAAAGCTGTGCCCTGGTCCCAGAGCCTCTCTCTGAGATGCCAGAGTAGCTGAAGAGCTTGGTGTCTGCCTTTCCTTCTGATTTGAATCGGGGTTCTCAGTTATCAGCCAGGGCGGCGCTGCTCCTCTCTTACTCAGCCATGGAAAGAAGAGCGCACTGGAGCATGCTGCATGTGTGCTCCACAGGGCTGAGCGCCGTCCAACGCCACACTCCAGTGGCCCCAGCCCCAAGAAACAGCACGCATGCTCAGGGCCCGACTGCCCACCTGATGATGCCTGCCCACCTGATGATGCGGCTGTGATGGAAGCACTCCCGAATGCCCAGCTCCACCGCCAGGTGCGTCACCGTCCAGCTGGGGTGGTTGCGGATGAGGTCGGACAGGTGCTGCAGCACCTCCGTGTGCAGGACCTGCACGGAGCTCTCGTAGAAGGGGGGCAGCTGGGAAGAGTACTGCTGGAAGTGCAGCAGGGCATCAGCCTCCGACTCCAGTTGGAAGAGTCTGCCGCCAAGGAAGAGAGGCCACGGGGTGAGTCATGGGCACAGCGGCTGGGCCAGCTTGAGGGGCAGTGCCCAGCATAAACAGACCGTAGTAAATGCCGCAAACAAGCCACGCTGTGCCCCAGGCTGCAGTGCGCTCTCCTTGCTCCAACCACTCTCAAAAGTGGAGTTTACTTAGGACTTCATTGTGCTTGAAGTCTCTCATCTGGTGATTTTATGCCTTATTTAATGAAAGCTATGTCGTATTCTCCTCTAATTTGATTGTCACAACCAGGAGCCTCAGTCTCAAACTCTGGCTCTTGGTATGTGGTCAGAATTAAGTAAGTGGTACCTAGATGGCCAGTCACAGAATACCATGTGAGGTATGGCTCATTATCTGTGCAATGGATAATATACAGCCATTAAAATGATTTACTGTCACAGGGAGGGGCTGGAAAATAACCCAGTGGGTAAAGGCATCCTTTACCAAGCCTAACAACCTGGGTTTAATCCCAAGGACCCACATGGAAGAAGGAAGCAGACTTCCAAAAGTTGCCCTCTGACCTCCACTGTACACTATGACATCACCTCCACTGCACACTATGACATCACCTCCACTGTACACTATGACATCACCTCCACTGCACACTATGACATCACCTACACTCTACACTATGACATCACCTCCACTCTACACTGTGACATCACCTCCACTCTACACTATGGCATCACCTCCACTGCACACTATGACATCACCTGCACTCTACACTATGGCATCACCTCCACTGTACACTATGACATCACTTCCACTCTACACTATGGCATCACCTCCACTGTACACTATGACATCACCTCCACTCTACACTGTGACATCACCTCCACTCTACACTATGGCATCACCTCCACTCTACACTGTGACATCACCTCCACTCTACACTATGGCATCACCTCCACTGCACACTATGACATCACCTGCACTCTACACTATGGCATCACCTCCACTGCACACTATGACATCACTTCCACTCTACACTATGGCATCACCTCCACTACACACTATGACATCACCTCCACTCTACACTATGGCATCACCTCCACTGCACACTATGACATCACCTCCACTCTACACTGTGACATCACCTCCACTCTACACTATGGCATCACCTCCACTGCACACTATGACATCACCTGCACTCTACACTATGGCATCACCTCCACTCTACACTATGACATCACCTCCACTCTACACTATGACATCACCTCCACTGCACACTATGACATCACCTCCACTGCACACTATGACATCACCTCCACTCTACACTATGACATCACCTCCACTGCACACTATGACATCACCTCCACTGCACACTATGACACTGAGCTCTGCTCAGATCCCAGACTTTTGGGATAAATGAATCAGTACTGTTTTGGGCCACTGCTTTCTGGGGTGCTTTGTTACGTAGCAATAATTGGCCACGAGACACTGTTCAACACAAGACAGCAGAAACCGACAAGGGCACAGCAGCAAGGAGGTGAGTAAATGGCAGAGGGTAACCACAGGGTGACAGCTGGCTTGTCAACACGGAAGCCAAGGACAACACAATGACAGCTCCACAGAGCCGAAGGAAAATAAATCTTGGGAGGAGAGTCAGCACAGCAAATCCCCAAACAAACAAAGAACAACCCGAGGAGGCTGGAGAGATGGCTCAGCCTTAAAGAGTCCTTGGTGGTGCACGCCTTTAATCCTAGCACTCAGGAGGCAGAGGCAGGCGGATCTCTGTGAGTTTGAGGCCAGCCTGGTCTACAAAGCGAGTTCCAGGAAAGGCGCAAAGCTACACAGAGAAATCCTGTCTCGAAAAACCAAAAAACAAAAAAGAGTCTTCTGTGTTCTTGAAGAGGACCAGAGTTCAGTTCCCAGCACCCACCCATGTAGGGTGCATCACAAATGCCTGTAACTCCAGCTCTGAGGGAAGGTGATACCATCTTCTAGAGGTCTCTAGAGGTGTGTACACACACACACACACACACACACACACACAAATAATTAAAAAGTAATAGCTGAGCATGGGGACACACGTCTTTAATCCCAGCACTCAGGAAGCAGAGGCAGGTAGGTCTCTATGAGTTCGAGATCAGTCTGGTCTACATAGTGAATTCCAGGACAGCCAGAGCTACACAGTGAGACCCTGCCTCAAAAAAAAAAAAAAAAAAAAAAAGAATAAATAATAAGAGAACACAATCAAGAATTGCAAAAGCATAACTAAAGGGATGGACTCATGATCATGTGCTGTATACACAGTTTCTGCAGGCATCAGCATGCATATGATGCTTAGACATGCATGCGGGCAAAATAGCCATACACATACAAATAAATATAAGAAATATTAACGAGAACCAAACACAGGTCCTGCATGAGCAGCAAACACTCTTAAGACCTGGGCCAGCCCCAGTACTTCACTACTTTGCTTTTTAGACAGTGCAAGAGACAGTGTCTCGAAGAAAAATGACATCAAGAAAGATCTTTTTAGCCGGGCGGTGGTGGCGCACGCCTTTAATCCCAGCACTCAGGAGGCAGAGGCAGGGGGATATCTGTGAGTTCCAGGCCAGCCTGGGCTACAGAATGAGTTCCGGGACAGCCAGAGCTACACAGTAAGACCCTGTCTTGAAAAGACAAATAAACAAAGGCCTAACAAGACAAAACAAGAAAGATCTTTTTAAGGGAAGGGGAATTCATCTGCATAGTACTGGAAAATGCCTCCCGGGGTGAGGCTCAGGAACCGAGTGCTGCAGCCTGAGGGATTGCATCAAACAGCCATTTACCTCCCCGGGAAGCCCCTGGGGCCCCTACTGGCCATGGAGGAGGGTCAGGGGAGGTGGCTCACGTGAGGGTGAACCCAGGAGGTCCAGAGACACACAGAAAGGCTGTGCACACAACACAGGCTCCCCTGCAGCTGCCACAGCAGCAGAAGATGGAGAAGTGTGGTCAGCCGGTACCTAGTCTGTCAGTCACTTTGGCCAAGATCCGAGAGCAGGCAATACAGGAGGGGTGAGAAGTGGGCAGAGGGAGGGGACCAGAAGGACCTGCCACCCACAGCTTCAACCCTCTGAAGGTCTAGAACAGCCTTCTGCCCTTCTCTGGAACAAAGCCATCCCTCTTCCGGAGGAGCTCTGGAGGCTTGGCCAGCAACAGCAAAGGACCGCTTCCTGGGTCCCTATGGTTACCCGGGCTCTACCTCTGTCAAAACACTGCTCCTTAAGGTGTTAGCAGGCCTGTGTACTTGTGGCTTCCTTTACCAGCCTGCATGTTCCTTAAAATCACAGACCATGTGTGTCATCTCACAGGCCTGACTGGCCCCAGCCCCAGGGCTCCTGTGAACAGGTGGATGATGGGATAGCCAGGCAGAAGAGTAAGCAGAGAGAGCATTGGTAACCCCCCCCCCCAACATCAGGCAGCCCAGTTTCATCAGACCCTGAAATGGAGCCTTAGCTCTGCAGATTCTCCCCTTTTCCCACTCTGTCTTGCCCTGGAGTCCTGCCCTAGCCTTCTAGGCCCAAGAAGTCCCAACATGCCTAGTGCCAGCCCTTACATACCAGCTGTCCAAACTCTGACCCTACACAGTCACAGTAGTCTTCTCTGCTTCCCGATCCTTCCTTCTTCCCACTATCTACAGGAGTGAAGACTCCGGAAAGGACCCACTGTTTTCTCCTCCTGGCCCCTCCCTCCAGTAGTACACCTTTTAGGCAGAGCTCCAAAGAGGCCACATCCATACGGCCCCGAAAGCTGAGGATGAAGGGAAAGAAAGGAGAGTTGATGTCCCTGACCATCGCCTACCGGTAGCCGCTCTGTGGGCTCCTAGGGCTGACCAGGATGCAGTCCCAGGTGCGATTGGAAACATTATGGAAGAGGATCAGCTGCCCTTCCTCTCGAACACGGTCACTCGAGGCATAGTCAGCCACGGACACCTCCTTGACCCGGAACGGGTTTGAGAAGAGGTTGGTGACACTGCTGAGGGTGTTGACAAGGCGCCCGAAGAACTGCATCCTCCGTGGGGCAGGTGGGGGCCCGGCCTGCCCCCTGGCTCTGGAAGAAGATAAGGTCTCTCGTCAGTTGGACGCAGTCTCCCATGCCCACCTCACCGGTGTCCTGCACGGGCACTCCATCATCCCTACCAGCTCTGTGCCCTGATTCTGGACCAGTAGGAGAGAAATGGCCCTGAGTGGAACAGCAGGTCTGAACCTGCTCCAGAACCCTCAGGCCAGGCCAAGGACCACTCTGACAGAGGCCTGGTGCCGACAGTAAGAATAGTGGGCGTGAATGTGCTGTCTGTGGCAAGGAAGGTCTGGCCAAGTGGGCAGCTTATCACCTCACAAGTCAAAGATGGCATTCTAGAGATGCCTGGCAAAGCCTGGCATGGGCATGCCAATTCTACAAGCAAAGCCCAGGGCCCCTCACCACAACATGCCAGACTGTACCACACCACTAGGAAGGGAGCGGGGAGTGACTGTTCCTCTGCACCCTGACCCTGGTTTCACACAGAGCTCTGAAAGCAGCCACAGAGATGGGTCTTCTCCTTCAACACAGGGACAGCCACATGTGTCCGTTCACACCTGGAATCCCAGCACTCGGGAGGCAAATGTAGGTGGCCAGCCTGGGCACCACAGCACACTCCAGACCAGTTTCGACTGTATAGTAAGACCCTGTCTTGACAAATCAAAGTAGCAGGGGCTGGAGAGATGACTCAGAGGATAGGAGCACTGGCTGCTCTTCCAAAGGATCTGGATGTGGTTCCCAGAACCCACATGGCAGCTCACAACCATCTGAAACTCCAGTTCCAGGGGATTTAGCACCCTCTTCTGCCTCCACAGATACCAGGTATTCACATGGTACACAGACATACATGCAGGCAAAATAAACAAATATACATAAAATAAAAATAAATAAATCTTAAAAACACAAGACTTGATAAAATAAGATACTAAGAAAAAATTCACATGATCTCACTTATATGTGGGACTAAATTCAAATAAAAAATAGAATGATGGCTCCTGGGTCAGGAAATAGAACAATATAGATCAAAGGTCTCAGCTGGGCATTGTGGAATACTCCTTTACACTGTGTGAATATATATCACTGTGATTGGTTTAATAAAGAAGCTGACCGACCAATAGCTGAACAGGGTAAGATGATGGGAGAATTCCCACAGAGTTACAGCCAGTTTGACTCTGGAGTGTTGCACCCAGCTTTGATCTACCCTTTGTGATTGCCAACTTTTGTCTCCATACCTCCTGTTGAAAGTCTTATCTGAGAGTTTTCCTAGGGGATCAAAGCCTACGCAAACTTAGGTTAGGGACAACCCAGAACACTGTGGTATTCCTTTACTGAGAATTTGCATTTGGCATTGTCCCTTTGGGGAGCTTAGATAAAGGTTTTGGTATAGGAATTGACTTGCTAAAGGTGTGAATTGTATAACAATAAAAGGGCCCTTTGCTAAACTAGAGTGGTTCAGTCTGGAGAGATAAATCCACCTTGCAGCTGGGAAAGGTACCTCCTAGTCTTGATTCCATTGACCTGCATGAACCTACAACCACACCCAATATATAACAATAAGGTCAGGCAGGAGAGCCAAATTGAGAACGCTGGGAGGAAGAAGGGCAGAGTCAGGGTCCTCAGCAGATGCAGAGGGAAGCAAGATGAGCATGCTGTACTGAGAAAAGGTACAAAGCCACATGGCAAAGCTTAAATAAGAAATATAGGTTAATTTAAATGTAAGAGTTAGCTATTAACAAGCCTGAGCTACTGGCCCAGCATTTACAGTTAATATTAAGTTTCTGAGTGATTATTTAGGAGTGGCTGCCAGCACAGGAAAATACTGCCTACAGGGTGTGGTGGCACAGGCCTTTAATCTCAGCACTTGGGAAGCAGAGGCAGGTGGATCTCAGCGAGTTTAAGGCCAGCCTGGTCTACACAGTGAGTTCCAGAATAGCCAGGGCTACACAGAGAGACTCCTTCCATCATGTGGGTCCCAAGAATCCAACTCAGGTTGTCAGGCTTGGCGGCAAATGCCTTTACCCACTGAGGTATTTTGCTGGCTCCCCAACACTTTTCAAGAAAAAAAAATCTTACAAGGCATGATGGTTCACACTTAGGATCCCAGTCCATGGGAAGCTAAAGCAGTTGGATCACTGTGGGTTCGAGGCCAGTCTGATCTCACAGTGAGCTCTAGACAGAATGGACTACAAAATGACACTTTGTCTCAAGTAACAACAAAAATCTCTCCTGTTACAGCCTGTGTGTAGTTCTCTGTGTGTGGTATTGGGGTATGTGCATGTTCAGTTCCACACGCATGTGTGTGTGAGTGTGGATGTGCACGGGCGCCAGAGGTTACCCTCCTGTGCCATCCCCCAGGAGCCATCTACCTTCTTTTGGAGACAAGGTCTCCCATTGGCTCCTGGGGTTATTAACCAGTTAGAATGGTTGGCATGCAAGTTCCAGGACCTCTCCAGCTCCAGAACTGCAAGCACGCACCACCACTGGGGACTGAACCCAGGTCCCCATGCTTGTGAGGTGGGCACTTTACCGACTGAACCATCTCCCCAGCAAATTCTAAGTGACTGTCATCTGGGCATGCCCAGGCCTCTCTGGCCCCATCCTGGAAATCTACACATGCTCATCACTTCTGCACAGCCACCCTCCAACACAGTTGTCCTCACTTTACACAGGAGGACACCAGGTATCAGCAAGGTGGAGTGACATGCCCGAAGCCACACAGCTGACAGGGAGAGGCATGAGTGCTGCTTCCCTCTGTGAGCGGCTCCACGGTCTCTCACCTCTGCAGAGAAGGTCTCTCACCCCTGCAGAGAAGGTCTCTCACCCCTCCAAAGAAGGTCTCTCACCCCTCCAAAGGTCTCTCACCCCTCCAAAGAAGGTCTCTCACCCCTCCAAAGAAGGTCTCTCACCCCTACAAAGAAGGTCTCTTACCCCTACAAAGGTCTCTCACTCCTGCACAAAGTATACTTGATTCAAGTTTTTTTCTTTTCTTTTCTTTTTTTTTTCTTTCTTTTTTTTTTTTTTTTTTTTTGGTTTTTCGAGACAGGGTTTCTCTGTGTAGCTTTGCGCCTTTCCTGGAACTCGCTTTGGAGACCAGGCTGGCCTCGAACTCACAGAGATCCGCCTGGCTCTGCCTCCCGAGTGCTGGGATTAAAGGCGTGCGCCACCACCGCCCGGCTCTTTTTTTTTTTTAAGACAGGGTTTCTCTATGTAGCCCTGGCTGTCCTGGAACTTGCTCTGTAGACCAAGCTGGCCTTGAACTCAGAGATCCACCTGCCTCTGCCTCCCAAGTGCTGAGATTAAAGGCATACACCACCACCACCCAGCTCAAGTTTCTTCTGACAAAATTTAACTGAGTATATATTTTGCACAATTTTTTAAAGGACTGGCAGGATGGCTCAGTGGGTAAAGGCAGTTACTGTGCAAGCCTGGAAACTTAGTTCAATCCCGAGAACCCAGGTTAAGGTGGAAGGATCGAACCAACGCCACAAAGTTGACCTCTGACCTCCACACGTCCACCATTGCGCTCACTCTACCCCCACACACATATAAAGAAGTAAATTAAAGACAATAGATAAAATAAATGTCCCTGGATACCTGGTGGTGAAGGTCCTGGTTTCGTGGGCAATACTGTTGCTTTTCTTGATTTTCCAACTGGCACACGAAATTACTATGGCTTTACAGAAAGCAGGTGTGCAGGCTGAGCCTGGCTGTGTCAGGCCTCGCTCGCTCGCTCAGAAGAGCTAGAGCTTCGTGCAGATTTGCCAGAGCCAGGCCAGATGCCGGGTGCTCCAGGGATGGAGGAGGGCTTCAAGAACACCCAAGAGCCCCGCTGGTTTATCCCACTTGCCAGTGGGACCAGCAGCCTCACTTAGAGGAAGGTCCCCACCCCAGCACTCTCTAGTAGAGACACCTCCCATGTGTTGAAAGGCCTGGCCTCCATCCAGCTGGGGCCAGTGTGACACAGTGATGTAACTAAGGAAAAGGCCAGGATGCCAGCCCACGGTGACACTCGAACAGCAGCCATTGTTCTCATCGGAAGGAAGAGAGGAAAGGAACTCTATGGACCCGTGGGTCACATCCTGGAACAAGCATGGCATGGGCAGCCAGGGATGCACACGGTCAAGAGAAGACATGTGTGCCTACCTCTTGCCACCCTGTCCCTTCCACCTCAGGGCCCAGCTGGGTCCTTCCAGTCTAGCTACAGGGCACCATTCAGGCTCCGAACAAGCTGCTACCACAGCCTGTAAGAGATCTTGCACTTGGGGCCTCCCTCCCCGACCTCTTGGGTCTGCCTCTTACAGCTTCTATGTTCCTCTAACATTCCTTTTCTACTACTGACCCTTCTGCTCCATGCCAGAGCCGGCGCCTTGAGGGGGTCATGTGACGCAACTGCGTAAGTACCACAAGTGAAAAGGGACGAGCCCAAACCATCCATGGTGACGGCGCCAGTGGTGAGTGCTCACTCCAGCCTAAGGTCAGGCTCTGTGGCCTCTCCCCTTGTCTCTATCACCCACTTCTGGTCAGGGGCCCAGTGGACCTGCTGCGTTTCTTTCTGGAAGACAATGTCTGTGGGGTCTAAGGCTCTCCTGGAGGGACTGAAGACTCAACAGAGATAGGGAGGTTACATCCAGGGAGGGTTCAAAAGACAAGAGAATACATCTGGCCACCAAAACGAAAACCAAACAAAACCCCTGAAGGTTTTACTGGAAGGGTCGACTGGGCCCATGAGGGCCAGCCAGGCCCAGGCTCTGCTCAGAGTGCATGGCCCCTGGGTTAGGACATTGGCGGACAGGGCTCGAGCTCTAAGGGAGAGACAGAAGGCACCCAAGGGGGATGGGGAGACACCCCCCCCCCCAAGCATGTACAGTAGAGGGAACCAGAGGGAAGACAGAGGCCATCTGTCATCTGGCCTGGCTGAGGGAGGTCTGCATCTGCCTCAGCCATGAAGATCCTTGGGCAGGTCTCAGGGGAGACAGGAGCTGTGCCCAATCTTTGGGGTCACTCTTCTTCCAAAGCTGCCTGGCTGTTTGTCTTCCTGCTGTGGGATGGTCTTTCTGTATACTGTGAATATATGCTGCTCCCATTGGTTAATAAATAAAGCTGCTTTGGCCTATGGAAAGGCGGGATAAAAGCCAGGCAGGAAATCCAAGCAGAGAGACAGGGAGAAGGGCAGAGTCAGGGAGACACCATCCAGTTGCCCAAGGAGCAAGATGTCCACAGACTGGTAACGCCGCGGCCATGTGGCAAAATATAGATTAATAGAAATGGGTTATTTTAAGATGTAAGAGCTAGCCAACAATAAGCCTGAGCCACAGACCAGTTTCCTAAGCCATAGATCAAACAGTTTGTAACTAATATTAAGCCTCTGAATGACTATTTTATAAGCAGCTGTGGGACCGCGGAGAAAGGCTTCGGGTTACATCTCCCCTCCTCACTCTTGGATGGTTTCGGGGAGAAGCTGCTAGATGGGAGCCATGAGCCATCCAGTTCATTCTATAGGACTCAGAATGTCCTCCCTGCTTATTTATGGCAGGGCCCCTCTTCACCATTCTGGGTCCTCTGTTGCTCCAAAGGCAAAGCAAGCACTGGACTAGTCACCTTCCTACCAGCTGGCATTCAAGACAGTTCTAAATGGAGGTGTGGGAAGCCCAGGTCCTGGTCCAATCTTACTCATACGGCTCCTCTGTGCCTATCTAGTATGTAGACTACAAACTGAATGACCGCACCTCCCCACTGACCCTGCATGTCCCGTGGATCTTCAACACTTCAGAGAAAGCCCAAACTCCAGAGGACATGTCAGGATCCCCAGAAGAGGGCCAGCCTGCACTCCAGCCCACTCACCCGACTCTAGTTAGCCAGCATTATCTCCCAGACATGTCACCTTTGTGCCAGTGTGCCTAGGCGCTCCGACACCTTCACTACCCCTGCCCCACTTAGCCTCTCTCTCCTGACAGATGAGAAGCATGAGTGGTGGTGGCGCATGCCTTTAATCCCAGCACTTGGGAGGCAGAGGCAGGCGGATCTCCGTGAGTTCGAGGCCAACCTGATCTACAGAGCAACTTCCAGGACAGGTTTCAAAACTACACATAGAAACCCTGTCTCAAAAACAAACAAACCAACCACAGATAAGAAACATGTACTTAAATAAACCTTTCCTTTCTTGTCTCTCAAGTCCCAGTTTGGGGGCCGCCTCTTCCAGAAGCCCTCTTTTCCCTCAGTCTTTCTCCTCTGCAACCCCAAACCATGGGATCCCTCACACAGGGACCATGATGCTGCTTTTAGTCCTCCAGCAAGGGCATGGTACCCATTTCCAGCAGCTGTTTGATAAACATCAAGTTTATCATTAACTTAACAAATCAGTGGACGGATGGGAACAAATGAATGTCTGTGAGCCACCAGCTGGTATCCCTGAGGCAAGAGACAAGGAGATCCCACCTTCCTCTATACATCAGGCTCTTCTCTCCACAAGAAAGGCAGGTGCATCCAGTCTCCTGCTTTCCTCCAAGGACCACCTTCCCCCACTCCTCCCCCCACCAGGAGATGCTTCCTCCAGCACTTCTGGGTCTTAGGAGTGCCAGTGGGTGCTGGGCTGGTTCCTCCTGGAAAAATCACCTCCCGGCAGGGTACCAACAGCCAAGCTCGTTTTTAGCCTGTCATGAAAGCTGTCTAGTGATGGGGGGCTGCCTCCATCTGACCCAGGCAACCACAGAGGGAGGAGAGACAGGTCAAAACATCTGAGCAGATCTCAGAGGACGGCTGCAGGGGCTTCCGGGAGCACACCCAAACACACAGAACTAACTGCCTGTTGATTCCCACAGGATATCTCATGATGGGAACACGGGTGCCACCCTCCTGAGCAGCTGATACCACTCCTGCCCACCCCATCCCACCCCCATGGCTGCAGGCTGAGGACCTGAGGACCGATCCAGGCATGATCTTGATTTCCTTCCTGCAGCTTTCATATGTGTACACAATGCCCGGGAGTGTATGCCCTCCACACAGGCCACACTTACTTATGTACACAATGCCCGGGAGTGTATGCCCTCCACACAGGCCACACTTACTTGTGTACACACCCAGGGCAGTTAAGTGCAGAAAAACACACACAGGCACACTGTGTTTAGGCAGCTCCTTTCACTGTATCTTGGTGATAACACTATGCTGGGCAAATAGGAAATCCCCTCTTTTTTTTTTTATGATTTTTTCCAGACAGAGTTTCTTTGTGTAGCTTTAGAGCCTGTCCTGGAACTCATTCTGTAGACCAGGCTGGCCTCGAACTCACAGAGATCCACCTGTCACTGCCTCCCGAGTGCTAGGATTAAAGTCGTGCATCACCACTGCCCGGCTGGAAATCCCCTCTTAAGCATGCTACCATAATCACATTTAACAAGAAAAGTAACCGATAGAAGGGTGGGGAAATGCCCTAAGCACTGAGCCAACAGTAGGAACCCTTATACAACATGACAGGCACATGGCTGGTGTCACACTGTGGGGCGCAGATCCTCTGACTTCCAACAGGGCACAGGAGGAAAAGTAGGGAAGTCATCTGCCCTATGAGCAATGTGATTCAGCAACACGGTACACTGAACAGTATCTGCCATTTTCCCTTGGGTACCACAGCTGCCTGGGCATGGGTCACTGCAACTGCCCAAGTCCCATGACACTAGATCAGGAACAAAATTCAAAGTACGGTTTCTACTAAATGCAGACCTCTTCATAACATGGTCAACTCCAGAAATCAAGTCCATCTATTAGAAACTGGGAACCCTCAGAGCTGGAGAGGTGGCTCAGAAGAGCACCTGATGCTCTTGAAGAGGATCAGGGTTCAATTTCCAGCACCCACATGGCAGTTCACAACCTTCCTAACTCCAGTTCCACGTGGCCCAGCACCCTATTCTGCCACGAACACACATACACACCAGGCACACATGGAGTGCACTTAAACAGATTCAGGCAAAACACTCGCGTGCATAAAGTAAGAATAAATAAATCTTTTTTAAAAACAATAAACTAGGGACCCTCTACACTGAAAATCCAGCTCCAAGCTCATCAGCATGGCCCTCCAACAGAGGTCACTGGCCTCCCTTTCTCATGCTAAGTAGGAACAGTGCTGGCTACATCAATATTTGCTCAGTGGAAAATGAATGAATAGTAAGGGTAACATGATAAAAGACCCCGTTTGACAGGGGTGATTAATAAACACTGAAAACACGGACAGAAGGAAACGGACTTCCGCTTCTCTCTCTCCCTATCTCTGGTCCCTTTCCCTTTCCATCCTGCCTGTGACACAAGAGCAAAGCCATGCACTTGTACAGGGCCACACTGGTCACTAAGCATGGTCTTCTTCTACCTCTTCTCATTCAAATACTGAGCCTCACAGAAGCCATAGTGGGCAGGAAATACAGTCCCCTCTGGCACAGTGAGAAAGCTGAAACCTGGACAGAACATAGCCTCCAAGCTCCAGAAACACGAAGGCTGAGACAAGAACAAAACACTGAACTCGCCCAAGGGTGGAGCTTCAAACGATGCCAATCCAAACCTGCCCAATCCTGTTGGGCTGGCGAAAGGGCAGGTGAGGGAAGCTTAGCGGAAGGGTTAGTATTTGTTTGGGATCATGTGAGTAGCCCCATTAAAAATACAGGCACAGATCCATAAGCCCTCCGTCTCACACCCAATCCCTGGCCCAGTCACACAGTCACCTGGGTCACAGGCTCCCTGTCACCAGCTTCCAGGTCATCTGTGGGAGCTGGAGGTGAACCCAGAATCGGAGGCTAGAAAACTGGGAAGAACACACGTGGGAGCAGATGAAAATCGGAGGCACAAGATAAACAGGGAGTTAGAAATGGGGGTGGGGTGGGGGGTACAACGGGAGGGACACAGGAAGCAGGTGGCGTGGGGGAAATAAGGCGCTAATTTACTGAGGCGGAAAACCCGGAGCACTTACAAGCGCACAGGGAGGAGCCGGGGACGGTGGGCAGTCTGGGGTGAAAGCTGGGGCAGTGAGTTGGGAGAAGGGTTAATTTAGGAAGTTAGGGAAACTACAGGAGGCAACCGAGAAGAATGCAGGTCACCGGATGGGAGTTGGGGGCGCCAGGGGATCAAAGGACAGCAGCCGGGAGCACTCGGGGGGCGGGGTCGGACAAGAGTTAACGGAGGACCAGCCTCACAGTCGGAGACACGAGGACAGTCCTAAGCGGGGTCCAGATGGCGACATCCGAGACAGGGGAAGCGAGAAGTTTAGGGAAGGGCCGTCAGGCTCCGCCCCCGCCGCACCGTCACTCACCTCGGCTTACTCAGCACCTCTCGGCCCTCCTACTTCCGCAAACAAACGCGCCCCGACCACGTGACGCCCCCTACGGCTCTCCACCAATCCACGGAGCCCGTGCGCCAGGCAGGCTGTGGCCCCGCCCCCAAGCACGGCCTCACACGCGGTCAGGCGCCGCCATCTTCTCTAATTGCCCAATGGAAGCCGCTTCTGTTGCCAGGGGGCGGTCGGAATTCCCATTGGAGCCAATCCTGCGTGGCTGATGGCGGCCATGTCTGCATCGGGCGGAAGGTCCTCCTGACGCCAGTTTGGCAGACATATTGGTGAGGGGCAGGCGGCTGTCCCTGGCTCGCTCTGACCTGAAGCAACCAAGGCTGGCCCCGAACTTTTCATTCATGACAGCTCATGGAGATAATTAGAAAGCCACAGGACATAACCGGGAAGAACTTGATTTGATTTTGCCAGGTTCTCCCGCGCCAGGTTGCAAATCAAAATATGGGACTTTCGGTTAGATTGAATCAAGACCAAACAAAAATGTTAATGTTTGCAAGTGTGCTTGTGCGTGTGGAAGCCAGGGGTCAACGTTGGATGTTTTTTCTAATCCCTCTTCACCTTATTTTTATTTTATTATTATTATTTTTTTTTTTTTTTTTTTTTTTTTTTTTTTTGATTTTTCGAGACAGGGTTTCTCTGTGTAGCTTTGTGCCTTTCCTGGGACTCACTTGGTAGCCCAGGCTGGCCTCGAACTCACAGAGATCCGCCTGCCTCAGCCTCCTGAGTGCTGGGTAATTATTTTTTTTAAGCAGGGTCTTTCACTGAACTTAGACCTCACCCACTGGGCTAGCTTTGAGGTTACAGACACACATTTAGCTTTTTCAGTGGGTGCTGGGGATTGAACTCCAGTCATCATGACAGCTTAGCAAGCACTTTCCAACTGAGCAACCCACCCAGAACCTAAACAAACTGTGAGTGTTTAGTGATAAAATTTTATTTGTTGTCTGGCAACCCTACCTCAAGATGTCAAGGAATGCTGTGTGTGGTAATTGCATACTTGTAATCCCAACACTTAGATGCTGGAGCCTCGAAGATCGGGAGTTCAAACTCAGCCTCAACTAGTTCAGTGGAAACCCAACCTGACACTGTCTCTAAATAAATAAATCAGTATCTGGAAATAGCTTAGCACTTTTAGTCGGAATTTAGTCAAATGATCTCTGTGAAGCTGAGAAGTGACATCTGGGGGTAGGTGATGGTCACTGAGAAGATTCAACCCTCATGCCTGTCTATAGTGGGATTTCAATAAATGGCAGTTAGAATTAATAATGCTGATATTGAGGACTCTGGAGAAAGCCAGGAGACTGGGTTTGGAGACTCATTGGCTTCTGACTAAGCAGGTCTCCTCACCTTCTTCAGCCCACCAGATTCAGCTGATTCCTTATTTTCTCTAATGAGCCTTGAGCCAGAGGCCAAGCTAGATCTCACAGACTGCTCTCTGTCCAAATGGAAAGTGTAGCTGCTGGTGCTCTTCTAGACCCTCCATAGATGCCCAGCTGTGGGGCGGCCAGTGCGACCACTCTTCTATGTTTAGTTAAGGACCTACACAGGTTGCCGGGTGTAGTTAGAGTTTTCCTGCCTGGCCCACAGTCAGGGCAAATCTCTCTCACCTGCCAGTCCCACAGCCGCTCAAACCCGACCAAGTAAACACAGAGACTTATATTGGTTACAAACTGTATGGCCGTGGCAGGCTTCTTGCTAACTGTTCTTACAGCTTAAATTAATCCATTTCTATAAATCTATACCTTGCCACGTGGCTCATGGCTTACCAGCATCTTCACATGCTGTTTGTCATGGCAGCGGCTGGCAGTGTCTCTCTGACTCAGCCTTCCACTTCCCAGCTTTATTCTCCTCCTTGTCCCGCCTATACTTCCTGCCTAGCCAATGGCCAATCAGTGTTTTATTTATTGACTAATCAGCAACACATTTGCCATACAGAACATCCCACAGCACTTCCCCCCCTTTCTTTTTTTTTTCAAAAAGGAAGGTTTTAACCTTAACAAAGTAAAATTACATATAATTTGGGAATTTGGGCGTAGCTTCTCTTACTACTTCTTGTTGGAGGGGGGCACTGTATCTTATGGGGACACAGAAAATTTTAGGATTATGGAATAGTCCATGAGGCTGTATTGTCTGAGCCAGTTGCCTTCAAACCATTCTGGATGTTGGATCATCTGGGCCATGGTGTCATCGGAGACCTTTCAGGGGGTCTTGGCTGGTCAAACCTGATGTATCTTAATCTGGAACAAATCCATAGCCTCTGGCTTTCTGTGGGAACAAAAGCAGAGTCTCCTTTCCAAAGCAACATATCCTTATATCCAAATTTTGAAGTCAAGGTACCTTTAAAATATATTTTGGCATAACTCAACAGCTTTTACAATCAAATGTTTTTCTGCAGTTAAAAATCCCAAAGACAACACAATCCAGATTCTCTGTGTAATATTCATCTTTATGTGGCTTATTTTTTTTATTAATTTTACTGTATCTTTAAAGACTTTATTTTTAAAAACTAAGTATTTCTTTATATAACTATATATTCCTTTTTCTCTCTCTTCCAAGTCTACATATATTTTACACACATTGTAAACTATTACATCTGAATCTGTCTTATTGTGAATCTATTGCTTTAAGCTGCAGCAGCTGTGGCTGCTGGCTCCACCCACCTCAGCTTCCCAACATGGCAGTGGTAGTTTTCCACCAGCTCTGGGAGCTATCGTGGGTCTATGCTTTTATCCAAGCAGCGTGTAGCCCAGAAACCTCTTTTTTTGTTTTGTACTAGCAAAGGCTAAATCCACCATGCAGCTTAATGTGCCACTTGCAGAGGCCTCATTCCTGCCATACTGCAGGTCGAGCACACATGCCAGGTACCCACCAGTAGCTCAAACCGGCAGCTGCCACTCATTTGAGAGAGACAATTAGGAACTGTTTTTAGCTCCGTTTTAGAATCTTTTTTCTCAGTTTTTAGGTGGAAACTCTTGCCACCATGTTGGATGCCATTTGTAGCTAGAGTTTTCCTGCCTGGCCCACAGTCAGGGCAAATCTCTCTCACCTGCCAGTCCCACAGCCGCTCAAACCCGACCAAGTAAACACAGAGACTTATATTGATTACAAACTGTATGGCCGTGGCAGGCTTCTTGCTAACTGTTCTTACAGCTTAAATTAATCCATTTCTATAAATCTATACCTTGCCACATGGCTCGTGGCTTACCGGCATCTTCACATGCTGTTTGTCATGGCGGTGGCTGGCAGTGTGTCTCTCTGACTCAGCCTTCCACTTCCCAGCTTTATTCTCCTCCTTGTCCCGCCTACACTTCCTGCCTAGCCAATGGCCAATCAGTGTTTTATTTATTGACAACACATTTGCCATACAGAACATCCCACAGCAGCCGGGGGCATTGGCACATACCTGTAATGCTTGAGATGGAAAGGAACAGTTTCACAAATCCAAGGCCAGCCTGGGCTACATAGCAAAACTTTATCTCAAAAGTATAAGTAAGATGTAATGAGTCTTTCTCCGTCCCTCTAGCCAGCTCCCAAATATTGACACAGAGACTTCTTATTAATTATGAAAGCTCGGTCTATAGCTTAGGCTTGTTTTTAACTAGCTCTTATATCTTAAATAAACTCATATTTTTAAATCTATGTTCTACCACATGGCTTTTTACCTTTCTTTCATTTTGCACCTCCTGTTTCTTCTCCATGTCTCCTGGCATTTCCCACATGCTTAGATTCCTCCTCCCACTTCCTCTCTCTACCCGGAAGTCCCGCCCATACCTCCTGCCTAGTTATTGGACATTTAGCTTTTTATTACACCTCACAGCAATACACCTTCACACAGTGCACAAATAACCCATAACAGTAAAACAATAAATAAAAGAATTTACACAGGTTAGTAAAACCAACTGTAGCTGGGCAGTGGTGGCACACACTTCTAATTCCAGCACCCGGGAGGCAGAGGCAGGCAGATCTCTGTGAGTTCAAGGCCAGTCTAGTCTATAGAGCGAGTTCCAGGACAGCCAGAGCTACACAGAGAAACCCTGTTTCAAAAAACAAAAATAAATAAATAAATACAACTACAGTTACTAATAACTGCATAGTGTTTTACTGATTAAAGCATGGGTTCAATACCATCAGCTGTGGATAGTGAAATTAGTAGGTAGTTAATCTCCCTTTTTTTTTTTTTGCAGGGGAAAAACTATTCCTTTAAGCTAAGATTGAAATTTTTCTCTAGTTTTACATTTGATCTGAGAAAAAAGAGATGAAGATTTTCTTGGTGACAATACTTTGCCCTCCATGCCCCCCAAAATGAAGTTAGGGTGATAGTTATAAGGAAGCTTGCAAAAGACAGGGTGTCCTGCCCAGTACCAGAAAGGTTGACAGGGTAAGTTCCATATAAGCAAGCAGCCACCCTGTGTTCAGAATGGCAGATTTGACAACTCGGCCACACAACCGAATCTGAACCATAGCAACGGGCAAGGAGCCTGGGTCAGTGGGGCTGGAGACTCTTTTTTTTTTTTTTTTTTTTTTTTTTGGTTTTTCGAGACAGGGTTTCTCTGTGTAGCTTTGCGCCTTTTCCTGGAACTCACTTGGTAGCCCAGGCTGGCCTCGAACTCACAGAGATCTGCCTGGCTCTGCCTCCCGAGTGCTGGGATTAAAGGCGTGAGCCACCACCGCCCGGCCGGGGCTGGAGACTCTTAAAGGTGCACTGAAACATAGTCAAACAGCAGAACTTCAGTGGATGACGAAGCAAAGTGTCCTTCCGGTCGGTACTTCTGGCTAATGAATGACTACATCAAGAGAGGGAATGTGGGATCATTTGGAAGCAGCAAATGAGCATGCCACAAAGTGGAAGGGTGGGGCAGCTCGAGGTGGCTCGCTCCAACTTATTTCTTTTCTTTTTTTTAAATTTATTTATTCTTATTTTATGTACATTGATGTTTTACCTACATATATGTCTGGGGCAGGGGTCAGATCTTGGAGTTACAGACAGTTGTTAGTTGCCATGTAGGTGCTGGGAATTGAACCCGGGCCCTCTGGAAGAGCAGTCGGTGCTCCCAACCACTAAGCCATCTCTCCAGCCCCTCCAACTTATTTCTACAGCATCTTGAGTGGGAGATGTCAGGACTATAAATCAAAGGGCGTCTCCTGGGGCTGGAGAGAGTGCACAGTCAGTGAGGGTACTTGCTGCTCTTGCAGAGGACCAGAGTTCTGTTCCCAGCACCCACGTCAGGTGGTTCATAACTGTAAGCAGTTCCAGGGGATCCAGCACCCCGTCTTCTGACCTCTGCAAGCACAGTCACACATGTGCACACACATCCTCCACCCACAGACACATAAGTAGAAAATAAAATAAATCTTAAAAAGAAAAAGAAGAACCAAGGTGGTGGTGGCGCACGCCTTTAATCCCAGCACTTGGGAGGCAGAGGCAGGGGGATCTCTGTGAGTTCGAGGCCAGCCTGGGCTACCAAGTGAGTTCCAGGAAAGGCGCAAAGCTACACAGAGAAACCCTGTCTTGAAAAACCAAAAAAAAAAAAAAAGATTTCTGTGAAGAGATGTGCTCAACTGTGACTGGGATAGTTGCAGGTGTTCCAGGAAGGACCACTGTGACCTTTGTAAACTCCACTCCTGCCCTGAGGTTTCGGGGAAAATGTGCACACTGATGTAACTGTACCCCCTCTGTGATCACTCTGTGACCAGACTATGATCTTGTGAAACAAAATTGTATGGGAATTGTAATCTTATGGCTTTTGTGGGTTTTTCCTTTAAAAGCACCTATGTGACTGTAGTGCAATGCGGCTCTTGCTCTTAGGAGCAGAGTTTGCCCATCTGTACAGATGCTTCAATAAAAACCTCGTGCTGTTGCATCAACTGGACTGGAGTCTGGAGTCTTGGGGCGCCCACTTGAGACCCTAAACTTGGGGTCCAACAGTATGAGTGTGACTTCTCAAGGGGGAGCTGTACCCAAGCATCCTGGCATATATAATGTTGTCCTGTGTGTGATGATCCTGTGTCTGCACAGGCATGCCTGTGCAGGAATGTAGAGGTCAGAGGGCAACCTTTGCTGTCAATCCTTGATTTCCACCTTTAAGACACGCCTCAGGGCTGGAGAGATGGCACACCTCAGCAGTGACGGGCTCATACGAAGTGACCAAAGGACCAAACATGATTCCCAGCACCCATGTCACACTCCACACAATCACCTGTAACTCCAGCTCCAGGGGAATCCCCCCTTTGTCCTCTGCAAGTACCTGTATTCATGTTCTCATACCTACACACAGATACACACATATACCCCTTAAAAAGAACACAAATCCTTTTCTTAAAGATCTCCTTGTCACTTTCCACCAGGCTAGCTGGCCTGTGAGTGCTCAAAGATTTCTGGGGCTCCTCCGCAAATCACAGTATAGGAAGGCTGGGATAGACCAGTTTTAAATGATTCGAGGGACCTGAACTCAGTTCCTCACACCACTGAGATTTTCCTCTTTGATTACTGGGATCATAGGATGGCTCTGTAGGACCCTTGGATAGGATTGCAACCCCATAAACTAAAACCATAGGTCAAAGGCTGTGTGAGAGAGTTTTTGTGAGAGTTCATATTCTGTCGTGTACCTTAAGCTTTAAGCAGGATCCATTGCTCCTTCAACAGTATTATTTAAAGTATCTTGTTGGAAGGAAAAGGCATATTGGCTCTGTTATTTATTAATGTTATTCATTAAGTGCAATGTTATTCATTAAGCGGTGCTGTTTACCATGAGAGAAAAGCCACAAGGTACAACAAAGCCCACTATAAGAGTTTATTAAGGGAAGGGAACAGAAGGGGGTGCTTAAGCCTATGGAAAGGTCATGCAGGAAGAGAGAAAAAGGCTAGGTGGAACCCGCTTTTTATAGGTTCCCCCTGCGCATGCGCATATGGGTTTATGTAGCCACGCCACGCACGCGCATAGGTTACGTAGGACGGAAGGCCCTGAGATGACAAAGCCTCTTGCCTGGCTACTGGACAGCGCATGTGTGGTCATGTAGCTGGGGGAGCGGCCAGGAATCCTAACAGTCTCTGTAGGCAAACCTTTGTAGATTATGCTGGAATTGCTGATCCTCAGGGGACAAGAGACGTCTTCCACATTTTGCCTCCGTTTTCCTAGTCTTTCTATCCTGTCTCAAACAGACCCCACATATAGGCTCTAGGGCTGTGAGCGTGTTGGGAACAGCAGGCTATAAGGGCTGGTTTAATACTTAAGGCAACATGGAAGTGATGGGGCTACCCGGTACGAGTCAACTAAAACATGGCTGACCCCGGACGTGGTGCGTGGGGGGGGCTGTGAGTCAGCACAAAGTGGCCGTCGGCGAATGTCCAGGGAGCCGCAAAGTAAACGGTGATACAATCTGTTATATAATTACTCCTGGCAGAGTGCCTCTTGTGTGCTTTTGTATAAACATGCCCTTAAGGTCAGGGCCCTTGTTAGCCCTCCGCTTCGGGCTTCGCCAGCCTGCCTGCGTGTATTTGCTCTTTAGGTCTGTGTGCCTAGCTCCGTGCACGCAGTGTGCTGGTCTGCGTGTGCTGGCACACGCCTTGGTGCCTGCCGACAGTTGCCTGCCTAATTTCTTTGACCTGCAGTGGATGAATTGCCTTCTCTGCCTGTGGTTCCTCACAATCCCTTCAGCCTCTCGGTTCCTGTGACTCTCCTCTTTTCCTGGCATGGGGGCATGGACCTCACATCATGCCACCGGCATTAGCCTTCCACTAGCTGTGCATTTGAATACTTTTATATCTATACAAAAAGTTGGTCAGCCAGATGTGATGGTCCCGACTTTTCCAGCACTCGGGAGGCAGAGGCAGGAAGGCTGAACGTCGGAGACCAGCCTGGGCCACATAGTGAGACCATACCGTTGCTATTTTATCTTTTATTTTATTTATTTATTTATTTATTTATTTATTTATTTATTTATTTATTTATTTATTTATTTATTTATTTTCAGTTTTTTGAGACAGGGTTTCTCTGTGTAACAGCTCTGGTTGTCCTGGAACTCGCTTTGTAGACCAGGCTTGTTGTATGTTATTTTGTTTGTGTTCTGACAACTAAAGCTTGCCTGGAGAACAGAGTGCAGAGCTAGCCACTAGTTAACCATAGAGGCCAGGCAGTGGTGGTGCACACCTTTAATCCCATCACTTGGGAGGCAGAGCCAGGTGGATCTCTGTGAGTTCGAGGCCAGCCTGGGCTACAGAGTGAGTTCCAGGACAGGCACCAAAACTATACAGAAAAACCCTGTCTCTGAAAAACCAAAAGAGAGAGAGAGAGAGAGAGAGAGAGAGAGAGAGAGAGAGAGAGAGAGAGAGAGAGAGAGAGAAGCAAAGAGGCCTCTGTAGAGTGAGCCAGAGCGGGTGTAGGGGGAAAGGGTAGAAAGGATTAGGGGAGCATGAGGGTGTCAGGCCCATAAGACATAGAGTAGCTTGAGACTGGTTTTCACTCCCAAAGCAATAGGAAGCCATGGGAGGATTCATAGCAGGAGCGTGGCCTGATGGGATTTGCATTTTAGCTGAGCAGATCTGTTCTGAGAGAATCGGCTGCAAAGGCAAGGCAGAAGCCAGGAGGCTGTGGTGGAGACAGTGGCGTGTGGTAAGAGAATCACTGTAGTCCTGGTTGGTATTCGGATAAAGCTGTGAGGTGAAGGAGCCATAGTTTGAAGGCTTGGACTCTTCCTGAGGGGAGCTCTGTGAGGTACCCGGTGAGCAGGAGTGGGCATGCCATCCCACTACCACCTGCTTCTGCAAAGTTTTACCAGATCCCAGCCACACCAACTGTTTACATATGTCTATTCTTTCCAAGGGCAGACTGGAGGAGTCATGATGAAAAGCCACCTGGCTGACAAAGCCTGAAGTATTTCTAGGTTGGCCCTTGATAGGGAGAAAAACAAAACAAAACAAAAATGACCCTATTCTTTTATTTTAATAAATTTGTCTGTTTGTTTTACATCCCAGCTGAAGTTTCCCCTCCCTCCTCTCCTCCCAGCTCCCCCCACCCCCCAGTTCCCCCCCACCCACCACCCACCCCATCCACTCCTCTGTTTCTGTTTAGGAAAGGGCAGGTCTCCCATGAGTATCAACAAGACATGGCATATCAAGTTGCAGTAAGACTGAGCACGTCCTCGTGTATTAAGGCTTGGCAAGGTGACCCCATATGAGGAGTAGGTTCCCAAAAGCCGGTAAGAGAGTTGGAGACAGCCCCTGTTCCCGCTGTTAGGAGGACCAAGTTATATAACTGTAACATATATGCAGAGTGCCTAGGTCGGTCCCATGCAGGCTCCTGGTTGTCAGTGCAGTCTCTGTGAGCCCAGGGTCATTGATTGTGTGAGTTTTCTTGTGGTAAGACTGACCCTATTCTTAAACCGGGCTTTCAAAGACTGAATACAACTTTGACAGCTGGATTTGGAAAGTGAGAACATTCTAGGTGGCAGGAACCATGGAGGAGGAGAGGTGAGGTCAACATCTTGAAATTACATGGACTGGGATGAAATTACATGGAGTGAGCACTGCTGGAAGCTGGTGTGTGAGCTCGTGAGTAGACCATGGAGGTCACCTCGGGTCTAGAGTTCTGGGCTATGGCTGGGGCCCTGCTCTGAGGCAGTAAGATTGCTTTTGCAGAGCAGCAGTGTGTAAAATCCTTCTTCTGTATGAAAGATGACAGCAGGGGAGAGGCCAGAGGCAGCTGTGTGTGGTTAGGCTAATTATGTGGCTTCTGAGGGGCAACTGGGGCTGTGTCCTTCTGCCCTCGTCAGGAAGGAAGCAGCCGCCACATACACTCCCATCCTGAGGGGAAAACCTGACCCTGGTCAGGAAAGGTGGGATTTCCCACGGTGGAGACCCTTGCCCGTGTGCTCAGCATGTGACCAGTCAGCTGGCTGGGTTCCCCTTGTTCTGCTCAGATGTAAATCATATTGGTAGCTCTGGACTCCCGAGAGCCAAAGGCTTACAGGCTGAGCTGACACATTCAGGAGCTTATGGCTCCAGATACCAAAACCCACAGATTCAGAGCTCCAAGTACCCTGTAGCGTAGAGGCTCTGTTCTGAGTGGCCTAACACTTGGCAGGTAGTGAAATCCTTGGCTTTCACTCCCAGCCACCAGCAGCAGCAGTCAGTCAGCACTGGCTGGTGTCAAGCTCCCGAGCAAAGGGTGTGGAGATGCATGACTTCTAACAGAGATTAGTGTCACAGTGCCTGGTTTTTTGTTGTTGCTGTTTTTTGTTTATGAGACAGGGTTTCTCTGTGTTTTCTCCTGGCCATCCTGGAACTTACTCTGTAGACCAGGTTGGCCTCGAACTCAGAAATCCGCCTGAGTGCTTGAATTAAAGGCGTGTGCCACACACACCCCTCCCCACCCAGTGGCTCCTTGGTTCTGAAGGCTTGCCTGTTCCCTGGGACTTTTCTGTGGACCAGAGGGCATGCTCCTCCTCTTCAGCTCTTCACTGCCTTGAATGATCACTCTCTGGTCCTCTCCAGTTGCCTCCTTGGGGGTACCCCTGTCGCTGCTGCCGCTGCTGCTGCCGCTGCCTACATCTTCTTTGTGTTCCCAGGTCAGCCCACTGTGCACATAGAAATAGTCCCAAGTAGGCAAAGAAAAACCCTCTGAAACCCACCCCGGCCCCCACATGCATTTGTTTGTTCTGTGTGTATGTGATGCACGCACGTGAGTGTGTGGGTACACATATCCTTGAGCACACAGTCTGAGGCCAAAGCAGGACATTGGATGTCGTCATCCTCTACCCTTCTTCGTGTCTATTGCCTAGAGAGACTCCGAGGACATTCCATAGCTAAACCAGAAGCTCTCTGGGCTAAGCTGACCAGCCAGTGATTCCTCAGGATCTGCCTGCTTCCTCCCACCGATGCTGGGGTACAGACATTCACTACCATGTTTATGTGAGTACTAGGGATTCGACCTCAGATCCTCCTGATTGCAGAGCAAGCATCTCTGCCCACTGAGCCACCCCCGCCACACACCCCGGAAGCCTGTCAGTGGGCCTCATGAAGCAACCCCAGAGACAGCACAGAAGGGTGCTCTCTCCCAACTGGCTAGAAAAGCAGGCTGAGCTAGGCAGGGCGACATATTTCTGTAAGCCTAGCACTTGGGAGGCTGAGGCAGGAGGACTGCTGTAAGTTCAAAGCCAGCCTGGCCTATGGAGTGAGATGTTATCTCCAAAACAAAAACAAAAACAATAGTTTGGTTATACAGGCAAGAGTGTGTGTGAGTAAGGTGTTTCCATCAATCCTAGCATACTTCCTCATGCAAATGAAGGATTATATTTACACCAATCACAGGCTTTCTGCTTCTAATCATCCAGGTTATGATAACATTATCATCCCAAAGATGCGTGAGAGAGCCCGTTGGTCCCCTTTGGCCCTTCCACTGTGTGACTTGGCAACAAGACACAGTGCAGGCCTGATTTAGGTAGAACCTGCCGGGGTCTTGAACTTCCCAGCCTCCAGCATTCCCAGCAATGAGTTTTCAGTTTGTGAATTTCCCAGTCTGAGGGATTTGCTATAGTAGCCTGAAGGACTAAAATGGGGAGAGGACTCGGGGCAGAAGCACTTGCTGAGCATGGCCGAGGACCCAGAACCCACGTCAAAAGCCTTCTGTGGCCATGTGCTCCTTAGCCTAAGCACTGGGAGGGCACAGACTAGGGGACTGTAGACTGCTAGTCTAGCTCCCGGTTCAGGCTCTGTCTCAAGGGAATAGGGTGGAGAATGATAGAGCAGGAACCTGACATCCTCCTCTGGTCTCTACAGATTTACACACATACCACACACCCACCCAACACCACACACACAACACACATACACACACCACACACACAACACACAACACACATCCACACACACATACTATATATACACAACACCACACACACACCACACATACATACACAACACACACACAACACACAACACACATACACACACATACCATATATACACAACACCACACACACACCACACATGCACATATACACATACCACACACCACACACACATGCCACACACACACACACCATATATACACAACACCACACACACACCACACATACACATATACACATACCACACACCACACACACATGCCACACATACACACATACGATACATACACAACACCACACACACACACCACACATACACATATACACATACCACACACCATACACACACAAAGACACACACACACCACACAAACACACAGACACACACACACATGAAATGATAATGGGTCATGTTTTAGATTGTATCAGGCAGGATAGGCACGGGATGGATACTGTCATTGCAAAGAGCCCCTCAATTTCATTGGCTCACCATCAGGAACTTCTCTGTTCAGTGTGAGAAGGGATGGGATCTCTCGTTTATTGCCACCACTTAGAGGTCAGTCTGAGAGGCACTCATGGTCACCAGAGCAGGGGATGAGCACCTGGTGCATCCCACCCTAGCTCTTAAAGCTACTGCTGGAAGCAACGTGGCTTGAAATTCAGTGGCCTAAGCAACATGTAGCCATATCTAACTCGAAAGGAGCTGGTAAAGGAAACAGGAAGAACCTAGAAAATGTGTGACTGACTATCTCACCAGATCTCAAGGTGATCAACAAGGCAACAGGTTACGTTTAGTTCTGATGACAAAGACCTCTGTGATTGATCAACTGTTAGTCATGTTTCAGTCAGTCTTTGGACAGGTTTCTCAAAACACATGCAAATGAGTTTGACATGACAATACAGTCATTTATGTAGAGATTTCCATCAGAGAAAAATGAGAAAAGATGGGCAAGGTCCTATCTGATTAAACAGAAAGAGGCAAGTGCTGGGTGTGGTGGCACATGCCTGAAATCCCAGCACTCAGGAGGTGGACACAGAAGGGTTGCAAGTTCAAGGCCAACCTGGGCTACATAGTTAGCGCCTAGCCAATCTAGACTATGTTACAAGACCTTGGAGACAGGGAGAAAGGGACAGGAAGAGGAAGAGGGAGGGAGGGAGGGAGGGAGGGAGGGAAGGAAGGAAAGCGTTAGGAAGGAGGAAAGGGAAGGAGGAAGAGAGGAAGAGAGAGTGAAAGATCAGTATGAGTCAGAACTTCTGAATATAAACTACAAAAAAACCAGCTTGAATTAGTGTAGGGAAATAGGTAAATCACCACACAGTAAGCAAAGACTCTTTGAGAATCCAAGGAGGAAGGAGTGAGGCAGGCGAGCAGTGCAGTAACCCGTGACAGGGCAGTAACCAGGGACGCTATTTGATCTGGGTTTTTCACACACAGTCTGCTCTTGGACAGTTTAGCGCAACCTAGCTCCCTAACCTGCACATGCTACACACACACCCCCCTCTCCAGACCTTGCTCCTAGCAACCCTGGACCCCACCTGTGCACACACATACCCTAAATAAACACTTTGTGTTTGAAAGGAAGAGGAGGTGGCTGCAGCCCCAAACAATAACGGTCCATGAGATAGCTGTGGAAACGTGGAAGTGGGAAGGGAGGGAGGGAGGGAAGGAGAGAGTTGGGACTTCTCCCCGAGCCCCTTCCCAGGGGGGTGTGGGAGCTACTGAGAGAGATTCTCATCTGAGGGAGAGACTGAAAGACAAACGGACCAGGAGGACATGTCGGATGGAGGGGCCTGTGGGACTAAAGGAGTGGAGAGGACCTGGTGGCTGCAGCTGGGGGAGAAGAGAGCTGAGGCAAGAGATGCCAGGGAGGGGCGGAGCCAGGAGGATCAGGCTGCACTTGTCCTGTAGTCGGGAAGGGACCAGAGAAGGCTCTGCTCAACAGGGCAGCCAGGCCAAGCTGAGGTTTTCAGATGCTCCCCTAATCCTTTGCATGGAGTCTGGGGGGCGTGGAGGACAGGCAGGCGGCTGTGGCAGTTGTCCTGGGGAGAGACTGCTTGGCCTGAAGGGAAGCCACAGCTGGGGAAAGAGAATGAGAAGACAGAGGAGCAGGTGATGTGGGATTATCACAAGCCAGTTACCGGTTAGCTGTGGGAGTCAGGGGCAGGGATGAGTTAAACACATGACCTGCTTTCTCATTGAAATGCCTGGGGTGGAAAAGGGGGTGCCACTAAGCTGTTAAAGACACAAGGGGGGGGTACAGATGGCAAAGCATGGCACTGAGACCAACTGTGACCAAGTGGAGCTGTACATGGCATGAAGGGCAGGGAAAGCTGATGCGTCCTGAGAGATGGGTGAGGCAGAGACTTAAGGATGACACCCAACACTTGGGTGAGGTTCAGACGCCCTGGGGAGAAGAGAGAGGGCAAAGGTCAAAGCTCCGGGAACCCCTTGGAATAGGGGTAGGGAAGAGTCGGGGGAGGGCTGGACCAGTGAAGGGGATTTGAATGGAGAGGAAAGAGACAAGGAAGGGACCGTGCACAAGGTTGCCAAGGATCTCACAGACACCAGTTACAGCAACAAAGAGGCCCCCAGGCCTCAGCAAGAGTCTATTATGGGACAGCACTGGCAGTGTGGAGGGAGGGAGGGAGAGGCCTTGGGATGTGGCCACAGAGAGGGGAGGGAAATGGGATGGGGACTGAAGGGAGGGAGGGGAGAAAGGAGAACTTAACTGCTAGGGTGAAGTGGGCCGCGCTGTGGGCATGAGGGTCCAGGAGTAAATGGGAGGAGATGTGGGCTTGGGGCATAGCAACAAGTGGTTACTGCAAGGGCCTGGATGGATGAACGACAGGGAGGGGTGAGCCCAGACTGAAGGCTAAAGGGGTGGGGGGGCTGGTAGGAAGGTGGGACAGAGATGGAATGTGGTAAGGGGCCTGGCACCTGCAAGAGGCCCCTGACATCTGAGAGAGCTGTGGTACCTCAGGGGATGGCACTGTGCAGTCCCAACTGCTGCTAGAGCGGCTGTGGCAGTGACGGTGGCTTCTCTCTTAAACCCAGTGATGTGGTAGGCAGGAGGAGCCCAGCTAAATGGTGGCATCTGGGTCACAGTTTGCCACGCTCCAACATGGCGAGAACTAGACAAGGTTGCAGCTTCCCAAGTAAAGGCTGGCAGTTTCTATTCTGATAGTCTCAAGCCTGAAATGCTCCCACATCTGAAACAGTTTGATTGCCATCATGATGCCACCTGATCTTAGGTGACACTGGTATACTTAGGCAGGCTGGGGGTATAGCTCAGCTGGTAGAGAGTTTGCCTAGCATGCACAAGATTCTGGGTTCGATCCCCAGTACTGCATAAACCAAGCAAAGTGGCACACGCCCGTGATCCTAGCACTCAGGAGGTGGAGATGGGAGGGTCAGAAATTCAAGTTCATCCTTGCCCTTGGGTCTAAGACCAGCCTGGGGCACAGGGGACTCAGTAGAAAAGAACCATCCCCTCACAAACACACACATAGACAAAACAGATGCACTAAAAATATGGTGCAAAATGGGCTTTAGGGTATATGTAGAAGATGAATATGAAATACAAATGAATGCTGCATTCAACCTCAGGCACTATCCCCCAAATATCTTATTGAATATATGAAAATATCCCCAGGCTCAAAATCCAGAATGCTTCTTCTCCAGCATGGCAAATAAGGGACACCCATTGCCATTGTCAGAGGAAAAAGGCTTTTAGAGGAAAAACGGGGGTGAGTTGGAAAAAAATAGGAATGTATACAGCATGGTCGAATCCCTTACCCATGATTCCTTTCCCACAGTTTCACGTATATGTCCTCAGCTATGGCCTGAAAATACTGATGTTTGTCTGGACTCGGGAGAAATGAGATGAGGAAACCACATTCACATCGCTCCTCTAATACCTGTGATGATTGCCCTATTTTATCATGATCTATTATTAATCTTTTTCTTTTTTCTTTTCTTTTCTTTTTTTTTTTTTTTTAAAGATTTACTTATTTATTATGTATACAGCATATGTGACTGCAGGCCAGAAGAGGGGACCAGATCTCATTACAGGTGGTTGTGAGCCACCACGTGGTTGCTGGGAATTGAACTCAGGACCTCTGGAAGAGCAGCCAGTGCTCTTAACCTCTGAGCCATCTCTCCAGCCCCCTTCTTTTTTTTTTTTTTGGAGCTGAGTATCGAACCCATGGCCTTGTGCTTGCTAGGCAAAATATTTTTCTTTAAAGAGTCATTTTATGGGGGCTGGAGAGGTGGCTCAGCGGTTAAGAGCACTCACTGCTCTTCCAGAAGGAACTGGGTTCAATTCCCAGCACCCACATAGCAGCTCACAACTGTCTGTAACTCTAGTTCCAGGGGACCTGACACCCTCACACAGACATACATGCAGGGAAAACACCAATGCACATAAAATAAAAATAAATTATAAAAAAAGTCATTTTATGTTCAATTATGTGTCTGTGTATGTGCACATGAGTGTAGTGTGCCTGAAGGCCAGAAGAGGGTGTTGCATCTCCTGGTGTTGTAACTGATCGGGGTGCTGAGAACCAGATTCAGTGCAAAAGCAGTACACTCTTGACCACTGAGCCATCTCTCTAGCCCTTGTTGCTAATTTTTCACTGTGCTTAATTTATAAATTAAATTTTATCACAGCTGGCTCTGGATAAGAAGAAACAGATTCAAGGTTCAGCACTGTCCACAATTCTGAGCATCCGCTGGAGGCCACCTCCCTAACAGAGCCCCATAGGAGGCAGTTCAGCCCTTGACTTAGTCCCAAGTTCAGGTCTCCCTCTGGCAAGTTTTTACAAGGTGATAACACCCAACTGCTAAGACAGGGAGATGGCTAAAGGGGTCTGGGGACTCACCACACCTGGGGAACTGGAGGTCCCCCACTTCCTGGCCTTGGTGGATGGGCTCACAGCTCTGAGATGGTGACTCTTTGTGCTTCTCACTAGGGAGGCTTTGTGAGAAGGGAAAACATCTTTAAATACATCGACATGCTTTAAACAGGAGCAACACCACTTATGGATCCACACAGGTCTGATTACAGAAATAAAGTATTCTCTAAATAATGAAAAGGTAAGACTGACATGCCATATGAGTTTGAATCAGTTGTTGAGGGCTGGGGGAGATAGGGCTGGTTGGAACAATGAGAAGGAAGAGCTGGCGTATACACAGCATTCAGGGGAAGGTTAGATGTAGCTCTAGTTGGTAGAGTGCTTGCCTAGCACGCACAAAGCCCTGGGTTTGATCCTCAGCAGGATGTGGAGGCACACATTTGTGATCTCAGCATTCACGAGGCTAAGGCAGGAGAATCAGAAGTTGGTCATCCTCGGTACATAAGAAGTTTGAGGCCAGCCTGGGCTACATGAGATCCTGATTCCAAATAAAAGAAAGAAACTATAAGAATAGGCTGTGGGCACTTAGCACAGTTCCTGGCACAAAGGAAGTGTCTCATTGAGGGCACAATCATCATCATTATAAGTTGTCATTAATTACCCGTAGTAAGAAACTAGTGCAAGACTGGTGGTTGGTGGAAGCATTTTGAGCAACACCAGGTGTCTGAAGGAATCCCTTTTTAGCATCACTTGGCAAAGGGACTCACGGAAATGTGCCCAGTGCTGAATGGATGTCCTGATGTTGAAGGTCGGTCAGGAGGTCCAAAAGATGTCATCAGCTCACAGGGACTGGAAATCAATCCAGAGACCTAGTCCCACATTCTCAGTCTGCAGGCACAAATGAGGCCTAGAAAAATGAACGGCATTCCCTGACCCCAACCGAGTTCAGCTAGAAGTGCAATCCAAGCTGCACCCCTGTCCCTGAGCCACTTCCTCCGTTATGAGCCAGAGTCTCACTGGAACAAGGCTGGGCATCCATCCCCCAGAGTCTAGAAGATGAATGGGGGGTGGGGGTGGGGGCAACTGGGCCAGCAACAGTTCTGTAGGGCTGTGCAAGCAGAGGTGACTCTCTCTCTCTAGAAACTGACAACAGGGTGCCTCCCTGCCTGATGAGGTGTCCTGACAGGGTGAGATCACACCCAGCTTGGTGTGACTAAAGTCACTCATCTCACCGTGGGATAAGTAGGTTTCTCAGAGGGAGTGTCCGAGGAGACATTGGAGGCCTCCTCTGCGTCTCACCCAATATTATTGATTTTCTATTACATAATAAGCATGGTATAAAGGCTTATAGGTGTGAGTGCATGAAACTATTTCCCAGCCCACAAAGCAGGCACTGTTACTATGCCAGCTTGCAGAGCAGGGGAGGCCAGCTGAGAGGGGCAACCCGGAACACCGCTCTCCGCCCATCTTGATAGTCTCTAAGTGTTCTCGCTAGGACATAATTCAAATTCAGAGAAAAATTATAAGCTTAATTTCCTTAATATCGTACTTAATATTGCTTTTTTTAAACAATGTTTCAAATGTTGCTATTTGAGCAGATTTTATTGTATTATAGTACCTTCTATCTCTAATTTTTGATAGGGCTGTCATGACGAAATGCCACGGCCTGGATGGCTTCAGAGCTAAAACTCATTTTCTCACACCTTACACTGGAAGCCGAGGACAAAGCTACAACAGGGTTGTTTTCCCCAGAGACCTCATCTCCCCAGATCTTTCTCTGTGTGGGGCCCCCCTGGCTCTCCCTGAGTGCCAACATTCCCACTTTTTTTTTTGGTTTTGTTTTGTTTTTCGAGACAGGGTTTCTCTGTGTAGCTTTGGAGCCTGTTCTGGAACTCACACTGCAGCCCAGGCTGGCCTCGAACTCACAGAGATCCGCCTGCCTCTGCCTCCCAAGTGCTGGGATTAAAGGATTCCCACTTCTTGTAAGGACCAAAATCAGATGAAGTTAGTGTCTACCCTAACAACCTTCCTTTAACTTGCACTTCTTTAAAAACTTGTTGACATTCCTATATTCAGAGGACACAGTACCCACAGGGCAACTCACAACCGTCTGTAACTCCAGTTATGGGGAATCTGGTGCCCTGTCTGGTGTCCAAGGGCACTGCACACATGTGGTGCAAATAAACACATGCAAGCAAACATTCATGCACAAAAAATAAAATATCTTTTTTTAAAAAAATGTCTTACTTTCAAATACAGTCATGTTATGAAGTGTTAGGTATCCTTCAATATCCACGATTTGATGACACAATTCAGCCCACAACACGATGTCTTAGGGTTTCTATTGCTGTGATAAACACCATGATCAAAAGCAACTTGGGGAGGGAAGGGTTTATCTCATCTCATAGCTTGTAGTCCATCCTCCACAGAAGTCAGGGCAGGCACTCAAGGCAGGAACCTGGAGGCAGGAGCTGATGCGGAGGCCACGGAGGAGTGCTGCTTACTGGCTTGCTCTTCTTGGCTTGCTCAGCCTGCTTTCTAGGACCACCAGCCCACAGCGAGCTGCTCCCCACCCCCTATCCCCACCCCCCCCACCCCGCCACATCAATCAAGAAAATGCACTACAGGCTTGGCCACAGACCAATCTGGTGACGGCATTTTCTCAATGAGGTTCCCTCTTTCCAACTGACCCTAGCTTGGGTCAAGCTGACATAAAACTATCTAGCACAGATGATTTACATGTTTGTATCTCAATGCCTTCCGAGTAAACCAAAGACACGAGGTCCCTTTACCTAATACTTCATGAATAGTTCCCAAAATCAAGAACACTCTCCTACAGCTCACAGGACATCACAGAACAAGGAATTGACGATGCTATCCTCTAAGAATATGGCTCTGTCTGCTATGAGCTGTCATGCTTTCTAGTCATCTGTTTGTTCCAGTGCAGGTTTAGCAACTTGGATCACTAGTGAAACTGGGATCTGCCAAGTTCCTCCTTTGTAGAGTTACTAGTTTCCTTCCACAGTTAATAATTAACTATTCCAGGCCAGCGAGAAAGCTCAGCAGATAAAAGTGTTTCCTGTGGCAGCTTGATGACCTGAGTTGGATCCCAGGAACCCACGGTGGAAAGAGAAAAAGAAAGTTGGCCTTCTGACACACACACACACACACACACACACACACACACACACACACACACACATGCACACACACACCATAACATACAATAGTAATAAATAAAAACATAAAAATAATAGTTTATAGTCTTGTGTAAAATTACCTTGAAACTCCGAGAGTCTCTTTTTTAAGGTTTATTTTTTATCTTTGATTATGTGTACGTGTGTGTGTGTGGGGGGGGGGGGTGTACATGTGAGCACAGGTGCCAGCTAGAGGCAGAAGCCAGAGGTTTCAGATACCCTTAAAGCTGTAGTTACAAGAGGTTGTGAGCCACCCGATGTGGGTGATGAGAACCTCGCTCAGGTCTGCAAGAGCGATACATGGCCTTAACTGTTGAGCCAATTCTCCAACCTAAAATATCTTTTTAAAAACTTTTATTAATCATCATCATCCTCTGTCTCTCTCTGTCTCTCTGTCTCTCTCTCTCTGTATGTGCGACCCATGTCTAGTTAGGTCAGAAGACAACTTGGTGAGGTCAATGCTCTCCTTTGACCATTTCGTGGATTCTGAGGGCTTGAACTTGAGTTGTCAGACTTGCGTCCTTGGGTGGCAAGTGCCTTTACCTGCTGAGCCATCTCGCTGGCTCCAAACTACGTGAACACCTCGCTTCTTGTCAAACATAAATTCCTGCTGCAGACCCCTGTTGCACCGTGTCACTACAATGGGGTGGCATGATGGTCATTCTCTAATGCCATGGCTCTCTCCACTTGAGGGATTCCCCCCACTTTCGTCTATTTATTTCTACCAGTGTAAACGCAACAATTCTTACTTAATAGGTAATGATCCTTTGTTACTCTATTTTAATGCCCAAGTTGTCCCAGACTTAGCTAGTCAGAGCTGCCTCAAGCTAGAGAGCCGTGCCCCACTTTTTTTTTTTTTTTAAGCTTACAGGAAGGCAATTTATTAACAGAAAATAACCTGAGAAGTCCTGTCCACAGACAGTGACCACAGTGACCTTCCTTCCTGTGGGGGCTGTCAGAGGGGATGGAGGTAACATCCTCAATCGGCCTGGTCTTTCATCCCAAGTGAGCAAGAACTCGGGGAATTGACAGGTCCTGAGTCCAAGAGTTGCAGCTGGTTTCCTCCTGTGGCCCAGAGTTTGGTAGACAGAACAACAGTGCCCAGTTCTTGCCGCCGCCATGGCAGCACATGGGGAGGACTTGTCTTCACCAGCTCTCTCCTTCATTCACCAGTCCCTCTCGGCAAATGGTCTCTCCTTACCAGAGAGACCCGTGACATGGACCAAGGTCTCATACCAACTAATTCTCTCCTCCAGCCACCTGAGCTCTAAGGCCGAAGATCTATTCTTCCTCATTTGCCTTGACCTTGCGGGGTACCATTTTCTTCGAGCCATCTCAGGACTGAAAAGAGAGTGTGAGAAGGGCCAACAACCCTCCCCCCCCCCCCTTTTTTTTTTTGAGACAGGGTTTCTCTGCGTAGTTTTGATGCCTGTCCTGGTTCTCTCTCTGTAGACGAGGCTGGCCTCGAACTCACAGAGATCCGCCTGGCTCTGCCTCCCGAGTGCTGGGATTAAAGGCGTGTGCCACCACTGCCCAGCCTAAACCCACTTTTACATGCAACATTGCACAACATCATTTGACCATTACCAAGACCAGATCGACTTCTAAGGGCATCAGGGTGTGGATGCTGAAGCCTCACTCCTTTGTGCTCCTAGGCTGGGGATGAGGCCAAAGGCTCTAGTCACGTGGGTTCCCACATGTCATACAAGTCTACTGGATTCCTTCACTAGGTGAGCAAGCCCCTACTATTTGCCAGGCATGGCCTCAGCTCTTTAAAAGGTAGGGAAGTGGGCATGAACAGGATAGACAACTCATGATTTATAACTTTTTTTTTTTTTGTTTTGTTTTTCGAGACAGGGTTTCTCTGTGTAGCTTTGCGTCTTTCCTGGAACTCGCTTTGGAGACCAGGCTGGCCTCGAACTCACAGAGATCCGCCTGGCTCTGCCTCCCGAGTGCTGGGATTAAAGGCGTGCGTCACCACCGCCCGGCTATTTATAACTTTTATATTTACCTTCAATTCGTTTATTATGTGTCTCTGTGTGAGTGTACACATGCCACTCTAAGTGGAGATCAGAGGACAGCTTTCAGGAGTCAATTGTCTCCTTTCCGTCGTGGAAGTTGTCAGAGTCAGTGACAAGCACCTTTAACCACACGGTGGAGGCAGGCGTCGCTGGGGCGAGCGGAGGCGCAGCTGAAGACTGGAGCTGGCAGTTGCTGTGGCTCCGGGAATACAAACCTAGGGCTCACAGGTACAGAGATGGCATTTAAAACCACGAGACTGGATGAGATCATCCGGGCAAAGGATCGAAGAGAAGAGTCCAGACAGTGAACTGTAAAGTGAAGCAAGTGATACCGCCACTGCCATTCTCGAGAGGTGTCACGTGAATGCATAGAGGACCAAGTCCGGGGGTGGGGTGGGGGGGCTGAGAACCCAGCAGGCTCTGGCTGTGGGCCCCTAGAACGGGGCCTACTGGAGGCGGGGCCTCACTTGGGCGTGGGGCGTGGCCTTGGCTCTCGGCGGCAGCTCTGGGGCCGGCCGGCGGCCGGGGCGATGACGTCAGTGCATGACTGGGTTTTTATGAATGAAAGGAATCCTGTGCGTGAGTAATTCCGGGAAGCTCGCCTTACAACTGCGCGCGGCTCCGGCCCCCTGCGCCGCCCGCCCCATAACAAAACTCGGAGCGGCGCTGCGCGGAGCCGGGTACCCAGTGAACCGCGGTCCCGATCGGAGAGGAGTGGGGCTCGAGAGCGGCCGGGGACCGCCACCGCGACAGCTGCGGGGACAGCTGCGACCAGTGCGCGCGCGGAGCGCCGGGCCTGGCGGAGAGCGGGAAGGACGCGTCAGGGACCGGGAGCGCGCTAGGGGTGAGCGCTCCAGATCGTGCCTGGGGCCGCGCGTGGGGCCGTCCTGTCGGCGCCCCCTGCGCATCTGCCCACCGAGGGGCCTCACAGGGGCTGGCTGGGAGGCGGTGCGCGGGCCGGGGAGGAAGCCAGGGCGGAGGCGGGGGCGGGGCGTGCACGTACGTGACTCTGTGAGAACAGTCCCTGGAGCCGCGCCCAGCACCGTGTGTGCGCGGTTTGTTTACGTCCCCCGCTGGCGTGCATGCGCGTGTGTTCTCTGGGGAGCGCCCTGGGTCCCGCGGGCTGAGTGCGCACGGTGTACCTCGGGGTGTGTGTGTCTGTTTGTCTGTGGTCGCACGCGCTCCCTGGAGACTGACACTAGCCGGGTGTACCTTGAAGTGAGTGCGTACCGGTGTCCACTGGAGCAAATGCGGAATAAGGACCCGAGTGAAGGAAGTGGCCCAATCGATGGTCACACCAGGTCTGGAATTTTTTTCTCTCTCCCTCCTCTCCACCCTCTGCCATCCTCCTCCTTCCCACCAGCCGGGACTGCCCGGCCCCAGTTGTCTCCGGAGTTTCCCCTGGCTGTAGCCGTGTGACATCAGTGTTTGTTCCTCGCCCAGCGCGGGTGCCTGCAGCCTTAGGTAGAGCAGAGGTGAGCGAGCCAGCCTTCTCCTGGCCACCTGGTGGACCTGGTAACGAAGTGCGTGGAAGTCCTTCCTTAGCCCCAGGTTTTCTGGCTCAGTATGGACTGTTTGTTCATCCTTGGACTGTCCCATTTCTCCAGTCTCAGGAGAAACAGGGAAGGCCAGAAAGGCCGTGGCAAAGACTGGGGAAGGCAAGACTCCCAGGCTACTCTGGCGGCTACAGTGGCTTGTCTGGATTTCTGAGGCTGCACCTGCTGGATCCTGAAGGATGGAGTGAGGCTGATAGCCACGCTCCTGGTAGTTTCAGTTCTCAGATGGGACTTGTTAGACTGGACCTGCATGTGGACTGCTGGACCCCAGGGCTAATTAAAGACTGGCACACCTAGAGTCCACCCTGGACCAGCAAGATCAGCAGGCAGTGTAATCCCTGGTCTTCCTGCAGGGTTAATGTGGGAGGGGAACACTGCTAGAAGGCACCTGTTTAGGCCAGCAACCTGAAGGATGGCTGGTTCTGGGAACCCCATGATCCCACTCAGACTTTTTCCTTCTTGTTCCCGCTACCTGAGGGTTCTGGAATCCAAGGAGGTAGCAGCTGAGCTTGTCAGGGGGCGGAAAAATGACACCTTAACTTTGAGCCCAGTGAGTTCTGCTACCACTGTGAGGGCTCCAGTGTCCCTGTCTGCAGCAGGACAGCAGGAGAGCCGTCTCTGGCAGCTGCAATGCACAGCCTGTTTACCAGGGGAAACTGGGAAAGCAGAGCCAACCCCAAGGCCTGCGGCTGGAGATGTATGTAGAGTTGGTGGTTGGGGGCTTGTAGCTAGGGCCACAGGACTTAGGTGGGTCCATCCTCAAAGCTGATCAAGAAACATTCCCCAGTGGGGCTGGGGGCCAGTGGTGAGGGGAAATGGTTAACTGGCTACTGGCAGATGGAAACTTAGCATTAAAAGATTCTATTTCCTCTGAATCCCCAGGGGTCCACTAAGGCCCAGGATCCCTAGATGATGCACTTTTTTTTTGGTTTGGTTTGTTTTTCGAGACAGGGTTTCTCTGTGTAGCCCTGACTGTCCTAGAACTCACTCTTAGACCAGGCTGGCCTTGAACTCACAGAGATCTGCCTGGCTCTGCCTCCCGAGTGCTGGGATTAAAGGCATGCGCCACCACCGCCGGGCCGTGCTTTTTAAAAAATGAGTCTTTTACTTGCATGTATGTGTTTGCACCCTGTGTGTGCCTGGTGCCAGGAGAGGTCAGAAGAGGGTCTTGGATCCCTGGGAATTGTAGTTACAGGTGGTTGTGTGCCGCCATCATGTGAGTGCTGGAAACTAAGTCTGGGTCCTTTTCTTCAGGAGCAACACTCACTATGGCAGGAAGGCCTAGTGAGACCAGTTCACCTGTGGCTGTGGTCGTGTGGGGCTGCTGGCTCCATCTCAGTGCACAGGGAAGCTTCACTGTACTTAGCCTTGCACAGTGGCTGGGCTAGACACTTAGGGGTGCGGTGAACAGACCGACCCAGGGACTGCCTTCTGGGAAACAAAGTCAAAGAGCCACAAACAAGTGGCAGCTGAGATGGGTGCCATGGAGGGGAAGTTACCTTGGCCTAAGTAGTAGGAGGGCTCCTACTTAGCCAGGGCAATCATGGAAGGTTTCCCCAGGGAGGTGACTGGGGAGTAGAGTCTGATGGTTCGGTGACTCTGGAACCCAGGGGACAAGGGCTACGATTCCTTGTTGGGCTGTCAGGGCTCAACACAGGGCCTGGCATACAGTGGGTGCTTCTTGGATATGTGGGTAGTTGAAGAAATGGGCAATGGATCCATGTCCTTGGGCTTCAGCGACACAGACAGAAAGAGGGACCACAGACCCAGGGAGGCAGAAAGCGAGACTGGGGGCTGTAAGGGTCTTGGAGGAATTTCCCCTCAAATGAGCAGGTCCTTCAGGGTGCAGATGGCCTCCTCCTTCACACACACACACACACACAGGAGCCTGTGTTCCTCCTGGCCAATAGTCGTTAGGAAATCCAATCTGCTCATTCGTTGGTTATTAACAAAAAGAATGTTGAGAGAGTGGAGGGAACATGTTATTGGCCGGAGGCTCTTCTGTGGCCTGGGGCAGCTGGTAGCATGGGACTGTGGTTTTGATTTTTTTTTTTCAAAGATTTTTTTTTTTTAAAGTTCATTTTTTATTTACGTAGGTGTTTGTGCCTTAGTGAGTTTATGTGTACCACATGTGTGGCAGCTGGCTGTGGGGGCCAGAGGGTGTCGGATCCCTGGAACTGTAGTTACGGGCGGTTATGATCCACCTGATGTATTACTGAGGACAGAAGCTGGGTCCTCTGCAAGAGCAGCAGGTGCTCTTAAACACAGAGCCACCTCTCTAGCCCTGGTTTTGTTCTGTTTTGTGACACAGGGTCTTATGTAGCCTGAGCCAGCTTTGAACTGCTGGCCTTCCCATTTCTGCCTCTTGAGGGCTGGCTGCAATCACGGTGGACGTGGACCACACCCAACTAGCACAAGGTCTCGAAACCTGCCAAACATGGTCAAGTTTGTAGGTTTGTGTCTCTAGTGACCCCTTTGATGCTATTGGAGGTGGGGGCAGAGGAGGGGGTAAGGCAGTGGTGAGGCCATTGTGGTCTTGGTCTGGCTGGAAGAGGAAGTGGCTCCTAGCTGTGCAGGTGGAGGAGGTGAGGGCTCATAGCCTGGCTGCCTGTGCTCTCATGCTTCTGCCTCCAGGAGGCCTTCCCTGGTTTCCTTTCCTTTCTTCCAGCGCCTCCACCCTGCTGGAGGCTTTGGAGCTTTACCCTGGGCCAGAATCTGACAGTGTAAACTAGACATTGCCATTGCTGGGTGGTACCTTAGACTCGGGGGGAGGCTGGGCGTGTTGGGCAATCCAGGCCCAGAGAAAGGGAGTGACAACCCGAAGTCACACAGTGAGAGTATGGGTAGCAGGATGGGGCTGGAACCCCGGGCTGCTGCTTCCCTGCATTGCTCCGTTCTCCCGGCCTTGCGCCCTTCTAGCAGGGAGGAGGCGCCCCGTGCTTACTGCCAAGACCCAGGCAAACACATTTTTTCCCTCTGTCCTCACTAAGTAAGCAGTCCGGCTCAGCAGCCAGAGAGGAGCCCATGCCAGTGGGTGGGCCGTCTGCAGGATGTCTCGGGTGTACAGCGAGGGGCCAGAGACAGGGACAGGAAGGCCATGGCCCCTGGCTGGTTAGCCGTCATGTCCCCAAGAATGAGCTCATTCCTGGGTCTCCAAAGAATACTAGGAACCTCAGACCTGGAGTTGGCCCTGCTGGCTTCCCCAGGAAGAAGAAAAGCCTTTGAGGGTGGGCACCTTGGGCCAGGCAGACTAGTGGCAGTGGAGTCTCCTTGCCTTGTGTCCTAGAAACTGGGGCCTGCTGCTAGAAGCCAAAAGCCAAAGGTGATGGGAAAATTTGTCCCCCTTCTTGTGTTGGGACATTCCCTCTGTGACTGGCTGACTGCTGAGCTAGGACATTCCTGGGCAAATGTGGGCCTCCATGGCCTTTGAGGATGCCACTGAGGGGCCTGAGGCTAGAGTGGGGGTTGTGGGGATGGGATGGAGGAGGATGGGCGGGTCCTAACCTTCCTAGGGTAGACTGTTCATTGTCTTCTCTGGGGGGGGGGGGCTGGCTGTGTCGAGAAGGATTCTGAGGCCATGTGAAGGTTCAATGGAAAAGTGAGGTTTTGGGGTTTGTTGTTTTGTTTTGTTTTTCGAGACAGGGTTTCTCTGTGTAGCCCTGGCTGCCCCGGAACTCGCCCTGTAGACCAGGCTGGCCTCGAACTCACAGCTTACCTGCCTCTGCCTCCTGAGTGCTGGGATCAAAGGCGTGCACCACCTGAGGTTTTGAAAGATTCAGGGGCCGTTTCATCTCACGGGAAATAAGTGCCTGGTTAGAGTGGTCTGTGCCCAGCCAACCGAGTCCAACCCTGACTTGATCTAAGACTTAAGGAGACCAGAAAAGACAACTGACTCGTGAGGGGCCAGGCTCTGCTGCCAAGGCTCTGGACCAGGCACAGCACCCAACACTCAACACCGAGCACTCAGCACCCAGCGGGTCCTTAGTTAACCTATGCAGACCCCCTTCTTCCATCAGGTCCCTTGACTAAGCATGTACCCCTCACCCGTCCAGCTGCACACAACTGGCAAGAAGGCCTGGATATCTGGTGTCACTTGCTTACCCCATCCCTAGCCGACCTAGGTCCAGGCACAGCACAGGTGAAGTGGCTTCCTCTTCACAGAGATGAGGAAACAGGGCTCGGAGGAGGAGCTATACTGAGGACATACTGTGAGGACGTGTCTGGCTCAGAGTGGCTTCAGTCCTGGGCTCTGCCCTCTGTGGCAGTGTCCCCTCTGTCACCCTCCTTGGGCATTATTTGACAGTGTTATCAGGACGACAACGAAGATGATGGTAGGAAGGGATCGAGAGTCAGTCCTGAGCCTGGGGGCGGGGCGGGGCGGGGCGGGGCGGGGCGGGGCGGGGCGGGGCGGGGCGGGGCGCGCACGCCTTTAATCCCAGCACTCGGGAGGCAGAGGCAGGCGGATCTCTGTGAGTTCGAGGCCAGCCTGGTCTACAGAGCGAGTTCCAGGACAGCCAGGGCTACACAGAGAGACCCTGTCTCAAAAAAATGGAGAAGAAAAAAAAAAAAGGTCAGAATTCTGCCTGTATTGCAGACAGGCTGCTGTGTGGCTTCCAGCAAGTGATGTGCCTCCCTGGGTCACTCCTTCCTCTGGGGGTGGTCTCTAGGGCCTTTCCTACATGCAGTTCTGTGGTGACCCTAGCTGGCTATGCTGACTCAGAACAAACCCCCAGAGCTGCCTGCAGCCCTGACGCCTGGTCAGGCTCAGCACTTTTCCTAAGATGCCAGACCACCTCTGTCCCTCTGTTTATACGACAAGCTTCCACTAAAACCGTGGAAGACATTGTCCCACTTTACAGATGGGATAGTAGAGACCAGAGATGTGAAGTAGCTCTCCTCAGGTTGCACAGCCTGTTGAAAACATGGACAGAACTCCAACTCTGGGCTTGCCTCTCAGCCAGTGCCCCTTTCCCTGTCTCCCAAGCCCTGATCTGGGCCCAAGGTCACATGGGTGGGGTCCTTATGCTTGCTCCAGTTCTCCTGGCACCAGTGACATCTGCCTCAAACGAGGCAGATGGCAAGGAGAAGGACGTGGAGGCTAACTAGCAGGTTTCACTCACACTGTGTTCCCCCATGCTGCTGGTCTTGGAACTTGGCTGGGACACTGACCAGCTGGGTGACCGTGACAGAAACTCCACCCACCCACACCCCCATGGCCTGCTCCCTGCCCCTGTTGAGCCCTGGGCTGACTCAGCTGTCTGGTATAGGGACAAGAAGGAAATAAATGATTACCCCACCAAGGGAGAAAGGCTAGGACAAGAAAGGCTGGGGGACAGAGGGTGCCCGGCAAGACCTGTGGGTCAGGGAGGCCTTCCTACCCTGGGACAGAGAGTGAGCAGGACCCTGGCAGATAAACGGAGGAGGAAAGTGGAGAGGTGGCAGGGGTTGGTGGGTGGGAGGAAATAAAAAGATTCCTCCAGGCTGGAGGCAGAATGGAGGCGGGCTGGTGGGAAGCAGGGTGGGGCTGGGCACAGGGCCCGTCTGGAGCACTACATGGTGCCTGGACTCTGGTCTTCTGGTTAATAGGGATCAATGGGACCCATGGGGAGTGCCATGTGGGCTGTGGCATGTCAGATTTTCTCAATGGACAGATACCCCACCCCTACCCCCTACAGTGTGTAGCTCAGGCAGGGGATTGTTTAAAAAATGCCACCGCAACCAGACATGTTAACCCACACCTGTAATCCCAGTACTCAGGTAACAGGCAGGAGGATCGTAAGTTCTAGGCTCTCCTGTGGAATCAAGGAGACCCCCCTCTCACCAGAATCAACACAGGAAGTCTAGAACTGCCCCCAAGTCCTGGTCTGGGCCCCAGGTGCAGCTTCTAGATACATCACAAGAGGTACGGTGGCTTTTGTCTTGTAGAGATAGGGTCTTGCTTGAACTTGATATATAGCCAAGGATGGACGAAAAATTGTGATCTTCCTGCTTCCGCCTCCCCAACCCTGGGATTGCAGGGTGTGTGTCATGCCTGACCTAGTGGCTCTTTATCAGTCTTAGTTGTGTTTGAGGCAGGGCTCATGAGGCCCAGGTGGCTCTGAATTCATGATCTAACAGGATGACCTGAACTTCGGACCCTCCTGTCTGTTCCTGATGCTGGGGTCCCTGCCCTGTGCCTCTACTCCCTTGCAGGCCCCATGAGACCCTCCTAGCCTTGGGGCCACAGTAGCTGGCAGTCAAAAGTGTCTTGAACGGCCAACTTCCCCTTCCGGCCCCACTCCTTCCTGCTGTCTGAGCTGCTCCGCCGACCCCTAACCCAGTGAGAGTTCCTCAGAAGCCCCAGACTGTCCCCACCAAGGCCTGAGTCACAACTGAGAATTCCACAGTTGCCACACGAGCATCTTCTCTGGCCAGACACAGTTGAAACACAGCAGAACATGCCTCCCTATGGGAAAGTGGCCAACGGGAGGAGTGCCCACCCCCTTGGTTCCCGTCTCTCAAGTCCTTCGTGTATGCAGGCACCAACTTTGGCTGGTGGGCCTGTGGTGAAACTGACACTGTGCTGGAGAATGGGGAGGGAGGGACAAACCACCGGCCTGGATGGACGGTGGTCAGGGAGGGCCTCTCTGAAGAGGTGACCTTCAGCAGAGACCTAGATAGTGAGTCACTCCGGGGAGCTGGGCTCAGAGGAGGTAGGTCTCAGTTCTGAGACAGGAGCCTTGAATGGCCAGGGTGTGGAGACTGGATTTTACTCTAAGTAAAACATGAAGAAACCAGCTGAGATGACCCTGAACTTCTTTCTCTCCTAGGTCTCCAGCCCAGAGGGCAGCTCCTGCAAAAATGTCTGTGGATCCCTTATCCAGCAAAGCCCTGAAGGTGAGCTAGCGTCTGTGGACCACACTGGTTTCTGTGGTCTCTCTGCTGCTCTCCTCACAGAGCAGCGACATCCCAATTCCCCTTTCCTTCCTGGAAGCCCCAAAGGGGACTAAGCAGCGACAGGGCTACAGGGGCAGGTCACTTCCTTCTGCGCCTGCTTTCCCCATTGAAAGGGGCTTTCCAGACTGGGTTTCTCAGCTTGGTTAGTTGGAGCCCTGGTGGCCTCCAGTGTGCTGATGTTGGTCCCGGTCACCTTCAAGGTCTTAGCTCAAGTGCAGTCACCGCCAAAACGGGGAGGGAGGGAGGGAGGGAGGCAGGGCGCACTGGGAAGTGGGGCGGCATCCCCAGCACGGCCCCGTGCCTCTGTTTCCCCACGGCTCGCAGGTGAAGCGCGAGCTGAGCGAGAACACGCCGCACCTGTCGGATGAGGCGCTGATGGGGTTGTCGGTGCGCGAGCTGAACCGGAACCTGCGCGGTCTGTCGGCGGAGGAGGTGACGCGGCTGAAGCAGCGGCGGCGCACACTCAAGAACCGCGGCTACGCGGCCAGCTGCCGGGTGAAGCGCGTGTGCCAGAAGGAGGAGCTGCAGAAGCAGAAGTCGGAGCTGGAGCGCGAGGTGGACAAGCTGGCGCGCGAGAACGCCGCCATGCGCCTGGAGCTCGACGCGCTGCGCGGCAAGTGTGAGGCGCTGCAGGGCTTCGCGCGCTCGGTGGCCGCCGCCCGCGGCCCGGCCGCGCTGGTGGCACCCGCCAGCGTCATCACCATCGTCAAGTCGGCGCCCGGCCCCGCCCCCGCTCCTGACCCCGCCCCCTGCTCTTAGTACCCGCCCCTTCCCCCGCCCCACGCCCCTCCGACCCGACTCCCTTCCCAAAGTGCCTGAGTGCCTCCCGCTCCCGGTCCCGTTTCGCTGCCACTGTTACCCAGTGTGATGACTTCACATTGCTTTCCTGGGCTCTTTCTAACTCTTGCAGGCCCCCAGACTGGGACCTGATGGCCCTGGGGAGGGGCAACTTTGCTAAGTTGTGAGGGGGACGTTGGGGTCCTGGGTTTCCCTGGGCTGAAAGTCCATCTCAGATTGGAAGCGAGGTGGTGTAGAGATGGCCCGGAGAAGAGCTGGCGGGAGAGGCTTTGGATTGTACCAGCATGCCCTTCCCAACTTCCCACACTTCCCACGACTTAGGACTGGGTGTGGCCTTGTGGGGCTGCCCTGCTGGGAAGCAGAACTCAAGAGACCTCCCAACTCTGCTTGGGACCTAGGAATGTCAGGCCTTCCCAAGCTCAGAGTCTTTGGAACGGACCAGTGGAGCTCAGTTGACAGATGGGGAAGCGGTCAGGCAGACGGACCCAAGGCCACACAGGACGGAGTGGCTGAGCTGCAACCCCACTGGGGCCTTCTCACTGCTGCCCTAACATTCCAACCATGGACTGACTTCACGGGGAACACACGGGGACTCCTCTCTGCCTGGGAGACCTTTGTCTAGGTGGTGGGGAAGAGAAGCTGAAGGAGAGAGGAGGTGACACTAAGGGACGAGGTGAGGAGCTGGCCAGCCAGAGGAGGGGCAACGGAGATGACCTCTGTGGTAGGCAGGGACAGACACTACAGTCCTGACGCAGGCAGTGGAGAAAAGGGGATCCCTTGGACTTAGGGCTTCCACTTTGGTCCGGAGTATCCGTGGTGGTGTGGGGGCTGACCACTGGTCCCCTGGGAAGTCTGGCCCTAGCACCTCCCCAACACTGTATACAGCTGACCCTCTACACTTATTTATTGCACGAATCTTAAGTTATTCTCGCCATCAGAGCCCAGCTTTCTGCCCTGGGAAATATGTGGGCCCTGGGCTGGACTTTATATTTTATATCTACAAATAAATCACACTTAATCTTATATTTAGGGAAAGCTGGATGGCAACACCAAGGTTTTTTAAACATTGCCCAGCTCCCAGAGTTATTTATTTTCTGACTTAAAGTGAGCCAGTTATCTGCCTGGAGTATTTTGTAGACTTTCTGAATAAAGTCGAGTTCTCTTTTTCCACAGAGAAGTGTATATATCCTGGAGTGTTCTGTGTGTGCTCTGAATGAGTGGCCTGAGACCACTTTTGGGTCTTGGGAACTTTTGGGTCATGGGAGGCTAAGTCCACTGCTACCTTTTACAAGCAGGTGTGGGTGGAGACTGGGCAAGGAAAGGCTGTGCTCAGTCTGTACACAGTCCCAGGCAGAGAGAGAAGTCCTGGGTTTTCAAAGTCTCTGTCTACCACCTTCACGTAGGTCTCATTTTCTACAGCCCAGTGGAAACTACAATCCTGTGGATTTGAAGGCCCAGAAAAGTAGATTGCTGAGTTCTAGCCAGCAGGCCTCAGCCTTAATCTTCGGTCTTGGGAGGGAGCGGGGAAGGTTTACCCACTCATTAACTCTGTCCTGTCTGGTAAGGAGTGGAATACTCTGGTCTTCGGCCAGGGAAATGGGTTTGAACCCAAGTGGTCTTTTTCTGGGTGGTACTGACTAGTTTCTTGCTGTACCCGTTTCCTTTAAAATGAAGGTGCTACAGAGGCATGGTCCAGAAAAGCCAGAGGGGCTGCCATAACAAATGACAGGCCATAGGACTAGGGTGAGGACCTTGTCTGTGGCTGGTCAGGGAGGGAGAGAGGGGCCAAGGAAAGGGGTAAGAGTTGGACTGTGGGGAAGAGCTAGATCATGTGGCGGGACCCACAGAACTGCCTCCCCTTCAAGTTGGGGCTGTGCCAATACTCCTTCCTGAGAGGCTAAGCTCAGGCCTGGCAGCAGGAAGGGGTGGTGGGTGGGGATGAGGATGCCCAGATGATGTAGCCTTTACCTTCACGGTACAGGCTGCCTGGGAAGTTCCCCCGCCCACATGCATTCCTGCCGTGCCTGTCAGCCCCAGGCTAGACCTTAGAACGGCATGGTGCCTGGGCATGGTGCCTGGGCATGGTGCATGCAGGAAAGGTACCAGGGCCTGGTACCCTCGCCCTAGGCCTCCTGGTTCCTAAGGATGGAGGATGGGCTCAGAGAAGTCAAGGCAGGCCTTTGACCTTTTGGGAGATACCGACAAAAAGTTCACCACTTACCTCTGGAAAACACAGGACGAGGCCCAGCCCTCGTGGGGATGGGGAGAGGGTGAACACTTTGTGGTCAGCTGTCTGTGCAGAAAGAAGGGACTGTCCAATGGGGACGTGGAACCTGATTTTAGTTCCAGACACTATAAACACCCCCATGACCTACATACACATGGCACACAGGAAGAGGGTGGACATCCCCATCCACGGCCACTACATTTCTTCCAGACAAAGGGGGCAGGAAAGAACCTCACTGGCAGGCAGAGGAGTTTCGGTACAATCTATATTATCTCATGTATATTTTTCCTGACTTCATTTGCTGCTTCTGTCACGCATTTAAAATATCACAGAGACCAAAATAGAGCGGCTTTCTGGTGGAAGGCATGGCAGTCACAGGACGAGATACAAAACTAGGGGCTCTGTCTTCTCATACATCATACAATTAATTTTCAAGTATTTTCTTTTATGTACAAAGAGCTACTCTATCTGGAAAAAATAAAAAATAAATGAGACAAGATAGGTTATGCATCCTAGGAAGAAGGAATGGGGCGGTCGGTGGGTACAGGTTCCTGTCCCGTGTTCCCATGGACCACAAGCTTCCTGCCACTGAGCTCCCCCACAGCCTCGCCTACCATGCCAACAGGCAAGTGCCAGGGTGGGTGGGGACCAGTGGGGACAGAAACCAGCAACATCCTTTGGCCTGCAAGGAAGGGAAAAGTCTGAGAAACAGACTGGTGGAAGCCATCCCAGGAGGGAACCATGGCCACACCCCAAGGAGCTCCCATCTGCCAGCTGCCTTCCTGGGCAGCTTGGGACCAGCTGGCCAGGCCTACTGGGTGGGGCTGAGAGCTGCCCTCTGGTACCTACCCCACATGCTGGCCTCTAGGCCACGAGGAAGGAAGGAGAGTAAGAAGGTTGCTAGGATGCAGCAGCCCCATGAGGCCCCTCCCCATGGACCCTAGGGAAGGAACCTGTTTGTTCCAGAAGTGACCAGAGGGAGGGCTTCCAGTGAAGGCCACAAGGCAGGGCTCTTCCTTCTACATCACTCTGCCCACCTCAAGAGGCTGCTGAAGCCAAACCCAGGTGCTGCCTGGATTCCACTCACCAGGTCCTCAGTCCCCTCCCTGGGAGGCTCCAGCCCTGGAGGCAGATCTGGGATGGGAGTGCCGAGGGAGCCAGGGGAGAGAATGCGTGGTCCCAGACAAGGACACCTGACCTAGAGTCCTGAGTGCCAGCAGCTCAACAAGGAAGTGCCTGGGACAGACTGGGGACTGGGGAGGGGCTTTCATATGTGACTAAGGCACAGAAGAGATGGGCCAGGGGCCAGAGGGAGCAGAACACCAGGCCCTGCATGGCCAGGGGACCCAGGGGTCTGAGACCACCCCTACCTTGACCCGGCTGCATAACCATCCCTCCAGCCTCCCTCTGGAAGTGGTCTGAACGTGGAGACTCAGACTTCTTCCATGACCCAGGAGGGATAAGCCCCAGGCAGAGAGACCAGGACCTAGCAGGAGTCTGACTGCTCCATTGAGGAGGAGCAAGCCCTGGCACAGTCAGAAGTACAGGGGCTCTGCCCCAAACTATCAAGAACTGGACCCAAGTGAGAGAGCAGTATGGACTGCTGGCTGTCCTCAGCAGGCCAGAAGAGCCAAGAGGCAAGCCGAATGGCCACAGTGAGGACACCCAAGGGCCCAGAGCCCCACATGTCACCCAAGGGCCCATAGGCACGGAGGCATCCTTCCTAGGTGGGCCCCGGGGCTCCTGGGGTCTGGCTCTGATCCTTGCAGCATGCCAGGCAGGCCTAGGTTAGGAGAAGGGAAGGTCCACAGAACATTCACTCTCCTCCTCCTGCCCAGAATGAGACGAATCTCACACTGGACAAGGATGAAGAGGGAGGGGCAGGCAGGTGGGAAGATGAGGTCAGGTCTGGGTATTGCACGGTGTGGGGTGGGCTGGGCCTGAGAGCCTCGCAGATATCTTGTTGGGAGGGGGCTTAGGATGCAGCTTCTGGCCAACACACAAGCATTTGGCCCAGGCATGGCTGGTTCCAGACGTGTCCCCAATACAGGACGGGCAGCAGAGGTGTGGCAGCTACAGCCAGCGTCCCCTGCTCTTGCCCCAGATAGTGCAGGGTTGGCCATGTAGACACATTCCTGAGGCCTGTTCCTCTGGAAGCGATATGCGAGTGTTTCTGGTCCAATAAATAAAGGGGCAACAGCAACACTGTGCGGGCTGCTCCCCGGCCTGGCTGGAGGCTGGAGGAGGCACTTCTCCTTCCCCACCAGTGCCCATACTTAGAACTCATCATCAGAGCTGAGCAACAGAGTCTTCTCGTTGTCACGGGCACCACTGAGGCTGTGGGACCGGGAAAGGCTGTGGGTGCCACCGCGCCAGGTGGGCCCAGGCTCCAGAGTAGACTGCTGCGTGTATTGCTGGTAGGCAGGGGAGAAGTTGTGGATGGCATCCTGTACGATGTCATGGGGGTTCATGGTCTCTTTGAGGCTGCTGGAGATGCTCTTCATGGGGGCACAGCGGCCTGCAGGGGGGAGGCAGGTGGGGCAAGGGCCAGAGCAGAGCAGGAAGAGGAGGCTTGATCAGTCCCTGCCTCTGCTCCAGGGACAGACCCCCGCCCCCCCAGACACGAAAGAGTGCTGCTGCTGCTGACTGGAGTAAACACAGGGAGCAGCGAACGGAGCGAAGATGAAGGGGAAGAGGCAACCCATCCCTGGGAAGGATGCTCATGTTGGGAAGGGACTGGGCAGGAATGGGAAATCCGCAGGCAGTCACCTGGAATACCCCAAACGGTAGTGCCAGGCCTCTACCTGGGAGGGCTGCTGGACCAGGTACCAGAGGCCCCAACAGGAGCAGGCTGGCCTGTTGGCTATCCCTCTAAAAGGGCAAGAACTCACTCCCTTGGCATGCTTCCAATTCCTCCATCTGAAGAGGTGCCCTACAGGATCGGGGGTAGGGGTGGAAGCACAGTGGAGGCCACCAAGGCAAGCGGGAGGGATAAACGCAACCCTGGCCAGGACTCCCGCGGGACTCACAGTCTCCCCACTCTCTGGGTGCTCTGTCTTGGAAACACGGCTAAACACCCCTGCCATTTCTTTAGTGGACACTGTCCCAGAACCGAGCAGGGTGTATTTCAAAATTAAAAATGGAAGGAAGGCAGCCAAGCTCTACAAAGGGCAGCCCCCTTAGGTAGGTGCTCAGGGCTCTTATCCAGGAGTGCCAACTGGGAGGAGATGGGTACACAGAGGAGCTACAGAAACACATGCCAGTGACAGGACCAGACTGACGTGCAGGATGGACGTGCAGACAGAGGAGAGAGCAGACCTACCGTATGGGCCGTATGTCAGCACTGCCCGAGGCCAAACCCAGGGCAAATGCAGGGTAAAGGGGCAGGGAGAGAAGCCGGAGGGATAGAGAAGACAAGAGACAGCTGAGTGAAAATTGCCGCCCACCCCAGGCCCAGTGTCACCCCCCACCTATCCCCAGACACCCAAGCTGCTCTGGCCGCTGCTGAAGGACAGTGCTCATGCGAACTGGGGTCATCCTGATGGCAGTGGAAGTCCATCCCACAGCTGAGTCAGGGCCTCCATTCCCACTTCTCCCAGGGTTTGCTGGAGCTACGCCTGCATGGAGCCCTGTGCCTTGCAAAGCTCACTCCTCTGCATAGATTTGGAAATCAAGGCTCAGAGAATGACTGCAGAGCAGAGCTGGCTTTTCACCCCAGCCTGACGTGAAGCTGGGAGGAACTGGGTGCCACGGTCAAGAGGCCAGTCAGCAGCCCTCAGCAACAGAAGCTTGTCCTGGGTGGGCTGTTCCTTCTGCAGGGTAGGGTGCATCTAATGGAGGGAGGGGTGCAGTCTGGGGGCAGTACATGAAAAGACAGCTAGGTCACCAGTAAGGCGTTCCTGGAGAGCCTCTACCACACAGCACCCCTCTGCTGCAGATAACCCAGCTTGCCCCTGCAAGCAGCCTGGCTCCAGGCCCCAGGGCCTGTTAAACCAGGTTTAAGGGACAGAGATGAGTGTTATCAGATGTTTCCCACTGGAGTCCAGCAGGAAGCAGGGGGCACCAGCCAGCAAGTAGCCCAGCACAGAATAGGGATGCCACCAGGGTGGCATCTGGAGCACCATGTGTGACAGAGAGCACATGCCAGCAGAGGCATTTCAAGGTTTCTTCCCAACCAGGACAGGAGCAACAGAGGGACTCGGCAGGAGTCCTGTGCCTGTGGATCCCTAAGACTCTCCATGTGCAGCACAGGGACCTGTGGTGGGCACTGAAGCCCGGGGAGAGGGGTTGTCTGGCTTCCAGTTCTGGGGAAAAGCTGACAGCAACTGATGACAGATGCCTGGGACAGGAGGCCTCCCTCTCTGCCCTGCAGTCTCTCACTGTGGATGCCAGCCTCAGGCATTCCCCTCAGGAACTGGCCTCTGCCCTGCTGGCCTACCGCCTTCCCAGTCACCAGAAAGCTTCTCAAGGCTTACGCGTCCTAACCAATCACAGAAGTGCCCAGGGTGGGGCCTGACCCACTGAGGTCTCTCTAGGGCGCTCTTCTGTACACCAGGGGCTGCAGGATCCTCTTCAACAAGGATTAGCAGTGTAAAAAGCAAGCTCTGGCCACTGCCTCTGCCCGTGCTCCTCACAGGGAAGCCGCTTTCTGTCCTGTGTTCCTTGAAGACTCTCTCAGCAGACAGGACAGAGTAGAATCCGCACAGTGGTGTCTGTTCACTCGTCTCTGTCCCGACTTCCTTTTTTGTTCTTTTTTCTCACACTAACAGTAACCCTCCTGCCTCAGCCTCCTGAATGCTGGGATTACAGGTATACACCTTTCTATACCATCTGTGGATCTCCACACTAGGACCTAAAGGGTGAACCTAGCTTCCAGAAACAAATGGGGGTCCCTCTGGGCTCGGAGAGCCCCTGTTCTCTGACGTCAGCTCCCTTTCAGAACAGACAGATGTTGGGTAGGGGGAGGCTCTGGGGCTGACCCCAGGAGGCTGGGGTCCTGCCCTAGGAACCTGGCTCATACCTTGAGCGTCCAGCCTCTTGTCAGCGTAGACCTTGTAGGTGAAGGCATGCCGCAGGGCCAGGGCCGCGAAGAACATCTCAATACAGATGATGAAGTCCTGGTAGCCAGCAGCCACGGTGCCCTCGCCCACGGACACACGGGCTGAGTTGATCTTGGGGATGGCCCCACACTTCTCTAAGATAGCCAGGAGCATGCCTGCACAGGAGAAGCACTGTGTGGTCACACCCTGGACCCTCCCATGCCCTTCACTCGGGCAGCGCCACATACTCCAGGGTACAATAGGGCTCATCCGCTCCTAGAGGCAAGGCTGGTGACACAAGCCGAGGCCCCCACAAACCCAATTCTCTCGACAACCACCTGTCCGTCAGAACACTGGGACATCACGCACTGGACAAGGCTGCACTCAAGTTTCCTGCAAGCCTCACCCCTCCCAAATGCCCAGTGGCCAAGGTATCGCCGACATAAAGGACAGCACTCTGGCTTCGGACCCACAGTTCTGGGAACATGGAGGGGAGAGATGGGCTCAAACGGAAGTGGAAATAGGCTGTGATCACCAGGCCGAGAGGAGGCTCACCTTGCCAGAAGGAGAGAAAGATGACGGACTTGATCATGAAGAACTTGAGGACAGGGCTGTAGGGACTGAGCAGCTCCCGTGTGGCGAAGTAGAAGAGGAAGAGGGCGTAAAGGGCCAGGCTGACGGAGATGTTGTAGATGATAGTCACATAGAGGTACCCACTGGTGACACTGTGGAACAGGCATGCTGTGGCTGGGACCGACCCTACGAGGGCAGACTGCTCCCCCTCTGCCCTGCCCACAACCTGTCTCCATGGGCCACAGCTGTGCTCTCCAGCGAGGCACAATGAACCACTGGAGGGAGGGGACAGGGGAAGGGGGACATATTGGGAATGTGCTTCAGGGGTGTGCCTATGGACAGGCTGGTCTTCCACTACCAGTCCACTCACTCACATGGTGGCCCTGCTCTGAACCCATTCCTCAGAGAGGACTCTAGAGGGAAGCCAGGACTATGCTGGAGGCCACAGTCATAGTGGGTACCCTAAGCTCGCTCTGCTCTCTCCTCCCGACCTTGGTGTGCCCATCCGCCTAGGTGGGCTGTGGCGCTGGTTACAGGCAGAAAGAAGAACTCAGAGCACAGGGCCAGGTGTAAGGCCACCTCACTAACCCACAAATGAGAAGGTGTGACCAGTTCACACAGTGGGGTCTTTATATCCAGGGCTGAAGACTGCCTCCCAGGGCTCTTTCACGTTCAGAACCTTCTGAGACTCACCATGGCTACTACTACACATCCTGAGTACAAACATGGGCATGACTGGCTAAGAGCAGGCATCAGGACCAAGTGCAAAGTGGCCACTGCCACGCTCAGGCTCAGAGATTCAGGAAGATCACAGGTATGGGCTCTATAAGGTAGGACACCCACCCTTGTGCCAACACACCCACAGGTCCCAGGGGAGGACCCCTGCTTACTCAAAGTCCCCGTCCCGGTACTTGCCGAAGGCCTGGAGAATAACGGTGCTAACAGCCATGAGAGGCTTCACCACACAGAACTGAAGGGTGGCCTGTTCGGGAGACAGACAAGACAGGATGAAGCAGGGATGTGGGAAAGCACCAGCCCTGGCAGCTGGGCCTACGCTGGTGGCTAGGGAGGGAACTGTGTGCGGGGGAGGCAGGATGTGTAAGGAGACACGGGGCCCAGTAGACCAGGAGGAGAAGACACCTCAGAGACCGCTTGGAGGATGAGGGGCCTTCAGGAAGATGGAGAAAGGCAGGAACAAGGCAGAGGGAGCAGCTCCAGGCCAGTGGGATGGCACTTGTCTGCCAAGTCTGCTGACGTAAGTGTGATCCTCAGGACAACACAGTGGAAGGAAAGAACTTCCTGCAAGTCGCACCCCCCCACGCACACACAAACAATAACCAACAAAGAAATAAATGAATGCATACATACATAAGAAGGAGCAGGTCATGCAGAGGCTCACCCAGGGCAGAGTGTGAACAAGGACAGGAGTGGGCACTAGCGAGAGCAGCAGGAGGTGGCTAGGGAGAGCAGCAGGTCCTGGACCTCATGCTCTGGACAAGTGGGCTCTAATGAGGAGCTGGCCACACAGGGAGCAGGTGAGGACAGGGGAGAGGACATCCCTCTAATACTGGGAGGCCCAAAAGGTACATGGGAACTCAGGCCTAGTCAGCTATTGACTGTGGTCTTTCCGGCAATCACCTGGTCTCCAAGTGGTAGCCATCTGGGTAAACATTAACGTAACCCATGCCCACAGCACAGGTGGCAAATGTGGGGATGGAAGAGCTGGACAGCAGTGTCTTCTTGAGGCTGCCTACTCTATGTGCAGTCAGACCTGGGAGGCTGTGCTAAGCCGGGCCCTACAACTCCTGTAATCCAGTGGGGTGTCCGCACCACCCACAGACTCCCACTGACTTACAAGTGTTCACCCTCAGCCCGAAGCCCTGAGTAAAGGGGTGGGCATGTGAAAGTCCAGCCATGTGGACTGGCCAGCGTGGCTCTGGATAGGACCCGTGGCTGGTAGAAGGGCAGCCTGGGAACACATTTCTGCCCCACTGACGACCTGGTTTGTGCTGTGGGAGAGCCATGGCAGACAGATGTGACAGGAACAGCTGTGTGCTGCTACCAGGAAGCCCCACAGAACCCTGGGCGGCAAACCTCCCCCAGAGGGAGTTTGAGGAGGGAGAAGAGCAGGGGTTCACACCCCAGAAACTGAGGCACAGGGCTGCACTGGAGTCCGAGGCAGCAGGCCCCAGAGTCTGTCCAGCTACGCCATGGGTCAGTCTGAGATCCACAGACCAGGCTAGATGTCAAAGTCCTGTGTCAGTCCCAGGAGTGGGCGGGCAGTCCTTTCTAGACCTCTGCTGGCTGGGCCAGGGGTCACTGATCCAAAACTCTCTACTTCTCTCCCTTCCTCTCTCCTTTCCCTGCCTCTGCTTCTTCCCCTTCCTCCTCTCCTCCTCCTCCTCGTTGGCAGTGCTAGGGACAGAACCCAGGACCTCACACAGGCGAGGCGAGTGCTTTTCCACCACTTTGTAGCCCAAGCCCAGGAATTTCCACTTCTAACAAGTGCTCCAAAACTCAGTCACTGGGCGCAGGGCCCAAGGACATCCTGGCCCACCCTGTGGCTCTGGAATGAAGCTGGGGGTGCCTGCTGGGAGCCTTCGAGTGTTCCTGTCCTCTCACTGCCCGTCTGCATGTCAAGGGTCAACAGCGGAGCTCCGAGCCCACAGGGCAGGGAATGATCTGGACCTGCTGACAGTGATGGGGGGCTCACTCTGCTCTCTCCTCTGCTCTAGAGAGCAGAACTCTGAGGACAATGTAATGATCAAAAGCGGCTATGAGTCACGCTGGGCCTGGACTGGGTGGTTGAACCATGTAAACAAAGGCTCTGCAAGCCCCACCCTGGACCAGGACAGTTTTAACCCCTTCTGGGCCACTCCATGAGAGAGATCCTGAGGCTCCCTCAGGGAGGCAGAACCAGTAGCAGAACTGGAGCCCGGGCATGTCTACGCTGTTGTGTTGGGTAGCCATGCTGTCCCAGCAGGAGGTGGGGCAGCATTTCTCTTGACTACTTGGTCATGTTGGAGGGGCTGACAGAGGGCCTGCAGAGGCCCAGGACAGTCATGAAGACTGGGTGTGGCACCCTCAGATTCTATCTCCCTGAATGAGCCAGAGCTGCACTAAAGGCTTACATCCACTGCCTCATCTGTTCCTTTTAGTCACCCCTGAGATAAGTATTGCCACCCCCATTTTATAAGAGGACAAACAAGCTCAGAGAGGTTAAGCAAATGGTCTGAGGTCACACAGTCAGACAAGCTGAGAAGTGGTAGGCAAGGAAACCAGAAGCTGTGGCACTGCCAACTGGAATGTGCAAGGGTAGGGACCACACAGTCCTGTCTGTTGTGTATCTTTAATGCCTAGACCCTCTTGTCCAGACACAGGGATAAGTTTTCAAACTGACAGTCTAGAACTCCAGATCAGCTTGGGGACAGCTGGGAACCAGGAAACCTCCACAGGTAGGGAACACGTCAGCATGCAACAGGAACTGCCCTCCAAGACACAGGTCTGAACCTGTGTCTCTAGCCTGGTCCTCCTGACTGGGGCTGCTGCTAGGCACATACCTGTTTGCAGAAACGCAGGAATCCGATGGAGTAGGTCTTTCCCCACAGGCAGCACGTGCCATACATACAGCTTGACCTAGGAGAGACGGGTAGAGAGGGCTAGGAGATGGGAAGGGTAGGATGGGAAAGGCTGCCCACCTCTTCCAACAAGCCAGGGCACAGGGTGGGACCAGAAGCACTGAATGAAAAGGAAAAGCTGTAGGTGGGAAAAATGCCAACAGGAAAGGACAAAGAGGGCCAGGGAGGAGCTGGGGAGCAAGGCACAGCAGGGCCAGGGCTAAGGGGGTCTGCATGTCCATCTGCAAGGCTGTGAGGGGCCCACGTGGGGTTCAGGAAGCTGTCATACTCACTCGATGGCCTTCCCTCTGATCTCAGCCATGATGGCACTCTCTCCCCCAAGGTACTCATAGCACAGGCTCAGGAAGTTATAAATGACAAAGGCTGTGAAAAATCCAGAGCAAAGTAGCCAGGTCAGCAGAATGGTCGCTGGGACTAGAACAAGAAAGGACTGAGCCCCAGCTACACTTAGCCCTGCAGTCTTTCCAGACTGTGAACATGCTGCAGGTAGGAACTGAGTTACGTGCCTCCAGTACCAACCAAAGCCCTGGTCCCTGCGCCCACAACCAACACTGAAGGAATCAAAGTCAAGGGGATGGATGTGGGATGGGAAGGTGGGGACTGGATACCACCTAGCCCCAAAGCACCTCCAGCCAAGGCCCAGGGCAGGCCACAGGCTTCCTCGCAGACTGGTTCTCACAGGGCCCTCCCTCTGGCAGGCGAGGAAGGAAACCTTCCTCAAGGTGGATTCTCCAGAAAAGCCACAGGGCCCATCATTATCATCATCATCGTCATCATCATCATCGTCATCATCGTCACCATCATCATCATCATCATCATCATCACCTCTTGCCAAGCAGTCCCTGGAATGCTCTCGTGAGGAGGAGAGCCACCAAGCTCACCCCTTTCCCGTTCTGTGCTGCAAGCTCTGTCAGCGTGTGCCTGGGCTGCTGTTCAAGCCCGAGCCACAGCCAGTTCTGACGGAGCTGCTCAGACTACCATAGCATTCAGGACTGCCTAAGAGTACACAGGCCAGCCGGCCAGTGTGCTGTTTCACTCCAAACAATCATCAGTGAGTCAACAATGGACTGCATCACATCTCAGAGAAAGGGGACCAGAGACAATCTCCTTAGACATGATTTGTTTGGTCAAATCAGCCCCTGACCATCTGGAAAAATCCATCCCCTTTCTAGGAAAAATACAGGCTCACACAGAATAGATCCAAACACCCAGCAATAGCGTTTACACCAGAGGCCTCTATACAGGCCAGAAACAGAACAGAGAGAGGCTGACATGTGACCAGGAGGGGGTGTAACTCAGGCAGCAGGTTGTCACCCTATGGTTGTCTCAAAATGGTTCCAGACCTGGTCTCTAGGAAGGCCCCTGTGCATCCTGAATACCTGCCACAGCCTATATGCCAGGCTGTGTGCTAGGCCCAGGACGTGTCAATGACCATGGGACCCACAGTCCCAAGGGAAGTGATGGTCTCTCATACTCCTGCCCTGGACTGTTGGCTATCTAGAACTTTCTCCTCCATTCTAGATACCACATCTCAAGTTACAGACAGGAGTACGCCATCAGGGAAGGAGGGAGAGGATCAAGAACAAACAGAACTCTGCTGGAGGCTTGTCCACACTCCAGACAGGAGCCACACGGTCTCAGACAGATCCCAGGAGGACTTCAGCTTAACAGAACGAACAAACCTTTCTCCCCCCGTTTTTCCAGACAGGGGCTCATCGTGTAGCTAAGGCTGGCCCCAAACCGGCAGAGATCCTTCAGCCTCTGTCTCCCAAAAGTGCTGGATTACAGGCAAGTGCCATCACACCTGACTTGGAAAGAATATTTCTTTTTTGTTGTGGTTATTTGTTTTTGTTTTGTTGTTGTTGTTGTTTTGTGTGTGTGTGTGTGTGGTTTTTTTTTTTTTTTTTTTTTTTTTTTTTTTTTTTTTTTTTGAGACAGGGTTTCTCTGTGTAGCTTTGGTGCCTGTCCTGGATCTTGCTCTGTAGACCAGGCTGGCCTCTGCCTCCCGAGTACTGGGATTAAAGGCGTGCATCACCATCACCCAGTGGGAAGAACATTTCTATGAGCATCATCATCAGAGAAGGAAGCCGTGAGCTCCAGGGTGGCCATTAGACACAAGCGTCAGAGGCAGGCACCCCTCAGCAGAGATGGGGGTCCCTTCTCTAGCCAGTAACTACCTGGACAGAAGGTTACAGTCTAAATCACTACGGCCCACTCAGTCTCTCCACTGTCAGCCCCACAAACAAACAACACACAGTCTGGGAGCTCAGAAGTGTCCTCTAGGCCCCAGGCCAGAAGTCAGACGCTGTTCAGTATACACTCACTGACTCTATGAAGGCTAGGTGCCGTGGAGAGCTGATGGTTCCGAGTGTATCTGGCTGCTCCACGCTCTGTCCAGTTTGAGTATCTTCGGCTGATCTCTGCCTCTGCTAAACAGAGACTCTAAGTTGATCGGGAAAGACCAAGTTGTCTGGGACATTCCAGATAACTGAGGACATGTCTGGAAAACTGAATGTGCCTGCTCCGGACAGAAGTCCTTTCTGCTTGGTACACTGAGACTCAGAACGTTCTTTCTCGAATTTCGGGGCTATGTGGCCATCCGAGGCAATCACAGTACGATGAACCAGCTCTGGTGGACAGAGGACCTACCCCTAAATAGATGTCCCCAATTCTACACTGCTCCAAGCCCTCTGTGAACCCTGCTTGCCCCTGCTCTGGCAGCCCACATGCTGCTTCGGATCCCTCTTCCATCGGCCCTCTCTCTCCCTTTCCTCCGATCCACTGAGCTCTACGCGCCTAGTTTGTGAGCTGTGGCTGGTGGCACCATTACCCGTCAGGGTGACCTACGGACAGCCGGCTGGCCAATGGCTCTTTTTTTTAAACTACATGTATTTATTTATTTATCTGTATATATGTGCGAATACACGTGTGCCACAGCACGGGTGTGGAGCTCAGAGGGGAACTTGCAGGAGTCAGGTCATCAGCGTTGGCGGCAAGCATCTTTCCCGGCTGAGCTCTCTCACTGACCCCTGGCCTATGGTTCTTTGTTTACTCACTGTGCCCTCTGGCAAGAAAGACGGTTCATTTTGGGCCACACGTCAAGATTCAGTGTATCCAAAACTCGAACTCTGGGGCCAGGTGTGATGTTGTACAGCTGTGATGCCAGCGCAAGGAAGGCTGGGCAAGAGGGTCATGAATTTAAGGCCAGCCTGGGCTACATATCTAAACCGCATCTCAAAACCAAGAAGCTGAACTCAGAAATGGGCAGAGGACGTTGTGTTCCTCCTATGCATGTAAACTCTTTCTCAAAGGGAGTCCACACTTCTCTGGGGGGAAACAATGGTCTGTTCCTCTCCTTCACCAAGCCCAGCATCTAGCAAACCGTGGCTGCAAAGAACCAGGTAGGAATCTGGCGTTCCATCACTATGGGGTCACTCTGGACAAGGTTTGCGGCTACCTGCACCTCTGTTTTCACACTGTATAATGGGTGTGTGATACACACTCCACCTGGTACTAGGAGGTGAGAATGCGCTAATGATGATGAAGAACCTGGGGTAAACTGTGAACGCCACATAAACATCTGTAACACCACATAGGCAGGGAGCAGAGGAAGCTGCATGGCCACCTCTGGTCACCGACCCTCCCAGGCTCTTACCTCACCCCAAACCCAATCAGACACCAAAATGTGTACAGCAATCGTCTCTCACCCCAGCCATGTGGCCGATCCCAGTGTCGTGTGAACTACAGCCCTCCTCAGATGAGTGCTGTACAGAGCTGGGGCATCCTGGGAAAGGTACCCAACATCTCTGAGGCTCAGCCTTTGCCTCAGAGAATGGGAACCCTGCTGTCTACGTGAGTATAGATGTATACTTCCTGAGTGCAACACACAACTGCCCTCTCTTCCCTCTAAAATGCAACCCAACAGGTGGAACTGAACTGACCTCAGATAAGAAGCAAACTATCAGGGCAGGAAGAATGCCAATGGGGCCACCGCTGGGACACAGCAGGAGCTCGGGGTGATGCTATGGTTTCTAACACAAAGGTCAAAAACTAAAGCAGAGGCAGAGATGGCTCAGTGGGTGAGAGCACTGTTGTACCAGCATAGAGACCCAGGTTCAAATCCCGACCAAAGCCGAGCACGGTCATGTGTGCACACCTGTAACTCCAAAGCTGGTGAGGGGCTGGAGAATGTTCAGGGGCACAGCCAGAAGATTGTTTGGGTTTTCTGGCCACAGTCTAGCTCCAGGTTTAGAGAAAGGCCCTAAGTAAAGGAATAAGGCAGAAAGTGATAGATAGGACATCAGACGGCCTCCTCTGGCCTCTGCACCTGCACACACACATGCATACACACACACACACACACACACACACACACACACACACACACACACACACACACACACACACACACATGGTGTGGGGGGGGAATCATTATTAGTATCCCTAGAGAAGAGAATACTCCAGAGCACCAAGAAGAAGGGGCTTGAAGAAGAGCAGAGAAGAGCCACTGACACATCACACTGAGAAATGAAGGGAAACAGGCAAAGAAAGTCACAGCCGATGAAGTGAAAAACAGTCAATAAACAGCTCCTGGAGAGCAACAGAGACAGAACAAGACACTGAGAAGACACAAGACTTGGTCCAGGAGTGCATCCCCAGGGCAGAAATCCCAGGAGGAAGAAAGGGAAAGGAGAGGATGCTTCTGAGGGACTGGGCGGCGGCGGCGGGACAGCTTCTGAACCATAAAGACACTCTCCCTGGGTGGACATTCCTGAAGATTGAGAAGTGTTTCAAGCCCAGGTACGCCTGCTGATCCCTGTCCAGCCCACAGGGGTCTTGATCCCTTACATTGAGCAGTGAGCAAGGCTGTCCTCCAGCCGAAGACTCAGGACTGCTAACTTCACCAAGGTCATGGTCTGTGGCTCCGACTTGTGCAACCTCCAACCAAATGGACACTTTTGCCCACAGCTAAGAGGAGTGTTCATGCTTCAGAAAGCCGTGAAGGCCTCTGGATGAAGTGAGAGGGACCTGGACACAAAGGTTAGGTAGGTTGTGGCTAGTAGTGGGGTGGTTCTGGCTTGCTTTAACTCTGTTATATACTTTATATTCAAGTTAAGCAAAACCTGGGAGTTTTGAAACCCAACCTTGCTGAACCCTGATGTGAATATCTCTTTCCAAGTTGCTAACTAAATAATAAAGTTTAAATAATTAAATCATTTTTAAAAGGAAAGGAAAAGTATCAAAGACACAAACAAGAAAAGGTCTCAGGTCCTGACCTGAGCTGTGGCGTTCAAGCCTGCCAGGTCTCCCAACACGGTGACTATTAGTCTATCTTCTATGAGATTCCAGAACTGGGAGGTTGAAAACAAGACCTTTCTTTTTTTTTTTTTTTTTTTTTCTTGGTTTTTCAAGACAGGGTTTCTCTGTGTAGTTTTGGTGTCTGTCCTGGATCTCGCTCTGTAGACCAGGCTGGACTTGAACTCACAGAGATCCGCCTGGCTCTGCCTCTCAAGTGCTGGGATTAAAGGTGTGCGCCACCACTGCCTGGCCCGAAAACAAGATCTTAAAAGCTAGGAAGAATATGCAAGCAGCTAGGCAGGATCAGAATCCAACAGACTTCCCAGAAGCAGTACCAAGAGCTGAAGCCGTGAGAGGTGGCCTGCAGGACCCAACCCCGAGGTGTGGTCCCTTCCCAGGATGTCAATCACAGAGCAATCAATAAGGACTCTTTGGACTTCGCACCAGCACCCTATGCACCTGCTTTTTCAGGAGGCTGGTGGAGGATGTGCCCTGACCAACAGAGAGAAGAAACCACAAACCAAGGAGAAATGGGGACAGGTGGCCCACGCAGCACAGGAGAAGCTGACACTGTCCAAGAAGGACCGTGAATGACAGAGCCTGGGTGACAGGTGAGCAGAGGAGGCCTCACAAGCAAGCTCTGCAGACTGCAGAGAAATGTGGTAAAGAAAAAGCCAGTAGTGACAGAGTCCCACATCACCACCTTGGGGAGAGCAGGGCTGGTTATTAAAATCCCAACTGTAGCATTCAGGAATAAATGAATGCTAAGTACAGAAAACTGGACAACTCCCAAATTAAAACAAGTAGCTAGTACCTGTGGCAAAACCCAGACTTCACATGTAAAGGACAGGGAGGATCAGCCCGAGGCACAGCTACAATCCTGCCTTTACTCCCAGGACTCTGGAATGGAGGTAGGAGCAAACAGACAGAGCAAGTCACACAACCAATGAGAGGAAAGAGAAGAAGGGGAGTGTGGGGCGGCACAAGGCTCCGCTTTGGACAATATTTAAACACACAGATTGCAAACACTAGAAAAAAAATGTAGTTCAGTCTCCCTGGTAAGGTGAAGAAAGAGAAGTGTTTATGAGTGTGCGTGTGTGCGTGTGCGTGTGTGTGTGCGTGCGCGCTTTTTAATTTCATCACGAAGTAAAAGAAACCTGAAGAAGGGCCAGGTGGGAGTGAAGGCCAGGCTGCCGGCTCAAGACACCAAAGCCAGTGACCTCAGGCAGCCTCAGCTCCAGGGGCCCTGTGCTGTTTGTAACCCCCGGGAGATGAGAGGCCAGAGACAACAGTGTTGCTAGGAGATGAGTGGCAGACTTCCTGAGCCAACCTTTCCACAGGCCGGGAGGCTGGTTGGGGCAGGTGGGAGAAACAAAGAGGCCTCTGAAGTGGGGGTGCCACCCACCATCTGCTGCTACTTTGGGGTGTCGAGTAAGGACAGACTGGTAGCTCCCCTGTGTCCTCACCATTTGCTAGATGTCCCATCTTCAGGGCCAAACCAAGGAGAAAACCTATGTTTGCCCCTAGACGACACAGGACACACAGACACAAACACACACGAAGCCACATGCACAGTAAAGAACAACCTTTTGCTTCTAAGAGAAGCAGGTGAGCAGAAGCTGTACCACTCGAGGCTGGCACCTGCAGGGAGGGGGATGCCCAGCTCCTCCCTTCCCAGTCAGAGGTTTCCCTGGGGGATTTTCTGCGTTCAGGAACATCAAGCACAGTGCAGCACTGAGCAGGCCCCCATCTGCCTCTATAGTCTCTCTTGGAAGGAATTTATGAGAGCATCAGCCAGGAGAAGGGTGCCTGGGAGACGATGCAGCTGCAGGGGACTGGATAGGGCTCACAGTGTGAGTCTCTTTATTTAAAAAGGATAGCTTAAAGGAAAACCACATGCCTGGCATGTGTGAGCCCCCGACTCCTCCAACACAAACATGCAAACGGACTGGGGATGTATTTTAGTTGGTAGAGTGCTTGCCTAGCATCTAGAAAGCCCTGAGTTCCATGCCCAGCACCACACAAAACCAGGTATGGTAGCATATACCTGTAACCCTAGCACTTGGGAGGCAGAGGCAGGAGGATCTCTGAGTTCAAGCCCAGCCTGGTCTACAGACCAAGTTCCAGGACAACCAGGGCTATACAGAGAAACCCTGTCTCAAAAGAAAAAAAAAAAAAAAAGAGTTTGGAGTTGGAGCTGGAGAGATGGCTCAGCAGTTAAGAGCACTGGCTGCTCTTCCAGATCCATCCTGGCCTGATTACCAACACCACCTCCTGGCCTCTTCAGGCACTGCACATACATGGTGCACAGATCTACAGGCAGGCAAACACTCATACACATAAAAGACAGACAAACAGACAAAGAATATAAAGTGTACACCTTTTAATTCTAGTACTCAAGAGGCATAAACAGGCAGATCTCTGTGAGTTCAAGGCCAGCCTTGTCTACGCAGTTAAGTTCCAGGCCAGTCAGAGCTATAACATGAGACCCTGACACAAAAAGTTTGAGGCCAGGCTGCATGAGATCCTGTCTCAAAGCGGGGAGAGGAGTCACTGCTGTCATGTGCCTGGCTGTGTTCGCACACTGAGTGAAGCCTCCTCTCAGCAGTACCCACTGCAGAGGTGGACAATGTGTGGACAAGAAGGGTATGACACTGGAGAAGAGACAGGATGAGAGTCAGGCCCACCCAGGGCTGGAAAATCAGACCATGCCAGCTCCCAACACCAGGAAACTACCTACTGCTCCAGCTGGGATGGAGGCTGCTGTGTCTCCTGTAGAGAGTGTGGAGGAGGCAAGAGGGATGAGGGGGAACGTGGTGGGAGGAGCTAAGGAGCCGAGGCCCAGGAGAGGGTGCCAGTCCTTTCCTTTGAGATGCAACAGAGCACCACTGGGGACACACGGAGTTGCAGGCCCAGCTGTGCAAACCCTCCCACCCACAGATGGACCATTACAAGTTGCCCACCAGCTAGAAAAGCCAGAACTGAGAAAAAAATGAGTTAGAGGTGGAGCTCCTGCCTCCCGGCATCTGTGACTGTGTCCTGGGATCCTCCACACCAAAGCACGTCTGTAAGGGGATACTTGGCTACACAAGTATGGTTACCCGTCATTAGGGATCGATGGAGAGCCAGGTGGGGAAGAGGAATCCACATTAATTTTCATGAGGTCCAGACCCCAGGGAAGAACTGAGGAATGACACCCCCGCCCCCAGATCCTAGAAGTGATGAGGCAGAGCACTCCCCTTGCTCCCATGGCCCGAACTCCCCACCCTCCGGTCCTCTCCACACTGTGTCCTCACCCTCGTAGCAGTCACGGATGGTGCCGAAGTACACATAGTACTGGTCATTGGTGAAGAAGAGGAGGCTGAGCCAGGAGTCGAAGGCGTAGATGGGCACGATGAAGAGGATGCGCACGATGTGGCGCTGCTCGTTGGGGCGGCTGTAGCAGCGCAGATGCATGTAGATCTGGGTGAAGGGCACCAGGTCAGTGAAGGCCTACTGTTACCACACCTGCCTCCCACCATCTATCTGCCCTCTTCTTCCTGCTCCGAGGGAAGAGGGGAGCTCCTGGCTCCTGGCTCTGCCCTTCTTGTTCTATGGCCTGATATAAAGTACCCACCCTGGGACTTAGTCCTGCTCAGGAAAATTAGTTGATAAAACTTCCATCATAAGAGTCAAATCAAAGGGATCACATAAAGCTGGTATGAGCAGCATCTACAGGCCACCTTTCAGCTAGATGGGACTTAGGTAAGGCCATGGTGGTGCTGATGCTGTGGTCCCCAATGTGTGCTCCCGTTCATCCTGCCTTCCCAAAGCCAAGTTCCCAGGGTCGCACAGCAGCGGCACTGGGTTAACTGAAGGGCTGATCAAGGGCATCTGGCTGTGACCCTTCTGCTGTGTCCCTTAGCAGATGCCAGAAAGGGTGGGACAGACAGGAGCTTCACCCTGGAGGACCCAGATATTCTTCCTGGCCATGTGTCCACAGTGGTGTGTTCACACCATGCCGTTCCTCAATCTGCTGAACCCAGGCAGCACTGCTGTCCCCGGGGAGGCAGAGGAAGGCAGCACAACTCTGAGAAAGCAGAGCCAAGAGCCAGGCCCGGGGCCTGGTCCCAACTCTCATGACATCACTCTTGGCCCAGCCCAGCCCTGGCTGAGGAAAAGGACAAAACATTCCCGTCTGCTGTGAGCCCATCTCTTGGACACTGATAGATCTAAAAGAGACTGAGACACAGGACAGCTGGTGAGGGACTGCCAGGGACCTGAGCAGACTCAACCAGCCTACACGGGGCATTCATCAAGCCTCCTTCTTGAGCGCCCAACCTCCCCTGAGCTCACGAGTGCAGGAGACACGAGACTTGACTTCTCTCCCTGAGCTGCCAGCCACATACATGCAACCAGCTCCTCTGCCACCCCCCTCGGGTTCTCAAGTCTCTCCTTCGCAAAGACATCTCTAACATGTACAGTTCTGTGGCTTCGGCTAGACATGGGCATAGCCAATAACTACTAAGCAGAAGTAACAGCGTCACTTCTAGATCAAAGCAGACAAGTATCTGGGTGTCTCCTCACATTCCTGCAGCTCTGGTTGTTAGGGGTGCAGATAACTCCAGAGCCACAACCTGCCCTCAGCTGAGCTGGGGTGTGGAGGAGAAATCCCCTAGGAAGCAAAGCACACTCACTGCTACAGCCCGGCTTGCTGAAGTATGCTTTGTTGGACTAGAAACCACTCGGGACCCGTATGGAGGAGGTTCCCTCTTCACACCCAGGTACCTGGTGGCAGGTGATGAGCAGAGCTGTCCACACAAAGAAACCAGAGATGGCCTGGGCGGCCGTGGTCATCAGGAACACGGGCTGCTCCATGGCTGTGGGACTGCCCTCGGGGGTTGCAGAGACGCCAGGCGAAGCTGCTGCGGTCGTGGGTGATGCTGGGTCTGGGGCCAGCGCAGCCCCCCTCACTGTCATGGTGCTCAGCAGCAGCAGCAGGCTTCCTGAGAGAATCTCTTGGAGTGTGTGATGGGCTGGCCTAGAAAAGAAATCTGGGTGAGAGCTAGTGCTGGAAATACCCTTCGAGGTCCACATCACTCTGGCCCCAGCCGTGTCCCTACACTGCCCTTGTCCTGCCATGTCTAGGCCAACACACAACGGCTTTAGTCAGACCAGGACCTTTGTTTGCCAAAAGTCCCCAACAGCTCCCTTCCAAGTTAGGAAACCAAAACATGGCTGGGAATGCAGTGGTCCAGAAGAGTGCCGCTCCACAACTATCAAGAATGCCTGACCCACCTGCTACCCTGGCAGTCCCCAAGTACTGCTGCTGCACGCTGGAGCCTCGTACGGCACACACAACTGCCTCCTGGGTCCTCTGGCCACTCCCCTTTAGAGGCAAGGTCTTGCTATGTATAGCCCAGGCAGGCCTTGGGCTCACAATCCTCCTGCCTCAGGCTTCTGAGTACTGGGATTACAAATGTACCACCCTGGTCTGGCAAAAACCATTTTATCGCCATAGGCTTCTATCTGAAGGACTTGGTATTTGAGTTTCCTGACTTCCCTAATGGCTAAGAGCGGTCCATCCCTTGGACCCGGCTGAGCTATCTTCGAGACTTTAGGGCTCTTCCCAATTGTGCACCCTCAAACTTTGAACTATAGAACTACAGAACCTAGGACTCCACACGTGAGGCAAGTACTCTACCACTGATCTACACAGCTGCCCCTAAAAATCATCTTCTAACTCAGCACAAATATGCTCTTTCTTGAAACCCTGCCTACACACTTTCCCAACAGATACTCCAATCCATTTCATGTGCCGCCCTTACTGTTCTCGAACACATGGTCTGCATTCGGTCCCCATGTCTACCTTCCTGCCTGCTCAGAAACAGTACCCTATTCCTGTCTTTGAATCCCCACCACCAAGCCCAGCACCCGGCCCTTTATAATGCTCAACTTCACTACTGGCTTTCAATGCATATTCAAAGAGAATATGAGTAAGGTACTCCACGACATGGAACAAGGCAGAACTGAGGAAACAGACATCAAGGGACTCTCCAGTGGGAAAGCGAAGCCGAGACTAGATGGCATCTCTGTGGAAGCAACACCTTCCTCGGTAGAGAGATGGAGTCCCATTTGACGTGGAGAAGTAGCCCCCATATGGCCGAGAGAAAAGACGCTGTCAGGTACCCAAGATGTTCACCACTGGAGGCCAAGGCTGGGCCAGAGACCAGAGCCACTTTCAAAAAGCAAAGCTTTCCAGGATCATCCAGAATGTGCGCTTAGGAGTCTGATGCACCAAAGTGATAGCGTTAGGAGGTGGGGTATTTGGGTGCTTAGGTCAGAAGGGTGGAGCCCTCACAAAAGGGATTAGTACCCTCATATGAGACCCCTTGCCTTTTCTGCAACTTGAAGACAGAGTAAAAGGAGTTGCCTATGAATCTGAAATGGGCCCCACTGGACAGAGTGTGGTCAGTGCCTGGATCTCAACCGCCCAGCCTCTAGAACTGTGAGAAACGGGCCAGTTTCCAGCATTCTGTTACAGCGGCTGGAGAGGAGGAATCCAACTGCCCCCTCTACCGCGGCTCAGAGCCCCATGAGCCTCACCCTCTTCAGTACTGCCACCTACTGACAAGAGTCAGTACCGTCCGCCATCAGCCGACCTGAAAGGCCAACTGCCCAAACTGGCCACGACTCACCCTGCACCAGGGCACACAGAGCACACAGAGAGGGGTAAGTGGAGAAGAGACAGTGAGCATCAGAGACACGCATGGGAGCGGACATACAGGACAGAATGCAGTGACACCTGAAGAAGACTCTCCAAACAACGCATGCCTGCCCTATGACCTGGCCACACTGCTGTCCACCCGCACCTCCTGCCCGGCTCCCTCTAACCCATCTCCACATCCACCTGTCGGCTCCTGCAGGACACTGGACCAGGCAAAGTCCCTTACACTGCTCTTTTCTTTCACATAAACAATCCCTAACCCACCGCCTAAAAGACAGATCCAAGACTCAAAAACAGAGAAGGCACCTAAATCGGGAAACTCAAAAACGGAGAAGGTGTCTATATATAAAGACTGGTGGCAAGTTCTGGAAAAAAGACACTGTGACAGCCTAATAATAGCTGCTGTGGGCACGGCTGCCAAGCTGAGAGCTAGTGCCTGAGACGTGGCTTTAGGAGGCTTTCACTGGAAATCAACGTCTTTGCCTGTCACCCCAGATTAAAAGAATAAACACGGGGGTGGGCAAAACACGAACAAATACCCTCAATCGCCAGCATGTCCCCCAAATACTATCTCATGTTTATTTTCTCTCTTGGCAACATTAAAGTAAGTGACATTATCTACATCTTGGAAAGAGAAAAAAGATGTGCAACTTGGCTTTCAGCCCCCTACCAAATGATTTGAAGGTTTCTAGAACATTCTCTCAGATAACAGTTAAAGCAATGCCCTCACTCATAAACATTTAGTCTCTGGTCCCCTTGAAAGGCAGGTGTAGCAGCTCCTCCACCCAGACCCAAGACCCACATGGAGGCTTCCGACATCTGCAGTCCAGTCCACAACACACTACGCTTGCAAACTGTTCCCAGTGTGTACAGAGGGTGAGGAGGGAGCAGACCCTGGGTCCCACTCTTCACACTGTGTACAGAGAAGAGAGCAGACCCTGGGTCCCACTCTTCACACTGTGTACAGGAGAGGAGAGATACTGGGTTCCACTGTTCCATACCTGGGACAGACAGATGTTTCCCTGGGAAGGAGCACTTGCTGACCTAGAACCAGTAACAAACAGAGCATGGCCTGGCTCAGCACTTGAGCCTTGACTGTGGCTGGGCCAACTGCAGCTGGTACAGCCCCCGCTAATCCATGTGGTCTCTATGGCCCCCCTTTAAATATAGTCCATGTTCCTCAAGGTAAGAGGAGACATACAAGACAACGCTCCAAATTCCAACTGCTCTAGCAGGTTGCCTTTTCCTTCCTTCCTTCCTTCCTTCCTTCCTTCCTTCCTTCCTTCCTTCCTTCCTTCCTTTTCTTTTCTTTTTTTAGGGGAGAGGTGTTCATCTGTATGTTTTTCAAGACAGGGTTTCTCTGTGTAGCCCTGGCTGTCCTGGAACTCGCTTTGTTGACCAGGCTGATCTTGAACTCAGAGATCCACCTGCCTCTGCCCCCTAAGTGCTGGGATTAAAGGTGTGTGCCACCACTGCCAGCTAAAAACATCTTTCCTTAATCACCTCCAACTCTCTGATTAAGAAAGGGGAGAAAGAAAGAGTGAAAGCTTTCATACTGTGAAAGATGCGCTGCAGCGTGGAGAGTGTCTGCAGCACAAACCTGGGGAACCGCCAGCATCCTGGGCAGAACAAGACGGTCAAAAGCTCAACTACACCATCCAACCTGAAAAGAAACAAGAGACACCAAGAGCATTTGGCTAAAGCTGATACATAGCTGGTGAGCACAACCTCAAAAGATAATGGAGAAAAAAATGAAAACCACAGTGAGGTACCCCAGAACTACAAAATGAGAAACAGTGTCGATGCCAATGTGGGCAAGCAGGCAGAGAAACGGCACCCCGAATGCACACTGGTGTGAAGACAGTGCAGAATCTGGTATTGTGCAGGCAGGTTTCTTCCAGTTCTGAGACAGCTGCTATCTTGACAGTGGGGATGGGTCCACAAATCCACAGGAGACAGACCACACAGAACTACATGCGGACACATGCATCCCACAGGTGACAACAGAGAGGAACCGAGGAACTTTACAGCCCCGTTCCCTGCTGCTACCTGCCCTCTGTGAACTGCTTCCATGAACTACTTTGTGTGGTCACAGCCAACAAGGACATGGCCAATGGAAGGAGCGCTGCACCTTTTATACTAGCTCCGGAACTTCCTGTGGCTCTCCATTTGTTTCAAATAGAGGGCTGGTTTTTGTATTTGTTTTTAGGTTATTTTTTCATTTTACTTCACTCGTATGAGTATTTTGTCTGCATATATGTATGTCACCACATGTGTACCTGGTACCCTCGGGGGCCACAGGAAGGTGCCAGATCCACTGGAAGTAGAGTTACCGACGGTTATAGGCCTCTGTGTGGGTGCTGGGGACTGAACCTGGGTCTTCTTCAGGAGAAACAAGTGTTCTTAACTGCTGAGCCACCTCTAGCCCCCAAAATAGATTTTAAAGTCTCCAGCATGCAGAGATGCATATTGGCATATTATAAGGGTAAAAAAAAAATAGCATGGTGCTATATCCCACGCCCATCCCCACTGCCCAAGGCTGGCCTTAAATTCTGTGTCCTGTGTTCAAGGGGTCCTCTGGGCTGGGGTGAGGCTTAGTTGGTAAATTGCTTGCCTAGCATGCCTGAAGATCTAGGTTCAGCCAGCAGCACCACACAGAAATGGATGGCAGTACACGATGGGAATCCCAGCACTTGGGAGACAGAGTTCAACATCATCCCCTGCTACTTAGCAAGTTCAAGGCCAGATTGGGCTACATGAGACTGTCTCAAAAAGGAAAAAAAAAATTTCTCCTGCCTCGGCCCCTAAAGCCTGAGTACAGCATCCAGTTTGGAAGAGAGAAAGATGGAATAAGATCATACAGAGTAACTGCTAAGACTCTGTGGGGCGGGAGAGACAGGCTCTTCAGCACGTAAGGAATTTTCCATAATGAAACACTCACTAGGCAGAACATGAAAACCTCCACAAAAGGTGAAATTGAGTGACTATGGAAACACCTATGGGAGAATCTGTCTCCTTACCTTGCAGGAAAACAACCTGAGTGGCCAAACCTAACAACAGGGAAACTGAGGCTGGACTCAATGCCAGGTGCTTCCATCTTAAGCACCAAAAAGAAAGAGCAAACCGTCCCATGTGTGGACACTTAGTTCTACACTGGCTGTAGGTCAGCTTCCCAGAACTGCCTTCAAAATGCCCTCTGGCACATTTGTGACACTCCTTCACAGGAAAGAGCCCTGGTTTAAGAGGCCCTAGGACACCACCGGCAGAGGCCACAAGCATGGAAGGCTCTACTGGTGCAGGGCTTTGTGACCAAAAGCTGTATCTCACATAGATTTAAAAAAAAAAAAATTAAAAAGTTTTCAAATCTGAAATTTTAAGATACTATGAAGTAGAATTTTTAGCTGATTAAAAAAATTCCCATCAAATCTTAGTTGTGTTAGAGACCTGGAAGCAAATGCCTGTGTGGTGTATAAAAATATCTGACTGCCAGGAAATGGAGATGTTCCAGCTAAACTCTGACAACAGTTCCTTTACACAGTCAGTGGCTGGGATGGGCCATGAATAACCTGATCTGAGAAGAGCCAAGGAAGAAGCACTGTCCACTGTGGCATGTGCAGGGCAGGGAGCTTTGTCAGGGAAGGTAGCCACGAAAACTGGAATGGCATGGAAACATGGATGGCAGAGTCGGGCCTTCCAGAGGCTTCCTTCCTCACTGCGCTAAAGCTCACATCCCCAGAAGGCACTGGCCTAGGAAGCCAGAGGGCTTGCAGCCATCAGTGACACCGACTTTAAAACTCATGACATCTTCAGCTTGTCTTCCGACCTCTGTGTCGAACGGGTCTTATAGTTACAATGGAATGGGAAGGGCGAGTTGTATATACTTCTCAGTACATCAAACCCGAGGTGCATGCTCAAAAAGCCTGGTGTTCGTCTATCTGTGTATGTGTGCTGTTCATGTGTGCACCCGTGTGCACATGTGCAGGAATGGAGGAGGGAGGGTGTCAGGTGCCCTCTATTGCTCTCTGCCTTATTCCCTTGGGACAGGTCCCTCAGTGAACCTGGAGCTCACTGTTTTCTGGCTAGATTGACAGCAAGTCCCAACAATCTTGCCCCACTTATGCTGGGGTAACTGGCATACAGGGCCACATCTGGCTTTTTATATGGGTGCTGGGGAACCAAGCACAGGTCCTCATGGTTGAAACAGAAAGGGCTCTCTACCCACTGAGCCATCCTACAGCCCACATCTGGTTTTTGTTTGTTTTGTTTTGAGACAGGGTCTCACTACACAGCCTTGGCTAGCCTGGATCTCAGAGAGCTGCCTGTTTCTGCCTCTGGAGTGCTAAGATCAGAAGCGGGGCAAGTTTGGGGGTTCTGTTGCTGATAAAAGTGTACAAGTACAGCGAGCAAAGGTCACCTGCATGGCTCATCTTCCTGCAGAGGTCTCTGTCCTTATTTCTCTAGCACAGTCCCTTAGCCCCCTTGGTCCCAGGCTGCAGATCACACAAGAACTTGCTGGGTCCCTCCAGTGGCCCACCTGCCAGTGGGTACTGTCACCCATCACCCACCACTCACCTTGTAGGGGACCTGCTCCCACTTTTTCCCCCAAGGTACTCTTGAGTAGGGAGAAGTGAGAAATATTTAGATAGAAATATAGAAGGGAGAGAGACAGATAGAAACACAGGATAGCCTTGGGAGGGTCTAGGTCAAAACCCACTGGCCCCTTCTGTCTCTGCTAAAGGGCTTTTAAAGGAATGACAAAGGGTGGAGCAAAAGACCTCCCCCTTGCTAGATCAAAGAATATGGCACGGCACAGGCAAGTGCAGACCCTTCCAAACACCTGGTAACCAAGCACGTGGTCAAGCCATCCCCTTATGCAGCCCTGCTGGGTAAAGCAAGCTCAGATCCCACTGGGAAACCTCTGTGGACCCCAACATCACCTGCCAGACCGCAACTCTGAAGAGGCCAGGCCTCAAGCTGTGATGTCACCTCACCATCCACCACTCCCCCACCAGCCTGCAACTCTGAAGAGGCCAGGCCTCAAACTGGTACTTTGTCCCCGATCCTGAGTCCTGGTGGCTGAGCTGGAATCTGTGCTGTCACCTGAGCTGGACCGAACAAGTGAGCAGGCTCTTATCTTGGGAGCAGAGCAAAGGTGTGGACTGTCCTGTTGCCATGGCCTTTGAGCCAATGAGCTTAGTAAACCAGAATTATCGACACTTTTAAAAGGGTATTGGGGCTGGGGACATGCCTCAGTGGTTAAAAGGGTTGCTCGGCGTGCACAGCACCCTGGATTCCATCCCTAGTATATATACTAGATATAGTGGCTCATGTCTGTTATCCCAGAGCTAGAGGTGGAGGTGGAAGCTTAAGACTGTTGGCTACACAGTGAGGTTGAGGGCAGCCTGAGGTGTGTGACACTGTTTCAACAACATTAAATACGTAAGTAAGTAAATAAATAGGTTATAGTGTTGCATGTGGTTTGACATTCACACAGGGGTCTAGGCAAACCCCTAAACCTCCCATGCATAGCATTCCCACAGCGAAAAATGTAGCTCACCCACCTGGGTACAATCTTTTTAAAGGTTATAATTAGCCTCACATCAATTCAGGTCAGATTTTTGCTGGGAAATGAGTCTGCTGCTGACTGAGGAGGAACATCTGTGGTTTCTGCACGATCTAGAGTCTGCCATGGTGGAGAAGGGGCATGGCTGTGGAGGCCTGGAGCTACAAGGACTGACTTCTACATCCACTCAGCACTGTCAGGAGTGGGCTGTAGTCTTTGACTCCTCAGCGACCCAGGCCTCTGGCCTCCTGTCTGAGCATCAGCAACAGAAACCCTATCACCCCACATGTGTGAGCACGTTTGAGTGTGTTTCTCCTCTGCCCTGGTCCTCTTGGTCACAAGACCTCAACTCTCACCTCACCAACAACATCCCCACCACCCCTAGGCCCAGCCCACTCCAGTGGAACCTGGCTGTGCTCAGTGCAAAGGCCTGCATTCCTGTCTTCCACATGCACTGCTTCTCTAGGTCCATAATGCCAGGCAGGCAGTAGGGACATGGAAAAAGGCCACGTGTGAGCAACTGAGCAACGGAGAGCCTGCTCTGTGGGCTCTGTCACCAGGACCCTCCCCACTGCTGACACTTCCCAGCTTGAGCGCCCGAGTGTGTGGCTGGAGGGAGGGTATGGAGAGGGCAGAGGATGGAAGCTGAGTCACATCCATCTTCCAGCCTGGAAAGGCCACACCAAGGAGAGCAAAGGACTGTTACAGCCTGGCAGGACACATGACGGTGAATCTGGGAATACAGATGCTTTCACCAATTGGGACACTCTGGCAAGGGGCTAGTTCCTTGAGTTAGGGACACTGACCACAGGTGAGCTCCTCCTGCCTTCTCCATGACAACACTGCCACCTTCTGGAGGAGGTCAAAGGTCATGTCTTAGAGCACCTGCCTTGGGGACTGGAATGTTCTACCATTTTCACTGAAGAACTCTGTCCCCAACTGCCTGCACATCGCCACCCTCTATCACATCCACGGTGTCACATCTTTGCTGGCCTGGTCTTTTCTCTCCGTCTTTTCAACTATGATGCTATCTGGTCACTGGACACCTGCCTTCCCGGAGAGAGGAGCTCCATGAGAGCAGGGACTATGGCCCTGAGGGCTGGCTGACAGCGAGGGTGTGGGGGCTAGAAAGTAACTGCTGAACACTGATTTGGGGGTAGGGGTCACGGCATGGACAATGGTGTGGAGCTAGCCTGTGTCCTCTTGATTTTTGAGCTGGCTTGTGCAAGAAGGCCTCACACAGGGGCAGTGCGAGGCAGTGTGACAGGCCACATATGGCATTCTAGCCACATGTGCAATAGAGCTCATCTGGTCAGAGCACGCAGACAGATGTGAGTGGCCGGGCAGAGCCCCTGAGGGGCCACCATGACACAGGGCAGGGCTCCTGTTGGGGCTGGGGCCTGTGGCTAATGGGAAAGAAGGACGCGAGCTTGAGCAAACCCAGCTCAAAAACAAGGAGTAGCCAGCACAGTGTCCCCTCTACCGTTCATCAGAGGGTCAAGGGAGCTGGATCCGAGCCAGAAGAGGCTTGAGAGCACAGACTCAGTGGGAAACAGGAAGGAAGGTCTGGAATAAAATTCAACCAGGCCCTGGCCAATGAACTATGTCAAATCCAGAAACCAACTCAGTAAACTTCCCCCTCCCCCAACCCATCCCCCATCTGCAGCCTCCTCTAGGAAAAGACAGGGCACTGGTCGCTCTGTGAGGACACCCTCTTCACACTGCCCTCATCATACTGCCTGACCCTTCTTCAACCCTGAACCTTGGAGCTAGATCACCTACACCTGGCTCCAAGCTCTGCCACTCTAGCTGTGTGTCAGAGACAATTATGCAACCTTCCCCTGCTTGGCACTAGGGCACAGTCACACCCAAGTCAGAGGAGCTTTCAGGAAAGAACAAGACACAGGTACCACATGCTGCCACCATTGCTATTACTGGTCTCATTGCACCACATCCTCCCATCATGGGATGTGAGGTGGGGTGTCACATTCCTATCAGTCTCTGAGCCCAGGCTGGCCCTACCTCTGGTCACTGGTCTTCTTCAAATCGTGTATGTGTGTGTGTGTGTGTGTGTCTATATATGGCATCTGTCCGTTTGGTGCGTGTGTATGTGGTATATGTGGGCTATGTGTATATGGGGTACATGTAGGGTGTATATGTGGTGTACATGGTGTGTTTATGTAGTATATGTATGTGTGCTGTTTGGTATGTGAATATGGTGTATGTGTGTAGTATATGTATGCATATGGTACATGTGAGTGTGCTGTCTCTGTATGTATTACACACATATGCAAACAGAGACAGGAAGGTGTCAGGTATTCCTCTGAGGAAAGTTCTCTCTTTAAACTTGGAGTTCATGTGTTTTGGCTATGGCTGCAGCCAGCAAACCCCAGCAATCCTCCTGGCTCAGACCGCCACCCCAGCACTGGGATTACAACTGCATGCTGATCACAGCCAGCTTAAGTACGTGCTGGGATCCAAACTCAGGTCCTCATGGCTGTGCATGCAGCAAGCACTCTTATCCACCACGCCCTCCCCTCTTTCTTGAGACAAGGTCTCACTGTAGCCCAAGCTGGCTTGAACTCAGGTTGATACCCCTGCCTCAGCTTGAGTGTTGGGTTAAGCATGAGCCACAACACCCAGTCAGTTATCTGCTCATTCATTTCAGATCTGAACCCTTGCAAGCTGTAGCCCTGGAATGCCTGCTCAGGCAGCTGCCGCCCACAGGCTGTCCTGGCAACAGGTGGGCAGGCACTTCTCTGGAATGTGAATACACACACCCTGAGAGAGAGTTTGCTTCTAAATGTTTGTTTTATCCCTTGGAGGAGCGTCCATTTTTTCACGCCTCCTCCTCTCCCCCCATAGGGGCTCCCTGCTCCTGAGCCTACAGCCTGGGAATGCAGAACCCTTTGGCCTCTGGGAGCTGCTCAGCTTGATCACCTCCAGTGGCTGCCTTTGGAGTGAGGCTGACCCACATCAGAGACAGACAACAGCCACAGGCTGGCCCTTCTCCAGAGAGGATTAGAGGAAAGAGTGGCCGGCCAGCAGCTGGCAGCTTTGCCTGACAAGCCTTCTGAAAAAGGTCACATGCCTCACGACAGTACAGGGGTCCACCTCTCCCACATGCTATTCCCCATCAACACCCCCAGACAGTCCACTGTGGAGGCTCCACACCCCCTTCTCCCAGCCCACACTCCCTGAAGCAGGGAGGAAAACTTACCCAACCTGGGCCTGCTGGCCTCGTGCGGGGGTCAGGGGTGGGGGGTGGGGAATGGGGGTGGGGACGTTGAAGCAAGAGGCAACAAGAGAGGAATCAGTCCTTCAGCAAGGGATTACTTACAACTGCCTTGCATTCAGTGCTTCAGCTTTGGGTCTTTGTTGTTGTTTTGTTTACTTTTTTAATGTATTTGATTGTGTGTATGTGAATATTTCTTCTGCATGTTATGTCTGTGTACCACAGGCATGCCTAGTGCCTGTGGAGGTCAGAAGAGGGAAATGGATCCCCTGGAACTGCAGTTAGGATGGTTGTGAGCACCATGTGGGTGCTGGGAATGGAATCCGGGTCCTCTGCAAGAGCAAATGCTCTAAATCACTGAGTCATCTTTCCAGCCCAGAATTCAGTGGGGTTTTTTGGTTTTGTTGTTGGTTTCTCTAAGACAGGGTCTCACTATGTAGCCTTGGTTGACCTAGAACTCTCTCTGTAGACAAGGCAGGCGGTTTCTGATCTGCCTGCCTCCGTCTCCAGAGCGCTGAGATTAAAGGCATGCACCATCATGCCCAGCAAACTCAGTGTTTTTGTTTTTTGTTTTCAATAGTACTAGGCTGAGTTCTGGTTACTCAGTTCTCTTCCACACTGAGAACAAGCAGATCAGTGTGCAGCCTCTAGGGCTGAGCTTTGGAGCCTCTCTAAAATGAAAGCTAGCTAATATCCCATCTAGTACTGAGCACATGGCTGCAGAATCCTGAACCCCAACAGCCCCACAGACTTTTGGGAGCAGGCTGCCTAAACAAAGATGGATGCAGGTGCCCATTCCCTAAGATGCTGTCAGTAGAAGTTTCACTTCAGTCCAGGATCAGAAGGTGGCAAAGCCCAACCAATAAATGCCATTCACAGATGTGCAGGGAGCAGGCAACCCACCCTGGTGCATACACAACAGAGTGTGCATGGGGCTCAAGACAAGCACACAAGAGGCCCCAGGCCAGCTGCCTGTCCACACGGGGAAGGCTACACAAACAGCATCAAACTCAGCCAGAGGACACGTCCACAGCAGTGGAAAAGAACAAAGGCCAGTTCTACAAAGCTGGACGGCCTCCCTGACACACGGAGCGAGAGCCAGGCACCAGAGACTTGCACCGCCATGCACCAGATGCTCAAACCAGGCAGATGACTCCCAGGTACTGAGCTGTGAGCTGTTCTTACCTGGGAGGGTAAATGACCACAAGGGGGCCCAGGGGAGAATGGGGTACCTGAGACAATGTCCAAAGTTCTATGTGATAGCAGCAGGGAGTAGACATGGCTGTGGGAAGGGCAGAGGACAGTGCAGAGCAGACACTCTAGACACTGAACTGGTACCTAGGGCGGCTACAGAGGGAAGGAGAGGAGCCGAGGAGCAGGGTGAACACAGGCATGGAGGTGGGACAGCAGGGACAGCAGCAGTTCAAAAAGCAGCTTCTCAAGCAAGCAGGGCTCAGGGGGCCACTAGAGGGGGGTCTGAGACACCCAGGCTTTACTGCCCATGGGAAAGCCCTGGAGGCTCCAGAGGAAGCGAGCTGACCAAAGCAGGGATTTAAACTCAGCCAACAGCAGTTGGGGAGCTGGAGGTCCTATTTCCTAAGGAACCCTACACCCTCCTCAGACCCTTTGGTGAAAACTAGGTGTGTATTTTTACTGGATGAGGTCGGGGGGCCTAAGTGAGGCTGGCTGCCCATGAAGGGTGGCCTGGGTCTCCCCTTTTATGTACTCTCTCATGGTAACACTTCTTCTGTAGGCTAATTCCTCATGTAACTTCTGGAGGTTCAGAAACGTACCTTTCAAACAGAGGTGGAGTACACTTCAGTTCACCTAGGGACGAATCTTAGTGTTGAGAAGGACACTTGAGGTGGTGGTGGTCGGGGGGAATGGCAGAGAAAAGCTGAGTTTTCAATAAATAAGAGTGAGGAGATGGTCCTGGGCCCAGACCAGACTCAACCTGCTCAATGCTCTGCCTAGGAACTCGCTTTTCTCGCCTACACATAAACGGGGAGACCCAGGGCTGGGGGTGCAGCTCAGCGGCAGAGCCCTTGCCTAGCAATGCACAGGCTCCAGGGTCCAACCCTAGCATTGCCAAAAAGGAAGAAGACTGTCGTCCCTTCCCAGCTCCAGCTCTGATGGCCTGACGGGCAGCTATAACTGATGTCTCTGGATGAAGGTACCAGTATGCAGCGGAGTATCAGGTGGGCCTGGTAGAGAGGAGTGGGACAGAGAACCGAGGGTCTCGAGCTTCCAGTCTAGCCTCCCCAAGTGAGAGAAAAGCACCTCTTGTCACACCTCCTGCCAAAGCTGTGGGGACATCACCGTCATGTGAACACTCACAGGACATGACATTCACCCTCCCTACTCCCGGCCCGTCACTACCTGTTACATAACTCATGTGCCCAACAGCCACCCTCCTAAGCATCGCTCTCCAGCCAGCCAGTCCTGGAGGATGGGGGCCGTCTCAGGCAGGAATCCAAGTGTCCTCCCCGAGAATGAGGGCAACCGAGGATGTGTTACCAGCAGGACGGGGCTTCCTCCTCTTCCCTAAAACAGGCCCAGCTACTAGAAAGCGTGGATGAAAGGAAAAGTCTCCTGCCCCCAGCTGAGTGAGAGAGCCAGGCAGTGCACCTGTCTCCACACACGGGCCCTCACCCGACAGAGACATCCAGGACCTCCAAAGACCATGGTCCCTAACTGCTCTGTGGCTGCTTCACAGAGCAAAGATTCAGCTGAGGCAAATCCCGACTGTCACATTCCTGCTCCCCTAAACCACACTGTAACACTCATGCATCATGCAATGCCTTCCTGGGGGTTAGGCAGAACCCCAAACCATGCAAGAAGGCTCACTCCACCTCAGTGCTATGTCAGCTGCCTGTGTCCCAGGCCTCTGGGTGTGCTCCGCATGGCCCCACCATCCGAAGGTCCTCCCTTCCTCTCCAACTGCCATGACCCACTATCTACCGTTGTGGCTCAACTGTTCACCAGCCCACCCTAGGCAGAGCAGACTGCTGCTGCCTCCTGGGTGCCCACAGATCAACCAGGACCCTCATTATACATTTTCCACCTCTAGCAACTTGGTATTCCAGGCTTTCCCAGGAGGCTGCAAGCTATCTGGGGGACAGCAACATTGGTGGACACTCAGGGCAGGCCAGGAAGAGTCAGAAGGCCTGGTACTTCCTTCCTAGGACCACAGGCAATTCACCCTCTGAGTCTCAGCCTCTCCATCCACAGAATAAGATTAATGATTCCCAGGGCCAAGGCCACTGGGAAGAGGAATTTACAAAGCCCTACACAAATCATGTTGAGGATGGAATTAGGGTAATTACATGGCAATATTAACTATATAAAAATGACCACACACACCCCTTTGCTAACACCCATCACAGTGCTGTGCAGACACCCACAGTGGGTGCTGCTGGGATCCTCCACTTACTGCTCACAGGAGATAAACAGATGCAAACCAGCAAACCAGAGGCTACAGCACGCCTTCAGAGCTCTTCTGTAAATGACCATGGGCCTTGGAGAACAGCTGCGCCGGAAGTCCTCAGCCATTTGCCACAGGACAGGGCCCTTCTGGGGATCTTGCCCATAGGTGTTCACCAGAGGAAAAATGCAGGTGCTGTATCCTCAGGGTGGGGAAGCCATTTGATCTGAAAATTCCTTTCAGAGTGACAGATGCAATCAGCTCAGTGAGGAGGGGAAAGAGGAGAAGAGCCATCTTGGAACAGGCCAGGACACCAGCGTGAAGGATGACACCAGCGTGAAGGACTTGTGAAACCGAGTCTTCACAAGATCACTGTTCAGACTTCAGGTTGTGACAGAAACAACAGGTGTAGGTACACCCTTCTTCACAACCATGTAACCTGTCAATCCTCCAAACTGTGTGTCCCTTATCCCAGTGACCAGGCTTTTTGACCTGGGAACCTACCTGGCACAGGGAGGTGGGCAGAGGGCTAAGAACCCACTGTGAAGTAAAGTTTAGGACTAGCAAGTGGTCTGCCCAAGGTCACGCCAGTTTCTAGCTCTGCCGATGCCCTGTCCATCATTCAGGCCACAGCACTGGCCAGGATGGTGGCTGGAGACCTCATCTTTCCCACAGAACTGCAAGCAAGGCACCAGGACCATCGCTCTTCTCTACCTGTGGCCAACTTTCTAACAACCTAGGCAAATGCTTGCGACACCACACTTAGTAAACAGTGAGGCAGTGTAAGCGCCTACCTAGAGTGAATACCAAACTCAACGGCAATTCCTTCTTTTATGGGGAGTGTGGAGGGTTAAACAGGGTGGCTTTAATCATCAGGAGCTACTCCACCAGCACAGTAGGGCACAGGCTACAGCACCAGATTCACATGCAGACCTTCTCGCCAGGTCGGTGTTTTTATCTTTGTGTGCGACTCGAACACACAGGAGAGCTGGAAGTGACGCGGGTCAGGCACAAAGGCTTTCTGGGTGGGATCTTCCCCCTCCGGTTTCCACTCCAGAGAAGGAAAAGGGGGTGTCTGCTGGGCTTCCTGCCTTCTCGCCAGCCTGAGACCTCCCTCACCCCTGTAGGTAGATACTGGGCACTGCCGGCCCCGATGATGCAACCTCAGTCCTAACAGACAGACCTTTTCTGAGCTGGACACGGTGGTACATACTAGCACTCAGAAGGTGAGGGCAAGATCAGGAGCTGAGCCAGCCTGGGCTACATCACACCTTGCCTCAAACAAACAAACTAGGTGTGGTGGAGCACACCTTTAATCCCAGCACTTGGGAGGCAGAAACAGGTAGATCTCTATGAGTTCAAGCCCAGCCTAATCATGTAGAGAGTTACAGGCCAGTCAGGGTTATGCAGACAGACTGGTCTCGAAAAAACAAAACAAAACAAATAAACAAAAACCAAAAACACTGCCAGTGATTTCTCAGTGTTGGGCAAGACATATATCCCACAGTCCATACAGCAGAAACAGCACAGGAGGATTCAGGATTCAGGACAAAACCTAAAACCAGGGGCCCACCCAGACCCCTCCATGATGCTCCCAACTCCACTTCTTTCCTTTCTGGTCTCTGTGAGGCAGAAATCACCTTCAGTGAACATTAATGACAGTCCTGCTAGGTACTTATTTATAAGGTTATGCCGATTTGTAGGGCCACGGGGTTGGTTTTATGACATCGATTCAGACCATTGTACAAGCTGCTCCCTCTGCCCGAAGCTTACTTTCTCCACCTTCCCACACAGTGACATCCTAACTGTCACCTCATCAGAAAAGCCCCTGCCCAAGCAGGAATATACCCTCAAGGCATCCAGGACAATTACAACTGCCCTGTAGCTGGTGTCTCTCTCCCCAGCTGGACGCAGCTCCCCACAAACTGCCTGACACACAGGATACCTGAAGAAATTAAACAGCCTGCAAGCAAACAGCAAAAGCTGGTAAGAACAGGAAAGACAGCTTGGTTGGAAAAGTCCTAGCCACATAAGCCTGAGGATCTGAGTTCGAGCCCCAGTACCTACGTAAAACACTTGTTATTCTAGACTGGAGAGGCAGGGACAGGCAAGTCCCTGGGGGCTCCCTGCCAGCCTGCCTAACCTGATTGGAGAGCCCCAGGTCCTAGGGAGAGACCTGTGGTAAAAACCAAGGTGGATGAGGAGCAACACTCAAGGCTGACCTCTAGCTCTCATGTACATGCCGGGCACTGATGCAAACACTGGGTCATGATGTCCTATAATGCCAATCTTTCGGCACCTGTACTCTACAGATGAGGCGAACTGCAGCTCCTGTCCTTCCCCAGGCTGGCCTTGACCTCATCCTCCTGCCTCAACCTTCCAAGTAGTAGGATTACATAATGTGCAACAATACTACCACCTTAACTTTATCTTTTATCTAATTTATTGCTTTATAGTTTGAGACAAACCATCATCTCAATAAAACACAGTCTCACTCTGCCAGCCTGGCTGTCCTGGAACTTGCTATGTAGACCAGGCTGGCTGAGAACTTAGAGATCCATCTGCTTTGCCTCTGCCTCCAGAGTGCTGGGATTAAAGGTGTGCGCCACCATGCCTGGCTACCTTTATTTTAAAAACCATGAGTTACACCTGGTAAGAAACGTGCCCAAGGACACAGTGCTAATAAAAGCAGGGATTTGACCTGTGATTCCTAATTCCCTTTCCAGGTCACCAGAACTGCTCCGCTCACTAGCTCCCTCTCTCCTGCTCTCACTGACCATTTCCAAGGCACTTATGAAGTCTCTAATTTTAAACTCTAGTTTTATTATTACGTGTGTGTGTGTGTGTGTGTGTGTGTGTGTGTGTGAAGGTGGACACAGGAATGCCACAGCACACATGTATGTAGATGTCAGAGGACAACTTTCAGGAGCTGGTTCTCTCTGTCCACCACAGGCCCTGGGGATCAAAGTCGGGTCACCAGGCCTGCACAGCAAGTGCTTTTACCCACTGGGCCATCGCGCTGGCCCAGATTCCTCAACTCTCAACTGCCTACCCTAGGGCACTCAACTGGGCATTCTCCCCCAACTCTCATGGTCACATCCCCAGCCCATTAGCCCCCACCTCCTCACACAGCTGTGTTTCAGCAGTAGTCTGCAAAGACCCCCTAGTGGAGTATGTAAATAGAGAAGGGATGGTGTCTAATTCTTCATCAAATGCCAGCCCGCCCAGCCCCTGACAAAGTAGAGCAGGCATGTCTTCACAGAGCTCAGAGAAAAGCCTGCAGCTACATCCAGCTTGCCTGGCCCCAATACTGGCTCTATCCACTGCTCCTTTCTGCCTGTGTTCATAGAGCTGAGTGCTCCAAGCATGGACGGTGGGAGACAGACCACACCTCCCAAGGATACTTGAGATCTGTGACATGAGAAGCTATGACCCCAGGAGACCTAGGAGAATCGGGAGTTCAATCCTTAAGAAAACAAGTCCAGGGCTGGCTCAGTGGGTAAAGTGCCTCCCTGGCATGTGCCTCCCTACATACACTGCACAGGTGGGCATGCCTGTGATCCTAGGCATTGGGAGGTAAAGGCAGGAGGATCAGAAGTTCAAGGTTATCCTCAGCCACATAGTGAATTCAAGTTCTGCCTGAAATACAAGAGACCCTGCTTAAAAAAACAACCAACCAACCCAAACAAAACAACAAGTTTTTGTTCCGGGGAGCCGAGTGACAGAGACCAGAAGAGGCCAGCAGGAGAGCAGGCGACACTATAAGGGAGGGTCCAGAGGCCTGGCCTGGGGCACAGAACCTTCAGCCCCGAAGATGCCAAAGAAAAACAGAAGCAAAGACTAAAGAGAAACCAGGGACCCAAGGGGCAGCCAACAGGAAGGAGGCAGGTCATCTTGGAGTTATTTGCCAGAATGAAGGAAGCAAGATGCAGGCTGACGATATGGCCTCATGATACAGGGCTATGCATGTCACTTCCTCTCAAACTTTCGAAGGCTCTTTGTTGACCACACCAGGATCAAATCAAAACCCTCTGAGAGGGGAAGCATGACAGGCCTCCACATCTGCGCAGGGCTCCTGCCTGCTACCTAGAGCTCTCCTCTTCCTCCTCAGTACCGAACCCCCAGTCCTCCAGGACCAGGAAGGCATTCAGCACACCCCATGTCAGAGGGACAGAACAAAGCTCACCTGTGATCTGAAAGGCGAGCCCCACCTCACCCGCTGGACGATGAAAAGATAATTCACGAGAGCACTTGGAACTGGGCCTGGCACACAGTAAGTGCTCAGGAAACAAGTCGTTGTTCCTCTTCCTCTGGGCCCTTCAGAGCCCTCTTCCTACCACAGGTAGAGCACTGTCTCAAATGTATTAGTTACATGCTGGGCTACCTCAGCCAACCACAGCCTTGGACAGGAGGGCAACCCAGGACTCTGGCCTCACTTCCCTGATGGCCAGCAAATTCAGGGCACACAGGAGATATTCAGGAGGTATCTACTGCCCCCCAAAAGCCTCAGCCAAGGTCCTGGGGCAGACCCCACACAGAACTCTGAGAGCCCAGCTCCAGGCCTCCCAGCACTCACACCAAATCCCCAGTCTCATTTGCTGCTACTCACTTTCAAAACAATAAAGGGCTGTACCTGCCTTGCCTAGCAGTTTCTACTCCAGGGAACGGAGAGAGAGAAATGAGCACAACAGGGACTGGAAATAGCACTGAGCCCCTCTTGGGGAGAGGACTGGGCAGGCCAGCCAGCAAACAGGAGCAAAACCTCAAAGACCGAACGGGAGGGAGCTGAGGACATAGCTCGGTGGCACACTGCCTTCCTGGAGTGCCTGAGCCCTGATTCAGGCACAGGACTTTTAAAAGAGAGAGAGAAAGGGAGAAAGCAACCCCTAGACAAGAGTCCAGGTCCACAGAACTCAGCCAATGCCCTGAACTAGGACAAGCTGCTTACTCACATCCTTCCCATCTAGAAGCTCTTCTAGTCTTTCCTAGTACAACCCACTACCCTGGGAACAACTTAGAACCCATCCCCCCAGGACTGCAAAAGGGCACCCAGGTCAGCCCCTGGGAGATATTTAGAGCCTCTCTGCTCACACCGGCCAATGGAGTCACCATCTATGTCCACCTCCCCGACAGACTGGGAGCCTCTAGAGGCAGGTAGCAGGTCCTGTCCCTTCGTCTTCTACCCCAGGGACTGCAAGGAGAGTGTATGAGCATAGCAGGACTGGAGACAGCCCTGAGGCCGGCACACAGTAGATGCTCAGTAAGTTACAAGGCGACTTGACAAGACAGTCCCTGACTCAAGGATGACGGAGTCCACCAGAGCCTACTTGTATCACACTGACAAGTGAGTCACTAATCCCCTCGCTGCCTCAGTTTCCTCATCCAACAACTATGCACAATACTTTGCTCACACGGCTGCTGTGAGAACCAACCGGGAAAATAGACATGGGAAGCAAAACACCCCTGAGGAATGTCAGTCACCCAGCTTGGGCTCAACTGTCCCTTTGTGCTGAAGTCTTTTTTGCTGGCCGGCTCCCCCTCCCCATACCCAGCACTAAACCCACCTCTGCACTCCTCTGCCTTTGTCTTGTGCTTCTGGAAACCCTGTAGTTACTTGTGTCCAAGTCTGATTCTACCCAACCACCTGAGAGTTCCCAGATGCCTGGATCATCACATCTGTGTCCTGGTGAACACCAGCCCGACTTCTGGGGCTCCCACACCCTTCCAACTCTGGCACAACACAGAACTCTCAAGATGTTCAGACGTGTAGCGCCCAAGAGCCCACCAAACTTGTTGACATGGGAAAGGATGCTGCAAACAGACTGTCAAGAAAGCCAGACCTCAGCTGTGGTGGCACACACCTTTGATCCCAGGTCTCAGGAGGCAGGAGGCAGAGGCAGGTGGATTTCTTAGTTTAAAGCCAGCCTGGTCTACAGAGTGAGTTCCAGGGCAGCCAGGGCTACACAGAGAAACCCTGTCTTTAGAAACAAAACGAACAAAAGAAAAAAGAAATCCGGACCTCCAAGACCTGCACTTCTGATGCTGCTCCGGCTGCTGAATGTGTGTGTGTGTGTGTGTGTGTGTGTGTGTGTGTGTGTGTGTGTGTGTGTTGGCGGAGTCTGCAGCATTAGCCTCCAGGGCACAGATTGCTACTTCTCTCCTTACATACAGCACCTGGCAGTCAGATGAATAATACATGGCCCTTCACCTCACACAGAGGTATCAGGCAGGCAGACACCTGCTTTGCCCCACCACGGCCTGCAAGGGAGGGAAGGATGAGATGCCCCGGCCTCATACAGTCCCCCAGAAAGGATACAGACTAGAAACCCGGGCCCATTCCCCAGACTCTCTTGCATTGCCACTGCCGGGAGCCCCTTAGAAGTGGAGTCTCATCCAAGCAAGGTGTCCAAGGGCGTGCCCAGGAAAACAGGCACAACACACAAGTCGGATGCACACTCTCAAAACCATCTCCAGGGTTCCTTTGAACACCAACATCCTGAGGGCCCCGCATTCCTATCTGTCCCCCTCCAAATCTACTGACCTGTGTGCAAGGCGCTCACACTCCCCCACGTACGCTTGTACCGCCTCGAGGGCCGACTACCTGGCCAGGTCAAGGCCACCGCACCGGGGACCGACGCCTCCCCGCCCCGTTCCGCCGTGCCAGGCTGGATGCAGCACACCCACCGCGGCGCATACAGTCCCACCGGTAAGGGGCTGGGCCCCGCGCCGCGCACCCCTGCTCCCCCACGGGCAGGTCCGGTTACTCTCAGGGCCCCGCCACGTTGGCGGAGCGGGCACACCCACGGGCCCCGCGGGGGCCTGTGCGTCCCTTCCTCCCCGCGGGGAGCCCCCAGCGTGGGGCTCTCCCCGAGACGCAGCCCTCGCCGGGTCCCCGCTCATCCCGCGCATCCCGCCGCCCGGGTACCTCAGGAGCCCATGGCGCTGGCGACTGCGGGCGGAGCAGGCGGCGCCGCAGCCCGGTACCTCCGCCGCCGCTGGCGCGTCCCGAGCCCCGCCGACTGCCGCCGCGGCGCGCCTGCGCACTGGGAGCGCCGCTGGCGGGGGCGGGGCCGGAGCGCGCGGCTGAGGTCACTCGCCGAGCCTTAAAGGGGCCGCGCGCGCGCTGCGAAGCCGCGTGAGCGAACCTCCGGTCGGGAGGACGGCTCTGTCCTCTCGCAGCTCGCAAACGCACTGGGAGAGACCTAAGGCCCAGATTTCCGAGTCCCACCCACCACAGCCCTGGGATGCACAGACTGACCCGCTGGGTACAGACTCTGCCCTGGACACCCGCGGGATGGCGAGCGCTTCAATTCTCTGAAGCCTTTTTCTGCGCCTACGCTGAAGGTGAAAGGAGATCTAGTGGCCGTTTGCGACGTGTAGGGTGGGTGTGGGACTATGGAACGGACTTCCACGGAGCGTTTTGTGCAGTTATGCAAAATGAAACTGCAAAGCACCAAAAGAGGCTTTTTTTTTTTTCCCCACTGCATCCAGCTCCCGTGGGTCCTGCCCCACCTCGTTCCAAGCCGCCTAAAGTAACTGAATTCTGCAAGTGTCGTTCCAGTCCCCTACCCCATTTTGATTTGCGCGGTCCCCACGTTTTGCTCAGTTAACTGAAATGCGTAATATGCAACCAAGTTTATTTTTATCTCCAGCTCCAACTGTCTACCGACGCCTCTTTCTTAGAGGGCTCAGTCGCCTCCCCTTCCACGCCCGTTTTCTAACAGCATTTCCCCCATCCTTGCTTCCAGGTCAGAAGGTCTGGAGTCATCCCTGAATCCCCCCTATCCACTTGGGCAGGACATCCTGTATCCTAGACTCTGACCTCCTCCACCCCACCCTACTGCAGCCATGTGATCCAGGCTCTGCCCAGGTATTGTGAACTAAGACAGCCCCGGATTCTCCAACCTTGTCCTCTGCCAGTCTGTGTCAATGTGGAAATCAGAAGGATTCCTTTAAAGCCTGGATCTAAACTGTTTAATCCCAGCACTCCAGAGGCAGAGGCAGGCAGATCTCTGTGAGTTTGAGGCCAGCCTGGTCTACAGAGGGAATTCCAGGACAGCCAAGGCTACACAGAGAAACCCTGTCGCGAAAAAACAAAGAAAAAAACAAGCAAACAAAACAAAAAACAGCTGAGGAGCGCTTGATTAGCATTCATTAGACCTTGGGTTTGATTTGCTTCACCACGACAATAAAATAAAATAGATTAAATAAATAAATAAATAAAACCCAAGTTAAACTATAGCACTTTGCTCAAAACCCTCCACTAGTTCCTCACTAAATTCCAAATAGAAGCCAACATCTTCTGATGTTCCCCAGGCACGCTGACCTCATCTCCTCCTGTCCCAGGACACAGGCCTCTTGCTGTCCCTACAGCCAGGTGAAGGCATTCAGCTTCCATGCCTTTGCACCTGCTGGGATCTCAGTTTCCCCAGACATGCCTTGCCTTCAAAGGCTTGCTCTGCTGTCTACACTAGGGCAGCCGAGGAGGCGGTGTTGTTCTGAGACAAGGGTCTACCGGAAGATTGCTGAGCCCCTCCCATGCGCTCCACATTCATGGAGTCTCCTATAAGCACATCGTTTTTATACTTTATTCTTCATCTTCTTCCAGGAGAAGATAAGTTGACTGTTGCATTAACATTTTCTCTGGGGATGTGAACAAACACCCAGCTCTGAGGAGGAGAGCGCCCACAACAGACCAACAATCCCACACAAGTCTCCCTCCATAAACCCGCCCGTGAGTTTATTGGGCTTACTTATGGCCACATGGGTGAGGGGTGACTGACAGCTGTCATATGTCAATCTCCCACTGCTGCATGTGGCCTCTGGGAGTGTTGGAGTATTTAGGAGGGGGACTCCTATGGAGCTATGAGGAGGTCATTGCTGTGCTGGATTGGGACCTTTTGGTGGAATGGCTCTTTTTTTTTTTTTCTTCAATCACTCATGCATCTGTAAGCAACCCTTCACTCTTGCTCCTAAAGGCAGCTGTAATAAATTCCCTGGTTCACCAGTTAGAATGGGCAGAATCATTCCTTCATTCTGTGGCTGGTGTCTTACCTGGGACGAGTAGATGTTCACATCTCCCCAGGAAAAATGCATGCAGCCAGGACAAAGATGTCTGACCTTTTGTTTCCTGACATAAACCAGTACTCAGCATTGGGGTTGGCGTGGCAAACATGTGCAGAAAATACCTGTGACATGTACAGCTATCATAGCTAGGTCCGAAGGGGAAAACCCCGTGCCGGACACACGGCGGCGGCGGCAGCTCAGGGGTAATGGTGCTTGACAACCTGAGTTTGACCCCTAGGACCTACATGATTGAAGGAAAAAAACAGCTCCTACAAGTTGTCCTCGGACCTGTGTGCACACACAGTGACACACACACACACACACACACACACACACTCACACTAAATAAATAATTTTTTTTCCCAAAGGGGGGGGAAAGCCAGGAATAGTAGCACACACCTTTAATTGCATCACTGGGGAAGCGGAAACAAGTGGATCTCTGTGAGTCGACACCAGACTGGTTGTAGCAAGTTCTAGACCAGCCTCGGCTATGTAAGGGGTGAGACAGTCGTTCAAAAAAAATAAATAAGCCGGGCAGTGGTGGCGCACACCTTTAATCTGAGCACTTGAGAAGCAGAGGCAGGTGGACTTCTTAGTTCAAAGCCAGCCTGGTTTACAGAGTGAGTTCTAGGACAGCCAGGGCTACACAGAGAAACCCTGTCTCGAAAATCCAAGAGATTAATAAATAAATAATCAGAAAGAAAGAATGACGTCTTCCCAACCCAGGTCTAAAATCCCCATTTGTTCACAGCTTCCTGGTTCCCCCTCCAGACTTGCTACCCACCTAGGGCAAAGTCCTTGCCCCCAACTGTCACCATATCTACCCCACTGACAAACCAGACTGACAGCCCCTGCCCCTTTCCAGAGCTTGTTAATTCCTGCACCCCAGGGGTGCTCATGGCTCTCAACTTACAGAAGTCTTATCTGGCAGGGGCACAGGCAGGTGGTGGGTATTTTAGGCACCAGTTGCCAGAAAAGGCCCCCCAAACAGAAAGTCACCTGACCTGGTAACAGCTTTTGGCAGGTGGCACGCGGAGGCGGGGCAGGGCTGGTTGCTCCTCTTTGGGAGAAAAGCTCCACTTAGGCTGTCTAACAAGAAGCTTGAGGGCCAGCTTTCTCTCCACGTCTGCGGTCACCACCCTGCTTCAGCCTGCTTCAACCTCTAGGCCATTCTCCTCTACACCTGCCCATCAATGACGGAGGGACGTCTTTTCCCACCCGCAGCTCCACCCCCTTTCTATTCTGGGAACCACCAGCTTCCCTCGGGGGACCACAGCAGGTACCGTCTTCTTGTTCCTTTCCGTCCTTATTTGTTTTCTTATTCTGCGGCAGTGACTAGAACCCAGGGCCTCGGCATGCAGGGCACACTGCTGTACCGCTGAGCCATGCCACAGCCGTTTTGTCTTTGGGCCGCACTCTATTGCTCAGTTTAGCCTGGAATTTACTACGTAGTCCACCCACACTGGGCTCTAATTTAGGGTGATGCTCTTTCCTTAGCCTCCCAGGGTTACAGACCGCTCCCTGTACTTCTTTAATTCATTTTTCCCTAAGGAAACCTCAGAAACAACCTGGCAGCCACTGAAGAGAGGTTAAAGAAGCTGAGTGATCCACACAATGGCATTGAATGTAGATATTAAAACAGCCTCAAAGGCGCAAAGCTACACAGGGAAACCCTGTCTTGAAAAACCAAAACCAAAACCAAAACAAAAAACAAAAAAAAAACCAGCCTCTATTTTTTTTTTTTTCCGAAACAGGATTTCTCTGTGTAGCCCTGGCTGTTTAGGAAATTGTAGACCAGGCTGGTTTTGAACTCACAGAGTTCCATCTGCCTCTGCCTCTTGAGTGCTGGGATTAAAGACATGCACCATCACACGCTGCTGGGATAACAGCCTCATTATTATTATTATTTATTATTATTATTATTATTATTATTATTATTATTATTATTATTATGTGTATGGGTATCTTGCCTGCATGTCCATGCCTGGTGTCCTCACAAGGTGTCAGGGCCCCTGGAAATGGAGTTACAGATGGTTGTGAGCTGCCATGTGGGTGCTGGGAATCGAACTCAGGTCCTCTAAAAATAGCACCCAGTGCTCTTAACCACTGAGCCATCTCTCCAACCCCCTTAAAATTGTCTCTTAATGCAGCTGGAGAAAGGCTCAGTTGTTAAAAGCATGTACCACTCTTGCAGAGAACAGGAATTCCGTCCCCAGCACCGATGCTGCGTGTGTGTGTGTGTGTGTGTGCACACATATACAAATTTAGAAGTAATTACACAATCTGAAAACATAGTCTGTCAACATGATTAGGCTTGCTATGAAGGAAATTATTAGGAGTAATATTATATGATAAAGGCTGGAAGAAGTTTGTGGGGCAGCCTGGCTTGAACACTATTTTTAAAAAGTGCTGAAAGGAGGTGAGCAGGAGCTATAGCAGATGGGCTATCAAAGGATCCTCCTAAGTGGCAGAGTTATGAGTAGTGATTTTTTTTTCTAATTTTCCAAAGCATGTAAGATCTTCGAACTTAGCAGAGAGTTATTTCCAGAAGCGATGCGTTATCCCCATCTGTGTTTTCTTCTCATTGTGCATCACAATTCATCTGTCTGCTGGGGAGACAGAGGCTCTCTGCAGGGTGGGGATGCAGGTCCCTTTATCCCTGTAGCCTCCCATCCCCGGCTCAGTAAATAGCAACAGACAAAAAGTCCACCCTGATACTGGATGCCGGGAAGGAGACCAGAGTCCAATGTAAGGTTACCCCTCCTTCCAGCCCACTCCTGGCTTCTGACAGGGAGGTGTGGAGGGAAGAGCAGGGGCCTCTGGCATGCATGCTGATGAGGGGCCCAGCTCCCCCACAGCCTCTGTGTTATCCTCGGGTGTCCAAGTACACTGTAGGAGATCCACCCAGGAGGACCTTTGTTCTCTGAGCCTCAGTTTCCCCACCTGCCAGTATTTTACTGCTGTGTCCAGAGCAGTGGCTGCTGAAACCCCCAACTCAAGCCCTGTCAGAATCAGATCTTCTGGTTGAAGCAGACTGGCATCTAACGCAAAGTAAACTAAACACAGAGGCGGTGGGCTCACTTAGGTTCAAGGTGGAGGATCTGAGGGCTCGTATAGGGTCAATAAAGCCTTGCTTTATTTCTTCTGTCTCTTGCTTGCTCTCCCACTGTGTGTGTGTGTGTGTGTGTGTGTGTGTGTGTGTGTGTGTGTGTGTGTGTGTGTGTTGGCCGCATTCCCAGCTGGCCTTTCACCCCACTGACTGAAAGTGCACCTCTTTCCCAAGAATTCCAGTCTGTCCCAGGATTGCCTGATTGGCCCAGCTTGTGATAAGGGTCCCATCTCTGAGCCAATCATTGAAGAGAGGAAATGCCATGAGTGAGGAGCCAGGCCTGGATGAAGGGCCCGCCCTGAGAGACAGTAGGTGGGCTGAGCTCTCTGGAGCAATGTGTTAAATACCTGAAGAACGTCTGTATTACAGCTGGAGGGAGAAGGAGCCTCTGGGGAGGGAAGAAACTGCCTGGGGCCGGGGGAGCAGATCAGGAAGTTGAGGCCACTCTCCTAGGATCACCCAGAAAAGAGTGGGGTGGGACTGAAGTGCAACCTCACCCAGAGCAGAGAAACCGTAAGTAGGGCAAAGCCATCGGGATGGGGTGGCTCTTTGGAGGCCTGTAGCCTGTACAGTGGCCAGACCACCTGGTCTGAACCCCAGCTCTGCCCCTGGCAGGTGAAACAACCCTAGGCAAGTCCTGAAGCCCCAAAAACCTCTGCTTCCTCAGCTGTCCCAGAAGCCAGTGCCGCAGTCTAGTTAAATGAAAGAATGCCTGTAACATCAGCACGTGAGAAGTAGAGGCAGAAGGATCAGAAACTCAAATCCAGCTTCTCAAAAACCTGAAAAGAGAAAAGATGCATGCAGCAGCTCACACCTGTGTTCACACACTTACAGGTTGAAGCAGGAGGATTGTCACAAGTTTGAAGCCAGTCTAGGCTACATGGGGAGTTCAGGTTACCCTTGGCTACAGAGTGAGAGCCTGTCTCAAAAGAGTGGGGCTGGTGGGATGGCTCAGTGGTAAAGGTGCTTGGTGTCCGAGCCTGATAACCTGAGTTGAGTCCGGAGAACCCACACATCAAAGGAGAGGACAGGTTCCTGCAAGTTGTCCTTTGACACGTGTGTGCACACAAAATAAATAAATATAATAAAAATCAGGAAAGAAACACGAGGAGAGGAAAAAAGACAAGACGTGAAGAGTTCAAGGCTAGCCTGGGCTACAGAGTGAGTTTAAGGCTAGCCTGGGCAACTTAATGAGATCTTATCTCAAAGCAAAAAGTAAAGAAAGGTTGGGTCTATAACTCAGTGGTGAGGTTTTCATTTGCTTAGCATGCACAGGGTCATAGGTTCAACTCCCAGTACAGAAAGAAAAGATAAGGGCTGGAGAGACGGCTCAGTGGTTAGGAACACTTGTTGCTCTTGCAAAGGACCAGAGCTCAGTTTCCAGCATCCATGACCACCTGTGACTCTAGTTCCAGAGACTCTGACATCCTCTTTTGGCCTCCACACACACCTGTGTACATGAGACATATACAGACACACACACACACACACACACACACACACACACACACACACACACACAAATATAAATAAATTGTTTTTAACAAAAGGAAAAATGTTATTCATAAAACACACACTGGGTATCTCATTTGTGAGAACTCATGCGTGATTTAAAATGTGTGGGCAGTTTCTTTCTTTAAGATATTTTATGGGCACACCTTTAATCCCAGAGCTCCAGAGGCAGAGGCAGGCAGATCTCTGTGAATTCGAGGTCAGCCTGCTTTGCACAGTGAGTTCCAGGCCAGCCAGGATGCACAGTGAGACATTGTCTCAAACGATACAGTGTAACAGCCCTGGCTGGCCTGGAGCTCACTCTGTAGACCATGCTGGCCTCGAACTCCCAGAGATCTGCTTGCCTCTGCCTCCCCAGTGCTGGGATTAAAGGTGTGTGCCACCACTGCCTGGCTGAAAAAAAAAATTTTAATTATGTTATGAATTATGTGTATGTGTGGGTATGTGCAGTTAGTTGCCTGCAGAGGCCACAGGGGTCAGGTCCTCTGGAACTGTATAGTATAGGCAGCTGTCAGCCGCCTTTTGTGAGTGCTGGGACTCGAACTCAAAAAGGGCATCAGATCCCCTGGAACTGGAGTTACAGATTCACAAAGCTTTGTTAGCTTAGCAAGAAGCAGTGACTGCCACTTGGCAAATGAGAAAACCGAGACACAAGGACTCCGTGTTACTTTGCAGAAGTCACCCTGAGTGGCCCTGCACACAGTCAGCCTAAATGGCTTTTTGTGAAATGAATCTAGGACACTTTCCAAACATCCCCTGAGATGGTGACAATCAGCAAGAGAAAACCCAGGCTACCCTTCTTGTTGAAGTGATGACATTTGTGGTGACATTTAGGACACAGATGGTCATTAGGAAGCAGAACAAGGCTGCTCCTGGGGCAACATCTGGGGACGTGTGAATGAAATCAGTGATGTGAGCCTACATCAGAGACCCAGAGAACTCTGCTTTCTTTGTCTCCCAGCTGCACCCATCCCTGACCCCGCAATGCTGGAGAGGTAAAGCCCTCTGCAAAAGCAGTCAGCACCGACAGACATGCTAACAGAAGTAGGTCCAGGGTCGGACCTTCTACACACACCCCCGGGCTGCAGCTGCGGAGAGGTAGAAATGCGGCCCCTGGGAAAGGAAGCGGATGGCTAATCTTTGTCAGTTTGAAGGGATTAAGAACCTCTGGGTGTGTCTGCAGAAAGCTTTAACTGAAGAGGGCAGCATTGTCCTCCGGACTGAGGGGAGGGAGCCAGCAAGCTGAGTACCAGCATTCATCTCTCTCTGCTTCCTGACTGTGGACACAGTGTAGCCAACCTCTTCCCCTTCCTGATCCCATGATGCCCCACCAGGACAGGCTATTACCCCTACAATATGAGCCCAAATCAAGTTTTCCTTCCTTAAGTTGTGTCTGGGATTTTGTCCCAACAGGAAGAAAAGCAACTAATACAGGAGAGGTCCCCCTTGTAGGTCAGGGCCACCACCTGGGGAGCTGAGGGGCTAGTCCGGAATGCCTGGGTGTCCCAAGTCTAGAGTTGCCTTGATTCGTTAGGCCTTCTGCGTGCCCAGGGTTTGTAAACCTGAATGATTTAACTTCAAAGACCAGGGTGGGGCTCACCGGAATCAAGGATGCTTTGAAGGCGCTGGATGAGAACCCGGGAGGTATAATTACCTAAGCGGCATTCTCCAAAGGGCACGGGGGAGCCAAGCTGCTGCCTACCAGCACCAATGAAAGGGTTTCCAGTGAGGCCTCCTTAAAGGGACAGTGTTCCTCCCTGCAGCCCCAGGGGTGAATCTGTAACATCATCACAACTGCTCTTTGCTGAGCATGGCGTGCCTGGGTGGAAGGCAGTGTACAAAACTGGGATCCCATCCCATCCCACCAGCCTGTGGTGGTGTGCGGGCACACAGCTGTGTGTGACCCTTTCGTTAGAAGAAGAGCCAAGAGGCCGGAGAGATGGCTCAATGTTTAAGAGTCCATTCTGCTCTTCCAGAGGACCTGAGCTTGGTTCTCAGTGTCCTCTCCAGCCTCAGGGAACCTGACACCTCCTTCTGGCCTCCAAGGGCACCTGCATGCACATGTGGTATACACTACCTTTAATACCAGCACTTGGGAGACAGAGGCAAGTGGACTTATGTGAGTTCGAGTTCGAGGCCAGCCTGGTCTACAAAGAGAGTTCCAGGACAGCCAAAGAGGTTATACAGAGAAACTCTGTCTCAAAAAACCAAAAAAAAAAAAAAAAAAAGAGACATTGTCTCAAAAGGAAAGAAAGAAAGAAACAAAGAGTTACACTGTAACTCAGCTCAGTTCCAAGGGATCCAACACCCTGTCTGGCCTCCATAAGCACCTGCATGAACATGTACACATACACCAATGTATACATTAACTTGAAAAAAATTTTTAGAGAGAAAAAGGGTTGGAGGGGATGGCTGTCAATAGTGTCTGTCGCCTGAATGTGAAGACCTGAGTTCCATGGCCAGCACCAAGTCAGGGCTGGCAGCACACACCTATAACACCAGTGCTGGGCAAGTGGAGACTGGCTGGTGTCAGTCTAGCCATCCAGAGAGGTCCGAGTTGAGTGACAGACACAGAAAATAGAGAGCAACAGAGGAAGACACTCAACATCAACTTCTAGCCTCCACGAGTTCATACATCCATGCATGCTAACTGCTTGCATATTTGCATACACACACACACACACACACACACACACACACACACACACACCCGCACACACCTATGCCCACACTCACTTGTTTTGTTTCTTTTGTTTTTAAAGACGATCTGCTTGCAGATAGCAGGAAGTGGAAGAGCCTTCTGGGTTCAGGTCCACATCTGCATAAAATGACCTCAGCCTCCTCAGCTGCCATGGATTGCCTGACTTCTCCCACATGGATTGCACGCACGCGCAAACACACACACACACACACCAATGTCAAGTGAGACTGAACCTCTAGGCCTCTTTTCCACTTGTTTCCCTGCTGGGAACAATGCTTCCCACTCAATGCCGATGAACTTCTCCCATTTCAAGGCCCAGGGCAAGCATCCTTAGGGCATCTCCTCCGGAGGATACACTTTCTCTTCTTCCTTGGGCCCTGCTTGACCTGGGGCCACCCACAGGATTCTCATGCTGTCGATGGAACCCAGGGCCTCATATATTCTGGGCAGCTCTACCACTGAGGCACATCCCAGCCCGCAGCATGTTCCAGTGCGGGATGAACCACTTCCTTACCTGAGTCTTTGCCCTGGACAAGCATGTGCAGGTGGCTACACTAAAGGTTCAGAGACGGGGCTGTGGAGCAGGAACTTGTTTCGTTGCCTTGGTAGACACCAAGAGTATCCACAAAATGGAGACTGAGACACTAGCTATCCTTGCTGGGGTGTCATGGCTCAGCACAGGTGTCCTCTGTGAACTGTATCCATCTACACTGTTTAGTCCCGACAGTTCTTGCAAGTGGACATACATCATTCACCTCACCTTGCACAAGAGGTATCTAAGATGGTGTCCGGGGTCACAGAGTGCGCCACCTGGTTCTCTGGAATCCATCTAGGGGCACCCTGCTCCACCTCCGCCCAGCATACCTCTGACCCACCATTATGTTTGTGGCATGAGTGACAGTGACTCACCAGGTGGCATGGCTGCCCTCAGTCTGAGTAAAACTTCCTGCTGTTTGTTTGGCCTGCATAATTAGCTGTGTGGTGGAGGTGTCCTCTGGCCTCAACTTAATGTCACTTCCCTCCTGGTCAGCCACTGCCCCTTCCCTCGAATGTCCACAGAAGGGGAAGGGACAAGGTTGGGGAGGAGCAGGGTGGCTCGGACAGGGCTGATACTGTTGTAACTTTTTGGGGGTTTAGCTTTTGTGTTTTGGGGAGACAGGGTCTCCTCACCTGCACCTCAGGTTCATACCATGGTGCACCTGTCACCACACACCCTGCTTTGATTAGGGTTGTTGTTTAATAACGTGACTTTCCTATATATAAACACAGCACTTCCAGATAAATTAAGCCAAATTGGGAGGTGGAACAGTAACTCATTAAAATTGATGAGACAGCCACACAATGGCTGATTTCAAGTCACGTTTGAGCTCTGTACTCTGACAACACACCCAGAAACATCCTAAGAACAAGGAAATTTACTTAAATTATTTACTTGATGTATTTTTTTTTTTTTTGAGACAGGGTTTCTCTGTGTAGTTTTGGTGCCAGTCCTGAATCTCACTCTGTAGACCAGGCTGGCCTCGAACTCACAGAGATCCGCCTGGCTCTACCTCCCGAGTGCTGGAATTAAAGGCATGCGCCACTGCCACTGGGCAATATATGTATTCTTAAATATATCTTCAAGGTCTCATTATGAAGCCCTGGCTGGCCTCGAACTCAGAGATCACTTGCCTCTGCCTCCTGAGTGCTGGGATTAAAGACGCCACCATCACCATGGGCTCAGAGGTTGTACTGAATAAGACTCCCAGGTGCTACTTTGAGAACCTTGAGTTCTCAAAGGCCCCTGAATGTACAAGACAACAGGTCACAATGGCCTGTCCACAGCTGCCTCTGAGGCTAATGGCTTCTCTCTGATGTGCTGTCCCTGACAGAAACCCCAAGAGCAAAGAGGTAGACAAAGGACGCCCTACATCACTTTGTCCTTTTCTACTTTATTACTTCAAATTAACAACCACAATAAAGCTCAAAAAAGTCCAATATTTACACAGGAAAAAAGTACAAAATTCCCCCCAAAGTTCTTCAGTAATTTTTTTTTCAGTTTTTTAAATTACAAAGTAATAAAAAGTTTTGCTCTTTAATTAAAAAAAAGAAAGGGAAAAAGAGGTAAATAAATTAGGAAATACACACCGAGGAAACAAACAAAAATAAAATAAAATTAAAAAACCAGGTGTTAACCAGGAAGGGTAAATTCGACACTTAGCCCTGACCCAGGGTCCTACTCAGAAGTCAGGCCCGGGAAGAGGGGTGACCACAGGTGACTGTCGGGACCAGGGAACTAACTGGTAAGTCAGAGCCGACGCCATCTGGGAGCAGACTCCGTGAACTTGTCCTAAGATCAGGTATGGAAGATGGGGTTGCCACACACTGGCATCTGGGAACAGGTGGTGGCAAGGACTCTATGCCCTGAGGGATGCGGAGGTCACTGTCCACCCCACCTTGACTTTAGGGGGATGAGAACAGAAACTTGGCCAGGCAGGCACAGCGGGCCACCTGCTGCTCTGGAAAATACAGGTGTCTCTCACACACACACTCACACACTCGCGCACTCACACACACACACTCACACATGCACACGACATCATGGCCACCACCTCACAGCCCCCTCAAGGTCTCTGCAGAGAGGTGACGGAGGGGGCGGGGGTGAAGGGGGACCAGGATGCTCAGGGGGACTCTGGGAAAGCCCAATACGAAGCTGGCCACTTTCGCTGCCAAGGGGCTGCAGCTGTGTGTGTCTCCTTGGATCCGAGGCTCACGAAATCTCCTGGGACTTGTCTGTGACTGGCCAAACCACTCCCGGATGCGAGCTCTTCGGGCAGCCATTGGAGGTGCCCGGCACGCGGTGGTGGTGGTGGCGGGAACAGGTGGCTGGAGCATGACCAAGTGTGTCATTAGAGGAGTGTTGGCAGCCTTCAGGTTGGGAGCAGTGGACGAGGCAAGGGGACAAGAATCCTCGGTGATAAGGACATCTTGTCTTTTTACCATTGGAAAAATAAATCAAAGAAACAAAATCCATTGTCGACTTTGTGCTGGGTTGTGGTTTTGTTTTTGTTTTTTTCCTTTTTGATCATTTGAGTGGTTGGTTCTTTCTTTCTGTCCTTTGTTTTATTTTGTTTTTAAAGAAAATGCAGTGTAGAAACTAAAAGGAAACAAAGACCACAGGTCAGGGGCCCGGCTGCCTCCGTCTACCCCGACACCAGATCCCCTCTGTGTCTCTCCTGGAGCCCAGAGTCTGGTTTCAGGTCCAGCACACAGTGCTCCACTGTCCCAAGAGGGAGAAGCAACATGCTCCTCTGTCCCGGTGGGCTGAGTGGCCATCCCAGCCACCTCACGGTCTGAACAGACTAGCTGTCTGGGGGAGAATTTCTGCAGAGTTACTCCTGCTGAAGGCCACCTGCTGGGAAGCCAGTCCCTTAAAGGGTGGGCTGCTTGCCGGGGCAGTGGTGGCACAGGCCTTTAATCCCGGCAGAGGCAGAGGTAGGCGGATCTCTGTGAGTTCGAGGCCAGCCTGGGCTACAGAGTGAGTTCTAGGAAAGGTGCAAAGCTACACAGAGAAACCCTGTCTCGGAAAAAAAAAACAACAACCAAAAAACAAAAACAAAACACAACAGGGTGAGCGGCTGCCTGCCGCTACCCCCTTCTCCAGGGAGCCCAGTCAATATGTACCAAAGGAGCCTGTGGCCCCCTCCCCCAAACCAAGCTAATGGGTATTTTACTAGATACTGCCTCCCAAGCCTCAGGCAGTCCAACCCTAACACACCTTGGCCAGAGGGCCTTTCCTGGGTATAAAAGCACCAAGGCCCTTTCTACATTCTGGCCCCCTTTTGGCTTTGCACAAATTAGCTTATGTAACAGCCAGAAGGCAGAATTAGGCCAAAGCCTTGGAAGCCCACGTGTGGCCGGTACCCTGGTCTCTCCAAGGAGCCAAGGGGACAGAAGAAACAGGGCTGAAAACGGGTTCCCTGGAAGTGTTAATGTACAGATTCAGGACGGCTTGTAGGAAGCCACAGCCGGATGGCAGGAAGGGGCGGTCCACGGTGCCACCTACCACTAGTTTCCCTCCCCTTAGGGACCCCAGCAGACACCAGCACTCACCTAAGCAAACACTGGTCCGTGTGGCTCCCCTCATTTCCCGAGGTGGTCAAATGGCACGCTTGTCTTCAAGGGGGCCGGAGAGAGAAGGGGGAAGAATCCAGTCAAGTCCTCAGGCAGCTGGTTACAGTGATTCCCCAAAGCTCTCCCCACCAAGAGCCCCACCCACTACAGCAGAGCACTCAATCTGAAGGCAGGCTGGATGATGATCTCAGGGGTTGGGGGTTGGAAGCTGCCCCTGGCTTTATAGCAAAGCGACAGCTTCAGGCCACACCCAAACTGGAGGCCAAGGATGGTTCAACCCCAGGTCTGGGTCCACAGAGGCTCATCTCCCAAAGGAAGGAGGGGTTAGATCTACCTCCGCCAAGCCCCTTTCCCTCCATTCTGATTCTAAATGCGACCATTAAATGGGGCCACGACACAGGACCTTCCTCCCTCTGGCATCCCTTGCTGTTATCAGTGCTGATGGGAACTCCAGTGGGCTTCCCTATGGCAGGAAGTGCAAGCCACTTGTTCCTGAGGCCCCTGTCGCCTCCCCAGACTGGGTCCTGGTGGTGAGTGCTACCGCTTACTGGGCTGGGTTATTTCTCTGAGCCTCAGTTTCTCAGTTTGCTCAATGAAAGAGGGCTAATTAGCTCCAGGAGGAAAGGGACCACAAAGCCAGACCAACACCAGGAATATCTAGGTCCATTACATCCCAGAGATGCTTGGCAAGAGGTAGCTCACCTGTGAGGCTGAAATCCGGGAGACCTCTTGCCGCCCAGTGAGGTCTGAGGACGAGACGTTGGCAGGCGCACCTCTGTGGAGTCTCATGCTCACCTTCCTCTCCCGGTCGGCCCGTGAGATCGCTCTGGGAGAAGTATTGCCTGGAGGGGAGGGAGGGCAGGGAGCCACCCTCAGTGTGGGCACAAGCAGTCCCCTAACTCCCCTCGGGCCCAGCCCCAGGCCCCAGGCCCCAACTGACCAGCTTGTTGGATGCGAGAGGCTGGGGTGGAAGCCACAGGCTCGGCTGCACTCCGGAGTCGGTTGGCGGTAGTCCCCGTAGGGGGGCCAGGGGGCAGGGCTCTGGTCGCAGACCCTCGCAACTGCCCCATCCTCTCTTCCCGTTCGTGTTCTCGCCGCTCCCGGTCTACATCCTCGGGATTCCGGGCTGCACCCTGTAAGGACACGAGAGAAGATCTGAGTCAGCCCTGTAAGGATGTTGCGTTGCAACCCAGAACCCTAGCAGGGCAGAGGAGTAAGGGGGAGAGGTGTGTGGACAGCTCAGAAAACTAGTTTCACCTTCTTTCCCATACTCCCCAGAAGGCGGGAGCTTACCCTCGACCACAGCACCCAGGGACCAAGCCACCCAACACCTAGAAGAGGGAACTGCAGAGGAGAAGCAGAGAGCTCAGCCTGACCAGGCTGGTATCTACAGGACAACCAAGGGTACCTCTTGGTCCTTCCAACTTGGCCCCCTCTGTGTTCCCAATCAAGCAGGAAGGGCATTCAGAGGCCCAACTAGATGACAGACAGGCCATAGCAAGAGAAGAAAGGGCAGATTTGGAGTCAGAACTCCAATGAGAGCAGAGCCAGGGCTCTCCCAAGGTCCCCTGGTGCCCAATCACAGGCCACCTTTCCCTGGCTCCCGGACCTGGCCATTACTCCTACTATGAGGTGACAGCCAGGAGACCAAGGGGACCCCATTAATGCTGTTGCCTGAAAGCCTGGGGAGTAAAAGCCAGGCTAGATGTTCCATGAAGCAAGGAGGCCCTCGGGCAAAGCTAGAGAAGGTGCCTTGAGCCCCCGAGGGCCGGTCCTCTAAGCTGCCACCCCAAGAGAAGGGAGAAAGGACCAGAAAGGGATGCAGAGCGGAAGCAGCGCCTGGCTGAGTTACCTAGCTGGTCCTGAGGCCGTCCACAGGGAAGGGCAGGGGGCTGGCAGAAGGGGGGCCGCATCTGTGAAGGAGAGAGCTATAGGCTGAGACAGGAGCCTGTTCATGGGCCATGGGGGCTGGGCTCTGCAAACTCATGACTTTACTGGTACTAAGAAGCCCTGATGCTCTGGGAAATGGGGAGGGAGCTGTCTTCAGGGACCCCTGGAGGGAGTGGCTTGATTCAGAGGATCCCCTGAGTCCTATTGGGGCAGCCAAGCCAGGCAGGCACATTGCTGGCACTCTTACTCCTTGTCTGGGTCCCCCTCTCAAGTGGAAGTACTGATATCTTTGGTCCTTACTTGGCCTGGTCGGAGGAGGCCTTGTGTCCTGGCTGAAGTTATTCAGTCAGGAAAGCTAGGGCTGACCACGGTCCTGCCACCGAGTCCCATTCTGTCCCTCAAAAGGACACTGTTCAGAGACCTGCCTTGGACACTGCTAGTCCTCCACTCAGAAACCAGGGCTTAGGACTGCCAGAGTGCCACCCATTGACCAGCTGGCTGCCTGGTTCCCAACCTGAGAGTAACAAGGGCTGCTGCACTCAACAGTCCCTCCTGTGGCAGCAATTTCAGTCTCTTGTCAAAAGAGAAACTGAGGCTTGGTGAGGCTAAGGGCTTCACCCAGGGGTGCAGGGCCCTGCTATCAATAGCCAAGAGGATGGCTGGGGTCTCAGCAGCTCCATTAGGCTCAGGCCAGACCTGGCCCCTCACCCTGTTTCCATCTACTCAACATGATGGACGCATCCAGAAATGCACACCAGAGAGTTTTCATGGCCTTTATTTGCCCACAAGGAAACACAAGGTGTCAAAGTCACACAAGTGTCTGGCTCTACTGTGTGGATCCTCTGTCCTTGGCTGTGTGGCGTCTCCTCCTGGCTAGAACAGTGGCTGTGTTCTCAGAGACATCCCAGGATTCCAGCATCTGGGGACTCCAGTCCCCTGGGGTGGAACATGGAAGGTCATTCCAAGGTCAAGTGGATCTTCCCGTCTGGTGGTGGCTTGCTTATTGTAGGGCAGGTGGGGAGGCCTGGTCTTGGGGTGACGGCTGTGAAAGTTTCTCATGTGTCCTGTAGATGTTCTTGGTAACAGAGCTGGCCACGTGGTGACAGGGTCCCACACGGTGGAGGCAGGGGCTGTCCAGCTTTGAACTCCAGAGTCTACCTCCAAGAAGGCTCCAGGGAGGGCGTCAGGCAGTGGGGCAGGGAGGGTGCCTCTGGCCAAGTACGAAATGTTGTCAGCTGGCCAGTCACACAAGGGGCACTGTGAGGGAAGCCTCTACAGCAGCTGTCCGTAGAACCTCCCGGAATAACAAATGCTCACATTTGCCATGCTGGAGGTAGCAGCCACTGTGGCCTTCTGAGTGCAGTCCGGTGAATGACTGAGGAGGAGCCAGCATCCATCTCCAACAGTTTAGTGAATGACAAAGTCAGCACTACGTGGCCAGAGGCTATTAGAGTGGGCTGCCCTGATCTCGAGAACATAAGATCCGTTCTTCGGGTTTTACTGAGAGGGTTGAGCCCATCCCCAAACTGGATTCAGCTAATTTTCTGGAGCACACGTCTGGTGCCCAATGCTTTGAACACCCTGTGATAAGAAGAGCCAGCCCCATGACTAGACCCTTGACCAACATGCTCTGAGGTGGAAGGAGCCCACTGCCCACTTTTCGCTCCAGCCTCAGAGAGAAAAGCCACAGAGGTTTGTCCCCAAGGTCCCTGGCCTGTGAAGCTTCCTCAGAGAACAGACCCAGGCCACTGACTGGGGCCCAGAGAGAAGAGGAGCCCCAAAATTAATGTGTCTATCTTGGCGTCCAGAAGACAAGGCCTATGTTCATTCTTAACACTGAATGGAGCGGGCCAAGGGCCACTCTGGGAAGAGAGAGGCACACGAGGACGAAGGGAAGAGAAGTGTTTAATGAGCTCAGAATCAATACACAGGCCAACGACGAGGTCTAGATGGAGCAGGGTCCTGTGATGCGCCACCAAGCCCTCCCAGACAGCGTCACTATCCCTTCTTCAGGCTTCTTCTAGTCCTCAGGCGGCTGGTTCGTTCTTGAGAATCCCACGCAGGGCCTTTGCTGTCACACCCTCTCCACCAAACAGGGTGTCTGTCACCCCTGCCACCCCACAGGATGCTTCCTCAAGCTTGGCTGAGAGGGGCGGAGATAACCCTGGTGTCAGAACTGGGGCCCTGGAGTCCAGACCACAGGCCAGTATCTTTGGGGGGGCAGTTGCTCCACCTCCTCCACCGGCCTATCCGGGGGTCCTTGGGTGCCCAGGGGCGCCGGGCACCTGGAAAGCACAGAGAGAGCGCACAGCTGAGGCTCAGCCCTCGTGCTCCCTGGCTAAGCTGCAAATGTTGGAAAAGCCAGGCCTCGGAGGGTCCTTACCAGTAAGTGGGTGAGTGCGTGGGCCCAGCGCAAGGCCAAGGGTGGGGGCGGGGTGACGCAAGAGCTTCGTTGTTTCGGGGCTGAGCCTGGCTCGAGGAAGCCCCCTTTTCCAGAAGAGACGTGAAACAAGACATACAATTTCACGGATTCCAGCGCTTGAGGCATGACTGGTGAACGCTTCTCCCTAACCCACCCCCAGGACCCTTAAAAGAGGGAGACAGAACTGCCTAGTAAGACCCAGGGTCCTATAACCAGAAACAAAGAAGCCACTCTGGCAGGGTCCAGGCTGGCCGTGGAGGCCTCAGAAAGGGCCACCACCTGGGATATGCACAAGAGGAGCAGGGAAGCACAAACAGCTATCAGAGCGGCAGTGGGTCCAGCCGGCGCCATCCACGAACCGCACCCACCCAAAAGGGACCGGAGGCCAGGCCAGGCCCTTTTCCACCTGGTAGGTGGCCGTGCCTTCCTTGGGCCCTGTCCCCCAGGATGGCCCGCAAGGTCACTCACACTGTTCAGCTCATACCTCCCAGTTAGTGGGAGCCCCGCCTCCCACCAGGTCACCCTGGCCCTCCGAGTCAGCGCCTGCCCTGCCCAGTCCCCCAAGCCCGCCTTGGCCTGCCGGCGACTCACGAATTTGAGCATGTTCCAGTCGAAGACGTAGTCGTAGGAGAAGCCCTGCCGGTGGAAGAGGTTGCGGAAGAGCTGGCGCAGGTACGAGTAGTCGGGCTTGTCGTCGAACCGCAGGGAGCGGCAGAAGTTGAGGTATGTCGAGAACTCGGCTGGCGGGTCACAAGGACAGAAGGGGCCACCGTGAGGCTCACTCTCCTGAGAGCCTCAGCAGCCGCCACCACTGTCCCCGCCACAGTACCAATCTGAGAGGGGCAGGATGGAAACTACACGGCCCACTTCCAAGGAGAGATGCTGCGGAGCCGGGCTCACAGCTTGCCACCTGTCTGACCAAGCACCCCGAGGTCACGGCCACCAGGTCAACAGCTGCCCTAAACTCAAAGGCTGTTCAAGAGCCTGCTGGGGTGCAGAGTCCCATCATGACCTAAGCCCAGCTTCTACTTCTTCAAACCATCCGGGCTGAGAGTGAGCCTTCAGGATAAGGCAAGAGACGGGGCTGGGGACACCTGGTATGTGACAGCCAGGTGTGGGGGTTCAGGAATCCCAGCTAGCTCCTAGGCAGAGAGATCCTAGTGACTGTCCTAAGCATTCTGGTGTCAAGGTCAGGGGTAACCCCATGGGTGGCGTCCCCCCCCAACCCCCCGGATCTTGCCCTTAGAAGGAAATGCCATGCCTGCTGGCTACTCACAGGGGTAGCCTTTGCAGAGGACCTCAATGGGCGTTGACATCTTCTTCTCACTGATACGCTCATACTTCTGACGCTTGGTGGCTGCTTTGAGACCCTGCCAGGGCAGGGAGCCCAGGTTGAAGTACATGAGCACGTAGCCCAAGCTCTCCAGGTCATCTCGACGGCTTTGCTCTGCACAGGTCAGGAGGTCAGGGGCCACAGGTCAGGAGGTCAAAGTCCAGTCAGGCTGCACTCCCTCACTGTGCACCCCGCCCTCTCCTGCCTCGGTGCCTGTTGGCTCCCGAACACTATAACTGGTGCCCCATTCTCTTCCTCTTCTAGACGGCCTGGGGCAGAGCTTTCTCATGTCTGTTCCAGCCAGTTTTTCCAGCCCAGGTGCTATGTCACTCAACAACTGTGTGTGGGCACCCACCACCCCCTCACCCAGCCCGTCTTGTGCTTAAAGCTCACACTAGAGCTTGAGACAGGACTGGGGTCAAATCCAGCTCCCTCCGGAATTCATTACGCTACATGCCCTTAAACGGCATGTTAAAACCTCCGGGCTCGCATGTCTCAGAGGTATGAATGAGGAAACCCTGCCACCCCACAAGTGGACTGCCAAGGTAGACAAATACACACAGCTCTGCTTATGAAGGGGTCCGTGTGGAACAAGTCCAGACCTGGGCCAGATAGGATGGGGGATCTCGGTAAGGCTCACCAGAAAAAAACCTCTGGGGTCGCCGACCCAGGCTCATCCTGGCCAGCAGCCACAGCATGCCTGCTCAGGCCCAGCCCACTCACCGATGCCCAGGTGGGTGTTGATGGAGGCATAGCGGGCAGTACCAGTCAGGTTCTTGTTTTCCCGGTAGGGGATATGCTGGTGGGTGCGGGCATCGCGGTACTTCTTGGCCAGGCCGAAGTCAATGATGTAGACCAGGTTGCCTTTCTTCCCCAGGCCCATGAGAAAGTTATCAGGCTTCACATCCCGGTGGATGAAGTTCTTGGAGTGGATATACTCGATGCGGCTGATCTGGGGGAGGCGAGGAGACAGCCGGTCACTCCACAGAGGGAGGGCAAATGTACGCGAGGCCCCTCGCTCTGGCCAGGGGGAAGAAGATCTAGCCTCGGTATAAAGCGTGGTTTCAGGGGGCGGCCAGGCTTTCCCGAGCAAGGAGGACGGACGTTGAAGGAGCTCACAAAACACGGTGAGAGACAAGAAGAGGAAGGCCAAGATCTAGGGGAAGGCAGGCAGAAAGGCGGCCGCGTCCTCTGGAACCCTGCCTGGCTCGACCCTCCCAGGGCCAGAGACAGTCAACCACACGTGGGGCGTGGTCAGAGAAACGGAGCACAAGACAGGACTCATCACTATCACTCGGCTTCCAAACGCCACCAACAGTCCGACAGACACACAGCCCACTTCCCTTTATGAGGTTTTTATTAGTGAGTGATCAGTACAAGTTCAAGTGAGATGTCCAGAGCGAAACCCTTTCTGAGACAGAGAATTTGTCTGTTTGTTTTTCCAAGACAGGGTTTCTCTATGTAGCCCTGGCTGTCCTGGAACTCCCTATGAGGACCAGGCTGGCCCCAAACTCAGAGATCCACCTGCCTCTGCCTCCTGAGTGTTGGGATTAAAGGCGTGTGCCACCACCGCCCGGTAACACAGAGGATTTTTAAGAGCTCAAATTAATATGCATGCATGTGACATGGCTTCTGGAAGGTTGGCCTCGTCTCGGCATGGCTGAGTACCTCGAGGATATTTCTGGGTTTTACTCTGTGAGAATTTGCCCATTCTTCTCTGTGTGCATGCAGGTGTACTAAAAATGCACAGTGGCTGTAGACCAAGACCTAAAGCCTGCAACAAGACCTGCACCTTCCATGGGAGGTGCAAATTTCTAAGATTTCTTACTTATTTGTGTTTATGTCTGCCTGTGGGTATGGGTGCCATGACATGGGTGTGAAGTAAGAGAACACCGAGGGTAGTTCTCACTACCACGTCCCAGGGAATCAAACGCAGGCCTTCAGGCTTGGCCGAAAGCATCTTTACCTCTGAGCCATCTTGTCGGCCCCAAGGCTAATAAGTTAATATAGTTATTTATATATGTGTGTACAGGCTTACATGTAAGTGTGGGTTTTAGTGATTTTTGTTTGTTTTTTGAGACAGGGTTTCTCTGTGTAATAAGCCCTGACTGTCCTGGAACTCACTCTGTAGACCAGGCTGGCCTTGAACTTACAGAGATCTGCCTGGCCTCTACCTCCCCAGTGCTCGGTAGAACCTCAGATGGTGGTCCTGAGTTCTGCAATAAAGCAGGCTGAGGAACAAACCAGTAAGCAGCACTCCTCCACAGTCTCTGCACTAGCTCCTGCCTCCAGGTTCCTGCCTGGTTTAAGTTCCTGTCCTGACTTCCTGCAGTGGACTGACTCGGGATACTAAGCCAAATAAACCCTTTCCTCCCCAGCTTTTTTTTTTTTTTTTAATTATTTTTTTAAATCATCATAGCAATAGTAACCCTAACTAAGGTAGGGATGGAGCTACCAAAAAGGGGGCGTGGCCTGTTTTACCTTTAGACAAGGCTTTCCTCTGTGGATCACCAAGGGCTGCAGGACCCGACACCTGCTCTGGCCCCCTGCTCCCCCACCCCACCCCACCCTGGCATTGCACAGCACCCCACTTAATCCCCATGACAACCTGGCAAAGGGAAAACAAGGTGACTGAAGCCCCAGGAATTAGTCATCGGCCTCAGGTCAGGCACTGGGACAGAGCCTGACAGTTGTGCAGGCAGCAGCCCGAGGCTTAGCAGGAGGTGACTCAGAAGGTAGGGTGGTTAGGTAGGGTGGTTGAAATAGAAATGTCTCCCCGCCACCATACCTGCCTTCCCCACCACCGGACTCCCTCTCTGGAACCTTACGCCCAAATCAGTTCTTTCCTCCAGAAGTTGCTCTTGGTCACATGTTTTTGTTTGTTTTGCTTTGTTTTTGTTTTTCGAGACAGGGCTTCTCTGGGTAGCCCTGACTGTCCTGGAACTTGTTCTGTAGACCCGGCTGGCCTTGAACTCAGAGATCACCTGCCTCTATCTCCTGAGGGTTGGGACCGAAGGTGTGCACCATTGCTGCCCCCTGGATTGGTCACATGTTTTTTATCATAGTAACAGAGAAGTAATGAATACATCGGGTTTGGAGCTGAGCCTGGAATCAACATGTCAATGAGGCACTCTCCAGGTTCCACAATGGGCTAGAACAGGTCCAGCCTCAGGAGGTGGGGCCCAGGGCTGGTCTGTAGGACCCACTGATACAATGGCTGAGAGCAGCGGGCTAGAGGTGGGGGGAGTCCCCTGAGAGACACCTGAGGGGAGGGGTGGGGACTCACCATCTGGTCGGCCAGCAGCAGCACCGTCTTGAGGCTGAACTTTCGGGAACAGAAGTTGAAAAGGTCCTCGAGGCTGGGCCCCAGCAGCTCCATGACCATCACATTGTAGTCTCCCTCAGCCCCGCACCACTTGATGGACGGGATCCCCACTGGGCCCAAGGAAGAGAGGCTTGGTCAGGGTCACTCCCCCCATGTCCTCTGCAGTGTCTTCTCCCGCCCCCTCTTCTGTATCCTCCCTCTGCTCCCTCCCTAACCCAGCCTCCTTCCCTCCTCTCCTTCTGCACCTCCCCCCAGCCCCAGCCCCACCCCTGCCTCACCTCCTCCCTGCATCATCTTGTAGAACTTGCTCTCAATGTGGAGCTGTGGGTGCTTCGTTTTCACACATTCCAGCTTGATGGCTACTTCCTCACCAGAGGCAATGTTGGCACCTGCCAGTGTCAGAGGAGGCAAAGGACCAGGGTGAATCTCAAGTGACCATGTGGTCCTTACCCATGCAGCATTTGCGGCTGCTGTGACTCAGGCCTGAGGCTGTCTGGGCATCAGCAGCACCCGGTGAGGCTGGAAAGAAGCCAGGTCACAGAGGAACCAGGGAATGTGTGGGAGGGGGACCCCTGAGCAGCATATGGGAAGTATATGGACGGGAAGGATTTGGCACACCCTAGGCTGCTTAGGGGCCACAGGTCAGGAGCATCCAGACAGACAGACACCTGTGGGGGGGGGGGGCAGGGGATGGACAATGACAGACACAAAGGCTTGCAAATCACCAGGGAACAGAACTTGACTCTAGAGATAGGTAGGTCATCGGGTGTGTTTGGTCTGAAGGGTCACGGAGAGTCCAGTGGGGACTGTTGGGGCCAGGGATGGCCCACAACAACTCCGAGTAGAAGGTAGTTCAATAAAGAACGAGCCTAAACAACCAACCCCTCACTCTCCATCAGAGGCGGTCCCCACACTGGACCCCAGCACCTTCTCTGATCAGATTCTCAACCCCACTATAGAGACAAGAAAAGAGGTTCGGCCAGGCCACGTGGCTGGGTGGGGAAACGGAGGGCGAGCCCAGTCCTCCTCACTTCTGGGTCTAGGCACAGGGTCCTGTCTGTATCACTGCCCCCCACACACACCCTCTCCCGGCTTCTCCAAGCTCGCAGCAAGATGTTCCCTCTAGGGAATTATACATACACTCCAAGGCCTAGCTCTCGGCCACAAGCTGTGACTCAAGAAGTCACAAGATAACCTGGGCATGGTGGCTCACACCGGTAACCCCAACGCGCAGGATGCCGAAGCAAGAGAACTTCCTGAGTTCAAAGTCAGCTTGGTTTACACATGGGTTTCAGGCCAGCCTGGGCTATAAATAATTTCTAGCCTGGGCTACAGAGTGAGGCCATGTTTGGAAGGGAGGGAAGGAGAGGATGAATCAAAAGTGGATCCTTGTAAAAGTTGAGAGAACGGCCGGGCGGTGGTGGTGTACGCCTTTAATCCCAGCACTTGGGAGGCAGAGGCAGGCGGATCTCTGTGAGTTCGAGGCCAGCCTGGGCTACAGAGTGAGTTCCAGGAAAGGCGCCAAAGCTACACAGAGAAACCCTGTCTCGAAAAACCAAAAAAAAAAAAAAAAAAAAAAAAGTTGAGAGAACTGTGGTCACTAGGGGCCGTGTGGAGGAGAAGACGGGGTGGGAAGGGAGGGGTTCAAGGCAAAGTGGAGGCCGGAAGCAGATCTGCAGCTGCAGCAGGCTGGGAGAGGCAGCGGCTGCTCTTGGGAATGATGCGAATGTGGGACTTAGCCGGGGGCAACAGCGCAGTGAGGGTCACCCAACTGCACACTTGCTGGTTTTGATCTCACCAGGTATGTAACCCAGTCTGGTCCCGAACTTGTGATCCTCCTACCTCAGATGGAGATAACTGACTTCCACACATATGCCACGGTACACATGTGCCCACACACATGCACACGAAACAAATTAAAATGCAAAGCAAAACAGTAACAACAGCAACAAAAACCAAACACCTATATTAAAATTTTCTCAAAAAGAGAGAGAGGGCCGGGCGGTGGTGGCACATGCCTTTAATCCCAGCGCTCGGGAGGCAGAGCCGGGAGGATCTCTGAGTTCGAGGCCAGGCTGGTCTACAGAGCGAGATCCAGGACAGGCACCAAAACAACACAGAGAAACCCTGTCTCAGAGAGAGAGAGTGAGAGAGAGAGAGATGGGGGGAGGTGTGCTCAAAGAGATGGCAAGATGGCTCAAGAGATAAAGGTGATTGCTGCCAAGCCTGATGATCTGAGTTCAATCCCCAGAGCCTACACAGAAGGAAAGAACTACTTCAAAAAGCTGTCCTCTGACCTCCATGCACACAAGCTTACACACACACAAATAAAGATAAGGAGGGAAAACGTCAAAGATTCCCTCTCCTTTGAAAACATTCAGCATCCTTTCACACTGGCCAAAGCACCAGGAATAAGGCTGCAATAAAAACACACAATTCTTATCACAGGCAAACAGCTGATGGGCAGGAAAGAGCCAAGGGGAAACGGGATGGGGGATGTGAACTGTCAGTGCCCACGGGGAGAGTGCGGCCTCTGGACAGCCAGGACAGCCACAGTCCCACGATGCTTACACTTCTCACGGGCCACCGGGCTCGCCTCCCTACACAGCTGGAAGATGACTTTCCACGGTCCAGCTGCAACCAGCACTTCTACTTTAGGAGGTTGGCTGACAGTCCCTCAATTTAAAGATTTTGATTTCTGCCAGGTGTGGTGGTGTACACCTTCAACCCAGTACTCTCTGAGGCAGAGGCAGGAGAATCTCTGTGAGTTGAAGCCAGCCTGGTGTACATCATAGGTTCCAAGCCAGTCAAAGCTACATAGGGAGACCTTGTCTCAAAAAACAAAAAATTGTTTTAAATTATACCTATCTGTGTTTGGAGGGGAGTAGTATATGAACTTAAGTACAGCTGCCCGCAGAGGCCAGAGCATCATCACATTAGATTTCCCTAAAGCTGGAATCGCATGTGGTTATGAGCCACCTAGCGTGGGTGCTGGGAACCGAGAGCCAAACTCAGGTACTCTGCAAGAACAGTATAAACTCTTACTTTTTCTTTTATTTCCGTATTTATTTATTTATTTATTTATTTATTTATTTATTTATTTGCTTTTCTTTTTTTCCCAGACAAGGTTTCTCCATGTAGCCCTGGCTGTCCTGGAACTCGCTCTGTAGACCAGACTGACCTCCAAAACAGAGATCCGCCTGCCTCTGCCTCTTGAGTGCTGGGCTTAGAGGCATCCCCGTTACTTTTTCTTTTTAAAGGCAGGGCCTTACTATGTAGCCTGGCTGGCCTGGAACTCAGAGAGTCACCTACCTCTGCCTCCCCAGTGCCCGTCCTGTGAGCACACAACCACAGAGCCATCTCTCCAGTCCCATCAACCAGCATCCCTGTATGCTGTACAAAGAGCCTGGCCAAGGCTGTCCACTGTCGAGTGCTTGCTATACCCCAAAGGCTTGGAACCCACCCACGTGTCCGTCTCTCAGGACTGGCTAAATAAAGAACAGCTGATCCGCAACAGAACCCAATGGTGAGAGGAGGGAGCTCACTCCATGAACAGGGCAAGGTCTCCAAGACACGGGAAGCGAAAAAGCAAAGCACAGACCACGTACTCCGCGCTCTTTCAGACAGGGAAGCGTCTGTGCTGGGTTGCAGTCACGTGAAGAAACAAGACTGGCTGATGGGGTGGGGGGTGGGGGCACTTCATGGACACCTTATTATGTCACTTCTTACTTGTGTACTTCTGCTGAAATGTAATAGGTAAACTGTGAGACACAGTCACGGGCATTGTGAAACTATCTAGATGTCCACAGGGTTGTACAACCCAGTGCACAGTCAATCTGAGAAAACGTCCAACAGAGCCTCAAATGCCCATGCCCTTTAGTAACTGTGACCCCAACTTCCTTCCCAGAGCCCCTAGTGACCACTTAACTCCCTTTTGCTTATAGATTTGCCTATTCTGGGCATTTCAATGAAATGAAAGTACCCATTATGTGGTCTTCTGTTTCCTTTCCCTTAACACGTTATTCCAATTTTTGCATACGTACTTTGATTTCTGAGCTACATAAAAGAAAAACAGATTAGATGACTAAATCCAGGGAGCAGCTGGAGACTGGCTTGCAAACTACTTTAAAAAATTTGAAGTTGTTATTATTATAATTATATCATTACTATTATTATTATTTGTGTGTGTGTGTGTGTGTTGCATGCACTTATGTTGACATCTATGTGGAAGCCAAAGGTTGGTGTTGGGGGTTTTCCTCAATCACTCTCCACCTTATTTTTTAAGACAGGGGCTGGAGAGATGGCTCGGCAGTTAAGAGCACTGGCTGCTCTTCCAGAGGACCCTGGTTTTGGTTCCCAGCACCCACATGGCAGCTCACAATCATTAGTAACTCCAGTTCCAGGGCATCTGATGCCCCCTCTGGCCTCCACAAGCATTACACCGGAGTGCACAGGCACACAAAATAAAAATAAGTAACTCTTTTGAGAAGGGTCTCTCCTCACTGAACTTGGAGCTTGTCAATCACTTAGAATGGCTGATCAGCAAGTCCCAGGGACCCCCTCTCTGCCCCTGCATCCCCAGTGCTGGGATGAAAGACACGTGCCACCACCACCTGGAGTCCTGTGGTGTACCTTGTCTTGCCATGGGCATCAAAAGCAGTAGAATGGAGCGGCTGGGAGTGAGTGTGGTGGAGCACACTCGCAATCCCAGCACTTGGGAGGCTGCGACTGGAGGGTGGGGAGTTTGAAGCCAGTCTGGACTTCATACCAAGAGCCTGGCTGCCATGGAGCCACGCTGCTGGACCCTAGGTCCTGAGTCCTTTACTGGCTGACCAGGGGACCTCATTATCACCGTCGTCCTCATCATCATTGGCGCATGTGCATGCACCATGTATACGGCTATGTGGAAGCCAGAGGTTGGTGTGGGATGTTTTCCTCGAACACTCTCCACTCCATTTTCTACGACAGAGGGGCTGGAGAGATGGCTCGGATCTCCTACTTCTGAGCCCAGGTGCCCCTCCTGCAAACTGCTAGCCAAACTTAGCTTGCCGGCTGTCTAGGACACAGAGGAGCTCAGCAGAGCCCCAGGGCACCACCCCCCCCCTCCCCGCCGCTCTGTGTCGTAATAACCACAAATGTCTTCAGAATCTGCCAAGTGCCCTCCAAGAGACAAAAGTCACCTCTCACTAAGAATCACCAGTGTATAAACAAGGGACGGAGGGGACTTGAGGAGGGAAGGGAGGTCTCGGAGGTCACAGCAGGGTGGCCATGCCCTGGCAGAGGGCAGAGATGATCCCTACAAGCACTGGTGACTCAGCAGATCCGCGGGGAGCAGAGGCAGGGGCTCTTCATCCCTTTGAACTCTGACACCGCCCTGCAGGGCTATGGTGTCTCTATCAGACACAGGGAAAACTCAACAAAGGTTGAATGACCATCTGCCACACAACTTCCCAGGCCACGGACCTGGGACCTAAGCTGTTAGGCAAAGCCTTCTGACCTCCCCCTCTCCACACACACACACACACACACACACACACACACACACACACACACGGCTCCCTCCCCCACTGCCAGGCCTCCTGACCCCCACACACGGGCCACGGTTCCCTCCCCCACAGCCAGGCCTTTGGCAGTCTGATTCCCACCAGGAGGCGGCCTGTCTTTTCTCTGACTTCCCTTAATCCTGCCAACCACTGAGCTATGGTTCAGAGAGGCTAAGTGACTGGCCTAGGCCAGACAGAACTGGCTGGAGCAGAGCCAGGATTTCCCATTTCTTCCAGAGCCTCTGCCACGCCAGTTCCCAAGCACACCGGTTCATCTCAGTGGCTGCTGATAGCATCGAGCCGGCCAGGCTGTCCTGAAGCTCTGCTCACCGTCTGTGGGAGTGCTGTAAGAAGCGGTCAGAGCAACCACCGAGGCAAGATGGCTGGCATGGGAGCCTCCCCGAGGGGCTACATATGGGAAGGCTTGGAAGCCCGAAGAAACGACCTGCTTCCTGGCCCACAGTTCCACACAGCACCGACCAAAATGGAGGAACTGACTGGTCCCCCAAACAATCTTGGACATAGAGAAGGTGTGAGCCTGGTTGGCTCCAGATGGACTAGAAACCTAGAAAGAAACCACAGGGAGTGGTGAGCAGCCCCTTTAGCTCACTACGGCCACCTACACAGACACAGAGACTGGGGGAGGGATGTGCAGAGCCCACCCACCCTAGAACCGGCAGAAGCAGCAACTTGAACTCCCATGTCAAAAGGCTAGATGCTGGACATGGCGGTACACATGTTCAATTCCCCCTACAGGGAGGCAGAGGCAGTCGGATCTCTGGATTCAAGGCCAGCCAGCCAGGACCTCACAGTGAGACCCTGTCTCACACAAAAAGACCATCCCCATAACCACCTACTCCATACCCCTTGCAGAGTTGAGGCACAGGGGTCCTCCCCACCTTTCCACAAATCTAGAGAGTCCCCCAGAATGCACAGCTAACCTTACACCCTAAAGGGAGGGTGTTAATATTCTGACTTGCACCTTGGGGCTGCCCTGCGTCCTCTCTCCATTCCCAGGAGGTGTGCACCCTCGACCCCCCCTTCTTCCTCTCTCTGTCCTCCTCTTTCCCTGTCTTTCTCCTCACCTCTCTATTATAATAAACTCATTTCCACGCAGATGCAGCGCCTGGGCTGTGAATGACGTGCCGCTGCCCGCCGCCACATCTGCCCAGCGTGTTTTCCCTCACACGTGGGACACCCTGGCCAGCTGGGGTCCCCCTGCACTCAATATCACAACAGAGGGGACTATGGATGGACATGAAGGAGGGCCGAGGGCCTCACAATCACTCCACAATGCTCTCGTCCCAAGACTTCCTCGAGGTCAATCCTGGAAAGCTAGATGTGGAAGCCTAGCCTGGCCCCACCTGTACAGGCCATCTGGAGTCAGGCCCTGGCCCAACACCATGAGGAGAATGTGGCCAGCACTCTGAACAAAGGGTGCCAGCAAAGCCAGTCAAAGAGGTCCCTCAACCACCACTGTTCCCACAGAGGCGAGACAGGAGTCTAGGATGGCGCTGACGTGAGGTGCTCACCACCAACATCCCAACATAGGTGCACCCAGCTGGACAGAGGGAGAACTCCCCTCCTCTGAGGCCCCCAGAGGACTGAGATCCTTAGAAGGCATCGGCTCCCCAACAGAGCCGAAGTTGGGTGCAATCTAAAGGTGCCAGCACAGGCAAGGGGTTCACACAACACGGCCCGACTACTTATCTCACAACTCCATCTCAGATGGGGAAGCCGAGGCTGGCAGGGAACCAGAGTTTACAGCAGGCAAAAGGAAAGACCAGGGTCAATTCACTCCACAGCAGACACGGACAGGGGTAAATCTGTTCCTGGCAGTTAGTGTAACAGAGGCGACACCACAGATAAACAGGAAGCTCTGCACCCAGGGAGGTAGACCACAGGAAGCAGGGACACTGGCCTTTCTGAGTGACCTTGGGCTGCACCTCTCCGTCCACAAGCTTCCATGTCCCTTCTGCAGAAGAGGGGTCAGGAGAGTGCATTGTCTCAGCGGGTCCCTGACTGTGCATCAGGAGCTGCACACACGCACATGCACATACACACACGCACGCGCACACATATACAAGTACGCACGCACGCACCCACGCCAGGCTCAGAGAAAGGGATAGTTCTGGTCACACAGTAAATGAGGATCACTAAAAACAGGAACCAGGCCCGCCCAGTTCCCAGTCCCTATCTCCTGGCCTCCCACAGCAAGGCTTTTACAGGCTACAGCCCCATTTCCTTGCCCTCTGAGTCTCTCAAGCCTTTACTGGATATCCACTGTGGATAGGCCACATTCTGGGCACTGGGGTGTGTGTGTGTGTGTGTGTGTGTGTGTGTGTGTGTGTGTGGGAGCAGACGCAAGCTCACACCTGCTTCTCCTAAAAGGAATGAGAAGACCCAGAAACATCTTCTTCTTTGAGCAGAGTTATCTCACTACTTTGCTATGGCTTCGCCATTATCTCCTGGGTTCCAGCAACCTTCCTGCCTCGGCCTCCAGAGTAGTGGGCACACACCACCACACCTCCAGAGAGAAACATCAATCTGTTTACAGGACATAGTGAGCTACTTGATGCTAGGTAGGAAACTGTACTTCATGGTTGGTTTACTGGTGTTCGCCAACAGCACCTGATCATCTGGGGACAGAGACGAGGGACGTTGAGGTCCCGGGGCAGCTGCACAAGATGAGGTCTAGGATCCAGGTATGTCCGTCTCCCGATCTTCTACCCTTGCACGCAGTGGAGCTGTGGGGTCAAGGCCACCCCAGCTAGTTTTCTGGAGCAATCCCCAGCAGTCACCTTAGTCGTGCTGCATCTTCTGCCACCAGAGGTTCTGGGGCTAACTTGAGGGTGACAGTGTTCAGAAAAGGACCTGCAGGTAGGAGCCAGGAAGGCCTGTGCAGCCCCTGCCCATCCTTATTGAATGGAAGGATGCATACTCAAGGGCCAGGGACTCTGAGCACTAGGGAAGAGGAACCCTAGAATGAACTAATTAATGACTACAGTATCCTGCCTTGCCCATTCTCCCGGCCCAGGACAGAAGTGATTTTCATTCTCTAAGGAGGAAAACAAGAGGCCGCTGGGTCCTACTCCTGAGGGCACAGGAACAGCACCAAGGGTGACCTAAGGAGGCTTGCCAATCACTCTAGCAACTCCAAGACTCCCAACTCCACCTACACAGTTACCAAGCAAACTCCCCTCCAGGCCAACAAGACTCAAAATGGCACAGGGCAGGGCTAGGAAAGCCAACACGACGGGACGAGGGATGGAGGGTTCGTTTTCCCCCCTCACTAGAGGCTGAGATGCCAGCAATCTCCTTAAAAAGACATCAGGGCAAACTCAGATTTCCAAAAGGAAACACATCCAGAAGACCTTCCTTGTGTCATCCCAAAGCAGGCCCAGGCTGCATTCCAGAAAGCCACATCTAAGCAGGAGGGGCCTGTACTTCCTGGGGAGCCTCCCCAGGGGTCCACGATACCAGTATCATCCTGCCAAGACCCAAGGGGTGGGGATGTCTATCCAGTCAGGGCTTTCCCACGCCCCAGTGGAGACCCAGGTCAGCTGCAGCTGGAAATCTGCTAATTATCTCCTCTGCTGTTGCTGCCTACCGAGCCCTGCCTGGCCAGCTGTGAGAGGCATCCCCAGACCACCTGAGCCTCCTTCTGGATCTAGGCTTGCAAGCCATGCCACGTGACCAGAGCAGCGTTCTGCCCCCAGATCATAAAATCCCAGGTTCTCCCCTCCTCCTCACCCCCCCCCCATCCCCAGAGCTGTCCCAGGGGGCCACAGCCCGAGGCACGGTTACTTACCCAAGTAGATGTCTCCGAAGGACCCACTGCCGATCTTCCGGCCCAGGCGGTACTTATTTCCCACACGCAGCTCCATGCTTCACCCTAGTTGTGGAAACAGAAACAGGTCAGAGATGGGACCTCGAGCGCCCGAGAGCCTGGACCCTTCCTTCCCCCTGCCAGAGGCTGGCATTCTCCCTCCCACTGTCTGGGAAGTGATCTATCCGGCTTCACTTTGCTCAAGGGCAGCCAAGTGGCCGGTAGCCCTCATGCCCACACACCTGGGCATGGCTGAGGCGGGTTTAGAACAAGCTTCACTCCGTCCAGAAAAGGTGGAATCAGAGCCAAGGCCCAGGGGAGAGAAAGCCAAGCGGACCATCCAACGTGAGCCTCCTCAGGGGGAGGCTGGTGACCATGGGCTAAAGCCCGAAAGGAACATCCAGGACAAAGAGGGAAGAGGGAAGAGCCAGGAGACCCAAGTCCTGCTTCAGCAGCGACTCTCCACCAACCCTAACAGGCTAAAGGCCAAAAGTCTCCAACGTGCTTTATCTCCATGCACTCTAGAGGCACCTGAATACCCCAGGGAGGTCCTGAACCCCAGAAATCTGTCAGAAGTAGGAGGAACAGGGTCCATGGAGCAGATCATCCTGAAAACTACCGTAGTCACCACCAAGATCCAACCTCCAGGGGTGGGAAGAAGAAAAAGGGACTACAAGCCTCCTGTGGGCACAGGGTACCCACCTCTATCATGCCCCTGGGATGCTAGGCTCACACAGGGTTAGGCTGGCCTGTTCAAGTAGGCCCCACATGAGAAGGTCTGATTCCCACTCAGAAAGGGAAGGCAAGGTCCCTCATAATGCCTCTAATGCCTCCCAGGCTCTATCTACCCAGGATGGAGAGGACCATTTCTAGGCCTCTGCACATGTCTCTTTGGGTGGATTCTCAGGCAAGCTTCCTTGAAGTCACTGGTCCCCACAAGGCTGATCTGAGTAGCATCCCTCCTTCCTGAGACACCTGGATGCCCCAAGCCCTAGATAACAAGGATTGGGTCACCATGGCAGGATCCCTCTGTACTAGCCTGGTAGAGGTCTGGGTACAGTTCCAGGCCAGCAAAAAAGAAGACTCCAAGACTGGAGGGCAGTTTGGGCTGCCGGGGGATGGGGAGGCAGGGAAGGGTAAACAATGAAATGGGAAAAACGGGTCTCTGAGACCTCTGCTTGTTTACAGATGAGCTAATGTGAACAAACAGGAGGGGACTCCTTTTGCAGATGGGACCCAAGCCTGGGGTGACCTTGCTGCCACCCAGCAGCAGCAAGTCAAAAGCAGAATTTCACCTAGGATCAAAAGGGGTCAGGTTAGCCCACCTGGTACCAGGCCTCCTACCCAGAACTTATTTCATTCTAGGCTTGAGAAGTAAAACCGGAAGGTGAGATGGTAGCTGTGCCGGCTTGCTCGGGGGCCTGCCCCTTCCCTGGGCCAAGCCTACCCCTAGCTGCCAGGCTTGGAAGAAAGCCGGGAGAGATTCACGAACTCTCCCTGAGCAGCCTAAGAGCCAAGAGGTCCAAGCCAGGAGAGACACCTCAGCCTAGTACTAGCTCCCAGAGAGCTACCACAGTCCTTTCACAAGGAAGTGGCTGCCACTGGGCGCCAGCCAAACTCTGGGCTCTTCATCTAGGGCCTCTGCCCACATGGCTGGCCTGGACTCAGCTGAGTTGCCCTGGTTGCCAACAGCAGTACTTACTGCACATCTGTGGAAAACCCACCAGCCTGGCACCACAGGTCCACACATGGTCCAGCTTCCTAAGTGCACACACACCCGCCCAGGGAAGACGGGAACAGAGGCTCACACTCGTGATCCCTATGGGAAAGGGGGGGGGGGAGTGCTGGGTGTGTACTCACAAACATCCCCCCCCCCACTCCCCGCCGGGTTTCCACCAACGCCAACTCAGAGACCACACATGGCAGCTGGGGAAGCCACAGGTTAGGAAAGGAACATAAATATACTGCATCCTATATTACATAAATACCCACGCCAGGTTATATAAATACCAGTGCCCTCTGTCTGGGTGTCTTACATAAATACACTGCACATGACCCCCCCAAGCCCCTCTTCTCTGCTCACAGCTGTATGCACAGAAAGGCGGCTACAAACCATCCACCATGCAGGACCCCACCAACGCCAGGGTCTCCCCACCCTGGAGACCCAGAGCCCTAGAGAGAGTCTAGCCTATCCCAGCCCTCCTCCACTTAAAAGCCCCCTACCCGAAAAAAAACAAAAAAGACTTCTTTGGGGGCTTCTTTAGGGAATCAGAGTAGCTTTCCAATTCTTCACTCCCTCTCCCCTATGGGAGGGACGGTGTGGGGGGGGGCGGTAAACAAAGTTTAAAAACAAAAGGGGTGGTCATGAGGAGTCAAGACTTCTCAGCTGGTTAGAAAAAAATTACAAAGTACAACCAGCCAGGCACATAGGTAGTCCCCCGCCCCCCCACCACCACCCACCTTCCCCCAGGGCCAAGACCCTGGTTAATGAATCAGTAAAATAAAAACTGAAGGAATACCCTCAACCTAGGAAAGGCTGGCTTCCCAAACACAAGTATTCATCGGAACTGTACCCCTTTCTCTCTCTCTCCAGAACCCCTTCCCAGGGGGAGGTTATGCCAAGGAAATATGTGGGAAAACTCTAGGCAAAGTAGGGGGAGGGGGCTGGCCTAAGTCGCAGCCCTGGCTCAGGCGCCCAGGCACCCAGCTTCGGAGGCTTGCAGCACAAGGCTGTCTCACACACCGCAATGAGAATCCAGGCGATAAATAATCCCCTCCCTTCTTCTCGCCACAAAGGAAAACAAAGCCGGTGGCCTGGGTGACCACGCACCCCATCACTTAGGACCCCCCGGGCGCCCCCACCCTACACGCAAACGGCCTCGCTGACCCGGCGCCTAGGGCGCAGAGGAGGGGCCGCGGCCGGCCCGGAACCCACGCGGCCCCCGGGACCCCGGCCAGGCCCCTGCCGCAGGTCCCCCACCGCCCCAGCCCGGGGCCGCCTCGGTGCAGCCGGCGGCCTGCAAAGCGCCCGTCCCCTCCCGCGTCCCCGGCCGCGCCTTTGTCCTCACGGGCGGCGCCCCCAGCCCAGCGCGGACGCGCGTGTCCGCCCCGCGCTCGCGCAAAAAGAAAACACAAAGAGGCGGAGGGAGCCCCGCTTCCCCGGCCCCCGATGCTCACCGCGCCGGGGCGGCCCGCCGGGGCGGATGCCAGAGGATTCGCGGGGCCGCGGGCGCGCCAGCCTCTCCCCGGCCCGCTGCGCTGCGCTCGGCCCGGCCGGGCTCAGGCTCCGCGCTTCGCCGCCGCCGCCGCCGCCGCCGCCTCCCGCCGCCCGCCCCCGCCGCCGGCTCGCGCGCTCCCGGCCCGCGCGCGCGTCCCCGCGGCTCCCATTGAGCCCCGGGCCCGCCCGCTGATGTCATCCCCCGCCCGCCGCCGCCGCCCCGGAGGATTTAAAGGGCCCGCAGCCCCCGGGAGCGCCGAGCTGACGCTGCCAGCCTGGATGAGGAGGACACACAAAACTCGGATTTCCTACACTCCGGCCGTCTTGCCCTATCTCCAGCCAAAGCTACGGGCTCCCGGGAGGACTGGCCAACACGCCTGGCGCGGCAAAAAGAGATTTGAGGCTCGATCGCCCGCCCGAAGGTTGTAGAGAACACGGGCCAGGCGCTTTGGGGATAGGGGTGGAGGGGCATGGAGAAGGGAGAGAGCCAAAGAAAACTTGGACAGACCCTTTTCTCCCTGCCGCTCAGCTCCAATGTGGCAGATCCCAAAGTATCTCACCCATTGAGTCCCCTGCCTCCACCAAGAACTCACACGTGAGTCGGGGGGCCCAGAGGTAGGTGCTCATTCAGCCATGTCATCCCCAAGACAAGGCCTGGGTTTCCTTAACAGCAGAGGAGGAAGAAGGACTCTCCCCTCCTCGGGTCACGGGAGAGTTAATGAAGGCTTCCCACCAGCTTCCAGCACAGCCATGAAAGGTCCCAGCACGAGGCTATTAAAATGATGATATTTACACTGGGTCATGCAAAGCTCCAAATGATGACACACCTACATTCTCTCACACACATACTGTGACTGTGGACACAGTACCTCTGATCACCTCATCCCATCCCGGAAGTCTCTGAAAGAGTCGCTTCGTAATAACTGCATCTTTTCCCCAAGGCTGAGGGACTTAATCAGATGCTCTCCAAATTGTTGGGAGCCCTACAGACCAGGTCCTTTCACAGGACGCAAAACTTGTGGCCCAAAGAGGGCAAGAGGTGTGCCCAGACCCACACAGCCCAGCAAGATGGCCATGTTCTTCTTCTTCTGGTGGTCCTGGGGAACGCTAACCAGAGAGCAGAAGAGTGAGGAGCTGCTTCAGAAGGCATCTGTGATGGTAAACTGGGCACTGGCTCTCTGTACCACCTTTGCCCAGGCATAGACCATCAGCCAGATGGTGGGTTAAGCTTGAGCCTACCTGGTGCTTCTTGGCTTGGTTTTTGTCAATTGATTCCCAATTGGCAGATTTTTGTATTACAGGCCCACATTCCTGACTTCTCTTGAAGCCTTGGCCACTCTGGGCACAACTGCTCAGCAGAGGCAGCTGGTCGGGGCAGCAGTCAGCCCCTGTGGTCAGAGCCCAGGCAGGTGGGGCCCTGGCAAGACTGAAGAGAACACAGCAGGTACCAATGTCCTCCTGTCTCCACCACCCCCAAACCTTCCAACCTGGGCCCAGCTTTCCAAATATGGGCCTGCTTGCTCTTCTTCAGCGCCAGGAGAGGCAGCTAGCTCCTTTAACCCTCCCCAGTGAAGACAACAGGCATTCATTCCAGGGTTTCCAGAAAGGGAACTGGAGGCTCCTTAGCACTCACTCAGCAGCACAGGTCAGCCTGTCTGGAGACTGGAAACCATCCAGCTCTTCCTAAAGCCTCTCTGCCCCCATCCCCCCCTTTCCTGGACATGGCATGCCCTTTGGAACAAGACTTGTGTCTGCAGTTCACTGTCCCAGCTTCCTCTCTTCATCCTGTCACCTGCCCTCCTCCATTCCAGGCAGGACTTGTAGCCTCTCCCTGGCCCCCACCCTCCCACTATGGAACCTCTGGTAGGTGTCCAGGGGAAGCTGGTCTTAGGGCCCCTAGCTCCAACACACACACATCAGACCTGCTGTGGGGTACAGGGTGGCTGGGCCCCCTAGATTCTTTCCCAGATCTGCCACGCTTGGAAGGATGCTCCCCACACAGTTGCCTGTGGCCTGATCCTCTTCCTTCCTACACCCCCATAAGTCCAAGCTGTGAGTCCTCCACACAGATCTGCAGCTGAGCTCTAAGGGGAGACAGCCGTGACGCAAAACCCAGCCGAGGAGAGGAAGGAAGGCAGGAGACTGCTCCCAAACAAAAATCCTGCCTAATGCCAGCAGCAAGGGCCCGCCTCAGTCTACTCTGCTTTACCTCTCTCTCAAAGGTCCCCCCTCTTCAGCTTCCAGCTTTCAAGCCCACAGGTATAGCCTGATGGCATCCCCTAGCCACCCTCCATTCACCCACAAGATGCAGGCAGGCGGCCCCCAGCTCGCCAGGGGCCACACCAGCTTTTCACAGTTTTGTGTTGTCAGGGGTGACAGCTCTCCCTGCTCCTTTCCACACTGGACATTGCGCTGTTTCTTAATTCCACACTCCTCAGGACCACTGGGCACTCCTGAGCACTGGGCCCGGGGCTTAGGAATAGCCCTGGACATGCAGCACAGTGTAGATGAGACCAGGACCTCGCAGAGAAGCTGGCTTCTTGACTGTGGACATTCTGGCTTACCAAGTGTTCGGGACAGTCCTAAAAATGACCTTCCCCTGCATGTCCCGCCTGCAGCATTCTTAATTTTGGTCCCTCTGTTGTGAGTCACTGTCCTGGCCCTGGCCACTCAACTGCCTGGCACACTTTCCTGAAAGCCATACACTTACCCATGCACTTCCCTGGGGCTCCTTGCTCAGTCCTTTCAAGAAAGGACTTCCCTGTCTCCTGATTTAAAATTCTATTGCTGGCTTGGCAAGGTGGCTTATTGAGTCAAGTGCTTGCCCCACAGAAAGCCTGAGGACTCCAAGTCTGAGCCTCAGAACCCATGTTAAGATAGGAGAGAACGGATTATATAGGGTTGTCCTCTGACCTCCACACGGACTCTGTGGTGTGTATGTACCCCCATGCACATATCATCGAACAAAATTTAAAATCAATTGTATAAAACTCCATCCTGAGCCGGGCAGTGGTGGCGCACACCTTTAACCCCAGCACTTGGGAGGCAGAGGCGGGTGGATCTCCGAGTTCAAGGCCAGCCTGGTCTACAGAGTGAGTTCCAGGACAGCCAGGGCTGTTACATAGAGAAACCCTGCCTTGAAAAACAAAATATAAAAAACAAAAAAAAACCAAAAAGACTGTGTGACTCCTTATCAATAAAAAAATATATATATTAAAAAAAATTCCATCCTGGACCCCAGACCCGGTGGGGTTGGCGTCTCTCCTGCACTCCACGGCCCACTGCCACTCAGCACCCAGTAACATGGGTGCTGCCTCTGTGTTGTTCATCTCCGTCTCCCACTTAGAGGACTAAGGTCCATGAAAGCAGGGAGTTGGCGCTATTTCGGGTCCTGCTGTGTCGTGAATATCTATAATGGTGTCTGGCACCTGGGAGGCATTTGACAAAGAGCTGGGGAGGGAGTGGACTGTGAAGAGGCCTCTGCCCTCCCTCTTTCAACCAAACATGAAGTGCTGTCCCCCAGTTTCAGACCCTAGCAACAGGCCACACTGCCAGCCTTGACTCATGAGCCGCTCACATCCACCCTGGGAGGAGGCAGTGGCCTGCCAGGGCTTCTTCACCCAGGCTTGTGAAGGAGTAAGCCCTTGGCATCCTCCTTCTGGCTCAGGCTCCATACTGTCCAGTAAGGAAGCAACTCCGGAGCCGCGGAAATGGGACAGGCACATGCAGCCGGGCCTGGCAACCTGCATCTGGTTCCTGGGACCCATGTGGTGGCAGGAGGTGTCCTCTGTCCTCCACACACACACCATGGCCCACACACAATAAATAAATGTAAATTTGAAACAGGAAAGTGACTGGGGAGACTGCTCAGCAGTTAAGGGCCACCAGAGCCATTTCCCCAGCCCTCACACACAGAAAAAAATTTTAAATTAAAAACAAATATTTTAAGCCAGGCGGTGGTGGCGCACACCTTTGATCCCAGTACTCTGGGAGGCAGAGGCAGGCAGATCTCTGGAGTTTCAGGACAGCCTGGTCTACAGAGAGAGTTCCAGGACAGTCAGGACTACACAAAGAAACCTTGTTTCAAAAAGCTAAATAATAAATAAATAAACAAACAAATAGATACTTTAAAACTCCAGTCTCCCAGTTAGAGAACTGCAGGGTCCCAAGGGCCCCATTACTCCCCTCCACTGACTGCCACCCCTACAGACCGATGTCTAAGGAGGGTAGGATCCTGGCTGGGGAGCTGGAAGCAAGAGTCCCTGTGGTTTTAAGAGGCTGGTTTCAGGGAATGGGCATAGTAAAGCATGCTTTCCTAGCGTTTCAGGAGCAGAGGCAGGAGTGAGTTTGAAGCCAGCCTGATCTACACAGCAAGCTCCAGACCAGCCAGGACTACATGGTGGAGACCCTGTCTCAAACAACAACAAAACCAAGAGACTGGAGAGATGGACCAGTAGTTAAGGGCTCATACTGCGTGTGTGGAAAGCCCATGTCAAACACAATCACCTTAACCCCAGCCAGTGATCCAATGCTTCTTCTGGCCTCCATGAACACCTACACTTATGTGCACACTACCCCCCCCCATGAACATAATTAAAAATTAAAAATAAGTATATTTTAAAAAAAACAACCAGAAAAGAAGCTGTCTTCAAATGCCGAAATTCCTTAAAGCCTCCTCACCTCTTTTGTAAAGTGTGGGATGACATGGATTAAAAATCCACAAAAGAGCCGGGCGGTGGTGGCGCACGCCTTTAATCCCAGCACTCGGGAGGCAGAGGCAGGCGGATCTCTGTGAGTTCGAGGCCAGCCTGGTCTACAGAGGGAGATCCAGGAAAGGCACCAAAACTACACAGAAAAACCCTGTCTCGAAAAACCAAAAGAAAACAAAACAAAAAGCCCCAAATAAATAGATTGATAGATAGATAGATAGATAGATAGATAGATAGATAGATAAAATCCACAAAAGTGGCCTGGCGGTGCAGTGGATCTCTATAAATTCAAGACGAGCCTGGTCTACAAAGCTAGTTCTAGGACAGCCAGGGCTACACAGAGAAACCCTGTCTCAAACAAACCAACACCAACCACACAAATAAATAATAAATCCTCAAAAACAACTTTGCCCAGAAGAAGGCCTGAGTAGTGGTTACTTTTTCTGTTCTTAGGAGAGCAGACTTAAATCAGGGCCTCTTAACTGGGTGTCCTTTTAGTACTGTAAGCTACATCCTGGTCACTTCCCACCTCCTCATCCATCCTCTGAAGGACCACCAGTAGCCCCTTCAGGGGTGGACCAGGTTGGAAGGCTGCAGGCCTAGTTGGAACCACTTGAACCACTAGGCAGTCCCTGGGTGTCTCCCCAGCCCCCTTAAGTGTATAGTTCATCTGTGTCCTGAAGAGTTCCCCCAGGGGCTTGCCAGCCTGTGGATGCGGCCCCACCGCTGAACTGGGCACCAGCTCCCTGTCTGTCCCCAGATGGTCCTGCCTGCCTCTCAGTTCTTCCCTTTAACACTCAGGCTGCTGGGTAATCCCACAAGCTCCCCAGGTCAGGCTCCACCTTCAGAGCCTGGAGGCAGAGCTTCAACAGGCCTGCCTAGGTTTGAATCTCATCTAGTCTTTGGACATCAATGGAATCTTCGAGAATTCAAGTCTCTCTCTGGAGGCTGAATGAGACGACCTGCCTGCACAGGTCCTCAGTCTCCCTGCCCTGTGCCCTGGGGTGGAGCTGATGGGAACCATCTCTGTGTTCCAGATTCCAGGGTTCTGTGTTAGCAAATTCTCTGAGGATACATGAGCCTGGGCTCAGCGGGAAAGGGCTCTCCCCTTGCCATTCCCCACTTAAAGCTGGGCTATCCTCTCTCTTAGTACATCTCCACTGTACTCTGAATCCTGCCGCCAGCCTCTGCCTTTCGCCCTCAGTTATCAATACACCTACAGATGAGATCCGCTCTCTGGGCTGCAGCGATCTGGCTCCTAAGCGCCTCCTAAGCGCCTCGGGCCCCATCTCACACCTCACATACTGGTCTCTTGCATTTCCTCGTACTGCAAAGCCTTTGACTAGACCCACCTGCCTCAGTCTCCTCAATGGCTACCTGTAGCCACAGCTCAAGTCACCTCCACGGTCCTCTACCACACACCACCGGACTCTGGTACTGTGGAGTTGAACCCAGGGCCTTGTAAAGCTATAGCCTCAGCCTTAGCCTTTTTTTGACTTTTTGTTTTGAGGCAGTCTCCAAAAAGTTTGCCCGGGATGGCCTTGAATCTGCAATCCTCTTTGCCTCTTGAGTACCTGGAAATCCAGGCCTGCACCAATAGGTATGACTGTTGCTGTTTGTTTGTTTTGGGGTTTTTGTTTTGTTGTTGTTTTTGGTTTTTTGAGACAGGGTTTCTCTGTGTAGCTTTGGAGCCCTTCCTGGAACTCACTCTGTAGCCCAGGCTGGCCTCGAACTCACAGAGATCCGCCTGCCTCTACCTCCTGAGTGCTGGGATTAAAAGTGTGTGCCACCACCACCTGGCGACATTTTTAAGATGTATCTGTTTTATGTGTATGAGTGTTTTGCCTGCATATATGTATCTATCTATAGATGGTTTTGAACCACCATGTGGATGCTGGGAACTGAACCCGGGTCCTCTGCAAGAACAGTAAGTGCTCTTAACTGCTGAGCCATCTCTCTGGCCTCCAACCCCATGGTCATAAGGGGGCTTCTTCTCTGTCCTTTAGAAGATAGCCTGTGGCTGGCAGTGGTGACACACACATGCCTTTAATCCCAGCACTTGGGAAGCACAGCCAGGCAGATCTCTGTGAGTTCAAGGCCAGCCTGGTCTACAGAGTGAGTTCCAGGACAGCCAGAGCTGTTATACAAAGAAACCGTGTGTCTCAAAAACAAAACAAAACAAAAAGAAGAAGAAGAAGAAACTCTAAAATCTCCCACGGACCCTAAAGACTCTTTACCCCACCCTCAGCTCCACCCCATCTCCTTACATTTTGCCTGTCACCTCCCTGGCCCTCTGGGCTCCTCTAACAGCTGCTCAGCACAATGGCCCTTGTTTGTAAGGCTGTCAACAGTCTCCAAAAACATGCTTCCTCTACTCTGGGAAGTAAGGAGTCCCTCCCCAGGGGTGCACAACCACTTATTATCTGGGGCTGGAGTGAAGCTGATGACCCCCTCTTCCTCAGCTCCATGTGACTCGGGTCCTGGCCGGGTCACATGCCTGTCCACAAACACTTCCTGATGCCAGCTCCTTTGAGGGGCCTGAGAGACTTCACCCAGACTTCAGATCAACAACAGGGCTTGGGATCCATAAGAAAGATGGGCAGCCAGCCTAGAAAGGACATTACAGACATGAGTTGCCCTCTTGCTCTGTCCCCAGGGCATTCTATGACACCACTGCACCACCAGGCTAGTGCCACCACTGAGTTACACACACACATACACACACACACACACACACACACACACACACACACACACACACACACGCATGCACGCACGCACGCCAGTGCCCAGATTGGTCTCAAAGTCCTAGACTCAAGGACCCACTCCTCGGCTCCTGAGTGTCTAGAAAGCAGGTATACCATCATATCCAGCCACATTTTTTCCTTTTTTTCCCCTGGAGACAGGGTTTTTCTCTATAACAACCCTGGCTGTACTTGAACTCTCTTTGTGGACCAGGTTGGCTTTGAACTCACAGAGATTCACCTGCCTCCGCCTCCAGAGTGCTAGGATTAAAGGTGTGTGCCACCACCCGGCACTTTTGTTCTTAAGCTTAAGTGAAACACTGCCCAATGTTCCCACAGTCAGACTGCCCCCTAAAATCCTACCTACAGAGAATCTGGGGGGTTGACAGTGTGGCGGGAGGGAGCTGGTGGGGCATGGAGGCAGGTAGGATTTGAGTGGTAGGGGAGGCAGGAGTCTGGGGAAATAACCCCAGCAAGCACTCTACTTCAGCCATTTCCCTCTCTCAGGAAGCCAGTCAGCTGATGCCCATGACCCACTCTCTCCCTCCCCTCAGATTCGGATGGTCACACTCTCCAGTAGCCCCAGGACTCTGAGTGAAACATCTAGATTGCTCAGAACAGCTTTGAACCTTGCTTGAAGATGGGGGTGGGAGGGCGACAGTTAGCACGTGTGGAGTGGACAATATGTCTGGTTGCCCCTTGGGTATTTCTAGTGTGTTTGGTGTAACTCCACAGTAGTCCTAAGGGTGGAAGGTAATCCTTCTCCATGCGTATAGAGAGAAAGTCCAGACTCAGAGAGCTGAGTTTACATTCAGGAAAACCATGAAAGACCAATGTGCTTCTTTCTATAGACCCATCTTGAAGCCTGGTGGGTCTCTGCTTCCTCAATACATGACAATGGGGACCTGCCCCTGGTACCTGAGATCCCTACCGAAAAGTCCCTTTGCCCTGCTAGACACCACAAGTCCACTCCCCAGGGATGCTGGTGACCACCCAGAGAGCTGTGTCTCTCAAGTGTGGTGGTGCTCACCTTGAAGTCTCTCAGAGGGTAGAAGCAGGGAGATCTCTGAGTTCAAGCCAACCTGGTCTATGTAGGGAGTCCCAAGCCAGCCAGGGCTACATAGTGAGACCCTGTCTCAAAAGAAAGAAAGAAAGAGAGAGAGAGAGACAGACAGACAGACAGACAGACAGACCACAAACAATACAAAATTAGCTGTGTCCATGGTTGGGCCTCTGCACCTAGCAAGAACTAGTGAGCATAGACAGAAAGAAAAATAGAAAAACTACAACTTGTGTTCTTATTCAGCACCCAGTTTGGTCTTCTAGTTGTTATTTGTTTACATGTAGGCAAGTACACGTTCACATGCGTGTGCAGTCAGATGGAGGCCAAGGGCTGACGATGGGTGTCTTCCTCCATCAACTTCCACCTTATTTATTATTACATTATTATTTTGAGACTGGATCCCTGTATAGCCTGGGCTATCCTGGAACTCCCTAGGCAGACCAGGTGGGCCTTGAACTTCTGTCTGCCTCTGCTGAGAACCACCTTCTTTGGGGGCTGGAAGCCACCTTAATCTTTACATGGGATCAGTCAGAGAACCTGGAATTCTCTGATCTGTCTAGACTGGCTGGCCAGCAACCCTAAGGGTCTGCCTCCCCGGCGCCAGGAAGAGAGATGGCAGCTGCCGCACCTGCCTTTCTCACTGGGGCTTAAGCTCAAACCTCACGTTTATCCATCTCCCCAAGCCATCTCTCCAGCCCCTGGGGATCCTATTGTAATATTTATAATATATTCCTAACATAGTAGAACTTACATGCTGTGAACATGTAAGTATAAAACTACAAAATGCATGCTCTAAGTATTTTTTACAGGCTAGACAAGTGGGTCACATGTGCCCACATGTTCTTCCCCGGCTACTCCAAGGTCACGCTGGGAGGCTGATTTTCAAAAATCTTTCCTAACCATAGTTTCCTGTCTCAGAACTGGCCTGGAAATGACTCAGTGGATAAAAAGCCCAGCTACTTGAGTCTCATCCCTGGAACTCACAGTGGAAGGTGTGAACTGAGTAGTCATCTTCTGATATGTATGCCACACATGTAGCTGTGGCATGCTCCCCGTTCACACACGCACTAAACAAACCAACACGTAAATAAATGTATTTAAAAATTGTGGGGTTAGCCGGGCAGTGGTGGAGCACACCTTTAATCCAACACTCAGGAGGCAGAAGCAGACGGATCTCTGTGAGTTCGAGGCCAGCCTGGTCTACGGAGTGAGATCCAGGACAGGCACCAAAGCTACATGGAGAAACCGTCCCCCCTCCAAAAAAATTGTGGGGTTAGCTGGGCAGTAGCAGAGCACGCCTTTAATTCCACCACTCAGGAGGCAGAGGCAGGCAGATTTCTGAGTTCCAGGTCAGCCTGGTCTACAGATCAAGTTCTAGGACAGCCAGGGCTGCACAGAGAAACCTTGTCTGGGTGGTGGTGGTGGGGGGAAATGGGGCATGAGAGATGGCTAAGTGGTTAAGAGCACTTGCAGAGGTCTGGAATTTGGTTCCCAGCACCAACATTAGGCAGTTCACAACCACCTGTGACTCTAGTTCCAGGAGATCTGATGCCCCCTTCTGGCTCTGCCAGAATCAAGCATGTACCTGGTGTACAAACATACATGTAGACAAAACACTTATACAATAGAATTTTTTAAAATATTAAAATAATAACAACAACAATAATAACTTTGTTTTGTTTATTTTTTAGGGTCAGGGTTTCTCTGTATAACAGCCCTGGCTGTCCTAGAACTCGATTTGTAGACCAGACTGGCCTCAAACTCAAAGAGATCCGCCTGCCTCTGCCTCCCAGTGCTGGGATTTAAGGTGTGCACTACTACTACCCAACAAAATAAAACTGTCTTAAAAATTGAAAACCTGGGGACTGGAGAGATGGCTCAGAGGTTAAGAGCACTGGCTGTTCTTCCAGAGGTCCTGAGTTCAATCCCCAGCAACCACATGGTGGCTCACCATCTGTAATGAGATCTGGCGCCCTCTTCTGGCCTGAAGGGATATATGCAAGCAGAACACTGTATGCATAATAAATAAATAAATTAAAAAAAAATTGAAAACCTGAGCCGGGTGGTGGCACACACCTTTAATCCCAGCACTCGGGAGGCAGAGCCAGGCATGTCTCTGAGTTCAAGGTCAGCCTGGTCTACAGAGGGAGATCTAGGACAGCTCTACAAGGCTACACAAAGAGACTCTGTCTTGGAAAAAAATAGAAAACAAACTAACAAACAAAGCAAATTTGGCTGGGTATTAGGCACACTCTTAGAAGAAAGCCAATCAGAATAGAAACAGCAACATGCTGGTACTAGATGCCTTAGGATCGGATCCTGGCTCTATTCTGGGCCAGTCTACTACTCTGTGCCTCAGTTTCCCCATCTGTAAGATGACAGTGTACCTCACTGGCATTGCTCTGAGGGCTGGATGTACTCAGCGCAAACACAAGTCCCTGGGTTCGATTTCTAGCACAAAAATAAACTACGGACGGGATGGGGCTCACTTGGTGGGGTGCTTGCTAAGCACGCAGGGAAAGCTCTGGGTTTAAGTCCCAGCACCACATAAACGGGGCATGCTGACACACGCCTGCACTCCCAGCACCAGAGGATCAGCAAGTTCAATGTCATCTCAGCTCTATAGCAGGCCCCAGGCAAGCCTGGGCTACATCTCAACAATCAACAAGCTCGGTACTGCTGTAAAGGACACCAAGAAATGGCAGGCGCGAGGCTTGCCAGGAGGTCAGTAGTCCATTGTTTTTGTTATCCTCTGTTTCTTCAGACAGGCAGTGACGCTAAGGGAAGTGTGGAACTCTCAAGCTCAAAAACCTTCCTCCTGCCTCCCCCTGAGTGCTGCTGGCACTAGGGACATGAACCTCCAAGCCTGTCTGGAGGTTCGGTTCTTGACCAGGTCAGTGGAGGAGAAGTGAATGGGTCTCAGGCCCAAGGCAAGGGACTTGATTCTGAGTCCTGGGCCTCATCAGCATGCTAACTGTTAAAAAATTGTAGCTATAAAATGAAACCTATTGTCTGTGAACAGGGATGTGATAAAGTCAGAGCACCACCCCCCTTTAGGTCCCCAGGTGTAAGGAGGCCTGGTTACCTACCACCCTGATGTATCAGGCCATGTGGGAAGGGACACCTGATGATCTGTTGGCCCTAACTGCACACTCCTGAAGCTTAGCTGCTACTCCAGAAGTTGGCTTTGCTTCTCCTCTGTTGGGAACAGAAGGACCGAGCACAGGAAAGCTCAGAACCCCAGCGGGCAGTTGCAGGGCTGGGAGCAGAGGGATGTGACCGCCCACCCTAACCGGCAAAACTGCAGCTCCCCCTGAGTCCACTGCCACTTACTTCTGAAGATGGCAAGTGAGCTCAGCAGGCGAGAAGCAGGGTGGGGTGCATGACCAGAAGTCGATGGGACCTCCTGAAGTAGGAGGCCTGGCTTCCTCTGCAGGTGGAAGCTGTCAGACCCAGTGCACAGAGGAGGAAGTGGACACTCCCCAGAGACTCCTGTTTTTTCTAAGTGAGCCTCGGCTGGTCCCAGGGCAGTGATGATTCATTCACCCTCTCTCCTCTTACCCAGTCAAGCTCTGAGATCCTGTGTGCATGTACCACAGCAGCCTGCGTAGAGGTCAGAGGTCAGAGCTCTCTCTTCCTACCATGTGGATCCTGGGAGTCACACTCAGATCTTCAGGCTTGGCAGCAAGTCATTTACCCTCCGGGCCATTTCGCCGGCACCTCCCCCGCATGTGGAATTTTAATTTTTTTTTTTTTTTTTTCAAGATAGAGTTTCTCTGTGTAGTTCTGGCTGACGCCGGAACACACTCTGTAAACCAGGCTGGCCTCGAACTTGAATCCTGAGTGCTGGGATTAAAGGCATGCAGCACCATACCCGGCTTTAAAAACATTTTTTGATGATTTATTGTTTTATGTGCACTGGTGTTTTGCCGCATGTACGTCTGTGGGAGGGTGTCAGATCCCCTGGCACTGGGGTTACAGACCGCTGTGAGCTGCCATTTGAACTGAACCTCGGTCCTCTGGAAGAGCAGTTAGTGTTCTTAGCTGCTTAGCCATCTCCCCAGCCCTGGTGGTGGTGGTGGTGTGTTTAAGACGGAGTCTCATGTATCTCAGGCAGGCTTCAGACTTAAAATGTAGCTGAGGATGACCTTGACCTCTAATCCAGTGCTGCCTCTCCACCCCTAATGCCAGGACTGCAGGCGTGAGCTACCTACCACATCCAGTGGAGTAGTGCTAGAGACCAAACCTAGGGCTTTGTTCCACTAGGCTAGCTGTCTACCAATTTAGCTACTTCCAGCACACCCCCTTGAATTTTTTTTTTCTTTCTTTCTTTCTTTTCTCCCCGAGACAGGGTTTCTCTGTGTAGTTTTGGTGCCTGTCCTGGATCTCGCTCTGTACAGTGGGCTAGCTTCGAACTCACAGAGATCCGCCTGGCTCTGCCTCCCGAGTGCTGGGATCAAAGGAATGCACCACCACCACCCGCCACCACTGCCCAGTCCCCCCTTTGATAATTTAAAGACAAGGGCTCATACAGCCCATGCTAGAGCAGAGAACGGCCTTGAACTTCTGGTCTTCCGACCTCTACTTCCCCAGGGTTGGGATCACAAGCCGGTACCATCCTGCCCACTTGGATCTTGAACAAGTCTTATCCTCCTAGTCCTCATCCCCTCAGGAGTTGATTACAAAGCCCTCTTGCCTCCTCTACTTACTTTTCTTCCGCTCTGAACCTCTTCCTCAGCCTCATACCAAGAGGCTGACTCTCCACGCCCTGCTCACTGGCCCTGCCTCCTAGGACACTGTGTCTGCCCCACAGAGCAGACCTGCACTGTCCCTCCTGGGGCCCTGCCCATTTGTTCCAGACCAGAGACCCCCTCCCCAATTCTGGGAGTCCTCCCTCTCCTCAGGACCTCCCTTGGTCCAGGTCCCAAACAAACAGCCTCCATCTGTTCTGCTTATTAGCCCTTTAAGCCTCGTACACCTGGGAAGAAAGTAGCTCTCTGTCTCAAGTCCCCAGAACAAGAGGCTCTTTTCCAAGATCCCACTGCAGAGGGGAGGGCTCCTGACCTCTGCGTCCCAAACAGCAGCTCTCTATACCACCTCCATCTCTCCTCACTTCCTTCCTCTGGGGTTCAGAATGCACCCAACCACCGCCCAGCCCTCACTTGTAACACTATGCAGCCATTAAAAAGGATGATTACACGTACGGGGATGACTAATAGCAACACCAGAAGATGCTTCTACGATGTCGAGAGAAAAGCAAGACATAGGAACTGTAAATACAGTACGAGAAAGAGACGCCAATATCCCTGAGCACAGGGGGAAAAAAAAAAAAGATTGCAAGGACAGACACCCAAATCCCACGGCGGTTCAGTTTGTCTCAGTAACACTGAGGACTTGGTCCCTAGCTCTCTCGATTTCACAAATAGCACTCAGGGCACACTCCTTTCTAAGGACAGTATCCCATAAAACATGAATAATGCATTTGTGAAGTATTTGAGACTGGCTCCTTCCGGTTCAACTTCCCGAGCCTCAACTCCCTCCAAGGCCTAGGTTTTCAAGTGCAGGTAAGTCTGTCTAAGAGACCAGGAGAGTTTGGGAGCGCGGTACCTCCGGCCACCCGCCCCCAGCTCTTTCCGTGCTCTGCCATGCCGGGCCTCTCCTGTGGGGCCTCTCCTGTGGGGCTTCTCCTGTGGGGCTTACCTGATGCAGGGAGGTCAGCCTCCGCGGTTCGAAGACGCGCACACCTGTCACTCCCGGGGAGGACTCGCGGGCGAGCCCAGAGCCCGGGAGGAGGGAGTCGGAGGGGCGGGGCGTGACGTCAACCAGGCCCCGCCCCTGACCTCCCGGTCCCGCCCCGGCTCCCCAGCCCTGGGGGTTCATGGTTCTCATGCTTGTTGGGTGAGGTGCTGGACACTTCTGTCGACACTCACGCCCTGCGTGCCTGGGCTCCCGGCCATCTGCCCTGCCTCCCCCCCCCCCCCCCGCCCACTCCCATGTTAATACAGAGCCGTCAGACTCCAGGTTGAAGCTATCTGTGGGTGAGGAGGAACCTGGGACTGGGATCAGGGATCTGATCCCCAGGACGTTTTTCTTCTTTTTGTACCAGCTCCCTGTCCCGCCCACCGACTGTCTTCCCCCCCCTCCACCACCACCACCCGCCACCACCACTAAGGGATCCGGGGTTATGGAACGCTGTGAGTTGGGTAAAGATCTCCTGGTTGAGATCGCCCCTACAAGAGCTGTCTTTGGAGAAATCTGCGAGTACCCCCAAAGCTTTGAAAAGCGTGTTTGCCTTGGACCAGCAAGTCTACTTTTGGAAATCTGTCCTAACAAAGTCATCTGGAACACATGTATTGTAGGGATCTTTATGCTGGTAAAAACTGGAACTAATCTAAATGACCAACAGAGTGGAGGATTGCTGAACCGTGCGAATACACAGTGGAATATTATGCAAGCGTCAAAGGGTATGTTTACAAACAGCTTATGATAATATGAGGAAATGTTATCATATTAAGAGAATTAAGAGCAGGATGTGGATACAGTCACAGTCGAAAACAAAACACAATTTATGCACCGGGAAGAAAATGCTCGCTGCACCCTTTGTGGGTGGAGGCACGACCAGGCTTGTTGAGCCTTTCCTCCTAACATCTAATGGGCTTATTTCCCGTTCTTTTCCTTTGTTCTTGTGCTGAGGGCTTTGTACATGCGAATCAAGCCCTCTCCCACCAAGCCTTCACCTCCCAGCCTTCACCTCCTAAGAAGTTCCCTTTAGCTGGACGTACCTCTCCACAAACAGCCCTTGCACAGAGTTAGACTTCCTATGTTAGGAGGAGGAAATGAAGGTCTGAGAAGCCGCTTCTCCAGTCACCTGACTACAAAGGGTCAGAGAAGGGCGGGCTACTCTGTCCCAAGGCCAACAAGGCCTCTTAAGCTGATTTCTGGGAAGTACCCAGGCCAGAAGGGCCACCAGTCTCAGACCTGGGCTAAAGGAATTGGGAGGTGGTCCGTGATTCAGGGAGCCACCTTGTGCTGGGCTGTCCTAGCCTGCCCCCCTCTAGAGGCCCTGGGGCGACAGCTGTAGCATGGGACAGGTTCCTGGGGGCAGGTGTGGGGGCCAAGAGAACCTGCTCCCAGGTCCTTTAATAGCTCTCATAGGCTTTCTGACTAGATGTGGCAGTTAAGTTCAACACTTGGAGGGCTGAGGCAGGAGGATTGAGTTTGGGGTCATCCTACCTCAAAAAAAAAAAAGATGAAGAAAGGAAACAGACATGCTTCAGGGAATATCTTTGACAAAAAGCTGCTTTGTTAAGACCAGAACACCAAGCCGCACGCCGCATCATTCCATACTCCACATTCAAGTTTCCCTAGTCTGTCTTTTCAGTGTACACGCACACACACACACACACACACACACACACACTATACACACCACATGCACACCATACACACACCATACACACACACCACTCACATATACACCACATACACACACACTATACACATACCACACACACCACACGCACACCACTCACAGGCATACACACACACCACACAAATACACACACCACACACACCATACACACACACCACTCACATATACACCACATACACACATACTATACACATACCACACACACCACACACACACACCACACACACTCACCACACATACCACACACACACCACTCACACACACACACACCACACAAATATACACACCACACACACCATGCACACACACCACTCACACATACACCACACACACACACTATACACATACCACACACACACCACTCACACACACACCACACCCACACACCACTCACCACACACACACCCCACACAAATACACACACCACACACACCATGCACACACACCACTCACACATACACCACATACACACACACTATACACATACCACACACACCACACACACACACCACTCACACACACACCACCACCACCACCACCACAAAGTGCCCTTTCGGGGCTGGAGAGATAGCTCAGTAGTTTACTCTGCTACTGGGTACTCTTACAGAGAACCCAGGTTCAATTTCCAACATCCACATGATGGCTCCCAACCACCTGGAACTCTAGTCCTGGGGATCTGATACCTTCTTCTAACTCCATGGGCACGGCATGCGTGTGTGCAGACACACATCCAGGCAAAGCACCCAAACAACTAAATAAAATAATTGTAATACATTTTAAATTCTAAAATAAACAAACAATATCCCTTCCTCCCCGCTCCCCCCTCCCCCCGCCCCCTGGACTCTTCTGCAGGAAGCTACCATGTTTTGCCAGAGATGACAACGGAATGTATGGAAAGGTTGGGTTTCACCCCCCAAGCTCCCCCCACATCTCCGCCCACCTCACCCTGCCCCAGTCTATGTTTTTCTTATGTTTCTTGTGACCAGCTACTGGCTACTATTCTTGGTCATATCTACATTACATTGGTGGCTTGTTTTTCTTATTTATTTCTAGGGATTCTTTACATATTAAGGAAAGCATGATTTGTCCCCATTTTTTCTTCTTCTGGACCCCTGCAGAGATTTTGACGGTGGGGGCTTCCAACTGGAGTAGCAGGGTTCTTTTGGGATCAGTGGCCCAGAGATCTGGGCTTCAGCTGGGGGTCACAGAGCTGTGGCTGAGGTTCTGGCCTGGGGCCTTTCCCCTTTTGGGGGTAGAGCTACTGACTGACCCTCCCAGCTCTATTTCCAATGTTTTTGGGTTTGGTTTTAGACAAGAGCACAGGCTGGAACTCATGGTCCTTCTGTCTTAGCCTCCTGAGCACTGGAGTTATCTGTCCATGGCTATTTGGTGCCCATCACTTCTCAGGGCAGGACCCACACCTTGGAGCAGACCCAGACTTTGCCCTCATCCTCTGACACCTGGCCAGGGCCCTGAGAACTCCTCACTCCTTAACAATGTCCACCCACCCCAAGCATGCCATGGCCCTGTCTCTCTTGCCCAAGGGCAGACATTCGTGGTAAGTTGTCCTTGGCCACATCTCAAATCACACCTCAGGCCTTACTCAGGTGGCAGACCAATTCCTCTGCCTTGACTCCAGCATGGCAAACTCCTATGCCTACTTTGAAGCCCAGCTGTGGTGCTCCTTCCTCCGGGAAGACTTCCATGTTTGCTACCTTCTCTCTTTGATCTCTGATGGCCCCTCCATATCTGTACTCACCAAAGCAGGAGCTGAGGCAAAAAGACTCTCCTGACAGGAATTATCAAATGATTCATCAAAGGCAGGCCCCCTGGTGTTCCGGGCCTCCGTTTCCTCGTTTTCAAAGGACTATCATAGTGTAAAGCCAGCCACAAGAGATTCAAGGAGTCAGTTTGTGTCAAGCATTGAGCTCAGCCCCTCTGTAGGAGCCCCACAATGCCTCCCTGGTGAGGACTGGTTTAAAGAATAAGGATACGGGCCAGTGAGATGGCTCAGCAGGCAAAGGCGCCTCATCACTAAGCCTGATGACCCGAATTAGATACCCAGGCCCACGTGGTCGAAGGAGAGAAATTTAGACTGAAGAAAACAGGCGCCACCCACGTGGCCAAGCCAGCTTACCTACTGGGGAGCACAGGAGTCTACCAGAACCAGGAGCAGAAGCTGACCCATGGCCCCAGACCAGGGCAGGAGGATCAGAAGTTCAGTCTAGATTTTCTGGTCATTTGCCCAAAGTAGACCATTGTTTGCCTAATTCACTGCATTTTTGAAGGGCTAAACAGCCGGGGTGTCACAGGGCTATAATGGCTGGCCCTGGCTCACCAGCAATTTGGAGTTTACACCAGATGAAGCCAGCATGTTCTGGCTTTCTGAATAGGCCAAAATTTACCAGGAAATGTAATTAACTGGGTGGTTTTTTTTGTTGTTGTTGGGTTTTTGTTTGTTTGTTTGTTTTCAAGACAGGACTTTTCTGTGTAGCTTTTGGAGCCTGTCCTGGAACTCACTTTGTAGACCAGACTGGCCTCAGGGCTCCCAGAGATCCACCTGCCTCTGCCTCCCAGTGATGGGATTAAAGGCGTGTGCCACCACTGCCCAGATGTTGTTTTTTAATTAAATCATTGGGATGGATTTTCTGATTGAATTATGGCTTCTCCTTTCAAGATTTGCTCCCCCCAACCAGATCTTCCCAAGCTGGCCTAGAACTCTCTATGTATAGCAGGATGGCCTATGTTTTGTTTTTTTGTTTTTCGAGACAGGGTTTCTCTGTGTAGCTTTGCGCCTTTTCCTGGAACTCACTTGGTAGCCCAGGCTGGCCTCGAACTCACAGAGATCCACCTGGCTCTTCTTCCCAAGTGCTGGGATTAAAGCGTGCGCCACCACCGCCCGGCTGGGATGGCCTATGTCATGAACAACAAATTATCTCAGTATCACACACGAATTATCTCAGCGTCACACAAAGGAACACACAAAATGAAAGCTCTCCACAAGGCAATTCATTTTGCAAAACCTGGGTTCCAGAGCTCACGTGGTGCTAACAACACACCAGGACCAACATGGCTTCTGCCTTTCGTCCCTGGCTTAGGTGGCGATTCAGTCTCCTCCCCTTGGTAGGAGCTCAACATCACAATCTGACAGGACTGGTTAACTCCTTGTGGACATGTGACTCCTTTCTGGGTTAATGCCTTCAGTAGAAAAACAAAACAAAATACTTCTTTTTGTTTGTTTGTTTCTCTGTGTAGCTTTGGTGCCTGTCCTGGAACTCACTCTGTAGCCCAGGCTGGCCTCGAACTCACAGAGATCCGCCTGCCTCTGCCTCCCGAGTGCTGGGATTAAAGGTGTGCGCCACCACCCGGCCAAAACTACTTCTTATACTCCATAGACCAGGCTGGCCTCAAACTCATACAAAACTACCTGCCTCTGCCTCTTGAGTACTGGGGGCCAAAGGTGTGCACCACCAGGCCTGGCCTACAGGCAGCTTTTGACTCCATTTTGGGGGAGAAGGATGTTAGCAGCCCTTGGGTGGACTCAGAAACAGTACCACCCATCCAGCACAGACTGATAAATGACTTGGGAACAGAAAGGGGACTCTCTACAAGTCTATTGGGAAGAATTGAGACTCTGGGGTCACATAGCTGGGCTTTAGACCTTGAATAGGGCCTGGTTCTTTCACAAAAATGTTCTGTGGCAATCCCCAAATAAGACTATGAACTTCATGTACAGGAACGGCAGGGACCTCTTCTCACAGTCAGACCTCGGCCTCATCAACTGCCCACCCCTTAGTGCTCCTGTCCTGGGTTACTTCTTGTCTGGAGAGGTGGAGGGAAGCACAGGCTGCAGGGCAGGCTGGGAGTAAGCCATGTCTTCCCCATGAGGGCTCCAGGCCTCAGTTTTCCCACCTGTAAGTTGGGGGTAAGAATCCCTCCTTGAGGACTTCCCAGAGATAAGGCCCAGTGCAGACATCTGGGGGGGGGGTGTCCTCCCTCCCACCTGTGAGGGGCCGGAGAAGTCTGAGGTCCATGCAGCCTGCCCTATCCAGAGATCGGCCTGAGCATCCCCATGGGGAGGCTCTCTCTAGAGAAGGAAGTTCTTTGAACTTCTTAAGGATGATGGGCCAGTGATGAAGGCGGTGATGTCATAGCTCTGGCCACGCCCCGACATTCCAGCAGCTAGGGTAGGCTCAGTAAATGCTGAGCGAGTGCCCAGCCAACTGCTGCAGGGATGATGACCTTGGCTCTGTCCCCTGGTATGCCCCACCCACAGGCCTTGAATCCTGATGACACCCTCTCCCGCTGACAAAGCACATCCTGTGGGAATGACTGCTCGGTAGGTCACATTTTCTTGCTTGTAACCAAAGCCCAGAGAAGGGTAGACACTTACCTCAGGTCACACAGTAAATGTGGGACAGAGCCTGAGCAGAGGACGATGTACTCTCCTGATCCTGGCTGTACATTCAATGCATGCTGGGTAGTATCTGGAATTTGATCTGAAAAGCACCTGTGTCCACATGGGCGGCTCTTAGAAAAAAATCAAGGTCAGCCTTGAAGGCTGGAGGTCATTCCCAGAGTAGAGAGGGTCTGGAGGTACGGACAAGGCAGACTTCAGGGTCTAGACTGCAGCAGGGGATCCTGGGTAGGTCACTTCTTCTTCTTCTTCTTCTTCTTCTTCTTCTTCTTCTTCTTCTTCTTCTTCTTCTTCTTCTTCTTCTTCTTCTTCTTCTTCTTCTTCTTCTTCTTCGTTGTTTTGTTTGTTTTTCGAGACAGGGTTTCTCTGTGTAGCCCTGGCTGGAACTCACTCTCTAGACCAGGCTGGCCTCGAACTCACAGAGATCCTCCTGCCTCTGCCTCTTGAGTGCTGGGATTACAGGTGTGCACCACCACCACTTGGCTGGGCCTCTTGAGGCAGGTGCGGGCACCCCCAGTTCAGGGTCTGGCAACCGCACCCCAGAGGTGTGCACGGCAGCTGTGTGGGGAGACAGATGGGACAACTCCCCAGCTTCCTGTGTCCAGTGCTGGAGGGTCTTGTTCCGTGTGACTCAGTGTGGAGGCTCTGGGGGCTGGGCAGGAGGACCGGGCAGGATGTGGGAGTGTTGGCTGTGTCCCACCGTATCAGCAGCCCTACTCCCTCACCTTGTCTTACTCTGTGTCCACATTCCTTGCCATTACCTTGTTTTTCGAGACAGGGTTTCTCTGTGTAGCTTTGCGCCTGTCCTGGATCTCGCTCTGTAGTCCAGGCTGGCCTCGAACTCACAGAGATCCACCTGGCTCTGCCTCCTGAGTGCTGGGATTAAAGGCGAACACCACTGCTGCCCGGCTGCCATTACCTTTTGAAGACAATCTCTCTCCCCTTCCACAGTTTTAGGCAGCTGTCTTATGTATGTATTTTCCACAGCATCTCACTGTGTATAGCACTCTGTGTATGGAACTCTCTATGTAGACAAATAGATGGGGTTAGCCTAGAACTCACGGAGATCTACCTGCTTCTGTCTCCCAGTGCTGTGATTAAAGGCGTGTGCTGCCACACATAGCTCAACTTTTTTTTTGGGGGGGGGTCTCATATAGTCCAGGTTGGCCTTGAACTACTGATCCTCCTGCCTCCACCTCCTCAGTGCTGAGTTTATAGGTGTATGCCACCACAAACAGCTTTCTGTTTACTTCTTTTTAGTTTTTTAAATGAAAGTAACTATTAAAATAGTAATGACGCAGACACCACGTGAAGCTTGCTATTTCTAAGGTCTAATGATGTCATACACATTCACGCTGCTCTGCAAACATCACCACCATCTGTCTCTGGAACTTTCCATCACCTTAAACCAAAACTGCACCCTTAAAACACCAGCTCCTAGCCACTCCCAGCCCCCCAACTCACCTTTCCTCTCTCTGCCTCTATGAACTTCCTACTCCAGCTCCCTCACACGAATGGACCCAGACACACAATCTCCCCCTCTCTTTGCTTTTTTTTGGGGGGGGGAAGGGAGCGGACTGTGTTAGGGTTCCAACCTTCCATATGCTAAGCAAGTACTCTAACCTGTTCACTTCTGAAACTCTGGGACAGGTGCCTCCTCTGGGAATAAGACCAGGTATTCAAACAAGAAGCTTTAGGCCTCGATGGCCTCCAGTCCAGACCCCAACCCTGGCTGAAGCCTCAGCTCTTCACCGGCCTTGTATCCCCTGGGCTCTCTGCTCACAGCTGGAGATTCTTCCCACTGCTTTGAAGTCCATAATAGTGATGATGATGATGATGATGATGAAGATGATGATGACGGCGATGACGTGCAAAGATGATGTTGATGGTGGAGGTGGTGATGGTGATGGTGGAGGTGGTGATGATGATGGTGGTGGTGATGATGATGATGATGGAGGTGGTGATGATGATGGAGGTGGTGATGATGATGATGATGATGGAGGTGGTGATGATGATGGTGGTGGTGATGATGATGGAGGTGGTGATGATGATGGAGGTGGTGATGATGATGGTGGTGGAGGTGGTGATGATGTTGATGGTGGTGGAGGTGATGATGATGGTGGTGGAGGTGATGATGATGGTGATGATGGAGGTGGTGATGGTGGTGGAGGTGGTGATGATGATGATGATGGAGGTGGTGATGATGATGGTGGTGGTGATGATGATGGAGGTGGTGATGATGATGGAGGTGGTGATGATGATGGTGGTGGAGGTGGTGATGATGTTGATGGTGATGATGGTGATGATGATGATGATGGAGGTGGTGATGATGATGGTGGTGGAGGTGGTGATGATGATGGTGGTGGAGGTGGTGATGATGATGATGATGAAGGTGGTGATGATGATGGGGGTGGTGATGATGATGGAGGTGGTGATGATGATGGTGGTGGAGGTGGTGATGATGATGATGGTGGAGGTGGTGATGATGTTGATGGTGATGATGGTGATGATGATGATGATGGAGGTGGTGATGATGATGATGATGGAGGTGGTGATGATGATGGTGGTGGTGGAGGTGATGATGGTGGTGGAGGTGATGATGGTGGTGATGATGATGATGATGGTGGAGGTGATGATGATGATGATGGTGGAGGTGGTGATGGTGATGATGATGGTGGAGGTGATGATGATGATGATGGTGGAGGTGGTGATGATGGTGATGATGGTGGAGGTGGTGATGATGATGGTGGTGGTGGAGGTGATGATGATGGTGGTGGAGGTGGTGATGATGATGGTGGTGGAGGTGATGATGATGGTGGAGTGATGATGATGGAGGTGGAGGTGATGATGGTGGTGGTTCTACAGTGGTATGGATACTGCTGCTGGTGATGACAATGGGCAGGAGGAATCTCAGGGACTGGCACCTTCTCTGGGACTGACACCCTTCTTGGCCAGGGTGACCTCCAGAGGCCAGCATCATGTCTTTCTCACTCTCTGACAAGACTGGGCCCAGCTGAGTTGAATGTGGGGTGGTGGGAGAGGAAGTCTCCAGTTCTCACCTTAAAAGCCCCAGCTCATCTCTGCCCCTCCCCGCCCCAGACACCCTGGTTGTCCCTGCTTGTCTTTTTCTCTTCTCAACTTGGGGGCCCTGGAATCCTGGGATGCTCCCAGCCTCACCCCCACCCCCGCCCTCCACTTCCAGCCCTAGGTTCCTGTGGCTGAAGGGCCTTCACAGCCTTGGCTTGGTCACACAGCGGAGGACGTTGCTCACAGACAGCCTGCCCTGCAGCCCCAGCTCTGTAACCATCACATGCTACCTGGGCCACTGGGGAGGGCTAGGGAAACTGAGGCATGGAACAGTGTGCTCTCTAGGTCACCTTTGATAAACTCACTCTCCTCGACATCCTCTGGGCTCAGGGGCTAATAAGGAAGCTACTTGTAGGCCCCTGCGCAAGGAGATATCCAAAGCTAAGCTGAGGCAGGCTCAGTCTTCCTAGGTGGTGGCTAAGCCTCAACTAACTATAAAGAGGATGCAAGATGGCCACGCCCCTCAGTGGGTGGAGCTGAAATACCCAGAGAGGCAAGTCCTTCAGGTCAGGGCTCTGTGCATATCTCCCCTTGCTTTCCTTTTCTGTGACAGCTCAATGTAGACAGGCCCAGAGACAGGGAGGGTCGGGCCTCTGTGGCTCTCTGAACCTCAGGATCGTCCTCTGCCTTGGATGACTGCTGTGCTGTGGGTCCGCTGGGTCACAGGGCCTACAAATTACATCCTAGCTTTGTTCTTCCCTCCTGAGAGCAAAGGGAGAGGCAGGCGGCGGCGCTGGTGAAGGCGGTGGCTGAGATGTTGGAAGGGAAGAGAGAGCAGAGGCCTCGGCCGTGGTGAAGGGCGGTGGTAGATGAATCCAGAGTCCCCGAGCAGCCCTTCCTGTGAGCACCGCGGTCTGTAGAGAGTAGACTGACAATGGACAAGGACCAGCAAAGGGTGCTAAGTCCTCAGACCTTGAGGGAGGCATGAAGCAACCTCTGTCAGTCAGGGTCAGCACTAGCCTGAACTCATGTCAGAGGTAAGAGGTGGCGACTCCCTGGCCCTTTCAGGACTCAGTTTTGGGTTTTCCTTAGGCCCAGACCTGAGCCTGTCATTGTGAGGCCTTCCAGAACTGGGCTCCCGCCCACAAGCTCCTCCTCTCCCTCTGGACATGCCAGGCTTTTGTGAGAGGGTGGAATCCCACTTTGTGAGCAGGGATACCGGTCCAAATCCTCGGGGATTGACAGACCTAAAATGCCCTTCCACACAACATAGTTCATTTGATACGTGGGGAAACTGAGGCTTTTGGAATGAGACCACTCAAAGATCTGAGTGCCAAGATGTCCATTGGCCCTGTTCTCTGTGCCCCTTATGGCCCAGCCCAGGCTGGAGCACTCAGCCTGCGCTCAGCTGCTGCCCCCGTGTGGTCACCTAGGGAAGTACAGGCAGGGTGAGATGCCATTCGGTCGTGGCCTGAGCGTGCACAAGTTCAATTTGGCAGGTATATTCTGAGTCATTATTTGATGGAGAAACAGCCATTGTTTCCTCTGTTTTTTCAGAAAGAAAAAGCCCCAGCCCACGAAGGTGGCAGCTAGACTTGCCCATTCTGGATGAGTGTGGTAAGAATGAAGTTGTCTGAGCGGCGCCCCGTAGAAAGGCCTGAAGACAGACAGCACCTTGCTCCTCCAGAATCATAATATGCACTTGTGCAAAGTGATCCCTTGGTATCTCAGCAGAGATAATCATGGGAGCCTGCACCCATTATGGAGATGTCATTTACCCCTACTCCCCTCCAGTCCCCCTTTTACAGTTGGCATGCTTGGAACTGAACCAACCCGTGCAGCGGTGAAGACAGAGGGTATCCAGGGCTCTTGCTGGAAGAAGCTGCAGCACCTGGGGGCTAGCAATGGGACCAGGAAAAGGTGACTCTAAGAGGGACTGTGGGACTATGGGGAAGAGGGGTGGGAGGTACAGCTGCTCTCAGGGACTGGAGTCCTCGAAGCCCCAACCCCAGCCATCTAGGGGAGAGCAAGCCAGGCAGGCCACCAGTGATGAAGACTGATGAGCTTCACCACCCCAACCTCTGCCCTGCAGCATTGCTGCTGGGGGCCAGGGCTCTAAGGCAGGAGCCCAAGGAGAGCCCAAGGCGGATCCAGAGCACCCACAGAGACAACTTCATCGTTTTGGAGTTGCCTAGCCTCTTGGAGGCTCAGTTCTAAAATGATAGGAAATTCCTTTTCATCCATGTGGTGGTGACGACACATGCCTTTGGTCCCAGCACTCAGGAGGCAGAGGCAGGTGGATCTCTGTGAGTTCGAGGTCAGCCTGGTCTACAAAGGAAGTGCCAGGCCAGCCAGGGCTACACAGAGAAATCCTGTCTCAAAACAAATGAACAAAAAGCTATCTCTAGAGAGATTGGGAGGGTTCTATCTAGGTTTGTTTATGCTGTGCTGAGACCTTTTGCATGCTAGGCAATGCTGAGCCACACTCCTAATCCTGGATTACAGGGTTAAAATCTTTTTTTTTTTTTTTTTTTTTTTAAAGAAAGAGTCTCTCTGTATATAACCCTGGCTGTCCTGGAATTCTCTATGTAGACCAGGCTGGCTTCGAACTCCCATTGCCTCTAGGAATGTTGGGATTAAAGGTGTGCACCACAGCCCGCCTCAAGAGCTCACATCTTGAACCGCAAGGACAAGCAGAGAGTAAACTGGGAACGGCAGATGTCCTTAAACTCTGAAAGCCGGAGAGTGGCACACTTCCTCGGACATGGCCACACCTCTAAACCTCCACCAACAACACCGCCAACCGGGGACCAAGTATCAGATGCTGGAGATGATGGGGCACGTCTCCTTCAAACCACCACATCACCTGAGATGGAGTGAGAGTCCTGCCGAGCCCAGGCACCGGGGCTGCAGGGTTATAACCATTAGACGGTACTGCCTGCACACACTTGGCTCCGCCTTGAGCAGGACTCCCTGGGGACAATATTTCAGCTTCCCCTTGTGTTCAGCCAACGTGTGGCCTTCGGCAAACCTCTGGGGAATTCGGAGTGAATGGTCAAAGACGCAAAGGAGTAGCAGTTTGGCTTCTGAGTGGCCTAGAGGCATCATGCGGAGGCTCCCCAGAAGCTGTGGATTTGAAAGACCTGAGGCTGGATTACGTGGGAGCCTGCAGAGAAGCTTCCAGAAGGACACACCTTCTGGAACCGGTACTGGTTGTTGCCTCTGGGGACGGGGGAGGAGAATGCAGGGGAGGAAGGCTTACTTTTCTGTTTGAATGTTTATATTATATATTGTAATGTGCGTAGATCCTAATGTGTTATAATTATAATGAATTTCCATGTGCATGTTTAATAAATGGATGCAGAAATAAACACTCACCTGGTGAGCTCCCTAAACACGGGCTGCAGCCCCAGCAGGTCTGGGGGTGGCAGGCAACCAGGATGAGCTCTCCAGGTGATGCTGTCACAGGTGGCCCTGGACTACACTTGAGGAACAAAATCACCAGCTGGGTCCTCTTCCTGCCGGCCACTCAGCCAGGCTCATTTGCATGATTTTTGCATATATTTGCATGACTCCCCTAGTTCCAAATAAAGCCTGTATTCTCCTTTATCCTTGCTTCTCCCACTCCAAGGAACACTTTCCTGCTCTCTCTCCTCCCCGAGACCTGGCTGACCCGGACAAACTCCCCTTACCCTCTGTATCCCACCCAAACATGTCATCTCCGTCCCATGTTCTCCTGGTCCCCTAAGGCTCAGCACAGGAGCCACTTCCTCTGAAGCCTCCCCTACCCCCAGTGTCTGAGCTGCCCAAAAGCTCTTCCCTCCTTTCTCTGTGTACCCACATTGTCCACCTAGGCCGTCAGGGACCAAGGAGACCAGACCACATTAGACTCATTTTTGAAGATTTGGAAACTGGGCTTGGTGAGGTCACCTGACCCGTCTCTAGGAAGGGGGCTGCTCTGGCACCACCTCTGCATGCTGCTCTTCTTTTTTTATGCCCTTCTTTATTTTTGAGGGGAGCAGGCATGTGTCACAGTGTATGGTAGTGGGGGGGGGGGTCAGAAGTCAGAAGACTTGGTGGGGAGGAACAGCTCTTTCCTTTAATCGTGTGGGTCCCGGGGATCAAACTCAGGTTGTCAGGCTTGGGAACACACACACACACACACACACACACACACACACACACACACACACACACAAGCTTTCGTCTGCTGAGCCAGCTTTTATTTATTTATTTAGTTAGTTAGTTAGTTTTTTTTGAGACAGGGTTTCTCTACATAACACCGGCTGTCCTGGAACTCACACTGTAGACCAGGCTGGCCTTGAACTCACAGAGATCCACCTGCCTCTGTCTCCCAAGTGCTGAGATTAAAGGCATGGGCTACCATGCCTAGCTCCATCTTTATTATATTATTATTATTATTATTATTATTATTATTATTATTATTATTATTAATATGTGTGGGGTGAGCAGTGTGTGTGTGTGTGTGTGTGTGTGTGTGTGTGTGTAACACCAGTTGCTTTTCCTCAATCACTCTCCTGCTTGAACTTTGATGTTTTTGTTGAAATAGGGTCTCTCACTCAGTCCAAGCTTCAAGGATTTAACTGCTTCCATTCCGCGCCCAGCTTTGGGGTTAGAGGCTCGCCCGGGTTTTTACATGTGCTCTAGGATCTGAACTCAGGTCCTTTGCTTGCCTGGCAGGGTCTTTACTGGCTGAGCCATCTCCTAGTGCCCCATTTTACTCTTTTGGTTTGGAGTGCTGGGGATCGAACCTAAGGCCTTGTGCAAGCACTCAACCACTGAGCTGCATTCTCAGCCCCAAGTCAAAGTCATTTAGATTTGTTTTGCTCTACTTGATTTAATTAGGTCTAAAATTACCAAGTCATCCACACTTAAGTAAAAATATTCCAACCCTGAAATAGCTGGGGGGAAAAATAGACTCCCCTCTCTTCCCCGTTTCTCCCCCAGCCGCACTCTCTAGGATGAAACACTGCACAATCTTGGGTCCCCTGCCACACCCCATTTGCATTTATATACAGATGTGATGCATGCAAATATGTAAACATAGCATTTTATTAGAACATATACATGCAAAAAATACTTAAAAACAACACAGGGACTGGAGAGACCGCTCAGCGCTTAAGAGCACATGTCTCTTTCAGAGGACCCAGGTTCAGTTCCTACAACCCATGTCAGGTGGCTCACAACCGGCTGGAATTCCAGCCCCAGGGGAATCTGATGCCCTCTACTGGCCTCTGTGGGAACTGCACTCATGTGCACATTACTCACTCCCATATCCATAAACAATACAATAAAAAAAAAATCTAAGCTAGGTGGTGGTGGTTGGTGATAGCACACACCTTTAATCTCAGCACTCAGGAGGCAGAGGCAGGCAGATCTCTGTGAGTTTGAGGCCAGCCTGGTCTACAGAGAGAGTTCCAGGACAGCCAAGACTACACAGAGAAACGCTGTCTCAAAAAACAAAACAAATAAGCAAACAAACAAACAAAAATTAAAATAAAAAGGAAAACAGTAAAGATACACACCTATGTACTCATAGCTCCTGAAAAATCACATCTTAGGACCACACCCTGGAGCCCTTCTATATATGTACATCTTCTCTCCTCCTTTGGCTTTTCCTTACAGATGGGCCACATAATATATTTCCCTAAATAATAAGCTGGAGATGAAAATTGCTAAATTATCATTCGTGCAACATGTTCAACTTTATTAGGCAAGACTGAACTATTTTCCAAGGAGGGTAAAACAGCTTATACTCCCACCCAGAGTGGATGAGCGTCCCCACAACTCTACATCCTCATCAAATCTGGCACTCCTCAACTTCATAATTTCTGCCAAGCTAGTGGGAGTAAGGTTCCAACTCATTGTGGCTCTGATTTGCATTTCCCTGATTACTAATGATATTGAGTTTCTGGTTTGTTGATGTCTTCTCTATCCTTAGTGATTTTTTTTCCTTATTTTTCATCTGTCAGTCACTGAAAGGCTGTAATGAAAATCTGTAATTATGTTGGGTTTGTTCATGTCTCCTTGCTTTGTCATATATATACATTTAAAAACAGATTTTATTTTATTTTATTTATTATTATTATTAATTATTTATTTTTTTGTTTTTTGAGACAGGGTTTCTCTGTGTAGTTTTTGGTACCTGTCCTGGAACTCGCTTTGTAGACCAGGCTGGCCTCGAACTCACAGAGATCCTCCTGCCTCTTCCTCCAGAGCGCTGGGATTAAAGGCATGAACCACCACTGCCTGGCCTGATTTTATTTTTAATTATGTGTGTGCAGTTCCCTTAAAGGCCAAAAGGGGGCGTGAGATCCCCTGGAACTGTAGTTAAAGGCCGCTGTGAGCTGTCCAAAGTGAGTGCTGGAAACGGAACTCTAATCCCCTACAAACAGTTGAGCTCTCAAGCCCTACGCCATCTCCTCATCCCCATGCTTTATGTAGTTTAAGCAAATGTTAGGAAGTGTGTAAGAGTTTAGACTTGTTACACCTTCCTGGAGTTTTCTCCCAGCATCTATTCTAACACTGCTTTTGCCTTGCAGTCTAGTTTGTCTGACATCACGATAATGACAAGGCTTTTGATCTTTTCCTAAACAAAGAACGGTAATTCATTGCCGCCTCCTCTTCTTGTCTGACTCAAATCACTTCCAAGTTGCCAGTTGGCCTTAGTAAGAGGTGACTCAATTTCTTATTTAAAAATTTTTTTTTATCATAGAAAATTTCAAGCACATACAAAAGTACAGAATAGTATCCAACCAGTCCCTGAGTAACTCAGCAGCTGAGATCCAACACCTCTAGCTCCCATACTGACTCAAGGCAAATCTCATGTCCTGTAGACCAGCTCTAAATATTTGGGTGTTTGCCTCAAGAAATACATATTTATTTATTTAAAAGACAGGGTCGGTTGGGCAGTGGTGGCACACGCCTTTAATCCCAGCACTCTGGAGGCAGAGCCAGGTGGATGGATCTCTGTGAGTTTGAGGCCAGCCTGGGCTACAGAGTGAGTTCCAGGAAAGGCACAAAGCTACACAGAAAAACACTGTCTCGAAAAACAAAAAACAAACAAACAAAAAAAAGACAGGGTCACACTATTAGCCCTGGCTAGCCTGGAACTCACTCTATAGACCAGATTGACCTTGAACTCACAGAAATCTGCCTGTCTCTGCCTCCTAGGGTGCTAGGATTAAAGGTGTGCACCACCATGCCCAGCAAGACCCTTCTTTTATAATCTAAACTCCATCACCATTCAAGAAGAATCCCCTAGCAGCATCAGGTGTTATCTTCTCACCCCCTCACCTCTACACACACACACACACACACACACACACACACACACACACACACACCCCACCCCCAAGCAGGGTTTCTCTGTGTAACCACCCTGGCTGTCCTGGAAGCTTTGTAAACCAGGCTGGCCTCGAACTCAGAGATCTGCCTGCCTCTGCCTCCCCAGTGCTGGGATTAAAGGCGTGTGCCACCACTGCCCAGCCAGGTGTCATCTTTTGGTCCGTGTTGATCACTTTGGAATGTAGAAGAAGCCCGGAGACTGTGACTGTCAATGTCTCTCAGATCCTACTGACAGCGGTGTGTGCCTCGGTGAGGAAGCCACTGGTACTGCCCTTCTCAGGGAAGTAATCTGCACCAAAGCAACCTGACCCAATATGGCGGGGCACACAGGCACTAAGGCGGTGGCGGTGGCAGTGGGGTTGGGGGTAGGGGTAGGGGTGGGTGGTAGTGGGTGGGTGGGGTGGGGGCGGGTGGCTGGGGTGGCTGGGGTGGGTGGGTGAGGGGCATGGGGGGAACTTGTTAGAAGGAGGAAGGGCTCCACAGAAGGGTTGGGGACAAGAGAGGACAGTAGGGGAAGGTGACCAGATCTCTCTGGCTCCATGGTCCCCACTCTGCCTTGTACTTTCTTTGTGATTTGTTTGTTGAAGAAGTTGGGTTTTGTTTTATAGGAGCATGTGTTGTTTAAAGAAGTCATACATGCAATCATCTTTAGCAGCAGATAGGATCTGGTGGCGGGTGCGGAGGGTGCTAGGAATGAAACCCAGGTGTGGCGGCGGTTAGTTTTGTTACCTTGACAGAAACTAGTGTCACCTAGAAAGAGAGAATGCCTGTTGAGGAATTACCGTCATCAGCTTGGTCTGTGGGCATGTTTGTGGGGACATTTTCTCGGGCAGTCTCATCCCTAGGCAGATTGAACCTGTGCTGTGTAAGAAGAGTGGCTGAGGGAGCCTGGGTACCAGCCAGTAAGCAGCATCCTCCTGCTGTCTCTGCTTCAGTTCCTGTCTTGAGGTTCCTGCTCAGGCTTCCGTAGATGATGGGCTGGTACCCAGAAGTGGAAGGGGAAATAAACCCTTTCCTCCCCAAGTTGCTGTTAGTCAGAACACTTTATCACAGTGACAGGGAGCAAACTAGAGTACCAGACGTCACCAATATCAGACAAGCATTCTACCATTGAGATACATTCCTCAGTCCGTGCTTGTGTGTGCACGTGCGGGCGTGTGTGTGTGTGTGTGTGTGTGTGTGTGTGTGTGTGTGTGTGTGTGTGATATGTCACACTTATTTTTAGTACCGAGTCTTTGAAATCAGTAGGTACCCTTCCACACATGGTACCTCTCCATGAGAACAACTCTGAACTGGGTTAGGATCATGGTTACTAGGCTTCGCCTCTTATCCCTGGGTCTGGGGCAGTGTGGGATCAATGGAGGGCAAAACGCACTTTGCAAGTACAGGTGATTCCAACAGGGATGTCGTCACAGCTTTGCTGAAATCCAGCCTCTCTGCTGCCCAGCCCCCTCTCCTCAGAGAGGGCTCTGTAGCTTGAAGTCCCCAAGACTGCTGCCAGGCTGTGCTGTGGGGAGAGACACCCCCAGTATTTCCCCACTGCCTTCCCACCCTTGCCTGCCACACTTCCCTGACTAGTAACCATTTTGGTGGGTGGGCTTTCCCTGGAAGGAGAAAGTGGGATCATTCTGAGACAGGAGGGGAAACTGAGGCAAAGAAGAGCACCTCCATCCCTGTAGTTCAGCTGCTGTAACAGTGGGACCCGGGGCTTCAGTGTGGAAGGCTGAGTGAGATGTGAGGTCTGGCAGCCGAGGGTCTCAGATGCCCCTGAGGTGGCTGGGCCTGTTCTCCCACCCAGCGGACTGGGTCCCAGGATCTCTCAGGGCAGGAGCCAGCCACTGCAGAAAAGGTCTAGAGAGAGCCCTTGCGCTTGTCTGGTAGCCTGCCAGAGTCGACCCTGCGCCTCAATTGAGAGGTGAGTTTTGAAGGATGCGGATAAAAATAACAGCCATTAGCTGGGGCTGAGTGCTTCATCTGGCCACTCAGAGCAGTCCCAAGGTGGCGGTCCTCATGTCCTCCTCCTGCAGAGGAGCAAACAAGGCCTCAGCCAGCTGTGGAGAGGCTTGCTTGCAGCCTCACAACCCAGAAGAGCTGTCCCCAGCTTCCGGGTTCTGTGGGACCTCCAGCAAGACCTTGGCCAGAGTCTCACAGAATGGACATTTGTGTCGCCCCCTACCTTCTCTTTTTCCTCCCGTGGTCTCCTCTCGGGTTCTCTGTCTCTCTGGACTCCTCTGACATTCTCTCCAGGTTGCCATGGCCCTCAACTAGGTCCTTCGGGACTCTCAGGCAGGTCGGTGGCTTTTCCGTGCCTGCAGCTCACACCACCATTCAGAGTGCCCCAGTGGTCACCTCATGCTTGGGCAATGTGGCGGGGTCTGGAACTGCTTTCAGTATTCTATCTCTGTGACAAAACGCTTTAGAAAATCATCTAAATGGGGAGAGGTATATTTTGCGGTGGGTTTTTTTGGGGGGGGGGTTGGGGAGGAAGCAGGGCTTCATGCAGCTCAAGCCAGCTTCAAAAAAAAAAAAAATTCTGTAGTTAAAAATAACCTTAAATTTAGCCGGGAGGTGGTGGTGGCACACGCCTTTAATCCCAGCACTCAGGAGGCAGGGGCAGGCGGATCTCTGAGTTTGAGGCCAGTCTGGTCTACAGAATGAGTTCCAGTGCAGCCAGAGCTATACAGAGAAACCCTGTATTGAAAAACCAAATAAATAAATAAATAAAATGCCCCCAAAACACACACACACACACACACACACACACACACACACACACACACACACACACCCCTTAATGGTTCTGCCTCCACCTCTCAAGTGCTGGGATTACAGGTGTGCACCACCACATCTGGTGAGGCACTGGGATTGAATGTAGGGCCTCTGTGTGCCAGGCAAGCATTCTACCAACTGAGCCTCAGCCTCAGACTGAAAGCTGTACTGTGGCGCTTGGTTTTCAAGGTTTTCTCCTGTAGCAGATCCCTGTTGGGTCTTTAGACATTAGATTGCATGCACATACACAGCCAATGCCCTGCCTCAGGGTGGCTTCCAAGATCATGCCCCCAAGGACCTTCCGATGACCCACCTCCTAAAGGTCCCATCTCCTCTCAACAGTGCCACCGACTGGCAACAAAGCCTTTTACGTAGGGACCTTTGGGGGCAGGGGGGGGGGGACATTCTAGCTGCAAATCATCTCACGCCCATAGGCTGAGATGCTGTGAGCCCAGAGCTTGGGCCTGTGACAATATTGCTGGAGTCTGTGGTTCACTTCCAGCAATCCACCCACCCTGCTCTCTCCCGTCACTCACTGCCCACCTCCCGTTCTCCCAAAACTCCCTAGTAGACCTAGCATTCCTTGCTCCACGGCCTGAGTCCTCTGTCAGTCACCAGGGTGTGGCGAAGCCACCAAGGAAGGGAGAGCTTCCTTACCCACGCCGTCCCTGCAGGGACCAGGCCATAAATAGCCTCTTTCTTCTTTCCACTTCTGCGAGCTCAATTGCCCATGTCCTGCCTCCTTCTCACCTGTCATGAGGGAACTGGAACCTGTCCATCCCTTCCACTCCCTGTCATTAGCCTGTCCGCGCCTCTCCACTCCCCGCCCAGAGACTCCTCACAGGCTTGGCAGGTCCTGTGGTTCCTGAGCCCCAGGCTGGCCCCTCCCATTCCTGCTTTCTCCTCCAGCTTCCTTCGGGAGCCTTGAGACTTGGAGATTGACAAGGGTCTGTAGGCTCTCGTCGCCCACCCCACTCCAGCCCACTCAGCCGCCAGAGCGCGGCTTCCTGGATTCCACCTCCCTTTCCACTTCTGCTACTAGACAGCCTGCCCATGGCTCCCGCTGCCTGAAGAAAAGGTCCTAGAGTCTCCATTTGACGTCGGAGCTCCCAGGTCCTGCTGTCCTCACACCATGCAGCCCTTCCTCAGCTCTACTCCGCTATGGCTCCGGCTATGGCGGAAGAAAGAAAGAAGTCTGCCAGCCCCACTGTCCCAGGCTTGCCCCCTCCTCATACATCGGGTACCCACAGTGCTCCTATCTTTCCTCCCATCATGCCATTGGGAAATCTGACATCTGACCCCATTCAGCAGGGTAGGAATTTGTGGTCCCAGGCTAGAGACTGGCCCGAGCTCTTTCTGAACATCATGCCCCAGTGTTGAAGGGCTGTGGGCCAGGTTCCAGGCATAGCTTTGGTTTAGTGCCAAAGCCCCTTGCCTGAGATTGAACCTCCCTTGCTTAAGGCAGGGCCTCATAAATTATTTGTTAGGTAAATGAGCTTTTTAGAATCAGTCATGGTCACTTCTGGGCCATGCGCTAAAGTCAAGGGCAGAATGCAGGATGGCTGGTGCTGGTGTCTGTGCTGACCACAGGGACCCAGGCAATGCTGTGGGCTGGGAGACTCCTGCCAGGTCCGTGAGGTGATGCTTGGTCCATGCCATACCTGAGGGAGTCAGTAGACAGATGGGGTTAGCCCTGCCGGTCTCCAGGCCTGAGGGAGGTAGGACAGCCTCGGCTGACTTTACTAAGTGCCAATTCTGTCCTGGCCTCCCACCATCCTCAGAAAGCCGGGAACAGAATCCACGCTTGTGCAGCACACCAGAACCCCAGGAGCTACGAAACCCAGCTCCTACCCTTGAAGATGAGGAGATGGAGGCCAGAGAAGGGATGAGATGCCCCTGGACGCCACAGTGATTCAGGAATCCAGTACTCAGAGCCCAGATGCGCTGAGTGCTAAGTAATACTTCAGGTTTCTGTTTTCCCCATTGTTACCAGGAAACTCCAAGTTTGCTCTCAAACTAATTGTGTTGTTTATTGTTAAGTTGATCAAAACCTTTTCCAAAGGCCACTCAACATTTATTTAGATCATTAATGCGCCTGACCCCATACGTGCCGTGCCCAGTCACATACAGGATCTCATTTAACCCATACAGAATGTGAGATAGATACATGAATGTCCTACACACACACACACACACACACACACACACACACACACACACACACACACACACGCAAGCTCAGAGACAATTAACCTGCCCAAAGTCACACAGCTGTTCAGTGGCAAGGGCAAAACTGAAACCTAGGTGCCTCTGGCTCTCACATCCATGATCTTTCCTCTCAGTGGGGGACAAGGAAGTGCCAGGGGTCTTAACTTACTTGCCTCTTGCCAGCCAATCTTCCCCGGGACACTGGGAGGGGAAGCTGGGTTTTGAAGCTCCTCCCTTCCCAATCCTGAAAAGGTCTAGCTTGTTTCTGTGGAAGGATGTGGATGCCAAGTCTACCGTCTCTGGGTTTTTGTTTGCTTTTTGAGACAGGGTCTTTCGATGTAGCCCTGGCTGTCCTGGAACTTGCTAGGTAGAACAAGCTGGCCTGGAACTCACAGAGATCCTCCTGCCTCTGTCTCTGCCTCTGCCAAATGCCAAAGATGGAAGACTTGCCTGGGCATGGTGGTGCACACCTTTAGTGCCAGTCCTTGAGAGGTGAAGGGCAGGAGAGTCAGAAGTTCCAGGTCATCTTCAGCTACATACTGAGTTTGAGGCCAGCCTGGGCTACATGTGACCTAGTCTTAAACAAACAAAAAACAAAAAACAAAGAATAAAATCCTAATAAAACAAACCATACTGCCCCGATCAGTCTGTTACCCGGAAAAGATAAGAGAAGCCACATACAGGAAGAAGCCTGTGTCATCTCAGAAAGGACTGACCGTGACAGTAAGAAGTTGAATGCCACCTGGGCCCCTCTCTAGTTCTTTCTAAGCTGTTTAAGTTCTTAAGGAAAACTCGATTCCAGAAGCCATGTCGAAGGAAGCCACCGTGAGCCAAGACTATTCTTGAATGGTGGCTTTTCGGCAGCGGTGCGGGGGCGGAGCCTCTGTGAGGCCACACCCTCCTCCCCACCTGTCCCTTCCCACACCCATACTCCCGTCAAGCCTTCCAGGGTCCCTCTCCCCGACGACGGAGGAGCAGGCACAAGGCCGGACCAGTCTAGCTCATCTTTCCAGGGCCAAGCAGAGAAGGGCGTGGCCGCACCTCCAAGGCCCTGCAGCTACCAGCCAGTTTGCATGACTGAGCACCAAGGTATCTAAGCTGCAGCCGCCCCCGGATGCAGCCACCAGGAGCGCAAGGAAGGAGAGATCGGGAGCTGCACACGGAGCTGGGAAGCGGGTGGGAGGGCTGCGAAAGGGGAACAGGTGGGAGAGAGAAGGTGAGTCAGCAGAGCTGAGCCTGCAGCCTGCATGGAGCCGTGGAGTCTGAGCTCTCTTGCACCCTGGGTCTGCCTGGGGGGCCTACACTGGTACTCCCCTGCAGCTCTGTACCAAGCCCAGGCTTTGGGCTCTTGCCAAATCTGCTTCTCTCGTGTCCACAAGACATGTGGCCTGTGGCCTGAGAGAGGAATGGGGTTGTCTGAATGGACAGTTACCCCAGGAGTCTGAGCAAGTGGCTCTCTGGTAATGATGTTTCTAGGGGACCCTGGAGTGCTTGTCCTGGGGTGGCCCTCTGGTCAGCCAGAGTGGACATCTTGATTCTTGTTCCACCTAGGCTGAGTACTGACACTTCCCATCGCCTGAAGCAAGCATGAAGAAGGTCTCACCGGTGTTCTCCCAGGGCCTGCACGGCTAGACAGTAGGACATCCCTGAGAAGCTACCTGGGTCTGGGGTGAGCGCAGGCGGCTAGGCAATGGAGATTTTTCTCTTGCCGAGTGCCACCTCCCCACCCTCACCCACCCTTTGAGGCTGTTGAAGGTCACTGGTGCACTTGAGATAACAGGGTGGGGACAGAAAAGGGTGGCAGACACCCTCTGTCCGTCACTGCCCTCAGAGGATGGAAGAGAGGCTGCCCTTTGCCCTTTGCCCTCTGTCAGTCATCACACGGGAGAGGCCAGTCTTCAATTCTCTCATCCTGCATCTATGTCTTCATCCATCAAATGAGACCTCAGTTCTTTTTTTTTGGTTTTTCGAGACAGGGTTTCTCTGTGTAGCTTTGGTGCCTGTCCTGGATCTTGCTCTGTAGACCAGGCTGGCCTCGAACTCACAGAGATCCGCCTGGCTCTGCCTCCCGAGTGCTGGGATTAAAGATGTGCACCACCACCGCCCGGTGAGACCTCAGTTCTTGACTGCCTGTATAGCAAGCTACTGTTGGGGGCCTTGGATCCCCAGCTAGCCTCTCTCCAGGAAAGAACCCCCAGATTCCCTGGTTAAGCTGTTAAAGCATTCTGGGTATGCAGTATTTACCCAGATGGTAGCTGTGGCCAGTGCTGGTGAAGTGTGATCCTTCATACATCAACCCACTTTACTCCACAGGGGTAAGCTGGCATATTGGCACAGAGGTTCCTGAGACTACACAGAGTGCTTTCTGCTTCTCTACAGCCTGAGTGCCGGGCACAGAGCTGGCATGTGAAACAGAGTGGCTGAAGGCAACCCCTCAGAAAGGGGCTAGACCATCCTGCATGACAACACTTGCCACGCTCCTAAAGATGGAGTCTGACTCCCCCGCTTGCATCAGAATGGTCTCCTGATGACCCTATACACCCAATAAAATGCATCAGAAGTGATGTTCAAGTTGAGGCTCCCTAGCAGTCCTCATTCTTGGATTCCTCCTGTAAACACCACCAAGGAGCCTGATGGAATGAATGCATGTGAGGAGGAAGGGCCTCAAGCCCCAGCTCAGCACCAGACCATCAGCCAACATGCGGCCAAGGCTACCTTAGTTCCTTTCCAGAGTGGACATCCCAGCACAGCTGACTGGGAGCGCAGCTTCCCACAGACCTTGAGGAACAGATGGTCGCCTGAGCGAGGGTGACTCTTCACACAACACAAGCTATGGAGCCCAGAGAGAAGGGAAGGGATTGTCAGAGGTCCCCCAGCAAGGCAGACACCACATCCGGACTAGGAGCAGGCTTTCAGTAGGTTTCTGGAGCGCCCCTCCCACTACAGTGCCCTGCAGGCTCCCTCAGCAGTGTGTAGAGACATGAATGTGTGTACTTATGCATGTGTGCAAATCCCGTGGGCACTTCCTACTTCCCCTGAGTTACGAAGATTTGATTCAGACCTAGCTTCAGTGATGCTCACGCAGGGTCCTTCCATTGCCCGCCAGGTGGCAGAGGTCCCTGTGAGGGTCGGTATCTCAGAAAGGGTACATACCCCTGAGACGGCTCATTCAGTAAAGTCCGAGCATGAGGACCTGAGTTCAATCCCCAGCACCTATGTTTTAAAAAAAAAAGCTGCCACTAGGAAAAGACAGGTAGGTCCTGTGGCTCTCTGGTCAGCTAGCTTACCCTAACCATGAACTCCAGACTAGTAAGAGACCATGTCTCAAAACATAAGGTGGACAGGGCTGGAGAGATGGCTCAGCGGTTAAGGGCACTTGTTGCTTTTGCAGAGGACCCAGGTTTGATTCCCAGCACCTACAGTGGCTCACAACCATCTGTAACTCCAGTCCCAGAGGATCCGATGCTCTCTTCTGGCCTCCACACGCCTCAGGCACTCACATGGTGCAGAGACATACATGCAGAAAAAAAAAAAAAAAAGCCCATGCCTACGAAATGGAAATAAATCATTAAAAAGGATGGATGGCTCCTGAGGACAAAAGATGAGGTTGTCCTTTGGCTTCCACATGGGCACACACATGTGCACACACACACACACACACACACACACACACACACTAATTATTAGAAAGGGGGCCACATACAGATACTCACATGCTTTCTCTCTCTCCCCTCTCTACCAGCCTACGTCTAGTGGACCATATGCTTTATTAAAAATAGTTACAAATGCCATCATTAATCTGAGGACTGGAGGGACTGCAAGGAGGGAGGGTATTCATCCCACCTCTGGGGTCCCCTCTGAAACCAAACCCAACACCATACAGAGCTGGCTTCAAGGGTCTCAAGGGACCAGCCAGCTGGGTAGGGCTGGGGCTGGGCCGGGTAGGTAGGGGTGCACAGAGAGGAACGGTGACTTCTCTGTCCCCCAGGTAGAAATGGGCAGAGGTGGACTTGTGTCTCCATCTCTTCCATTGATAGATATTTACAAAAGAGAGTCAAGAGCACAGACCACAGTCATGCAAAAGAAACACACCCCTTCCCCTCCCCAGACCCACCCTGCCCACCCAGAACCCCCGTGATGCCCACCCGCCCCCAGCAGTCCAGCCGCCTTCCCCAAGGTCCTGAGAGCGGAAGGAGTAGATCCTTGAAGGGTCAGTGGGGAAAGGGTGGAAGGTCCGGGGACCCAGAGCCACCTGTGGGGAGGTGCCAGGGGGCAGGGCTCAGGCCAGCAGGGCTGAGTACCTGGGTCCTTCCCAGTCCTGGGCTCTGCAGTCAACAGGAAAGGATCTCCCAGTCTCTGAAGCCCCACCTTCCTCCAACTCCACGGAGCCAGGTTCAACTCTGTCCTGAGAGCAGGAGGCTGGTCCTGGCACCCCACCCCTGGCAGAGGCCCTTGCAGGAATAGAGGAGGGCAGGGTCTGGAGGTCAGATGGCAGACTCCCTGCGGTAGGAAATATTGTCCAGCGGGAGGGTGGCTTGCATGCGCTCCAGATCCAGATGGCTACCAAACTCAAGCATCCGAATGATGCCTGCCTCCTCTTTGGAACCCGCCTCCAGGCCCAAGCCTGCAGCCACGGCTGCTGCAGCAGCCGCTTCCTCTTCCATTTCCTCTTCCTCCTGGCTCATGAGGGCCAGCTCATTTTCATAGCAGAAGGCACTGGGAGGGGGCGGCGGGGCGGGCAGCACCGTAATCTTGCTCTCCTGCAGCTCACGGGCCGAGCAGCAGGGCGTGCCAGCCACCTCATAGGTCTTGTGGAACCGTGAGTAGTCCACCTTGTAGTGGCTCTTCTCCTCAAAGACCACGGGCTCGAACCGGTGACCCCACAGGATCTCACTGGCCAGGTAGGAGCTGCGGGCCTGCGTGGTCATAGCCGTGGCCTCCACCATGCCCTCCAGGATGACCACAATCTCGAAGTCTTCCGACTCCAACTCCTCCTTGCCCATGCCGTACAGCGGACTGTCCTCATCAATTTCATGCACGATGATGATGGGCGACACCAAGAAGATGCGGTCCAGGCCTATGTCATAGCCCACGTTGAGGTCCCGCTGGTCCAGAGGCAGGTACTCGCCCTCTTGGGTCATGTAGGGCTTGATGAGCTGAGCGCGGACGTGGGCCTCCACGATGTGGCTCTTGCGTAGGTTGCCCACGCGCCACATCAGGCAGAGCTTGCCGTCGCGCACCGAGATGACCGCATGGTGGCTGAAGAGCAGCGTCTGTGCCCTCTTCTTGGGCCGTGCCATCTTGGCCATGATAGTGCCGATCATGAAGGAGTCGATGACACAGCCCACGATGGACTGGACCACCACCGCGATGACGGCCAGCGGGCACTCCTCCGTCACACACCGGAACCCGTAGCCGATGGTCGTCTGGGTCTCCACCGAGAACAGGAAGGCTCCCAAAAAGCCGTTCACATGCATGATGCAGGGTTTGGGGGCCGTCGGGGCTGCCCCGCCATTGCCCCCCGGGCCTCCTGCAGCAGGCACCGAGGGGCTGGCCTCCAGGTCACCGTGGAAGAAGGCAATGCACCAGAAGAGGAGGCCGAAGAAGAGCCAGGAGACGAGGAAGGCCGCGGAAAAGATCATGAGCATGTAGCGCCAGCGCGTGTCCACACAGGTGGTGAAGATGTCCGCCATGTAACGCTGGGACTTGTTGCTCAGGTTGGCGAAGTAGACGTTGCACTGGCCGTTCTTCTTGACAAAGCGGTTGCGGCGTTTCCGCCGGGGCACATGGGCCTGCCCGTTGCGGCTGTGTCCGTGCATGACCTGAGGCCGGCGTGGTCACCTGGGGAGATGCAGGGCCTGTGGAGAACAAGGGACAGGTGAGGTGCTGGCGAGCGAGGGGCTACGGAAGAGACTACCAGACTCTCAGGACCAGAGAAGTCTACACGGGGCCTCAAGACTTTCTTTGAGGATCAGGGGGGTGTGGCAGAGGGTCATTATGGAAAACTAAGTCAAGTTTGTGTCCCTGAGGCTGATCCAACCCCCTGTGGACCAGGGTTTCCCCAAGGAAGAATAGGATCCAGGTCCTAATCCCAGCTGCTCAATGTGGCCCTTCCAGCTTGCCACTGCTCTGGAAGCTTCTACATCTGTGTCTTTTCTTTTTTCTGGTTTTGAAGCAGGGTCTTGACCATGTTGCCTTGGCTTACCTGGAACTCATTATGTAGACCGGGCTGGCCTCAAGCTCAGAGATCTGCCTGCCTCTGCCTCCCAAATGTGGAACCAAACTGGTGTACCACTACACTCACCTTCCACTTATTATTATTATTACCATCATCATCATTATTATTCGTGGGAGGGGGGAACACTTGCCTTGGTGTGTGTCAAAGACAGAGGACAACTTTCAGGAGTCAGCTCCCTTTTTTCCGCCGTGGGTTCCATGGCTCAAACTCAGTCTGTCAGGCTTGTACAGCAAGCTAGGCCATCTTGCCAAGCTCTTTTTATTTTTGGTGGTGCCAGGGTTGGAACCCAGGGCCTTGGGCACATCGAGCAAGCACTCAACCACTAAGCCACACTCCTGTCCTGATGTTCATCTTGACTCTGTGTCCTGCATGCCTGGAGTTTGATACCCATTTGCCTCCCAGCATAGAGCCTCTGCATCGGCCACCTAGAGTTACTGGTTTATTCTAATTCATTACATTTCAGCTCTTCATCTACATTGGTTTTGCAAATGCTCAGAGCTCCCTGTGGCTAACAATTACCATGGGGTGAGTGTCCCCAGACAGTGCCATTGATCCCCAGATTCCTGTCCTATCCCCAGACTTGCTGGGAGCAGAACAGGGGCTGACAGAGTATCCAGTGTGCTGACCAAGACAGAAGAAGGGAGAGCCTGGCACTTCTGTCCCTGTATGGGTACATGCAGCGGGCTGAAAGAGGAAGAGTGGCCTTCTGGGAAGACAGTGGATCCAGGTCAGGAGGCATCACCTTCCAGGAGCTCCGGGATGAAGATTGGGTAGAGATGAGGCAATTACCGCTCTTTCCTCCTACCCACCTCCGACCACTCCGTGTCCTTCCTCCAAGCCTCAGTGTTCTCATCTGCAAACTGAGGACTGAAAGCCCTACCTTACGAGACCCTGGAAGACAAAGCCACCACCCTGCTGCTCCCCACTTGCTGGGCGCCTGTGAGAGGCAGGCGGGCCTGACCGTGGTTGCCAGCTGTTCCAGCAGAGGCTTGTCACGCCCACGTGGTGTGCCCACCAGCTGGACCCACACAGAGGGCACACTCTTTTCTGTGCTCCCTGCCACTGAGGTCTGAGCACAGGTGCTGCTGGTACAGTCTCGGACCCGAGGCCGGCAGGGCCAGGACCCAGCCTGGGTTCCCGATAACATCTTGGCCTAGAATTATATAAGTCTGGAAGCTTCTATTTTCTGTTCTATTCTTCCTGGTCTAATTGTGCATCTGTGGCAATGTTTACACACTTCCCTGGTTCAGGACAACTTGGTTGCCGCAGCAACCGGTGCGCGCCAATGCTATAATTTAGATATCAACAGCCCTTTCCCCTGCCTCTTTCTCCAGAGTCTCCCTCCCCCAGCTACCCTATCCAACCCTGCTTCTCTCCCCCACCCCACCCCAAGGGGCTTCCTCGGTCAAAGTCCCAGACCTGCCATGTGATTTGGTTGGACCTTAGCTTCCTGACCTGGAACATGAGACTTCTGGGGTAGGAGCTGGAATTCAAGACTGGCCCTTCAAAGCATTCAGTAGCCGGGGTTCCCTTGCCACTGAACGGCCCCCAACTCCTTCATCTGCACCAAAGACACAGTTAGGGAACACAGGGAGCCATGACCATTGTTTTATAGCTGAGGCCAAGGAGGCCCAGACATGGAAAGGAGCCACTGAGGGTCTCAGAATGATGCAGGCGGGACTGCCCTGACCAGGTTGTTCACACCCTCCCTGATATTTGGAAAGACAGACCTTCGGCTCTTTGTCCCTTCTCTCTGGAGGACTGAAGCCAGGAAAAAACGGGTACTAACCCCACCATGACAGGCTCTGAAGCATAACCTGAACCTCTGCAAGAGAGGCAGAGGATAAGAAGTTCCATTTTGATGAATGAATGCCATTAGGTGTCCAAGGAGGGCCTGCCTCCCACGGTACCAAAGACAGGACCCTCTGACTCTGCTGGTAGGACCTGAAGCATAGCCTGAACCTCTGCAAGAGAGGCGGAGGATAAGAAGTGCCATTTTAGCCAGGCGGTGGTGGTGCACGCCTTTAATCCCAGCACTCGGGAGGCAGAGGCAGGTGGATCTCTGTGAGTTTGAGGCCAGCCTGGGCTACCAAGTGAGTTCCAGGAAAGGCGCAAAGCTACACAGAGAAACCTTATCTCGAAAAACCAAAAAAAAAAAAAAAAAAAAAAAAAAAAAATGGTGCCATTTTGATGAATGAATGCCACTAGGTGTCCAAGGAGGGCCTGCCTCCCACGGTACTGAGGACAGGACCCTCTGACTCTGCTGGTAGGACCAGCCCACTTATGCTTTGGAGATGGTTCACTGTGGGGTCCCTTCTCACAAGGGGGTCTGGGGTGAGTAGTTCAGGGAGTTCCCTCCCTTAGCACTGCCAGGGGCTCTGATTAAGGGTGAAGATGAGGGAAGATGCTCATCCCAGTGCTCAGGAAAGCTGGCTCCCCAGATATGTCCCCTTGGGTACAGCAAGGAGTAGCTGTGTGAGGTCAGTCCAGCCTCCTGCTCCAACAGGCAGCTGCTGTGGCCGCCACGGGCCCATTCAGTAGAGATGTGAAGCTCACCTGACCGTGTGTGGGCTGAGTGCACATCTCTCCAGTGAACAGTGTCAGCTGGGCATTTGTCCATGGGACGGCTACATGGGCATGGCCAAGATCTTTCTCTGACCACATGGGGTTTCTGGGGGAAAGAGAGAGGCTGGAGGGAAAGCTCAAAAGAGAAGGGACACAGATGACAGGAGGGGACACAGAGCACGGGTCAGCATCTTCCTCCTTTGAGTAGAATTTACTTTTAAAAAAGGAGAGCCCTGCTTGTCCAAGCAGAGGATTACCCCAGCCTGTACTCTCCTGGAAGGCCGGGGACCAGTCTCCGTCCTGTCCATCACGTGGACTAAAGGATGCTGGCTGTATGAATGAAGGAGGCTGGACCCTTCTGCAACACCTTGTGGAGGGACCCCAGGCAAATCCTTCCCTTTCTCTGCTTTGTATCATTCCCCAAGCCTGGGGCCACCAGTCCTCCAGCTTGTCTTGGGCTTTTTGAGGTCATGGAACTTGAAGAAAACAGTAGAAGCAGGGGAAGGGTTTCCCACAGCCCCCAAGAGCAGGCTGCCAGTCCAGCAACCTGAGCATGGGAGACAGAGTTTCTGCCCTTACTCCGATTGAATCCTGCGGTTGTGTCTAGTGGCAAAGGTTCCTTTAGGAACCCCAGGGGCTGGAAGGACAACCATTCCTAGCCATTCACCCACACACACATCCTGACTACCCGTGACAGAAAGAGTGACCAGGTGCTGTGGGGTTACCTCCCTGGCAACCTCCCTTTGGCCCTGCAAGCCCCAATAGCAGATGGGCAGAGGACAGTGGAAGTCATGCTTGGGGACAGCCATCTTGCCAGGGCTTTTTAGCCTATCATGAATCTTCTAGGTCACTGCTGTCGGTGAGACAACATGGGAGGTGACAGGCTTCACTGGAGGTCTCACACCTCAGTCTCAGGGCCCTGTCTCTGAAGCGTTTGAGAGACAGAACGCTCTGGAAGTGCAGACTCCACATCAGGCGTGGCCTGCCTGTCTCACCGGGGTAAGGCTGTGTCTTTGTTCAGCTAACATATATTTATTAAGCAGCTACTGAAACACAAGGGGGTTCTGGCTGCTGTTCCCCATCTGGGGAACCGTAGGCTGCGGAGCTGGGGAGATGAGCCTGGGGGTTGCACAGCAGGAGCGACAAGGTAGGACTCCCACTTCAATCTGGCACCTCTGGGTCCCCAGCTCACCTTTGGCCCTGCTCACCCTGGCCCCTGGCTTCTTCTGGCCTCTTTTATCTGTTGTGATGCTCCGCTCAGCCTGCTTCCTCTGGGATCAAGGCCTTTGGTTCTCAAGTCCCCTCCCCCTCCCTCACCGCCCTGCCTCACTAACCTTCAGGCTGCCCCACCTCCTCTGTGCCCTTTCACCCTTGCTGTCTCCTCCCCATTTAGCTTCAGATCAACTATGAAAATGACTTGTTGGCTGCATCCTCGTGCTGGAGATGGCAAGACCTGGGCTCGAAGACGTCCGCTCTCCTCTCCCTACCTGCACACGGTCATAGTACCGACTTCAGCAGGCCAGCGTTAGGATGATTTTGAGAACCACTCCACTGGGGACACACCTGATGGTGGGAAGGGCCCTCAGGGTGCTGCAGGCAAGACTCCAAGGGTGGCAGGTGAGTGGTGACAAAGAGCAGTGCCTCGGGGACACCGAACAAGAGCTGGGCGAGAACTTCTGTCTTGACTGTACCACAGAGGTGTTCTGGCCAGGCTCACCCACTGCTGCCTGTAAAGTGGGGACCCTTCACAGCTCCCTGGCAAGAGGGGCACATGCAGGCTGTATAAGACAATGAAGAGAAGGAACTCCTTGCTGTTAGTCCCCTGAGCCTCAGGCAGGCAGTGGGAGTGAGGTCCTGCCTCCAGAAAAAAATGGGGAATTCACATCAGCAACTCCTATCCCAACCCTTGAGATTTCTGGGTTTTTTGTTGTTGTTTGTTTGTTTTTCGAGACAGGGTTTCTCTGTGCAGTTTTGGTGCCTGTCCTGGATCTCACTCTGTACACAGGCTGGCCTCGAACTCACAGAGATCCACCTGGCTCTGCCTCCCGAGTGCTGGGATTAAAGGCATGCGCCACCACCGCCCGGCCCCTTGAGATTTCAAGACCGACCTGTACTCCAGCTCTGAGGCTCCCAGGCTAAGTGGGGAGGCCTTTCCAGTCCAACACATGGGCCTCTGCAGCGGGAGAGGGACTCAGGCTCCAGGCAGCTGAGTGCATGCCTCAGGAAGGCATGGAAGAACAAAACTTCAGTCTCAGCAGTCTGGAGGCAGAGGCAGGTAGATCTCTAGGAGTTTAAAGCCAGCCTGGATTATATATCGAGTTCCAAGCCAGCCAGGGGTATACAGGGAGACTCTGTCTCAAAAGAAAAAAATGTGGGGTGGGGGGCCGAAAGGCATGACCCTGTGCAGGCTCCTACCCTGTACCTCTGACCCTGGATGATCTGATTCCTTCATCTCCATCTTTCCCTCCCAACAATAACACCCCAAAATCTTTATTCTATGTGGACACACTGCACGGGAGGCAGAAGACAACCCTGAATGTCATCCTCAGAAATACCGTCCACCTTCTCTGTACAGGGTCCCTTATTGGGCCTGCGGCTCAACAGATAGGCTGGGCAAGCTGTCCAGTGAGCCCCGAGAATCCTGTCTCTACTTCCCCAGCACCGAGGTTACGCACATGTGCCACCACGTCCAGCGAATGTGAGAAATCACGAATACCCACTACACCCAGCACGTTACGTGAGTTCTGGGGATCAAACGCAAGGTCTCACACTTGCCAGGCAAGCACCTAACTGACTGAATTTTCTCCAGTCCCTCCAGATCACCTTCTAGGTGACTTCAGGCCAGATACTTCCTGGTGCTTCACCTCTCTGTTCTCCGCATGCCTCATCGGCAGGTAAAGCTTATTATGGATCTCACTGCCTAGGATTGCCAAGAGAATAACCAGGATTGCACTCAGCCCATACCCGCACAGGGTAAGTGACACCTGTGAGTGTGTGTCACTCGGAGACGGAACACCCCTGCTCAGGGATCCAAGGAGGAATCTCAGATAGAGAATCCAGGACCCACCCACAACATCTCACACGGCCTGTCATCCACTGCCCTGAGAGCAAGTGGGTGAGAGCAGGGGCCCCAGAATCAAACCACACAGTCTGGACTCTGCCAGGTAAGCTCCAGAAGGATCACTCACAGCTCAGCCTCAGCATCTCCACCGACAGAAGGAGCACAGCAACACATCTGTAGGTGCAGGGTGGCCTTGATGTCACCAAAACGCATAGCACACAGTGCAAAGCCATGCTGCCTTCCTCCAGACCCTGGAATCCCTCTGCACACCACCCCCCCCCCCCAGCCAGCACTATCATGTTGCAGGATCTGCACTGAGCATTTAGCAGGCGTTCACTCTGAGCAGGAGTCATTCTGAGTGCTTTTTGCCGATCGATTCCTCTCAGCCTCATGGTGACCTCAGAAAAGGCCCCGTCATCCTTCCTGATTTAGAAGTCGAAAAACCAAGACACAGAAGGTTTTCAAGCAGCCTGGAGTCTGAGGCCAACCTGGGCTACATAGAGATAGACATTCCAGCTTGGACTCAAGCATCCCTAAAGTGTCCCCGGTCACACCCACCTGTGAGGTCTAGGATCCTGACAATATGCTTTAGGCTGGCCTCCAGGTATGGTGCGGGGGTGGGGGGTGGGGGGGTAGGGTGAGGAGAGCAGAGAAGCAAGAAATGTGGAACTGGAGAGAAGGAAGGGGCCTGGGAACACTCTGGATAAAGCCCAGAGGGTTTGGTAGTGGGTAGCCAGGTAACGGAGTAGGTGACCGTGGGCCCTGCAGATGGAGCTGTCCATCGGTCTTCAGCTGCTGGGCTCCAGAACTCCTGGATGACCACGTAGAGCATGTGGCCAGGTGTGAATGGACAGAGGCGAGAGAGGGTCTAGGACTCACCCACAGCCTCACAGCAGGGAGCTCAGGCCGGGTGACTCCCGGACCCACTCAGTCCACTGAGCTCATCTCCCCAAGGCTGGAAAGAGAGAAGAGGCTGGACGGTGACCTTGAAGAGCCCACATTGACCTTGTCCCTGTCACCCACCTGGGTAGGTTTGAAGGCTCTTGTTTATTACCCACCCATACCACCACTGCCTTGTCCCTGGATCTCAGCAAAAAGACCCCATAGTTGGGGTGGGGGAGGGGAGGCCCAGGGATCCCTAGAGCTTTGAAGAGTGGATGTTGCTGTCCCCTCTCAGGGCACAGGCTGCCCCAGCAGGCACCACCTACAGAAGAGGCACCAGCCTAACACATGACTGCAATCTCAGCACGTGGGAGGTAAATGCAGAAGGATCAAGAGTTCAATGTCATCCTGGGCTCTATAGTGAATTCCGGGCCAGGCTGGGCTATGTGAAACTCCACCCCAAAACAGTGAAAATAACAACTGGGAGTGGTGGTGTATGTCTTCAATGCCAGCACTTGGGAGGCAGAGGCAGGCAGATCTCTAGGAGTTCAAGGCCAGCCTGGTCTACATAAAGCATTCCAGGCTAGCCAAGGCTACACAGTGAGACCCTGTCTGAGAGAGAGAGAGAGAGAGAGAGAGAGAGAGAGAGAGAGAGAGAGAGAGAGAGAGAGAGAGAGAGAGAGAGAGAGAGAGAAACAAGAAATGATACAAGAGGCGGGGTGGGATTCAGAGCTAGGCTGGTGCCCCTCCCCACCTCCTCCTTCCCTCTGGGTGGTTCTGCCCAGCCAGAGGGCACTGGGGCACTGATGACAGAACCTTCTCACAGCTGGGGACCATCACACAGTCACACACACACACTCGAGAGTGAGGCAGGCGGCCTTCCTTGTTGAAGTGCACTTGGAAGCATCCAGCTGCCCATCCATGAGAGAGGCACCACGCAGCAGTCATGCCACGGAAGCCAAGGAGACAGCCCCTTTTGGGAGCCTTGTGGGTCTGTAAGATGTATTTTTAAGTGGGGGGGGGGGGAGGCAGCAGCAATGATCGGTGAGTAGAGCCGCTGCCTCGTGTGAAAAGGGAGAGGAGTTTATAGCTACACATATTTGCTTCTCTCCTCTGTTTGGATGGAGACCCAGGAAACTGGTGGCACTGGCTGCTTCTCGGGATGGGAAGCAGGTGGCTGGGGATGGAGGAGGGTGGGGGAATACTCACTGTTTTTTTTTTTTTTCATTTGTCTTTTAATTTTAGAAGCATACGGGTGTATCACCTATGGAAAATACCCGTGAGTTTTAAAATTAGCATTGGACGTATGTGTGTTGGTCAGAGGGGTCCACGGCACCCATAAGGTCCTCAACAAATAGTATGACCCCGGACAGCCCTAAGAGCACATCCCCCAGGGGCTGTGGGGTCTTGGGGGACACACCTTAATTTCCCTAAGTCTCCTTTACAAAATGGGGGGAAGAATAACACCCACTGTGCAGGCATGCTGCAGAGATAACCAGCGCAAGGGGTGTGGACTGTGACGTGCAGAGGGCAGAGACTGTAAACTGTAAGATGCAGCCGTCCTGTGGTATCCGTGAGTGTGTGCCTGTGCGTGGGCACGCACTCTCCTAAGTCCTGCGAGGGCCTGTGGCCCGGGGAGGCCGGAGGCTGACTTCAGGGCTCTTCAGCCACCCTCTACTTTCTTTCTTGACAGTCTCTCACTGAACCCGGAGCTCGACATTTTGACTGTACTGGCTGGCCAGCAGGTCCCAAGATCTGCGTGTTTCTGCCCCCCCCGCCCCCCTCCATACACACAGTGCTGGGGTTACAAGCACACGCCACACTCCGCATTTTACACAGGGTCTGGGGATCTGAACTCAGGGCTTCCTGTTTTCATTGCAAGCGCTTTACCTCAACAAGCCATCTCCCCAGCCCATAAAAGCCCTTCTTACAGGGCGCGACATGTGCCTCCCATTCTCCCCTCTGCCGCCGAGGGCTCCTCTGAGGGAGCCAGTGATTAGTCCCCCATCTTGCTCCTGAATCCTTTAGGCCTGAGAGCCCCTCTCAGGCTGCCCTGCCTCCTCCCACTTCTATAAGCCACATACCCTGGGGGCACAGGTTCAGCCACCAATCACCGCCAGCAGCCAGCAGCCTCCCTCCATCACTGACCCCCCTCCTCAGCTCCTCTGCAGTCCCCCCCCCCCCCCCGCCCGTGATCTCATCTAGTCCTGAGCCTTAAAATACCAGCAGCCACATCTCCCTCAGAGCAGACTCGCTCTGAGTGTCTGCTAGATGGCTAAGAGGTGCCCATTGCCTCCCGCCTTCTACTCAGTCTGTGAGCCCTCCCAGGCTGGTTCAGGCCTAAGCCCTGGCCCTCCCTCACCCCCAGAACCTAAGGGCAGGGGGAGAACATGTTCAGGGAACACTCCGGTCAGGCACCAGCCATGCTCTGGTCCTCATTCCAAGCTGTGGTGGTCCTGTTCTTATCTCACAGAGAGCTGAGGGGCAGGCCCATGGGACTGGATGCTGGATGCTCTGTTCCATGTCCTGCCTAGCCACAGCCTCCTCCTGGCCTCCCCGGCTATAGTTTTGGGGTACCCCACATTCCCCAGGCCGAACTCTGGGCCCACAAAAGGTTCTGCTCTCACACAGATCTTGCCCCCTTAATTCTTTATCCCAACCCTCGCCACACAGCCACACGGCCTTTCTCCCCATCCTTCCAACATGTCAAGTTGCCCTGCCTGGGGGCCTTCACACTGGTCTCTGCCCTTCTCAGTGACATTCTGTGGCTCTTTATCTCCCAGCCCCCTCCCATGGGAGTTTTGATTTAGAGACGTTAGGCTCCAACGTGTCCTGTGCTTTCCCGATGTCCTCCTCTTCCTCACGGCCCTTATGGACCCTATGTCACTAGTCCACCATGCTGGGCATCCTTGACCATGCACCGGGTCCTGGAGCCTGGCATGCAGTAAACCTTCACACACAACCGACAAGGGGCAAGGACATGAGGTCTGTGCAGTTTGTCATAATTCCCGCGAAGGGCCCGAGCAGGGCGATGTCACAGAATGTGACAGGCTATTTTTGATGCTGTAATGAGGGAGCAGAGGTGGCCCCGAGCACAGACCAGGAGGGACCTTCTGTGCCGCTGCACCACAGGACACGGCACAGTAGCCGTAAGCAGAGGAGACAGGGGACAGGACAGCTCGAGTCTCAAGTGTCTGCTCCACCTCTACAGAGCCCAGTCCTGGATGTCCTGGGGAGAAGCGGGGTAACGGGTATCCTGGGTGAAGCTTGGGGAACGATGGCTTGGGAGGTGGAGCAGGGCTTAGGGGAGAGGGCACAGCAGACAGACAGGCCTCAGAGGGTGAGGGACCGTGGTCACATCCAACACTGTTTGGCAACAGCCAAGGAACTGTGGCTAAAAGAACATCTACCTGTTGGCTGAGTGCTGAGTGCTCACTCATAGATTCTCACCACCTCCCACCAGCTCCAGCCAGCCCATTCATTCATTCACTCATTCATTCATTCACTCGCCATCTAACGGTATCCTGAGCTGGCTCAGCACCTGCCTTTCTGCCTGGCATGTCTGTAGTTATGCTCTGGAGGGTGCACTGTGAGTAGTGATATTTCGAGTATCCACTACGTGCTGTGGGAGAAGCAATGAGTTCTGAGCTGGCCGCGGTGGCACATGTCTTGAGTCCTAGCCCTCAGGAGGCAGAGGCAGGGCAGATCCCTGCGATTTCAGGACAGCCAGAGCTATATAGTGAAACCATGTTTTTTTTTTTTTAAAAAAAAAAAAAAAAAAAAAAAAGCCCATGAGCTCTGAGGGCCTACTTAGCTCAGATCTTGTGAAGTATCTTGTTCTAGGACAGGACTCAAAGAATCTGCATAGTCAGGAGCTAAAGAAAGGGTCCCTGAGCCCCTGAGCCGGGCCTGGTGGCACACACTTTTAATCTCAGCACTCAGGAGGCAGGCAGATCTTTGTGAGTTGAGGCCAGCCTGGTCTACAGGTTCCAGGATAGCCAAGGCTACACAGAGAGACCCTGTCTCAAAAAACCTGGGAAAAAAAAAAAGAAAGAAAAAAAGAAAGGGTCCCTGGAAAGATATACGAGTTCTAGAATGCAGGGGCAGCTGGGCAAGACAGAGCTTGGAATATGGCTCAGGCAGGGCTAAAGCCCTGGTGACAGGGGACTGGGGACCCAGGCTGGGTGGGCGGCCATGCACAGGAGAGGAAGATGCTCCAAGGCAGAGCAGTAGCTTCCTAGAGGTCTTGGCACTTGGTCCCCAGGAGCCGAAGGGCCTGGGAGAAAAGGAAGCCATGTATCCATAAAGCTTCGGGATCTCTACCCAGAGGACTGACTTTTCAGCTCCAAACAAGACCCAGAGTAAAGCAACATGCTGGGTATACTGTATTATTAATAAGCACACAAGTGCATGCTTGTACACGCACGCACACATACACACACACACACACACACACACACACACACACACACACACACACACCCCAGTGGTACCCTAAAAAGCTACCCACCCTCACACATGCCTTGTGTTTTAGTGTTCTACAGGCCAGGCCCGGCCTGTGACTTGGTTATTAATCTCACTCTGCCGGCCCAGAACTCACCACCTAGCCCATGCTGGCCCTAACCCTGCAGCAATCCTTCCGCCTCACCCCATCAAAAGGGCTGGGGTGACAAGCTTGAACCACCACCACACCCAGGTCTTCCCTTCTGTGACGTTCAAAAGCCCTGCTCTGAAAGGTGATGAGCCAGCACCTCTCAGAGCCAAGTCTGGTGGTCTGGGCCTGTCGTCACAGCTGCTGGAGAGGCCAAGGCAGAAAGAAGACAAATTCAAGGTCAGCCCACTGCAGAGTTCAAGGTCAGTCTAGACAACTTAGTGATGCCCTGTCTCAAAACAGGAAGGAAAAGGAAAGGGGGGGGGGGAGTGGGGAGGGGGGCTAGGGAGGCAGACAGCATGCTTGAGGCCTCGGGTTCAATCCCTAGACTACCCAAGCAAGCAAGCAGGAACATTACAGGGGATGCCGTGCGCCTCAGGAAGGCCAAGTGAAAATCTGAGACAACGGCTGTTTGTGGTTCCCATCCTTCAGGTCCCGCAAGATGTTCCCTTGGGTTCTGAGTCCCTTCAACGGCTCTGTTCTGGGGACTCTCTGTGTTGTCTCTCAGCAGGTACCACTCAGCGGTTGTTCATAAACCTCCCGGGACAGGCAGCCCGCTTGACTGTGAGGAGTGATGCTCAGCTGGCTGAACGGTTCATCTAAGGACTTGGGGACCCAGGGCAGCCCTGAGACGGGACCCTGGTCTGTCTGCCCTGGCTCTACCGTCTACTCTCCTGTTCAGTCACTGACTGGTGTCTGGGGGATGGCCCTGGTGCCCATCTAGGACTTCTCCAAGGTCAGGTGGCTTTGGAATCTGCAGCTGCATGGCTTGGCGCCCACTCAGTGTCTCATCCCCACTGCAGCAGGTTTGGGGACAGGAAGAGAGAGCTGGGGTGCAAGGGCCAGGGCTCAGCAGGCATGAAGGGACAGACACCAAGTGACTGGAGACAAGGTTCCTGAAAGCCATGGCTTCTGTCTGTGCCTCGCTGACCCCCATCCTGTCTGCACCCAGACCAATGACATCTCCACACAGGCAGAGTTACACTGTGGAGTGGGAAGAGGCCAGGTGAGGAAGCCTGGTGCCGACGCTGATACCTCCTTCAGACGGCATGACCCCCAGCCCCACAGGACACCTGGTCCCTCTTCCCTCCCCTCCCATCCCTGTTCCAGCAACAGAGAAGGCCACAGGAAAAGCTAAGCACACCTCACTGACCCATGTCCCCTCCAGTGGCCCTGGCTTCTCAGAGCTCAGAGGGCCTCCCAGAGTGACAGTGGTCTAGTGAAGGTCACCAAAGGTTGTAAGTGGCTGAGCCTTCCTCCTACCACGTCTTCCCTTGTCCAACATCCATGGACTTGCCCAGGAGAGGAGCATGGAGAGATACGGGTACCTGACGGAATGGGGAAGGGTGTCAGGGACCCTGGAGGCCCTCAGGAGCAGAGCAGAACCGGCCTCACCTCCGCCACTTTCACTAGGCAAATGCTTGTCGGTTGCAAGCGAAGCTGTGTGGTCTCTGGGCCCTTTGTCTCGGGTGAGTTGCTCTAGGCAGGGAAGGTATAGGAGACAGGCCTAGCGCTGAGGTGAAATTTCTCTTCAGCCCCGTCCCATCCTTTCAACCGGCATCCCCACAGCCTCGCTCATCTCTGCCCAGCTGGGGGCCCCCCAGACCCCCAGGCATCTCCAGCCCATGCTCTCAGGGGTAGGTCGCCATGACGACACCACCTCTCACAGCGTGGCTCTTAGTGGGGTGGGAAATACAGAAGTTCACTTTTCCTGGTAGCCTGTAAGGGCCTGACAGTGTCTCCCAGGGGCACCTCCCCTCACCTCACCCTTTCTGCTGAGGCCATGGGCTGGCTAAGGAGTGGCCGGAGTGGTCAGATACCAACAGAGAAGAGACAAGGAACTGGTGGGGAGAGGCACAATGAGGAGGAGCAGGGCCAGGTTGGAGGCAGGAGACCAACTAAGGGAAGGACTGGGGCTGGCACATATGCTGATTCCAAGGACATACTTGTGGGGCCTGGGACAAATCCTATTACCATGCTTCCATTTTCTCGCCTGAAAACGGGGTGCTGTGCTCATGGGACATTGGGGAGCACTGTGGGACGGCATAGAAAGTCCAGCACCTTCTGCTCACCCCCTCAAGACAACCTATAAGGGCTGGAGATGTAGCTCCGTGGGTAGAGCGACTGTCGAGCGCACACGAAACAGCCCCGAACACTGTCTGAGCCAGGCACGGGGGCTCACACCTGTAATCTGAGCACTCAGGAAGTGGAGGCAGGGGATCCGAAGTCTGAGGTCTCTCTGCCACATACAATCTCTGTGTCACCAAACAACAGAACCATCCTTCCAGGCAGGGCTCTGGTGTGCACCTGCTGCACGCAGGTGGGAGGCGGCTGTGAGGAGGCTGTGGGGAGGGACCTGCAGGGGCAGCAACCTAACCCCACAGCCCACCCCCCCATTTCCCCGGCTTGTGTATCCTGAAACAGAACCGCGGGCCTCAGAATCAGCCAAAACTCACATATCCCGTCCCACAGGTTTTCCAGCAGCCAGGCTCTCTAAGGCAGCCTCGATTTCCCCTTCTGCGAATGAGAAGTAACCATGCCCTGTGTCTCACAGGTTCACCCAGGAACCAGAGGGCAGTCTGTGGGGACAGATCTTGCATTGGCCTTGGGGAGTAGGAGGTCAGGATGCAGAGCCGGCCTGAGTGTGAGCCCCCCTGCCCCCATGCCTCACCCCACCCACCCACCACCCCTGAGCGGAGCAAGCGCGCGCGGGCACGCAGCCTGCAGGAGCGCGTGCCCGCGCCCGCGCCCGAGCGCGTGTGTGACTCAGGCTCTATTCATAGCCGGGCTCTGCCAGCTGCGGGTGTCACAGGCAGAGGGGCCTCGGCCCATGTTATTATTACAATTACCATGTGAATTAAAAGTTTGAGCAGCGATCAGCCCACGTCGCCAGGGAAGAGGGAGCAGGAGAAAAATAAAGATGAAAAAGAGAAGAAGGGCTGAGCCCCGAGAGCCCCCCCCACGCACCCCAAGGAAGACTGAGTCCGCCTGAGGAGGCTTAAAGGTTATGCCAGCCCCCAGGGTTCCTGCCTGCCCCTTCCAGGGCCCAGGGTCCCCGAGTGGAGGGAGGAGCCTTTAGAGATGACACAGCCTAGTGGCAGCTACTGGGCGGGGGTGGGGGTGGGGCATAGAGATTTTTTTTTTATTCTTCCCAGAACTTTGTCACCTCATTGGTCGGGCCAAGCTCAGAGAGGGCGATTGACTGACCTAAGGTCACACAGAGAACCACAAGCAGGTTACTGACTCCATCCAGACAGGTCTCTGACTCCGCATCCTCAAACCTCATCAGGCCATGGTGCTGATGCAGGAGATCTAGGGGCAAGGCAGGAGGACTAGAAACAGGACCTGCCATGCATGCCTGCTCTCTCTGCTCCGTGGAATGAAAGAACCTGACTCTTCTCCCGGAAGTACTAGCCCGGAGCCACCAACATCTCAGGATTCTGAATCTACATCCACACATCATGTCACCATCCACCCAAGGAGTCCCAGGCTAGAGAACAGGATGCCTAGCTGAACGCTGACACTCTGGTCAACCTTGGGCCAGCTCAGTCTTCCCATCTATGAAATGAGCTCTCCCCAGTGGTTCATGACTGCGTCTGTCTCTAGAATGGAGCCCCCAGAGGATCCCTGAGGGGGTGTTGGGCTGTGGGGGCGACTAGACCATCTCCTGCCAAACCCCAGCCCAGGGGAGGAATATTTTCCACTCTTTCTGGGGAAGCCCCAGTGACGGCCCCCGGGGAACCAGATCCATCTAAACTCAAACCCAGTCCCTCCATACTTCCTCGCTGTGTGACCTTAGGCAGGTAGCACAGCCCCTCTGGGCTGCCGCTTCTCCATCTGTAATACAGGGACAGTACATCATTAATGGAGGGGATTAGGTAAGAATTTGCTGAAGCTCCTAGCCTCATACCTGGTCAGGCAGTATATCCCCCAGTTAGACAGCAGAGCGATATACATGGCCTCCTGGCCATCTTTGGGAATATCATACATACGAGGATCCCCGAGGTGGGGATGTCATTCATAGTCACGCATGAGGTGAAAGTCACCGGGCAGGAAGCCTCTGCCTGATTAGGAGCAGGGTGCTCACTCTCTTGCCAAACCTCGGGTACCCCCATCTTTCTCAGCCTCCAGAGGATAACAGGCCGTTTGGCTGACTCGGGACAACCCGGCTAGCTCAGTCCTTGTCACTAAACCCATCTTCCCATCTATAAAAATGAGTTCCTCCCCAGAGAATCCCTGAGGGGGTGTTATGTTGTTGGAGGCGACTAGATAAATTATCTCCTGCCTAAAACTCAGCCAGGGAGAGGAATATTCTAGAAAGCAATATTCTAGAATGCACCATAACCTTTTAGTTTATCCCTACGTCCAGCTAGTCCCTCACAGGGACAACCTAAGGTTCGTTTTCAAAGGAGTTAGTTCTAAAGGAATCCCTTAAGTAGACCAAGTAGGGCATAGGAGCAAAGTCCTTGATGGTGGAGATGGGTAGGGAAGTAGGAGAGGGAGAGGAGGGGCCAAAGCCAGAGCTAGGCCCCCCCGGGGGGGTGGGGGGGCGGGGGGGGTGGGGGGCAGGCAGGGGGGGGGGTGCTCCTGATCTGCCTGGCTCTTGTCTGCCTGCTTCCGAGAGTGGGCTGAGAATCAGGAGCCGGAGCCCCTAGGCTATTCCTAGGCCATCAGTGTGGCCCTGGGACCTCAGTTTTCACTTCTGTGTAAAATGACAGCATCAGACCAATGATATAAGCACCAAGTCTCAGCATGCATGAAACCATCTTCCCATGCCACCTGGCCCCATGGTGGTTAGGTTGGCCTGCTCCCCACTTCTGGCCATCATGTGGAAGGCCACAGGACTCCTACACATCTGTGGCTTTGGAGCCAGGGGGCTGCTTTCTTTCCTGTACCACAACTCATGTCCAGGGTCCAGGTGGGGTCACTTTGAACATTCCGCCATTCCCATTTCACAGGTGAGGAGACGGAGGCACAAGGAGCGGAGCTGCTGTTCAAGGTCACAGGATCCCTCCTGGGGCCCTGGGAATGCCCAAGTGGCAGAGGGCACCTCCTCCCAGGGGAATCGCCAATACTACAAGTGGCCAACATTCGCTATACAGACGCGGACTCTGTACCGAGGAATCTGTCCAAGGTCACACAGCCAGGCCATGGCACACCAGGTCCTGAGAACTCTCAGGCCTCACCTAGCCAGAGGGACAACAGGGCCTGACTTCCTGCCCGAGCCACGGGACCTCCCCAAGACTGGAGTCCTGGTCCCACCTCTAGGCTCTGCATGCCCCCCCCCACAACCCCTCCCCACCGCCTCAGATCCCCCTACACCTAAGTTTAGGGTAAGAAGAGCAAACGAAGAGACAGGGCAAGAAAGTTGGAGTCTGGCTGCTGCCCTTCCCCTCCCAGCCTGGACCGCTCCTTGGTCCTCCCCTCCCTCCTCCAGTGCAGGGGGATCAGGCGCTGATGTAATGCTTTCGTCCTCGTGCCAATCTCAGAAGAGAGACGACAGATTGCGTGAGCCAAATTTGGCATCCTAGGGGGAGAGGCATGAAAAGTGGAGATGTGGAGGAGAAGAGGAGCCTGGGGAGGTACCACAGAAGCCCCCCTGCCCAGCAGACCCCCCCGGGGGCCTCCTCTTCCTCTGCTTACACCCCCTTTCTTCCCTAGCCTGCCCTGGCACGCGTCCCGTCCCCCCCCCCCCGCAGGCCAGCCAGCCTAACCCACCAGGGACCCTCCAAGTCTGGGTGCTGCCAGCCCACCCTCCCCCACCCCGACACACTGCTCCAGCTCCATTCCCACCGCTAGTTTCCTGGTTACCATGTTGCTGGTTGTCATGTCGCTTACATGTCCTCGTGACTCAGTGGTCCCCGCAGAGGGGGCCCCCACCTCCTCACACCCCCCTTAGCACTCGCCCCCGCCTCCCCCAGATCCACATTAAGAACCAGCCCGCCCTGTGTAAGCCCACACAGTTCCTCCTCCCCCTCCCTCTCATCCTAAGCCCCGAATCTTCCCACAGCATCCTAGAGTGACTTTGTCCTCTGATCCACAAATGCTTGAGAACCTGCATGCCTTGGCTTTCTTTGCAAGCTCTTCTCAGGGCCCTGACACTGTGTGCAAGCCACTGACATCTCAACCAAGTCAGTGCTACACTCCCATTTTCCGCTTGTACAAACTGAGATCAGAGAAGAAAAGCCAACTGCCCAAGGTCACCCCAGCAGAAGCCCACGGACATTTCTGTCTGGCCAGTCACCTCTATGCTTTTTCCCCTCCCCAGGGAATTGTTTCCTCAAAGGTGACACAGGGATCATTAGGCACATCTCCCAAGTCCCCCCTCTAATGCCTAGACACCTCCATTATTATCAGTCTGTATTTCGAGCCATATTCTTGCCCCTCGGTAGCGACTCATTTCCCCTCAAAGTAAATCGAGTCCTTACTCCCATCTGCCCAGTCCTTTCTCCAGCCCACCAGGACTCTGCTCACAGAGCTCAGGGCCCTCCATTGGAGGTCAGTGGGGCAGGTCTGGTGTCCCCATTCCACAGATGTGTTGGCAGAGGCTCGGGGAGCATCACTTGCCCAGGATGCTGGTTTCTCAGCTAGCTGGGCTCATTTCTGAAGCCTGGACCAAGTGCTGTATGAGGCATGATGCCCAGCACGGAAAACTCCAGAAAGAGACCCTTCTTCCAAGGGGGGAATAGAGCTGGATGTTCTAGATTCAGCCCTCCACTCTCCAGCCCCACGGCCAAGCAGCTGTTACCCTTACCACACTGCATGCAATCGCTTGCTCCCCCCCACCCCCATTTGCTCCTCATCAGAAGCTAAGTCAAGCCTATGCAGGGCTCTTGGGTCCCCACAAGTCCTGGAAGATGCAGGACTGGATGGGGGTGGGGGATGGAGTGGATATCGCATCCCTGGGTCCAGCCCCTCTCTGTCCAAGGCCAGACACTCCCTCTTATCCCCACCTCCTCAACCTACCACTTGGCGCTCTCCTGCTCTGGAGGCCCTGTCTGTCAGTGAAGCCCAGCCATCCTGCTTCCTGATGCCTAGAGGGCACTGCTGTCTGCTTCTCTGGGCTACCTCTCTCTGCCCCGAAGTCTGGGTTCCCCTGCATAGTTTGTGTGTGTGTGTGGAGGGGTGGTAATAGGCTGACCCTGGTTAAGGAACATTCTGCAGGTGGTGGGGGAAGTTCTCTCCTCTTGGAGCTCAAGGCTCACTCTTTGCTGTGTTTTCCCTCTGCAGAAGGGGGGGGGGGGGGAAGCATTTCTTCCTCTCTCTACAGCCTCAGTTTCCACCACTATAAACCCTGAAATGCTTCATCTACTGAACCCCTCTCACCTACCCTACGGTTATCTGGCACATGGCAGGTACTCAACACAGCTGAAGGGGGATTTTTGTCATACTCAGAACCATTCACAGAGACTGCAGGTGGGAGGTGGGAAGTAGAGACACCCCCTTCCCATCTTGCTGCAAGTCACCTGCCTTGAAGCTCCTGGCATGGAGGTGGGCGGGGGCAGAGAAGGGCCATCGCCAGGGCAGGAGGTCAAAAATCTCTTCCATCCATCCCCTTTCTTTTGCCAGCCGCAACCCATAGGCGACGCTCAAATGGCCAAATGGACAGAGCACGCCAACTCGGGGAAGTCACAGGACTACACAGGGACCTTTCAGGACCGGGGTCAGAGAGATGAGCGCAGGGTGGGTATGGCCAGAGCGGCAGGACAAACAGACACTCCCTCGGCTAGACAGACATTGCGACGGACTCACGGACTGACAGCGCTCGCGATGGGCGAGCCGGAGCTTACCCCGGGGCGCAAGGTCCGAGGAGGGTCTGGGCGGCGAGTGGCCGCTACATCCCCCGGCGGAGTCCGGCGGGCGGCGTCCGGGGGCGCGGGGCTCGGGGCGCGGGCGCCGCCTGCCCGCGATGTCGCCGCTGACCCGGGCGGCCGCCGTGGGTCTCGGGGTCTCCGCGCCGTCCCGCGCCTCTTCCTGCGCAACTTTCAGCGTTGTCCCGCGCCAAGAGCTGGGCGCTGCCCCGGCGGCAGCATCGTGGAGCCCGGGCTCAGGTTGTGGGGTCCCTGGGCCCAGGGCGCCCCACCGCCCGCTGTTACCCACAGCCCCGCGACACTCCCGCTGTTCGGCTCTGGGGTCGCCGGGCTCTGCGGCCACCTCGCGCCTGCTGCACGGTCCCCGCCGCGGCGTCTCGCTCCCGCTTCTCCTCCTCCCGCGGGGTTCTGGACCTCGTCGCTGCGCCCCGGCCCCTGCCCCGGCCCCGGCTCGCCCCGCGCCGCTTCCTCAGCCGGCTGTGTCCTTCTCTGTCGCCGTCCCTCCCACTCCCGCCGCCGCCCCCTCCGTCTGGGACCCGGTCCCCGCCGCGTCCCCGGCTCGCCCGGGAGCCCCAGCTCCCGCCGCCCGCGGCGCGCCGAGAACTCCCAACTCGCAGCACGCGCCCCGCTTCGGAGACTTTCGCCCCTCCTCACACGTGACCCGCGCCCCGCTGCGGAGGCCGCGCGCCCCGGCTTCCAGCCCCAGGCGGACCCCGCCCTGGCCCTCCGGGTGCGCCCAGCCCACGCGGGCAGGCCACTCGCTCCCGGGACCCGCGACTCGGGCAGGGGTCTTGCGGGGGCTGCGCCGTCCCGTTCTCGCCCGGATCCTGCCCGGGTTTTCCTCCTCGCTCTGCCGCGCTCCTCCCGGAATCCGTTCCGAGGATCCGCTCCCGGGTTTGCGAGGCCCCCGGGGGCAGGTGGGGAGGGTTCTCCGAGCCCAGGCGAGGGTAGGTGGGAACCGGTCCAGTTGGGGTCCAGTTGGCCCTGACCCCTCTCCTGGGAGGTCTGTATTTCCTCCCGAAGCGCTAGCAACTAAGGGCCCTAAGCACCCCCACTTGAGGAGATCGAGGTCGCTCTTGGAGGGATCCTAATAGTCACTTAGTAAGGCTCCGGTTCGCAGAGACTGAGGACCCACAGAGGCCCCTAAGTTCGCGAAAGGTCATCCAGTGGGGTGGAAGTCAAACAAACCCTCGTTCCTGTTTTCTTCTTCATCTTACTGAGTTGTCTTTTCTTTTTTTTTTTTTTAATGTGAATGTGTTTGTGTGCCTGTGTGTGTGTGTGCACCACGTGTGTGCAGGTGCCCTTGTGAGTGTATGTGCGCCACGCGAGTGCAAATGCCTGTGCATGTGTGTATGTGCACCACACGAGTGCAGGTGCCTGTGTGAGTGTGTGTGTGTGTGTGCACCATGTGTGTGCCGGTGCCTGTGTGTGTGTGTGTGTGTGTGTGAGTGTATGTGCACCATGTGAGTGCAGGTGCCTCTGTGTGTGTGTGTGTGTGTGTGTGTGAGTGTATGTGCACCATGTGAGTGCAGGTGCCTCTGTGTGTGTGTGTGTGTGTGTGTGTGTGTGTGTGTGTGTGTGTGTGTGTAGGCAGGGGCCCGTGTGACTGTATGCGCACCACATGTGTGTGTGCAGGTGCCTGTGACTGTCAGGAGAGATTGTCCGCTCCCCTGGAACTAGAATTACAGGCAGTTGTGGGCTGGCATTTGGGTGCTGGGAACCCAACTTGGGTGCTCGGCTAGAGGAGCAAACCTGTGTGGAGCCATCTCTCCAGCCCTTATCAAGCCCAGGTCTGGGTCCCACACTCTGGAAGCACCTCCCAGTCTCTGGGGAGCCAGTCACCCACTTTCCTGAGCATTTACCACCTTGATGTGGCCCTCTGAGGAAGCACGAGAGGAAAGTGCTTCTCTGTGGCCGCAGGAGTCTAGAACCCTTGCAGGCAGATAACCATTTGAACCTGCTGGAGTCTGGTCCTGGAGGACTAGGTCCAGATTAGAGAGGAAGACCTGAAGGGGGGGGGGACACGCTTGTGGAGAACTGCCTGAGTCTCCAATCTCTTTGTCCTCCTACACCAAGCAGACACCCCAGGACAAGACACAGGCCACACAACCGTCTTTCCGTGGGCTCTCCCTGTCTCAACTCCCCAGTATGGTACGCTGTCGGCTCCCGCACACCACATATTCACACATGTCCTCCGATTCCCACGGATTCCAGAACGTACCAGATGCCTTCACACCTCTCTCTGCCTGCATGCTGTGTCCCCCCCTGCCTGAAATGCCCCTGGTCTTCTCTGCCTTCAGAGCCTTTCTGCTGTTCTCCAAGCCCAGCCTCAGCACCGCTCCCCAAGACACAAGTAAGCCAGGACCCATTCATTCAATCAGCCAGCACTGGGGACCCACCGATTACCAGCCCCTGGGGTAGGCACAAGCAGGGTTCTAATTGAATAAGCTTGGAAATCAGACCAACCTGGCTTTGAAAGCACTTAGAAACCATAATGACCTTGAGTGAGATTCTGTTTAACCTGTCCACAAACTGTGAGCGCTAACAGGCCCTGTGCGCAGGCTGTTGAAGGTGGGTGGGTGCCGGCAGCAGGTGCCCATGCTGTCCCCTGGGTGCCATCCTCAGCACGGTGGACCTTCACTGTGCACAGTGTCTGTTCTATTTGCCATTCTCTCTCCTTACCCTGCTGTGCCCTCGGGCAGATAGCCAGGACTAATGTTCTCTGGCATGTGTGTGTGTTTATGCATAGACGCCCGCCTTCCAGCAAAATAAGTGTTCACTTAGCAGCTGACAGATGTCTGGGATCTACTGCACCCCTGTGTGGACTGAAAGTGGCAGGATGCGGGGACAACTGGTAACCTGCAGCCTCCTCCCCTGGTGGCTGGCTGCCCCGGGGAGGGCTGAGCGCAGGAGAAAGAGAGAGCAGAAAGGAGAGGTAGACAGAATCAGGGATCTCTAGACCCCACCACAGCTTCTCTTGCGGGCTATGTGTCCCTCACCAGGTCACTAGGCAACGAAAGTCTGAGGGAGGGACTGGGGTCCCCTGGATGGGTTTGGACTGCACTATGGGGCAACTGCTGAGTCCCTGGAAAGCTGCAGGGCTAGGCCTGGGGAGTAAGAGATAGGGCAGCTCCAAGCCAGGAGGGGTCCAGGGACCCCAGGAGACACAGTCCTCTTTTCACCATCAAGTAAACACCCAAGTGCCCCTGGGCAGGTAGTCTCTTTGCTCTGGGTCTCCCTGTATTAAGTGGGAAGAATAAGACAATTCCCCACTGTAAGCAGTTGTTCTGAGAATGGATGAATGCTTCAGGAAGACCTAGCCACAGGCCATGTCATGGTCCAGGAGTTTACGCCTCATTTGATATAATATGCCAATATGTGTGTATATGCATATGTGTGTAAGTGTGTGTAAGGGGTCTTGGAGAAAGAAAGGAAAAATGGTTTGGGTGTTAGGACCTGTGTGTCCCTTGATAAGTTGTTTATCTTTTCTGGACCAACTTCAGAGGCCTCATCTGTAATGGGACAGTCTTCTGTAGCCCTGAAAGGCAATGGACTTGTCTTCATCCAATACAGAAGCATGATAGGGTAGCCTTGACGGGGTGGGCGGGATGGGGCAGTCCGAGACTCCACAGACTCATCCCATCAGCCCAGCACTGTTCCAGGTCCTTATAAGCACTGCCTCAATCTCTACACGAACTCTATACTTCAGGTACCGTTCCAGTGGGGAGACTGAGGCCCAGCATTGTGTTGAACGCATAGCTTCAGCACCAGGGACACCTGTCTGGAAGAACAAGTGTTATGCCGAAGTGTGTCCGTCTGTTCATTGTGCCACAGCCCCCATTTGACCCCCACAACTCTGTGAAGCAGAGGTTTGGACTCTCGATTCCGGGTGCAGAGACAGACTGAGGTACAGAGAGGAAGTGGCTTGCCTTGGCTCAGTGGGAATTAACAAATGCAGATGCCAGGCCTGGACCTGGATTTGGCACCTGCCTAGGTCCTAAGGAAGGATCATTCCAGGTTGGCAGAGGGCTCACTAACCCACCCACTCTGGGAGCCTGCTCAGGCCTCCTAGGTCCCACAGTGGCCTCAAGAGCCTGTGCATAGAGCTGGGAAGGGTGAAGGGTGGAGGGGGAGGGGCTGACAGGTGGGGACAGTTGGGGTTTGGGGTGCACTCAGAAATATCAGTATTACTGATTCCAGAGGTGGTTTTTTGTTTTGTTTTTGGCTTAGAAAGTTTCTGAGAATCCAGCCACCCTATTCCACAGATGAGGCAAACTGAGGCCACCAGCTGTTTAGATGAGACATCAGATCAAGACAGAGTTGGCCTGCCTCAAAGCTCCACAGTCCTGTCAGCTCCAAGAGAAGAGGTCCGGAGTGAGGAAAGGGCTGTTGGGGGGCCAGCATGCCAGCATGCCAGTCCTTGGGATGGAAGACTGGAGGGGTCTCTCCCACCCTCAATCCCCATCCTCACCCACCGCCCAGCACTCAGTCACCAGGGTGGAATATTTTAGCACCTATAGAAAAACCGCCACAGACGGCAGTGGCAGCTGTTGCTAAGGAGATGCTCCCAAAATAGCCCCCCTCCGCCAACCTTTCCTGCTGCTGCTCCTGCTGTGGGGAGGGGAGGAGGCCAGGCAGTGAGGGGTGTCACATGAGCCCTGGCCCCAGGCTCACCCATCCAACCTAGCCTCTGTGTGGCAACTGTGGCCACAGACCTGAGCAGCCACAGGTCTGTGGAGGGAGCAGGAGGTGGCCGTTGCCTGCCCAGTGGCCCCACCACAGTCCTTAGCTGGGGAAGAAGGTCACCAGGTGAGCAGAGAAGGGAGGGAGAAGCCTCTACTCCCAAGACCCTCAGCACACCCCCACACCACTCCCATACACACAACACCTAAGATCCCAGCAGCTACACACATTCACTCGAGCACACCATGAGCACAGCCCACACAAGCCTATCTAGATAGGCATCCGCACCAGAAAGACACACGTAGATGCCCGGTAAACACATATGCCAGGAATGAACAACACATACCACATGACACTCCACACAGCCATAAATACACACATTCACATATACAGACTCACACACATCCATCCAAAGTGCACATACACGAAGGCCTGCCATGCCAGATACACAGACACACACCCATGTATATATCCCCCCAACACACACGTGCACACGGGCATGCACGCGTGTGTGCACACACAGGACACACAGGCTCACAGATACATCCATCCAAACATGTGCCCAGCACGTGGCTCTCAAAGGGTATTAGGGTACCAAATGGGCTCTGTCCAGGGGGCAGGTCCTGGGCTTCAGACAACCTCAATGAGTAAGAGCTTGATCTGTTCAGTCACAGTGGAGGGGGACAGGTGGGTGAGTAGGTGGAAGGCCATACCTCCAGGAACCCCTCTACATCTGGGACACACAGTGTCTTAGGTCTAAGGAGAACTGCCCTGAGGAAAAAAAGGTAAGGGTGGACTCACCTGCAGGCTTGAAACCTCTAGGCATGGAAGGTTCTGAGACCCAACTTCAGGGTGCAGCTGGCTGTCACAGAGACTGCCCTTGGGGCTGGAGTGACAGACGGGACCAGAACAGACACGGAGATGGCCCTTGGTATGTGCAAGGCACTTTGCAGTTCGACACCTTCTTTTAAACTTGGTGACTATTTCACACACTTGGTGAGAGCTTCTCTGAGACATTGGTGGCAATGTCCCATCTCCTAGACCTGGAGAGGAGTGGGGACTTCAAGACCACACAGCAGGTTACTAACTGGGCTGGTCTCCAACCGAGGAGATGCTCGTGGTTCTGCACAGTTCTCGGTCGGGATGCGGGCCACCAAGAGTAGGTCCCGGCTTTGCCCACTTCACCCAGTGACACTGGGGTGCAGCCCAGCCCTCGGTCTCCCCACCTGGAAAGCAGGGAAGGAATCCCCAGGCGGCAGCTGGTGACCACACTGAGGCCGGGGTGAGTGGGAGTGGCGTTTGCCGGATGCCCTCGGGGACGCCAGCGCAAGGACGAAAGGCTGCGTCGCTCCCCTCCTCTCTTGGCCAGCCGCGATCTCTCTCCAGCCTCGCTCCGTGGCTCGGCTCCAGAAATCCAGGCTCCGGGTCTTGGCTCGCGCCTCGTCACTCGGGAGACGCGGGGAGCGGCTTTGCGGTTGCCGTGGGAACCCCGCCCGGGCCAGGCCCAGCTCACGACTCGCCGCACCAGGCTGGAGCAGCCGGGCCGACCACGGCGTTTGGGGGTCTCAGAAAACCACACCCGTCCCTAGAGTAACGCTCCCAGCGTAGCGCACACACCTCAGAAGCACAGCTCCGTGAAGTGCGTAAACCCATGTCACCCCCGCACGGTCAATTCCGAGCACTTCCAGCGGCAAAAATCTAACGCGCCAGGAAGGCGCTGTGTAGCGGGAATTGCCCTCTGAAGCGGCACGGGTTCCGTGTTTCCTCTCAGGTCCGCTTTTCGGGCCCTCTTTGGGCCTCAGTTTCCTGCAAAGGGGGATCGAGGAACTGGCGCGTGATCTTTACCTGTTCTATGCAAGGCGCTTTAGACACTTTGCTAACTTTGTTTGGCCCTGTGACCATCCCCCAAGTCAGTTTAAAACAAAACAAAACAGACAAACAAAAAACCAAAAAAAACCCCACACAGGTTATGGATGTGAGAGAGTCAATAGTTTAAAATGGGTAGCTCCCCGGCTGATGAAGCCCAAGACTCATCTGATGAAGCCTAGGCTCATCTGCCTAGCCTGAAGTTCATCTGTTTCAAGCTCCGTTTGCTGACATCCTTTTAAGTGCGGGGCAGACAGGACGCATTGAAACAGTGGGCCACAGCCTATCTTCTTGTCCTTAGACAAGGTCTCTACTTCCTGGAGCCCTCTCTCCAGGTTTTGTTCTTGAGGCAAATTCCAACTCAAAGCTCACTTGCCCTGACACTTTCCTTAATTACAACCCTGCTCAAAACTTCCTCTAAGGAGGCTTCTTACTCCATCCCCTGGGTCTTGCCCTGTTTGTGAAGAGTCCCTTCCTCCACGCTGGGCACCCAAAGAAATCCTGCAGGCTGCATTGACTTTTTTTTTTCAGTCCTCAGGGTGCCGGGCACACAGCTGGTCTTCAATAAATACACTTGGCACTAAAAGTGGAAGGGAGGTTTCACAACCTTGGCTGTCTGATCTGTAAAATGCCACCAGCTCTGAACCTGCCAGGGAGTGAACTTTTGGGACACTCGAGGCCAGGTTTCAGGGAGAGAACCCTGGCTGGCTGTTTGAGGCCATGCCCCAGGGGCCTGGGAAAGCTTAGTGATGAAGTAAGCCCATAGAATAGTCTCCCTGCTTTCTGGGACTCTGCTGGGGAGTCAGCCCACACTCGGCAGGGCATTCCACACAATGGTGAAATCTAACAAGCAATGCAGTCAGTAGGGGGGATAAAGAAAACATTATTGTGGGACTATGCCTGTGGATCATTTTTTCTATAGTTGAGTGATCCTCATTCTCTCTCCCACAACTTGACTTTGAACACACAAGGTTCTTTGGTAATGAGAAGGAACACTCTTCACCCTTTGAGCTGAGGGAAATTTCCCTCTTGGCTTCACCTCAGCAAGCATATTTTGGGGAGGGGGGTGGAAATTGAGGCATGGAGGGTAAGGCACTCTTTCCCACTCACCAGGGACGGTGCCAGGGACTGATGGGGAACGATGATGGTGCAGGAGGCTGGAGGCAGGGGATAGGCTGGGGAGTCCTGGGGGAAAGGATGCTGATGCAGGCTGCGGGCACAAACAACTCGGACCACCCATTTCCCCATCTGTGAAAGGCAGACTTAGCATTCATTTTGCAGGAGCCTCAGGAAGACGACCCATTTAACAGACAGGCGAGCTGAGGCCCAGAGAAGAGGCATGCAAAGGCTCACGGCCGCAGTGGCAGGCCCAGGACAAGGCCTGCAGCTTCCCAACCTTTCCCATTTGGCACCACAGTGGCCACTTCTCAGGCCTGCTGGCCTTGGCCAGTCTCCCCTGCCAAGGTCTCCAGGGAGGAATTACAGGAAGCTGAAGACACAGCCCCATCCCAGCCCCCAGGCCCCACAGACAGCTGGGTTGCTTCCCAAGAGGACAGATGTGTTGCACACGCTTCTCTCTGGCTTGAGCAGGACGTGGGCGCTGGAAGGAGGTGCCAGCAGGTTGGGTAGCCTCACCTGAGGGATTTAAATAGCCACCGCCTTCTCTGGGCATCGACTTAGGGAAGGCATCTAGGCAGGGTTGGGTGAAAGCAGGGGACAGAGAGGGCTGAGGACCATTTATCTTCCCAGAGGGCCACGGCCACGCCATGCATCTCACTTCACTGACCTCAGGCCCCATTGCCTGCCCCACAGGCTCAAAGGCTGAACAGGGAGAAGCTGCCCAGCACACCTGATGGGGCCTAGCACCCAATGGGTATGCAACCCTCCCACAGATACGCAAGCCTGTGGCTTTCATTGTGGGAAAGCTTCCTATCAGGTGGGAGTCCTTGCTACACAGGGTCCCACCCCCTCACTCTCTGCTCTGGACTGGGAACCCCCCCCACACCCCATCCTATCTACTAGCAGGACAGTGCAGTCAGATTGGGGCTGGGCCTCGGGCTAACACGGTGTGTGTGTGTGTGTGTGTGTGTGTGTGTGTGTGTGTGTTAATCAGAAACGATTTCACAGCCAGGCAGTGGTGGCACACACCTTTAGTTCCAGCACTCAAGAGGCAGAGGCAGGTGGATCTCTGAGTTTGAGGCCAGCCTGGTCTACAGAGTGAGTTCCAGGATAGACATGACTACACAGAGAAACCCTGTCTTGAAAAAAGAAAAGCAAACAAACCAAGAAAAAAGAAAGAATGATTTCACCTCTCTGGACCCAGGATTCTGGGTATAGTGTGAGAATGGCAATGCCTAGCTGGACACATTGTTCAGATGCTGTTCTCCAGCTTTGTTTTGCACATGTCTCATCTTGCGGTCTTTCTCAGCTAGTGTGTGTGTGTGTGTGTGTGTGTGTGTGTGTGTGTGTCGTATTAGAAGACTCTCAAACCAGAAGAGCTGCCTGGAAGAGGTTTGGACCGAGGCCCCTGGAAAGGACAGTCTCCAACCTGTGGAGCTGCCTGCAGGCTGTGCAGTGTGCTTGAGGTTCCCAGCTTTGTGAGCTGTCACCCATGCTGGGGTGAGCCTTGGTGATGCAGCTGTCTCTGAGTCATTTCTGCTCCTGTAACTAACCCCAATAAAACTCACCGGTTCACCAACTGGACTTTGGTGATATCCATATTTTGGTCTGTGATAGGCTCCCTATCTGGGGTGAGTAGAGGAGTGTGTTTCATCTCCCCAGGAAAAGTTTTGTCACACAACAGTGTGTGTGTGTGTGTGTGTGTGTGTGTGTGTGTGTGTGTGTGACATTTAGCCCAGTCATTATACGATCTTAACTCCTGATCTTGCCTTCATCTTCCAAATGCAGGGATTATAGGTACACACCACCAACACCCAGTTCTGTTTTGTTTTGTTTTATTTACATTGTGAACACACACCATAGCACGTGGGTTCTGGGGACTGAGCTCAGGTTGTCAAGCTGGTCATCACGTGACTTTACTGGCTGATCCATCCCACCAGGGATTGAACCTAGGTTTTTGTGTGTTCTAGGCAAGCACCCTACCAACTGAGCCACAAGCCTGGCCCTACTGTGGTGTGTGTGTGTGTGTGTGTGTGTGTGTGTGTGTGTGTGTGTGTGTGTGTGTGTGTTTTCTTACCTGCAGATTCACAGGAAGCCATTCCAGGGTCCTACATGCTGCACTGCCTCAGACCACAGTCCATGATACTCCCTGGGGGCACATGCCAAGCCTCCCAGGACTGTTTTGTGCTGGGAGTGGTGGTGAAGGGCACTGGGGAGGGGGGAGATGGAAAGAGCTGGTGAATGTGGTAGTGGCAGATCTTCATCCTGCCAAAGCCTCTCTTGCAAGCAGTGGGAGCTGGAAGAGGAGAGATGAAGCGCTCCAGTGAACGGGAGGGGTGCTGGGATCAAGGAGAGGGCAGTAGGACCCTTGATTCCATGTCTACAGGTTCAGAGACCTGTGCCCTGCTCAAGAACCCACACAGTGGGAGGCCTCAAGCCCACTGAAGGTTCTTCCCACTCTACCCTGCCCGCCTCTCTGCCATTTGGAGTTTTTCCTGGTCAGCAAAATGTTTTCCAGCGTCTTCTCACATGAAGAAGAGGGGAACAGAAATGAAGGCGTGGGATCCAGCCACACACTTAGCTTCGTTCACGCTCTCAGCAGCAGCTCCGTTGTAAGGAGGTCAATACTAAGGCCCAGAGAGGGGAGTCCGGGTCAGCCTGTCTCCACACCCAAAGCCATCGACAAGGTTAGCCCAGAGCTATCCAGATCAACAGGTGAGAGGCTCAGGGCTAGTTGCAGCCCGGCTTCCCAGGAGTTCCAACCCAGGAGGTTGACAGCCGCAGAGAGAGCCTGCTTCCACCTCCCAGGCCCCAGCAGAGCTTTGGCCGTGGGACTCAGCTTTTAGCCAAGTGCCAGGCTGTGACGGTGCTTTCTGGGGATCAGGGGGACCCCTGGGTGCGTATGCACGCCCGGAGAGGGGCGTAGGCCAGCAGCGGCCGTGCGACCTGCCCCGCCCGTCGGCGTGGGGACGTGGGAAGCGCCGCTTCCTGGCTCCTCGCCCGCGCCCGCCCGGCCGCCCCGCCACGTCACCGCGCGGCCAAGGGTGCGCGCGGCGGGAGTGCGCGCGGCGGGAGCGCGCGCGCGGGGGCGCGGCAGCGGCCTGGGGCACCGCGCGGCGCGGGGACGGGGACGTGGCAGCGGCGGCGCTCGCTCGGCGCTCCAGAAAGTTCCCTGGAAGTTCCGCGCGACGCGGCGCGGGAAGCGGCGGGCGGGACCATGAATGTGTTCCGAATCCTCGGGGACCTGAGCCACCTCCTGGCCATGTTCTTGCTCCTGGGGAAGATCTGGAGGTCCAAGAGCTGCGCCGGTGAGCGGCGCCCGGGCGGGGCGGGACGGGACCAGGGTGGGGACTCGGGCTCAGAGGGAACCGCGCGCGCTTCCAAAGACTTCAGTGAAGTTGTTCGACACCCGAGGATCCGGGAGATTCTGCCGGAGCCTGGCTTCCGCCTCCACGGATACTGCTACCGCACCTCCCTCGCCCTATCCTCCACTCCAAGCTGGCGGTGCCACTGCTACTGGGCGAGGACTTGGGGGGGGCGGCCACCCTCCCCCTCACTAGGAGGGAAGAGTGCGTATTTAGAAGACCCCCAGTCTTAGGGTCTTTCCCTCCACTCTCCCGCCTTCTACTCCCCAGGGAGAGTCTTCCTTTTCCTGCGTGCTAGTGACCCCAGCCTGGCCCAGGGGGCTGGAGCTGGCCCTGTGGGAAGATGGGAGATATTGGAGGGGCTCCGTGTGGCCAGAGGTCTGGCTGCCTTGCTGCCTTGCTATGGTTGGGAGAAGTTTCCAGGTTGGATTGATGATTGCAGTCCCCCGTGGTGCAATGGACACTGTCTTTCAGCCATCTTTTGTCCCTTGTGTCCCTGCCTGTGTTAGGCATTCAGATGGGGGCTTTGGGGTAAACTCAGACTCCACCAGGGCTGAGGAAGCAGAGAACAACTGAGGGCTACGTGGAGGAAGAGGATGGGCAGTGTGTGTGCCCAGAAACAGGATACAGAGTTGAGAACACCGGTGCAGACACATAAAAGCCGCAGAGCATAGGGCATATCCTGGGAAGGACACACAGGAGGGAGAGGAATCCAGAAGGTAGGGTGGTCCAGAGGTGCTCAGGATCCAGGACTAAGGAAGCCATGGACGATTCAGAAGATGTAGATGGAAGATGTAGAGACAGAGGACGAGGCACAGCAGGTCTCTCCTGCATCAAGAGATGGAGGTTGAGATGTCTGTCACCTGGGAGACTGGATAGGAGAGGGACTGGGCTGAGTAAGGTTGGATCCGGTGGCTCTGCAGTGAACTGGAAGTTACAGGGGCCTGGAGCCTCCTGAGAGACTGTCACTCACAGTCTGGCTCAGGGCACCTGGAGGCTGGAGGCCCAAGACGGAAGTCACCTGGACCTGTGCCCGTGCTTCAGGGAGCGTCATGGGCAGGATGGGTGGGGGCTGCTGTTTTGGTAGAGACAGGTAGAGCCGTAGAAGGGGAGGCAAAGCTGCAGGATGCTACCGGAGCCAGGAGAGGGATGGCGGCCGGTGATTTTAGCTGCTCTTGAGACCAGGGGTAAGGTCAGTTGACCTTGGCTGCAGAGACATGGGCACTGTGAAGGGGAATGGTTAGACTGACAAAGGCAAGGCAGGGAAGAAGGAAACAGAGGTACCTGGCCCTTGGCACCACCGCCATGACCACCAGCAGTGGCCAGAGGAGTGCAAAGGGTTACCTGTTGCTTCAGGGTCCCAGCAGGGAAGGTGCAGGTGAGGCGGGCACACGGGGGAGGTGGGAGTGGAATCAAGACGAGAGAGCTTTCACTGTTTGTTTTGATCATTTATTCTGGTGCCGGAGATGGAACCCGGAACCTTGTATGTGCCAAGCAAGTGCCCTGCCGTTAGGACACACCCAATCCTTATTTGTTTGTTTGTTTGTTTGGTGGTGGTGGTGGTGGGTTTTCGATACAGGGTTTTTCTGCATTAACAGCCCTGGCTGTCCTGGATCTCGCTCCATAGACCACGCTGGCCTCAAACTCACAGAGATCCTCCTGCCTCTGCCTCCCGAGTGCTGGGATTAATGATGTGCACCACCATGCCTGACTATTTATTTATTTATTTAGAGACAAAGCTCCTTGTGTCTTAAGTCCTCTGTCTCTGCATTCTGAGTGAGGGAGTTATGTGCTGCACCGCTGCACAGAGGTCTAGCCCTTGTTCTTGTCTTCTTTTGAGAACCTTTATGGCCACTAGGTGTGACATCAACCTTAGTAGACGCTGAATGAAAGCTCGAGGGAACTCTCTGGACTCTGAAACTTTCATCTAAAAGTCCCTAGTAGGCCGGGCGGCGGTGGTGCACACCTTTAATCCCAGCCCTCAGGAGGCAGAGGCAGGAGGATCTCTGTGAGTTTGAGGCCAGCCTGGTCTACAGAGCGAGTTCCAGGACAGCGCTGGTTGTGATGGCACTAGCCTGTAATCCCAGCACTCAGGAAGTGGTGGCAGAGAATTAGGAACTCAGGGCCAACTCTGTCTACACAGAGAGTTTGAGGCCAGCCTGGGCTATGTGAGATACTGTCTCAAAATACTAAAGATTGGGCAGGTGAGATGGCCTGGTGGGTTAAGGGACATGTCAAGTTTGAGCATCTGAGTTTGATCCACGTGGTGCAAGGAGGGAGCCATCCCATGAAAGCTGTCCTCTGATCTCCATACATGGCATGTGTGCACACACAAACACTACAAACATATACTAAGTAAATAAATAACCTTTGGGAGGCTTAGGTAGGAGAATTGGAAGTTCAAGGCCATTCTGAGCTATATAACAAGACTCTAACTCAAATAAAGAAAGAATAGACCAAGGAGGCCAAGAAACACCATGGGCCAGGGCTGGAAAGATGGATCAGTGGTTAGAGCACTGATTGCTCTTGCGGAGGACCTGGATTCAATTCCTAGCACCTACATCATGGCTTATAACTGTAACTCCAGTTCCAGGTACTTACAAGGGTACCAGGTACACTTGTGTTACACACACACACACACACACACACACACACACACACACACACACATACACTTTTTGTTTATATTTTGAAACATGTTATCACTATGTGGTTGTAGCTGGACTGGAACTCACAGAGATCCACCCAACTTGGCCTCCTGAGTGCTGGGATTGAAGGTGTGCATCACCACACCTAGCTAAAAGAAATAGTATTTTATTACATTTATGTATCCCTTTTCTGTGTATGTGTGAGTACCTGAGTCTGTTTGCTTGCCTTGATGGTGGGGGCCAGAGGAGGACGTCAGTTCTCTGGAGACTGGAGTTACAGGCAGGTGTGAGCCACTTTGTGGGGGCTGGGAACCAAACCCCAGTCTTCTACAAGAGCAGTAAGTGCTCTTAACTACTGAGCCGTCTCTCAAAGTAAATAAATCCTTTTTAAAAAGAAAGACAGACAGGCAGACCTTGGAGCTGGGCAGGTGGTGGTACACACCTATACCCCAGCACTGAAAAGGTAGAGGAAGGGAGAGTTGCTAAAAGCTTGAGGCCAGCCCTTTTTATTATTATTATTATTATTATTATTATTATTATTAATTAATTAATTTTGAGACATGGTTTCACTGTATAGCCCTGGCTGGCCTTGAACTCAAAAGGCCTGCCACTGCCTCCCGAGTGTTGGGATTAAAGGCTAGCACCACCATGCCCGGCAAGCCAGCCTATTCTTTATAGCAAGCTCCATGCCAGTCAGGACTGCACAGAAAGACCCTGTCTCAAAAGAGAGAAAGAAAAAAGAGACAGCGTGGAGAACAAGGCACCACTGGGTCATGCACTCAGGCGCATACAGTGAGCAATGGCCCGAGGTCTGTGCACTCAGGCTTGGTTGCTTGTGCATGCTCTATTTGGTGTTTATTGTTTACTAATTGCACTGTTGGGACGGAACCCAGGACCTTGTACATGCTTGGCAAGTCACTGAGTTGCACCCCTGATTTTTGTATTATAATGAGTAAAAATAGGCATAATTGTAAGTCGGGAAAGGGCTTTTTACATTTGTGCCTTTTGGGATACAGAGTGCTGCTGGCCCGCGTCTTCATCTGCCTGCCTGTCTCCCCGGTGAATCAGCACCTGGAGTCAGTGCCTTGTTCTCCCAGGATGGAGCTCTGGGGTTGCCACTGGAGCTCCGGGGGTGGCACACAGAACAGCCTCAACACCCCCACCCGGGGCGACTCACACTACCCCCGCATCCTCCACAGAGAAGCACCAAGGTGGCGCACGCAGGGTGACTGGGAACGTAGCGTTCAGATCTTTATTTGGTGACAGATCAACAGCTCCACGAGAGGCAGAAGAACTCCAGTGACTTGGAGCGGGGCGGGGACAGGCGTACCTGGCGCCTGTGTGGCCACCTGAAGACTGTGTTCTCAGGGTCCCTTGTTCACCCCACACAGGCATCTCTGGGAAGAGCCAGGTTCTTTTTGCTCTGGTCTTCACCACCAGGTACCTGGACCTCGTCTCCAATTTCATCTCCATCTACAACACAGTCATGAAGGTGAGAGCGTGGGGTGGGGGTGGGGGGTGGGGTGGAGGTGGGGTGGGGACTGGGGGGGTGCTGCCGTCTTGGGAAGTTTCAGGCCAGGGGTGGAGCTCTCACACCTGCCTTGCTGCCCAGGGCCTTTCAGGTACGGGCCTCTGTACGTTTGGTTCCCTCAGGGCCAAGGTGGTACCTGTACTTAGCTCAGAGGGGTGGCTATGAAATTCGTCAAGGTCACATACTTAAATGTGAAGCAGGTATCATGATGCACTCCTGAAATCTCAGCCCTGGGAGAACAGGGAAGCAGGAGGAGTGCTGCAAGTTCAAGGCCAGCCTGGTCGACATACTTGGTTCCAGGGCTACACAATGAGACAAGTGTCTCAAAAGAACACCCGACACTGCACACACACACACACACACACACACACACACACACACACACACACACACACAAATGTAAATACTAGCACTCTACCATGGACTGAACATTTCCTAAAAATTAGCCGTAACACGGAATGGTTTAACAAACAATTCAGACATTTGTTTATTGGACCCTGGACATTTGGTGAACTTGGTTTGGCTTACAGCAAGTGTGTTCTGCCTCTGCTGTCCAGGCACTTGGAGACGTGCAAGACTCATGGATCCTGCGGGGAACACCGTAAACAAATGAGAACATTGGTTGTGGAGGGGGCTGAGCAAAGTATTAACATCCGACTTTTTAAAAAGTTTTGAAGGGGTCATCTGATAGAGGATCACTGCATAGCTACCTCAGGGATCGTGGGCAGGTGCTGAGGAGTTAACCGAGGTGTTTGTGACAAGCGACAGACCTGAGATCAGTGGACGAGTACCAAACAAAACGCATAGCCAGGGCACAGGGCCCTCGAGGCAGGAACAGGCTGGCCTCTTGAGAGAAGCCGTGTGAGGCTGAGGCAGTGGGAACCCTGTGGGATGGCTGTAGGGAGAGAGGCCAGGGGGCACTGGGCAGAGTGCCAGGTGGCTTAGGTTAGCCACAGGGAGCAAAGGCTTCGATGGTGCTATGGTTTGGAGGTGTAGACTGGTTTTCTCAGTTCCACCGCCATGCCTCATCTCTGTGCTGTGGTTGGGTGCTTTTGGGGTGAAGATTCTCATCAACCTTCCTGGCTTTGAGGCAGGTACATCAGAGATAAGAACAGATTGCTAGTCAGCAAAGTGGGGTACAGCTGCTCAGATGTTAACAGCGTGAGTGACTTTAGCAAAGGCACATTCCTATTACCTAACATCTGGATGTGAGTAGTCCAGGGCAGGCTTGGCAGGTCCATGGATTCCTAGGCTCCTTGTAACTCTTTGCTCGACAGCCTTGGGGTGGCCAGGACTCGTGGGCATGTAAACTATACAGTTGTCGGCCAGAGCCCCACACTTACTTGATGCCTCTGCCGTTGCCATCTTGAAATTCCTAGTTATAAACAAAGGGCCTCACATTTTCACTTGGCAGTGGGCCTGGTAAGTTGTGTGGCTAGTCATGAGCATATCTGTTCTCCATTACAAAGTGTGTGTGTGTCTCCTAAGGCAGAAGGGTATTGGTGGCCCAGTAAGGTACCTACCAGCTAGATAAGCTTTTTGCTTGTTTGTTTGTTTAATAAGATGGGGTCATACTATGTGGGCTTGGGGGTCCTGGAACTCACAGAAACCCACCTGCCTCTGCCTCCTGCATGCTGCAATCACAGGAGTATGTCACTGTACCTGGCTTGTTTTAGTTTTTAATGGTTTACTTGTATTTTCTGTGTATGAGTGTTTGCCTGTATGTATGTGCACCACATGTATGCAATGCCCACAGAGGCCAGAAGGTGGTGTTGGATTCCCTGAAACTGGAGTTAAAGCCCATTGTGAGCTAGCTGCCATATGGGTGCTGGGAACCAAACTTGGGTTCTCTGCAAGAGCAGGAAGCACTCACCACCTCTCTCCAGCCTCCTGGTTTGTTTGTTTTTGTTTTTTAGTTTGTTTTTTTTTAGTTTTTTGAGACAGGGTTTCTCTGTGTAGCTTTGGAGCCTGTCCTGGAACTCACTCTGTAGCCCAGGCTGGCCTCGAACTTAGAGATCCCCCTGCCTCTGCCTCCCAAGTGCTGGGATTAAAGGCACGCGCCACCACCGCCCAGTTCAGCCTCCTCTTGGTTTGGAAACAGGATCTTACCACATAGTAAAGGCTGGCCTTGAACTTGAAATCATCCTGCCTCAGCTTCCCATATGCTGGGATTATGGAGAAAGCTCTTTTTGTTGTTGGTAGTGTTTTTGGTTTTGTTTGTTTGTTTGTTTGTTTTTGAGACAGGTTCTCTCTACATAGCCTTGGCTGTCCTGGAACTCACTATGTAGACTAGGCTGGCCTTGAACTCACAGAGATCTCCTCTGAGTACTGGGATGAAAGGTGTGCGCCGCCATCACCCATCTGGAGAAAGCTCTTTTTAGATAGTTTATCCAAAATCTCAAGTGGCACACACACACACACCTCTTTAAAAAAAAACCCAAACAAATAGGTATGGTGGTGCACACCTTTAACCCCAGAACTGGGGGAGGCGGGGAGAGGCAGGCCGATTTCTATGAGTTCAAGACCAGCCTGGTCTACAGAGCAAGTTCCAGGACAGCCAGGGCTACACAGAGAAACCCTGTCTCGAAACAAACAAACAAACAAGCAAAACCCCACAACAAATAAACAAAAGACCCAAAGACTTTCTGAAAATTCTCCCCCGTGATTCCTGCCTACTCTGGAAATGTAGTTTTGGTTGAGTGCATTATATCTGAAGTCCCAGTTCTACCTGCTCATGTGTGGAATGGGAGTGTCTTATCTGTATCTTACAGGGTAACTGTGAAGATTCCAAGAGATGATATGGTGCACCAAAGGGAATTAATTCTCTGTCTCAGAGAGATTCTTTGCGAGTCAAGTAGCTCATTCCTAGCAGGGGAGGGGTGGGGGCTGGAGATGTTGTCACCTGTGAAGCATTTGAATGGTGTGAATCTGGGGTCTTAACATCACCCCCCTACTTAGACTCCTCACCCGCTTAGTTCATTCCTCTGCAGACCCAGCCTTGTGTAGCAGGATGAGGTGTCTAGTCTGGAATGGAATGGAAAGGTGGTCGTCACTTCCTGCATTCCCTCCCTCGCTAATCTGTGCTGAGTAAGGAGCTGGGGGATTCAGAGGAGGGTCCTGCCCATGTGTCCTCTTGTAGGGGAGACAGACTCATATGTCTTCCCAGGGCATGTGACCCCCACACTACAGATTGTGACAGCATGTCATTCTAGTGACGTTTAAGTGATTGAGTTCCCTATGCCAGTGTAGTCTAGTGCCAGCTAAGCAGCATTAGTGCCACCTGGGAAGTTGTTAGAAATGCAAATTCCAAGGCTGTCCAGACCTGCAAAAGAGAAGATCCTGAGGATACACTAGAGAAGCCAGTGACCTCCAGCCCACAAGACTAGGGGCCCCAGGAACATATCACATGCGTGCGCACACATGTTGGGGGACAATAACATGTTGCTCCTCAGGGTTACAGATATCACAGCTTAACATGAGCATTAAGAAACGATTTCAAGCTGGGCGGTGGTGGCACACACTTTTAATCCCAGCACTCAGGAGGTAGAGGCAGGCGGATCTCTGTGAGTTCGAGGTCAGCCTGGGCTACAGAGTAAGTTCCAGGACAGGCTCCAAAGCTACACAGAGAAACCCTGTCTTGAAAAAACCACCCAACCAACAAGACTTCATGCCGCCCACGCCTCCCTAGGTGGTCTTCCTTCTCTGCGCCTATGCCACTGTGTACATGATCTATTGGAAATTCCGGAAAACGTTTGACAGCGAGAATGACACATTCCGGCTGGAGTTCCTCCTGGTCCCGGTGATTGGCCTTTCCTTTCTGGTCAACTACAGTTACGCACCAACGGAGGTGAGTCTGATCCCAAGGCAGGGGTGCCTCCCAGCACCCTCTTCAGCCTGCCTACTGCAAGCCCATTTCTTACCATTCACAGCGGTAAGGGGCACATCTGTTCAGTCATGAGGTTCCAGTTAAGCAGGTGGTGACCCTGCTTGTTTTCCAGTTAAGCAGGTGGTGACCCTGCTTGTTAGGACCCTGTGTCCCCAAGAGCAGTCCAGGCCACTATTAACTCATCAGGGTTGAGCTTCAAGAGTGTCTGGAGGTTGCCGGGCGGTGGTGGCGCACGCCTTTAATCCCAGCACTCGGGAGGCAGAGCCAGGCGGATCTCTGTGAGTTCGAGGCCAGCCTGGTCTCCAAAGCGAGTTCCAGGAAAGGCGCAAAGCTACACAGAGAAACCCTGTCTCGAAAAACCAAAAAAAAAAAAAAAAAAAGTGTCTGGAGGTCCTCTGCTGGCACTCATGGCCCCTGACATGCTGTGGCTTAAACTATGTCGTTTATAAACTGTGCTGTGGACATGTTTGCACTGTTAAAAACAAGCAGGCATTCATTCCATCCCTGAGTTTGTATTTCCATAGACAGCGATGGAAAAGCACAGCTACTCAAGTTCAGGGCTGGGGACACTATGGGGAAAGAGTGCTTGTCCAGCACGCATCTGACCCTTGGCTTCTGTCCCCAACACCAGAAAGCCACAAACAAGTTCTTAAAGGGGTGTGTCACCCCAGCCCTTCCTTGGGTTACTGTTACACTAGGAGCCCAACAACTGTTCTCTCAATGTTCACTACACACGGGTCCTCCCAAGCAATGGACCCTCCCAGCCTTCTCTGCTCTTCTGACAGGTCCTCTGGACTTTCTCCATCTATTTGGAGTCGGTGGCCATCCTGCCACAGCTCTTCATGATCAGCAAGACTGGAGAGGCTGAGACCATCACCACTCACTACCTGTTCTTCCTGGGGCTGTATCGGGCACTCTATCTAGCCAACTGGATCTGGCGGTACCAGACAGAGAATTTTTATGATCAGATCTCAGTGGTGTCTGGAGTAGTACAAACCATCTTTTACTGTGACTTCTTCTACTTGTATGTGACCAAAGGTAGGCACTGTCCTAAGTCATTACATACTCTGTGGTACTCCAGCTGGTCTGAGGCAGGGTCAAGGCTCATCCCTTCTGGAGCTTATTTGGATGGGGGAGGCACAAACCAATGGGAATCCTACTTGTGTACAGACAAGAGAACTGGAAGAGGACTTTTGACAGACCTGGTTGAGAAAATCATCTAGGATCCAAAACGGGCTTTAGAAAGTCGTAAACCTTGAAATGCAAACCAACTAAGTTCGCACGAGGTCTCACGGGTTTGTTAGTACATCACCAAGAACTCACTTCAGCCAACCCGTTAGTTGCCATGCAGGCAGAGTAGTCAGGGCAGCTAAGCACAGTGTGAAGAGATCAAGATAGTCTATGGGAATGGACCAGAGATGAACTGACGCCAACTAAGTCGACAACTATGTAGGGAAGGAGCACCAGTAACCAAAACTGGGGCAGAGGGACATGGAGGCCATGGTTAACCTGAAATAAAACTTCCAGCAACCTCCTCTTGTCAGATGACAACTTTGAAGGGACAACAGTTGTGGATTGTGCCTTTAATCTTAGCACTAGGGAGTCAGGTCAGTCAAACTCTCAAACAGGAGGGGGGGGGGGTTGATAACAATTCTTAGTATATTCTGTAACTTCACCTTCCCTTTGTTCTAGTCCTCAAAGGAAAGAAGCTAAGCCTACCAATGCCAGTTTGAAGAGATGGGCCACACTGTAAGGCACCCAGAGCAAATCATTTGGATTGTTCTCCTTGGTGACTTAAATGGCTGGTGTGAATTTGAGCAAAGCACTGGCAGACCTTCCTCTTACCATCAACAGCAGGACTACTTATATACCATCAATACCTGGTCCAACTGCCCAAGTGTGAGCCCTTACAATGGGCAAGTGAAAATAAGGAGCTCCAAGATACTTCCTCCTTGAATGTCCTTGCTCCTTTGACTACAGTGGAGGGCTCATGCCACGGAACTTGAAGACCCTGGATGTGTGTCATCACACAACCCACTTCCACACTGCATCTTAGACTCATCCCAGTTGCCAGCCTAGGTGGACACCAATGTCATCTCACTGTGTGACTCATTCCTGTGCCAAGACCCATCACCAACCCCACTTTCCCCTCCCAGTTTGAGGTGCTAACTAGGATAATTAGTCATTCAACTCCCAATATTTGTTGTTTGGAGCAAAATGTTAAGATTACCCTCAACTCTTAGTAAGGTTTGAATGTAATAAAAATTCACACCTTTATTGTCAATTGTTTTTATTTATACCTACAAAAGAAAACAAGATGGTATCAAAAGGACAATTTACACACTAAGAATAGTAGTAACAGCTCTTAGCATCCTGTGCCGTAACATCACACCTACAATTCAAGTCTCCATGACAGGAATGTGTGGAGAGATCAGCAAAAGGCATTAGCAGAGCACTGATCCCAAGCAAAAGCCACCAACCTTTTAGATGAGAAGTCTGCACAATGAATTGTTTGGGAGGGGTAGGGGAGCAGCCCACAGCTTAATACTGAAGCCCTTTCCCTACGTGAGTTAACCACCAGGGCAATAAACCCAGCTCAAGGGTTTGCCTACGCCTGTCCTGAGAACTCCAAAGGACAGACAAGGAGGCAGAAGTCATTTGCACTAAATAGGAAAACTGCTAGTTTTCTGCTGTACCCAGGCCAAAAGAGCTCATGAAATATGAAACCAGGTGTTAATTTCACCTGGAGTATGCTTCTGGTGGGGAGGAGAGGTGCTACTGCTTCATCCCCAGAGGCGTTAACAGAAGAGGCGTTTTGAAGAGCCACAGTACCACAGGATAGCCCATGGTATAATGCTTAATAAATAAATCTGAATTTGGTTGTAGAAAGAGTTCTCTGTAACGGCTGGTCAGTGTCCTTGGTTAGACACTGCTTCCTTTTAGCAGGGTGAGAGACAGACACACACTTTGGTTCCAAAGCACAGAGGAGGGTTGCCACACATCTGTGCCCACCATTCTCCCTTAGCTTAACATTCTGTGAGATAGGAAGGAAAACAAAAGGATGCCAAGCGTTCACATGCGTATAGCCAACATATGCTGACAACCTACCTGTTATGTCGCACACTGAATCCTACTTTCAGAGCCCTCAAAACCACCCCTTTTCTCTTCCTGAAGGAAACCTCAAGGGTATCGTTAAGACTGTTAGAAAGCAGCAGGGCACTCTTGAGGGTACAGCCAAGGAATGCAGTGGGGCCTCCTCCCTTTTTTTTTTTTTTTTTTTTTTTTTTTTGGTTTTTCGAGACAGGGTTTCTCTGTGTAGCTTTGCGCCTTTCCTGGATCTCGCTCTGTAGACCAGGCTGGCCTCGAACTCACAGAGATCCGCCTGGCTCTGCCTCCCAAGTGCTGGGATTAAAGGCGTGCGCCACCACCGCCCGGCCGGGGCCTCCTCCCTTTAACTGTACTGGGAATGAACAGCACAGGTAACAGTAAACAAAGCGCCCACCCACCACTGTGATCTACTATAGGCACTGGGGCCATCTACTGTCCTATCCTCTTAGGTGACACAAGAGCAGAATATTCTTTCAGATGCATCTGTTGCTCTTGGAAGTTTCAGTAAGAAAACATTGAACAAATGGACGAGGAGACAAACGCACCCACCTTCGCACTGGAGAGTAAGGTGGAGTGGGCTCTAGTCCTCCAGAGTGCCTCCTAAAGCACTACCTACCTTGGAAAAGCTGAGTGCAAAGGGACGCCGAGGATGAGTGCCTCCATCTGCTAAGAGTACCACAGAACAGGCTGTGGAGACTAACTCTTCAGCAGTCCTGCTCAGGAGAGCCTGGCTGAGGGTAGAGCAGCCCGTGAGTCATTCTTACTTTTAAAAATACCGAGTTTAAGAGGAAGATCTGCCCATTTGGATTCCATCATTTCTAAAGGTGTTCTCTACATCGTAGACTCAGCTGCTCAGGAAGTTTCTGCTAAGCACTGATGCTTACGGCTCATGATGGCTATCTGGCTAGAAAACTGACTTTCAAATGTTCCCTGTTATATGGGGGGGAAAAAAACCAGGCAGCCTCTACCCAGATGCCAGTCTACCCAGCAAAAACAATGTCTTGTACTTTTTAAACTTAAAAAAGATTGCTTGAACTCAGAAATGTAATTTCTAACTCAACACTAACCTGGTTAATATTTTAATAACTGCAGGAGAAGTCAAAACCAATTAGGAATTTTTTAACTGTCAAATGCACGTCATAAGCCATCAGCCAAAATGACTGGTTGTCTTAAATTTCAGCAGGCCTGAGTAATCTAACTTCAGTAACTTAAAACCCACCATGGACAGACAATGCGCATGGAAGTCCCTCTTGGCTTCTCCCAGGAAGGAGAACAGTCTGAAGCAGATGCCACCATCTTCTGCGGGACCATCCATCCTTCCCTACCCTCCTTCCCAATAAACAGGCTCCGACAAAAATGCCTAATACCTTTAAGATGAAAAATAGCTCAATATCCTCAACATGCATTAATTCGGGGCAAGAAATTAATCTTTCCCAGTCAGTTTTATATATATATAGTTATATATATATATATATATGTATTTTTTCCCTTACAAAATCTGTTATTACAGACTGGATCTTTTGGGTGGGCAGAAGAAACCTGGCAGTGAATTTTAACTAATCTGCATTAAAAAAAGATAAACCACAATGGTTGGAAAAAGAAAAAATAAAAATGCAAAGGGCTAGAAGGGTAAAAGAATAGACAGTATTCCTTTAGATGGAATTAATCTGCACGAGTCACTCCACCAAGCAGCTTCATTTACGAGAAGGAGGAGGGGGGGGGGGGGGGGGGAGGGGGAGGAGGGTACTGATAAGCAGTCTGCCCCATGTAGCCTATCATATTGGTGGCTCCTGGAGGCTGTGCAAACTGCTGGGACATCAGTGGCTGTGGCTGCTGCCCAGAGCGGCCTATACCACTGAACTGCTGGCTGGAGCTCTGGGAGCTCCTCCCGCTTGAGGTGGTGCCACTAGCCCCGTAGGTGCCAGCAGCATACTCCTGGGCTGTGTAGCCACTGGTGCCGTAAGCAGCTGCTGCCCCATAGGTGCCTTGAGCATAGGTGTATTGGCCTGCTTGGGCCCCAAAGGCGGAATTCGGGCTTCCATAGCCACTGCCGTTAGCATAACTGGCCCGATCGGTCTCACTGCGATCCCGGTAGCTTGTAGAATCTCTCCGGCCACCGTCCTTCACCCCCCGAAGCCTCCGGTCACACTCATCCTGATACATCAGATTGGGGTTGTTGGCTGAAGAAGTAGTCCGGTATCGAGAGCGACCTCCTGGTGGGAAGATAGAGGGATCTTTAATGCTAGTATGTGATCCAAACAAACTGAACATAAAGGGGAACAGAACTATTCAACAAGTCTAGTCTCTAAGTTAATGTTTCACTCAACTTGGTGCCTTTTAGACTCTTCTTGAGTTAACAGAAACAATCTTTTTTTTGTTTTTCCAAGACAGGGTTTCTCTGTGTAACCCCGGCTGTCCTCGAACTCAAAAGATCCGCCTGCCTCTGCCTTCTAAGTGCTGGGATTAAAGGCGTGTGCCACCAGGAACAGGCTTTATGAGAAAGGGTTTCTGTGTAGCCCTGGCTGTCCTGAAACTCACAATGTAGACCAGGCTGGCCTTGAACTTGAGATCTGCCTGCCTCTTCCACTTGAGTGGTGGGATTAAAGATGGGCACCACCACTGCCAGACCACAAAAACAATCTGGCCAGGAGAACAGAGCTGAGTGTACCTCACAACTGTACACCAGCTATATGCCTCAGCTTACTATGTTATGAAATGAAAAATTACCAAATTCTCCACATGCAAAATTGAAACCCTAATAAAATTAAGAAGTTTAAAGGTATCAAGAAGCAACAAGAGTTTAGCTTTACATGTATTTGTTAAGAGGTTCTAGGAAGCTCAATCTGTCCCTAAAAGAGTCACAGCCGGCCTTACCTCCAGGTGTCAAGAATTCTAGGCAGCTGGATATAGTGACAAACACTTGATCCTAGCAGTTGGGGGGAAAAGGGGCAGAGGCAGAAGTAGCTCCGTGAGTTTGAGGTCAGCCTGATCTACAGAGAAAGTTATAGGACAGCCAGGGCTGTTACAAAGTAACCTCTTGAGTTACCCCCCACTCCCCAAAAATTTACAGGAATGTACTACTAGTTTAATTTTGAATATGCATGTGACCCAAAATTTAAATAATGGGTCTTAGATTCTCACATACCAGGCTACAATAGTAATAGCAGCATAATGACAAAATGTGCTTCCTGACTGACAATGTCACACAAAAAAACCACTAAGTATTCTCTGACTTCCAAGCAAGAGCCTTCACAGATCAAAATGGAAAAAAAAAAAAAAAAAAAAAAAAAAAAAAACCAACAAAAAACCAGGCACAATTAGTATTAGGGGTCCTTGGTAGTACCTGGAAAATTCCAGGACTTACCCTTACCCCCTCCGCCGCCACCGCCTCTGTGGTCCACCAGCTGCATCAATTTCGGATTGATAGCCTGATTGGCCTCTTCCAACACTTTGATCAGCTCTCTAGCCTGCTTTAGGTTCCCCGGGGTAAAGAAGGTATAGGCAGTGCCCTTGTTGGTGCTCCGGGCCGTTCGGCCAATACGGTGAACATAATCCTCTGAGCTGTTTGGATAGTCGTAGTTGATCACAAACTTGACATCTTCCACATCTTCCAAGTCAATGGTGAGCCGTTGTAAGTTGATGTGGCAGAGAAAGAGAAGGTCAAGGACAATGCCAAGAGGTGGGGAGCACGAATGCAGATGACAGCAAGAGGAGAGAAGACCAAGTTAGTAACCACTCTGAGCAGGTACAAAAGAGACTCATCCCAACAGAGTAAAAGAGGATCAGTGACTCTCAGGACATAACCGGGCACTGCGCCTGGATTTGCTATAATCCCAGGGAGTCCCATTTAATCCCCAAACTCCTGCCTCTTCTGTGACTGTATAACAACAGGAGCTACACTAGACCAGAGTTCAGACGGACACACTCTAGTGCCACCCACCCCTTTCAAAACTGGGATGGAGAAGGAATCAGTAACCACCAGTAAAGTGCAGGGCCAAATCACTTCTACTCTGTTGGGAGAAGCCTGGCACAGACTACCAACAACAACCAACTTACCTTCAGACCAGTCACAGAGCAACCTGGAAAGGCACTCCAGCTACTCACTACATTCTCAGACTATATATACAGTTAGGATTTTTTCGCTCGTGTAGTTAAAAAGCAAACCAAAGCCAAAGTACACACCTCTTTTGCTTTGCTTGAACACCCACATTATCTTTCCCTTTGCAGTCACAAGAACACATTACACTAAAATTTCACTGTACTACCAAGCCCAGCTTCTCAAGTGAGGTTTTTTTCCACTCAACTCAAGGTTATTGCAAACTTAGTACTTGTATCATCAATGATCAGATTGTCTACGTGACCTGGAGATTCAATAGCCAAAGAATGTGGGGAAAACCATGAAACCTTGAGACACACATTCAATATTCTGTACACGGCTAGGAAATGGGCTGGGTAACCCCCTAAAACTTAAAATTATGTAAATGTTAGTGTAATGCTTTCAGCTAAATGTAGTTTTTTAACCTACTTAACAAACAAATTTAATAACAGAATCCTAATTTTTTGTGGAAAAAAATCTGCATTTTACAAAGAATATTCCGAAAATATCCTAGATAAAACACAGATTTCTGTGATAGAAATAATTAAAAAACATTCTCTGTTTGTTACCAGACCGATGCACACTCCCTCCTCCTTTGGGAAACCGCTGCAGCCGATCCCGTCTCTTTGTCTTTTATATTTGGCGGCCTCCTTTCGAAAACTCCGCCTTCTGACACGGGACCACTGGAGCGCGGGGAGCATGCATCAAGGGTCCGTGGCAGTGAGAAGTCCCCACACACGCTCGCTCTGTGAACTGGCTTAGATGCTTCTCTGTAGCCCCATTTGGTTGCCAAGCGCCGGAGAACCTGGGTTCAGGTAAAAATTTCAGGTCCTCCAACGCCTCCCCAAGGTAATTGGGGTGATTGTAGAAAAATTAAAAAAAAAAGTTACATCCAAAGGGTCAGACGCATCTATTGCCCAGACTGGATTAATTTCAGGGGAAAGGGGAGATGATTAAAAAACAAAAATTCAGCTGTTGTTAGGGGCATGTGAAGTAGGGGCATTATGTCTGTTTCTTATTACAATAAAGGCTCCTCAGTCTTTACTGACCCCTAAAGTCCTGAATCACACCAGAAAGACGAGAAGGCACTTATCACAGGGGGCAGCTTGAGTCTCCGGCTTGGGTCGTTGATGCCACAAAGAAAAAATATTATAGGGCAAGGATGGAAGAGTGGGGGTGGGCTGGGGTGGGGGTTAACTCCGTAAGCACATCTTCAGAGCTTGGATAATGGCCCCCGTCACTCCCACTGAGTGACCATGGGCAACAGACCATGCTGAATGACTGCGCTGGATGCACAGGAGTGTGCTTTCCAAGCAGCAAGCACTGGGCAGGCTCCAGATGCTAAAGCTGGGAGTACTTCTGGAGAGGCTCGATAAAGGGTGGACACGGTGCAAGGTCTTCATACTAGAAAGGTGTCCTGGGTACACAAAGCTCACTGAGGCCACCTGAGAGCAAGCACAGAGTCTGGTTTGTTTTCCCCAGGCCAGGCTGCCCTGAGGCTACTGGTGCACCGCCACAATATTATCTTGCTGTCTATAGAAGATGCTGTAGCAGGGTAAGAAATGCAAAGTGCCATGTTTCGGCCAATGGCTAGGAGAGCCTCGGCCGTGGCCTGAAACGCCAATCACTAACTGGGAGGGAGAATCTAAGACTAGCCAGCAGGCTCATCTAGAGCGGCTTCGGGCCAATGGAGACTGCCTCAGCCATGCACTGAGTGATCTGCAGCTGATATCAAAGCTTCTGCTAAAAAACAAAACAAAATCAATTCAATACTTTTAGTTCAACAGTCTGTAGTTTAAAACAAAAAAGAAAAAGAAAAAAAAGCGAAATAAAAAATATCCCAGTGGAAAGGGAACAGTGGTCGCCTGCAGATGACTATCATGAAACTATGGGAGGCCAAGAACTTACCTGAAGGGATCATTTAAGAGACCATCGCTCCACAGAAGTGAAAAAAGGCCTGGTGACTCAGCTGAAAATCGCACCCCTGTCTATGAGGTAGAAGCCTTCACTTTCCAGGATCTTGTAGGACCATGGTCAGAATTCTGCCATTGTGGTGGGTTTTCTCCCTCCTTTTGATTTTTACAAGGCAGCAAACAAAGGGGCCCAAAATAAGCACTGATGTTGAGTAACAAGAAACAGACTCAGGTACCTTCCCTCTCCCCTCACCGGAATGAGGGAGGGTGGGATGAAGAGTCTAAGTTATTCTAATGGCAGCCAATTGATTTTGTTAAAATATGCAAGGGGACATAGAACAAAGATTTTAATTGTCTAGGCAAGATGCACAAAGAAGCTACCAGCACATAGCAAGCCTGTTTAAAAAACCACCATCACTGAAAGCGCTTCTATAAACTGCTTTCAGGCTTCTGCCTCCTTTCCCAACAGGCCCAAGTTCTAACGGCACCGACCCAGACATGACCTCAGAGGGAAGCGAAACCCCCCCCCACGGCTGCAGGTCACTCACTACCTCTGAAGGAGTTGAAGGGATAAAAAAGCTCCATCACTGCTGCAGTCAATACTTGTTATGCATTCTATGTTCAATTGCACAGGGAAACTTGGTACTTCTCACCTTCCTCAACAGGAATTAAACACACCAATAATGGATTCCTCACGATAGACATGACCCCCACTTCTCGAAAACAAGATCTTGCTATATAACCTAGGTTGGCCTCAAACTATTGATTCTCCTGCCTAAGGCTTCCAAGTGCTGGAATTTACAGGCATATACTACCATGCCCAGCTGTGAGAATCTTTTTGTGGAGACAGTGTCTCCCAATGTAGCCCTAGCTGCTCTATAGCTCACTATGCACACCAGGCTGGCCTCCAACTAAAGAAACCACTTGCCTCTGTCTCCCAAACACTGGGATCAAAGGCATGCATTACTATACCCAGCTGAAAAAAATCTTTATGAATGTAAACATTTTGGGTCAGACTTGTTCAGTTCAAAACAATAAGCCAAAGTATCACAGGCTATTTGTATGTATCTTAAATCGTGGGTTCAAACTCCCAAAGAACATCTTCAGATTAAGTTCTTAAACAGACAACACATCAATGGCCAAATGATGGGTAAGAGGCAAGAACTGCCCATCATTTTACTCAAGTAACACCAGGCAATGCATATTCAATAGAATGACATTACAGTACAGAGTAATCAAACCCTTTTTAGTAAATATTCATGGGAAGTGGCCTCCACGTTTGCATCTATAATAGACAGACTGGCATAAGGGAAAAACTAAAGAAACCAGCTTTTGCTAAGCTAGGTTTAATTAGGCTCCTTCTATCCAGCCAGAAAACTGAACAAAACCAAAAAGAAATGAAGCTGTAAAGGAATGTCTCCTCTCCCTATAACTTGAACAGTCATGCCTAGGCCTTACTGCAGAACAAAGCCTGTTTGTCAGGAGCCAACGAGACTTTGAAAATAACAGGGAGTTGGGTTGGATGATGGCAGAAAACCCAAAATAAAAAATTAAAAACCCACAAAGGCTAAAAAAAAAAATTCCAAGGGGGAAATCACACTTATATTCTCTTTTGACTAAACTCATATACATACAACTCTAAATTTGACATGACAAAAACATTTTAAAACCAAAAGATACACAAACTATCAACAGAGACACCTATCTATACAAACCTAGCCCACGGGAGGCTACGTCTGTGGCAATGAGGATAGGAGCCTTTCCAGATCGAAACTCTGCAGAATTAGAAAGAGAAAAGGTGCCAAGTTAGGAACCTGAGGCCATAAAGAACATCCACAGAAGACATGACCTGAAGAAAAAGCATTCCCCTCACCCACCCAAGATACGTGCCTTTCATAACGTTGGCTTTGTATACCTATCTACAGCTCACAGCACACTCATTTTAATTAAGAAAAAGAAAAGTGTTTTAAGTATGTTCAAACTGTGTGTCTGTGTATGTTGAGTGTAGGTGCTCAGAGGCCAGAGGCAATCGAATCCCTTTGTAGGGAAATTACAGGTGGTTTTGAGCCACTCAACACAGGTGGCAGGATCCGTCCGCCAAGAGCAGTGTGTGCTCTTCAGGCTGGGCCATCTCTCCAGTCCTTTTCATTTGAAAAGTTTTATTTTTATTTATATTATTACAAACTTTAAAGAACTCTGGAGATGTACTCAAAATGCCCAGGGTTCGGTTAACTTTCATCTCCAAATGAAATTGAGTACAACACTTCTTTCTGCAAACAAACCTTTCTGGGAATACAATCAGGCCATGTTTGCAGTCCTGTCTACGACCACTCGTTTTTGTGTAGAAATCACTGAACCCACTGTTTGGTGTACAAAGCCCCAATAATCTATTATCTGGTTCATTATAAATGGGGAAGGGGGAGAGGCAGGATAGGTATCAAAAAAACTGTATTGTGCTAGGCCCAGCAACACCTAGGAGGCAGAGGCAGGTGGATTTCTGAGTTCAAGGCCAGCCTGATCTACATAGTGAGATCCTATCTCAAAAGAAAATGCTTAGTCTTATTCTTACCATTAAGTACCCAATCTCTTTCTGGTTGACTCTTGTCTCCATGGATACACATAGCTGGCCAACTATCAGAAGAATATTATATATTAGAAATGTTTACAAAAGTATTAGTACATAATTTTGATCAAGTTCTTTAAGCTACATAATAAAAGACTGCTCTCGTTTCACACAATTATACATCAGGCTAAAATAGCATACACACATGTACCAGCCTTAGCACAGTAGTGGTTCTCAACCTTCCTAATGCAGCGACCCTTTAATACAGTTCCTGTGGTGACCCCCATCGATAAAATTATTTTGTTGCTACTTCATTAACTGTAATTTTGGTACCGTTATGAATTATAATGTAAATATCTGATATGCGGGGCTGGAGAGATGGCGGAGCGGTTAAAAGCACTGACTGTTCTTTCCAGGGGTCCCGAGTTTGGTTCCCAGCAACCACATGGAGGCTCACAACCATCCGTAATGAGATCTGGGGCCCTCTTCGGGCCTGCAGCATACACGTAGGGAGAACACTATATACATAATAAATTTCAAACATATCTGCTATGCAGGATATCTGATGTCTGACCACTGTGAAAGGGTTACCCGGCCCCTCCAACCCTGTCATGCCCTACAGGTTGAGATCTGCTGGTATAAAGCTATCAAGGTGCTGCACTCACCCATCTCTGCGCATCCTTCGAGTGAGGTCATCACAGCGTCTCTTTGTCTCCACAAATATTATAGTCTTATTTTCCTTTTCCGCCATGATTTCCTCCATCAGTTGGATCAATCTGAAAAGAAGACCAACAACGCAGTCTCACACAGTAAAGTTCTTCCATCAACCACACAGATGCTATTAACTCCCAGAGCTTAAGAGTGTGGTGGCACATGCCTACAATCCCAGTATCCCTCAGGAGGCTGAAGCAGGATGAAGAACTCAAGGGTCAACCTCAACTACACAAGAATATTTTCTTCCAAAAAGGAAAAAAAAAAAAAAAAAAAAAAACCTAACTTTTTTGGTTTTTGTTTTGCAGGAGACATAGTTCCTCTGTATAGCTCTGTCCTGAAACTCACTCTGTAGACCAGGCTGGTCTCAAACTGCCTCCTGAGTGCTGGGATTAAAAGCACCTGCCATCACACCCAGCCTGTTGAGAAATACTTTAATAAGCACATACATCTGTATTTTTAAGAAATAATAATTCAGGGGCTGAAGATTAAGTCTTTGCTCTTATGGAAGGGACTGAATCTAGCTCTGGGCATCCACTATGAGTGACTCACAACCACTTATAATTCCAGCACCAGGGGATCTGGACTATTTTCTTGTCTTTATGAGCACAGTGCATGAACACAAACTAACTCTGGCTGTTATACTATTTCCCTGCATGCATGATGCCCTGGATTCAATCCCCAGCAACACCTAAACGAAGTGTGGAGGCATATGCCTTAAATCTAGCACACGCGGGAGGCAGGAACTAAGTCATCTTCTCTACACCTCAAGCTCCACGCCTGCCAAGGATCCATGAATAAAACTCAATTCCCACCAATTCCCTCTAGCTTCCAGCAGGTCTGATGCACTGACATTCTACCTATCTGAAAAATGACAAATGGAACCATGAGAAGCAAATCTTAAACCTGCCTTAAAATTATACAGCTGCCATTAAACAAGAGCCTGGATCCAAACCCAACAACCCAAGACCATTGCATTTAACTTCAATGCTCCAATGAATGACACCCAAAGAATGTTTCAACCTCAAAAACATCCTGGCCTTTTCAGCTATGTTATAGTATACCTTGTAATTCAGCATTGTGAAGGCTAAGGAAGGAGGGATCAGGAGTTTGAGGGCAACCTTAGGATATCTAGTACAGCCCTGCCTCAGAAATAAACCAAACTTAATATTTTATCAAAACAGGATAACGAAGTCTCCTTTCATACTTGTGATCTTTTTCACTTTCCATACAGACATCCACAATCTGCAAGATGTTGTGGTTGGCACTCAACTCCAGATTGCCCACATTGATCTGGGTGTAATCACGCAGGAAGTCCTCTGCAAGCTGCCTTACTTCCTTTGGCCAAGTTGCACTCCACATCAGTGTCTGCCGGTCAGGCTATCAGGAAATGAAGGTTTCCTTTAGATTAAGGAACTCTACACAGTCAAATAGGTATGAATAGAACAAAGAAGTGTCAGCTTTACGAACCCGGATTTGGTCAACAATTTTACGGATCTGCGGCTCGAAGCCCATATCAAGCATTCTGTCAGCCTCATCCAACACAAGGTAAGTGCATCGGCGAAGGTTTGTCTTTCCCGATTCCAGGAAATCTATCAGGCGCCCGGGAGTGGCTATGCAGATCTCAACGCCTGGAAAGCAAAATTAAATCAAAGATCTAGCCCATGAAGCAGCTTTGGATATAAAGTATCCAGACCTCAGTACACAGAAACCAGGAGGCACCAGCCCTGGTGGCTGTATTCAATGTTACAGCAGTTGCTAAACTTAAATAGTATCTGGAAAGCATGATGTAAAGAGAACTTCACAAAGAGGAGGTTAAGCTCTAGCCACAAGCTTGCCCCCAACAAAATAGCTAATAGAACTGCATCCCAAAAATTTCTACACTATTAAAAATACTGAATTTTCTCACAAGAACCCGTTTTGTTCAATTTCATTTACAGAAATTAGCAAGCATGAAAAAGTTTTTCTTACCTCTTTCCAAGTCTCGAATTTGAGGACCTTTAGGAGCACCTCCATAAATGCATGTGCTCTTCAACCTAGAACACTTTCCATAATCATCAGCCACCTGCTGCACCTGCTGAGCAAGTTCTCTCGTAGGGGCCAGCACTAGACACTGAAACCAGGGGAGGGGAAGCAAGGGAACGTGAGAAAGCCACCCCAAGTTTAACAAAAACACCCAAACAACCCTAAGAACCAACAGGAAGTCTAAATTTCCTCTTATTGTCTAATTAGCACATCTCAAGTTATTTGAGCAATGGAGCACATTGGCTTATGAGAAAATATAACTTACCATTTAGAAATGGAAATGATACCAACATCCTCTCCACTTGGGTTAATCTGATGCATTATGATTAGGTGAAGTATAAATGACCCCCTAAGGTTGTACTATGTACTTCAAATAAATACATGAATGAATGAATGAATGAATGAATGAATAAAGGGTCTTATATAGATTCTCCGGCCCTTAACTATGTAGCTGAAGATGACCTTTAAAGTTCTTTCTGATCCTGTTTCTATCTACTAGTGCTAGGATTGGAGACATGCACTATCACACCCAGTTTTGTATGACCAACATTTAACCTCACAAGTTGAACAATTGGCTTAAAAAATATCCACGTTGGCCAGGTGGTGGTGGCACACGCCTTTAATCCCAGCACTTGGGAGGCAGAGGCAGCCAGATCTCTGTGAGTTCGAGGCCAGCCTGGTCTACAGAACAAGTTCCACGACAGGCTCCAAAGCTACACAGAGAAACCCTGACACACACACACACAAAAAAAGCAAAACAAAATAACCATGTGTCAGGTGGTGGTAGCACACATCTTTAATCCCAGCACTCAGGAGACAGAGGCAGGCAGATCTCTGTGAGTGAGATTGAGGCCAGCCTGGTCCACAAAGCAAGTTCGGGGACAGCCAGAACTGTTAAAGAGAAACCCTGTTTGGGGGGGGGGGGGGGAGTGGAATCCAAACAACAAACCATAAATATCAGCAGCAAATACAGATAAAAGTTAAAAGTTGAGCTTGGAGAGATGGCTCACTGGTTAAGAACACTGGCTGCTCTCCCATAGGACCCTGGTTCAATTCCCAGCACCCACATGACAGCTCACAACTGTCTGTAATTCAAGTTCTGGAGGATCCAACACCCTAACTCACAGACATACATGCAGGCAAAACACCAATGCACATAAATTTAAAAAAAAAAATTATAGCTGGGCGGTGGTGGCGCACGCCTTTAATCCCAGCACTCGGGAGGCAGAGGCAGGTGGATCTCTGTGAGTTCGAGGCCAGCCTGGTCTACAGAGCAAGATCCAGGAAAAGGCGCAAAGCTACACAGAGAAACCCTGTCTCAAAAAACAAAAAAACAAACAAAAAAAAATATTTAAAAAGTAGGGGAGGCTGGAGACATGGCTCAGCAGTTAGGAGCACTGTCAGGTAAGATGTTTGTATGGGGGGGATGATGGTGGTGCACATCTTTAATCCCAGCACAGGAGGCTGAGGAAAGATGATCCAAGCCAGCCAAGTCTACGTAAAAAATAAAAAGGCTTGCCCCCAAGTTTGACAACCTAATCCTGAGACCCACATGGTGGGTAGAATTGACCCTAACAAGTTGACCCCTGAATTTATCCCCTACAGAAAAATAACCAAAAGTAATAAAAATGAGTAATTCAGAATTGTGTTTAAGAGCTGTTGATATAGCCCAGGGGTTGAATACTTACCTAGCATACATCGGGCCCTAAATTCAGCCCCCCAGTACTAAAAAAACAAACCCTAAAACAAAGACTTGTACTTGAATTTGTTGCAAAGACTGGTTCAAAGACTAGGTTCAGGGAGGTAAGCTCAGTGGTGGGATATATGCCTACCACACACAAAGGCACCAGTTAAATACCCAGAACCACAAACAGAAAAGAGGAAGAATGCCTCAAATTCAGTCATTTCATATTGGTGTAACTTTGGTTAAGTCATTTAATTCCAAATAAGACAGGCCAGTACCACTTCTACATATGGAGGAAAAGGTTAAGAATTAAATTAGGGAAGGAACTGGAATGATGAAGAGCAGTAGCCCCCTTTCCAGAGGACTTGGGTTCAATTCCTAACAACCACGTTGTAGGTAACAACTGTAACTCCAGTTCCAGGGGATTAAATACCCTCTTCTGGCCTCCATGGCAACACACATGCAGACACATATGCAGGCAAAATACCCATAAACATTTTTTAAAAAGAATTAAATTGGGTTTTACACACAGTGCCTAAAACTATCATTTGAAGTAGTTATTCTTAAAAATTACCAAACACTTACAATTGGGCCATCTCCTCTTTCCAAGTATGGCTGGTGGTTTATATGAACAATTGCAGGCAGCAAATACTGAGGAGGAATGAGAATGAACAATGTTATACAAACCCAAGCCATTATCTTAACGGGTTCCAATTTAAATCAGTAATAAACAAAGCCCTAGTAGAAAGTGAGGAAAAACAGAACACATTACCACACTCAAGTACAATGAAAACACATAGCTGAAATACCACACATATTTTTTAGCCTTGAGACAGTGTCTCATTATATGACTCACTATATAGACCAAACTGGCCTCCAACACAGAGGTCCACCCGCCTGCCTTGGCCTCCCTAGTGCTGGGATTAAAGGTGTGCCCCACCATTCCAGGCTTGCACATAGTATTTTTTAATTTAAGTTTAAGAACTGAGAAAATGCCAGCTGGGCATGGTGACACATAACTTTAATCCCAGTACTTGGGAGGCAGCAGATGCAGGCGGTTCTCTGGTTGGAGGCCACCCGGGTCTAAAGAGCAAAGTTCTAGAACAACAGAGATACACAGAGAAACCCAGTCTCAGGACAGGGGTGGGGGAAATCTAAGACAACTAAGATAACAAAGTAAGTTATTACAATGTTAAAGACTCGGTACCTACCGCCAATGTCTTTCCAGAGCCAGTCTGTGCAATGCCAACCATATCGCGGCCACTAAGAGCCAAAGGAAATCCCTGGCACTGAATGGGAGTTGGTTCTGTAAAATGCTGATCCATCAGCACATCCATTACATACTCTGAAAGAAAAGGAAATGCATTACTACTTTTATTAGGCAAACTAAAGGCACACATGAGGTCTTAAGAAGTAGCAGTTACTGAAGACAACACTTACTTAGATTTATCAAGAACTTTAAACCCAATCTCTCCACTTCACTACCACCTTTGAGAACTACTATCCTAACACACCTAACAGCACAGGCCCATGAGTCATTTACTGCTCCCAAAGTTTATACTATATCCTAGAAGCAATATTCTGCTGCCTTGTAAAACACAGGGGCAAAATACCAGAAGTTTTGGCATTAGAAACAATGCAGAAGCTGGGTGGTGGTGGTGCACACCTTTAATCCCAGCACTCGGGAGGCAGAGGCAGGTGAATCTCTGTTGAGTTCGAGTTCAGCCTGGTCTACAGAGTGAGTTCCAGGACAGCCAGGAAATCCTGTCTCGAAAAACCAAAAAAACCAAAGCTGAGAAAATGCTCAGCTGCTAAGAGTGCTTGCTGTTCTTATAGAGGGCTCAAGTTTGGTTTCCAATACCCATCTCAGGATCACAAATGTCTGCAATTCCAACTTTAGGAAATCTGATGTCCTCTTTTGACCTCCTAGGAATCTCACCCCACACAAATAATCTTTAAAAAAACAAAAACAGTAGCCAGGCGGTGGTGGCGCACACCTTTAATCTCAGCACTGGGGAGGCAGAGGCAGGTGGATCTCTGAGTTGGAGGCCAGCTTGGTCTATAGAGCTAGTTTCAGGACAGCCAGGGCTACACAGAGAAACCCTGTCTCAAAAAACAAAACAAAAATAGTATTATTAATACTAGTAGCCTTCATGCTTCTAAAAAAATTGAAATTCACATAAAATTAGTATTTAAAGCCAGGTGGAAGTGGTGCCCGCCTTTAATTCCAGCACTTGGGAGACAGGGCCAGTCTGATGTACATAGTGAGACTATGTCATGAAAAAGAAAATAAATTTTTTGAACTTTCTTATTTTGTGTGTGCAAGCATGATATACCAGAGTGAGTTTGTGGAGGTCAGATGAGAGCCTAGTGAAGTGGGTTTTCTCCTTTCACACTGATATGGGTTCCACAGTTGAACTTAGGTACCAACTGAGCCATCTGACACTAAATTACTATCCCCCTCCTTTCTCTGTGTAGTCCTGGCTATCCTGGAACTCACTCTGTAGACCAGGCTAATCTCAAACTCAGAGATCTGCCTGCTTCTGCCTGCCAGGTGCTAAGGATTAAAGGCATGAGCCATTATTGCCTGGCTACTATCTTTTCTTTCTGAAAGGTTTATATTCGTCTTTTTAACAAAATTCTGAGCCTTTCCAAACCTTTAAGCAACCTACCACTGAATGTAGGACTAAAGAACACTTACGTGGAAAGTTAGCATGATGGAAGGCAAAGACAGGTTTTGGACAAACATCCCCCCCTCTCACAGTAATCTCTTTCTTTCGACGGAGCTCATCAACTTCATACTACAGGGTGGAAAAGGAAGACAATAAAAGTTCTTCTCAATTTCAGTTTTACTACCACAATGGTAAATACTAACACTTTTTACATGAAGTCACGTTTCTGATGCACTTGACTAAAGAGCTCCAGTTTCCACAGGCTTTTGAACAACCTCTCAAAAGTAAGTCCTAGCCAGGCAAGGTGCTTTGTAATCCCAATGGAGCAGGTAGAAGGATCAGCCCAAGTTCAAAGCTAACCTTATTTACAAAACACTTCCAGAGTAGTCAGGGTTACTGAGTGAGACAGTCTACTACAAACAGTTAACTTCTACCTAAAGCTACAACGAGGAAGAGAATGGGTACAACTTGGGCCCAAATGCTCTTTCCATGACAGAGTTTTTCTGGACAAGCAATCATTTCTGAGTAAAATACACTATCAAGTGGTTAAAAGCACACGAATACACAATGTTAATTTATTTTAAAAACTAATTTTATGGGGCTGGAGAGATGGCTCAGAGGTTAAGAACACTGGATGCTCTTCCAGAGGTCCTGAGTTCAATTCCCAGCAACCACATGGTGGCTCACAACCTTCTGTAATGAGATGTGGTGCCCTCTTCTGGTGTGCAGACAAACATGCAGACAGAACACTGTATACATAATAAATAAATAAATAAATCTTTAAAAAAAAAAAAAAAAAAAAACTAATTTTATGAGGGTGTATCTCCATAGTAGAGTTTAAGCTTTCCATGCATATGGTGCTAGGTTTGAACCCAGCACTGCTAAAAGAAAATTAGCTCAATGGTTGAGAAGAACTTGCCTTCTTGGACAAAACTCAGGGTTTGATCAAAGAGAGAATATCATAAATCAGATGTGCCTGCCCATGCCTATAACCCTGGCATCCAGAGGTGAAGTAGCCAGATAGCAGGTTAAAGGCCAGCCCAGAATTACATAATGAGACCATGCCACAAACAGAATAGTTTTATCACATAAAAATTAAACAAAACAAATGACAAAGGCAAGCCAGGCGTGGTGGTGTACTTCTTTAAGCCCAGCACTCAGATGCAGGTGGATCTCTTGAGTCTGAGGCCAGTTTGGCTACATAGCAGGTTCCAGGTTGGCTACGGCTACAAATCAAGACCTTATCTCGAAAACTTAAAAAAGACTTAAAAAACATTAAAACGGGATAAAGAAATGGCTCAGTGGTTAAGAGCACTGGCTGCTCTTCCAGAGGTTCTGAGTTCAATTCCCAGTTACCGACATGGGACTCCTAACCATCTATAATGTGATATGATGCTCTCTTCTGGCCTGCATGAAGACATTATTCATATACCTAAATAAATAAATAAATCTTAAAACAAACAAACCAAAACAAAAAACATTAAAACAGCCGGACGGTGGTGGCGTAGCGAACACCTTTAATCCCAGCACTCTCGAGGCAGAGCCAGGTGGATCTCTGAAATTGAGGCCAGCCTGATTTCAGAGCGAGTTCCAGGACAGGCTCCAAAGCTACACAGAGAAACCCTGTCTTGAAAAACTAAAAAGGGAAAGGAAAATAAAAAATAAAACAAACTGGGTGGTGGTGACAACCACCTTTAATCCCATGGTTTAGGGAGGCAGAGGCAGGTGGATCTCTGAGCTCGGGGCCAGTCTAGTCTACAGAGTGAGTTCCAGGACAGCCAGGGCTACACAGAGAAACCCTGTCTCGAAGAAACAGCACAACACATGGCCAGGCATAGTGGGTAAAATGCCTTTAATCCCAGCACTTGGGAGGCAGAGGCAGATAGATCCGTGAAGTTAAGGCTAGCCTGGTCTATAAAAGCAAGTTCTAGCTTTTATAGGCACACAGCTAGGGCTGTCACAGAGAAATCCTGGGGGGGGGGGGGGGGGGACGATGGACGGACGACTACCCAAAACCCAAAACAAAATACCCTACAACACATTAAAAAGATATGACCTAATATAAAATAAAATATAAAACACTCGGATTAACCCATTTAAACACTCTCATTCACCCCCCACCCCCTCTTACCGGAGTCAATCTTGCTACTTCTGGATGTTCCACATAAAAATTCTTCTCAAACTTGGGGAGTTCACTCAAATCCCACTTCTTTTTACGTAAACGCTCCCCAGGATTACCAAACTTCTTCGGGGGAAGGCCACTACCACCTCTTGTTCCAAACCTAGAGACACCAGAAAATGTTGATGCATTAGTATCCATCTCATGTGACAGGAAAGCATAGGAAATGACGGCTTCCGGAAAGTCCTTTAGAAAGACCATTCATCTTATCATCTCAAGAGATTCTGGAACAAACAAAGCTTGAATTCTAATTATTCTTTTTTTTTTTTGGGGGGGGGTTCGAGACAGGGTTTCTCTGTGTAGCTTTGGAGCCTATCCTAGAACTTGCTTTGTAGACCAGGCTGGCCTTGAATTCAGAGATCTTCCTGGCTCTGCCTCCCCAGTGCTTGGATTAAAGGCATGCGCCACCAACACCCAGCTTGAATTCTAATTCTGAAACTTACTATGTAATCTGGGAGCACACTTTACTTCTCTGTACCCTAGTTTTCTATGCAGAGAAGAGCATTACCACTAGCTCTATCCATCTGGCAAAACTACTGGCTACCAACTACATACCCAGTGTGGTTTAAGTGGTACCAGAGATTCTGCATGGACTAAAACCTAAACAGGTCCCTGCCCTTGTAACGAAGAAGATACTCTTTTAACCTGCAAGAGCAAGATTGTGGACTCGAGGAAAACGTACATACTTTAAGCAAGCCCCTCAAATCTACAACATCTTCTTGGCCAACTTCCCCCCGACTTGCTGGGGCAAGTACTTCTCAGCTAATCTGCAAACTACTGGGACATCAGGAACTAGTGTTCTATTCAAAAGAACCAAAATAAAGAGTTGTAGGTGCTGGAGGGATGGCTTAGAGGTTAAGAGCACTGACTGCTCTTCCAGAGGTCCTGAGTTCTATTCCCAGCAACCACATGGTGGCTCACAACCATCTATCATGAGATCTGATGCCCTCTTCTGGTGTGCAGGTATACATACAGACAGAACACTGTACACATAATAAATATTTTTTTTTTAAAAGTTGTAATCCTTTCCTCTCTAGCCTTCATCTTTATATATTTTACTTTACATCTCCTTTTTCTTTCCCTAATAGTATTATTCTTGTTTTGAGGCAGAACCTCATTTACCTTGTAGCCGCATGGCCCCAGAAACTCACAACAATCCTCCTGCCTCAGTCTCCTGATGGTAATACCAGGCTCAAATAATACTGAATTACAAGAAGAAACCATCAGTATGTAGGTTAAGGGTTTTTTTGTTTAATAATATTCACAGCTATATATGGTACTGAACAGGTGTAATCTTAGCACTTGAAAAGGTGGTGGGTGGCAAGAAAAGAGTTCAAGGTCAATCTAGACTATGAGATCCCGTATCAAAACAAAACTCCCTTCAGATAGATTTAAAATTAAGTCTTGTTTTTTATATGTCTTTTACAACAAACAGGTAAGCCAAACAAGAATAGATATGGCCATTTGCTAAACTCAAAATGTATGAAATTAGAAGCTAATTATTACTGGAACAATCCAAATATCACCTTTATTTGCCTTAGTCTACGTCAAAGTACAGAGTTTTATTTGCTACTCAAATGGGGTATTTTTATTTTTATTTTGGTTTTTCGAGACAGGGTTTCTCTGTGTAGCTTTGCGCCTTTCCTGGAACTAACTCTGTAGCCCAGGCTGGCCTTGAACTCACAGAGATCCAGCTGCCTCTGCCTCCAGAGTGCTGGGATTAAAGGCGTACGTCACCACCGCCCGGCTTCAAATGGGGTATTTTAAAAACTCATTTCCTATTCCTTGTAAAAGACTACACAATCAGAGACAACTCAATAGTAGCTACTTTGAAGAATTTCAAGACTGGCCAGTTAGGGGAGAAGTGGGACAAACCCTACAGCCTCAAATCCCCTTCTGTTGAGCCTGGTGTGGTGGTCACACTTGCTATCCCAGAGCGTGGGACACTGAAATATGATGCATTCTAGGTCAACTGGGGCAGACTAAGCCACCCAGACAAGATTTATGGCAAGAAATTTTACTGGGATTTATTGGATATCTATCTTCAGTAGGCAGAATTGGGGTAATTTTATTAATACCACTGCTGAACCAACACAACAGAAAACTATATACAGCCAAGTACACCCATTCAGTTTTAAAAGGCCCCAGACTTTTCAGCTCAATGTCTTCTGAGGTGGCCACTCCACCCCACTTGCAAATCAGTCAACTAACAAAATTCTGAAACACTCTTCAAGAAATATAAAGCCAGGTCTTTTCAGTCTTGCAAAAATGGCCCAAACCCAATTTTGAAGAGATTCTTAGCCTAACTCGGTTTTAGTTCCATTGGTCTTGCTGTAGTCCATCACTTTGACTCTTTTTGCCTGTTTTGTTTTTGGAGACAGAGTTTCTTTGTATAGCTTTGGCTGTCCTGGAATTGCTCTGTAGACCAGGCTGGCCTTGAACTCACAGAGAGCCACCTGCTTCTGCCTCCCGAGTGCTGGGATTAAAGACACATGCCATCATGGCCCGGCTAACATTGCTTGAATCTTAAAGTAATGATCCAGGAAAAAAAAAATACATCTTCTAAAATTAAGATTACTTTACAAGGCTATTTTAATTCTTTTTTTTTTTTCTACAACTAACCCCATCTAGTACTTTGAAAACCATTCCCTTGCTTTGACACAAGATCTACAGTAGCCCAGGCTGGCCTTGCTCACCAAGCTCCTGCCTCAGCATCTAGTGCTGGACCACTGGCATGTGACACCTCAAGAGGTTCTCTTGGTTTCGATAGCTTTGTTCCTTTTAAAGACTTCTCCCCCCTACTTCGAGGTAGGGTCTCACTATGTAAACCTGGCTGTCCTGGAATTCATAATGTAGACCTGGCTGGCCTTGAACTCAGCGATCTATCTACCTGTGCACCACCACAAAAAGCCAAGACTTTATTGTATCCAAATAAAAAGCACCCCTAGTTTATCTAGATGTGAACTGTTTCCTGCATCTAGGCGTCAGGAGCAATGTTGGCATAAAGCTTTTTGGTATGGATTTCAGGGCACACATTCAAGGATTTTTCTAGCAACATAATACGAAACTTCCTGCGTTAATTAATTTTTCAAAAAAATGTAAAAACAAAATTTCCTAGCTTAGGCCTTAAAAGTTAATTCTGCAGTGTAACTGGATCTTTAAAAGGCAATAAACATAAAACGTCACCTGCCCTTCTAGTTCTCCCAACTTCGATCTTTTAAAAGCAACTCCAGCACTTCTCATTCCAACGGGTTTCTAATTAGCAAGAATATGACCGCAAGGGGAGTAAAATCTGGTTTAGAATCAGAAAAGGCCTTTTCGACGCCAGTCCCTCGGAAGGGATGGCTGGAGACCTAACGGAAAGGAAATCGTCATCTCGAGATCGCTTTTCCTAGACTTGAGCATCCGGGGTTCCTCCCGGACAGACGCTGCGGCTTGCGGGGACCAAATGGTCAGCGAGGCGAGCCAAGGGAGGCGACAAGGCTGGCCTGCCACCTCCGAGCCACCACGGCGGTCCGCAGAGGCGCCCGCCCGAGCCCGAGGCCGGCGCCCGGCCGCCATTGTACGTCGCGAGCCGCGGGCTACCCCGCCCCCCCCCCCTCCCGCCTGCTCCTTCCCCTTACCCTCCACGGTCCCGGTCCCGATCCCGGTCCCCAAAGCCGCCTCCGCGCATGGTCCCAAACGGATAAAGATCTGGGAGCGGGGCACGGATGACCGAGCTAGGAAGGGCCTGCGGCTCCGGTCTAGAGACGACCGATGGCGGCGGCGCCTCCGCTGTTGGGGCGGCGGCAGGCGCGGCGCTCTCTCGCTCCGACGCGCTGTCTCCCGTCGCAGACGCCACCGTCGCCGCCTCTCTCGTCGGAGACGGGAGCAAAACACAGAGAATCGGGGTTGTTAGGACAGCTGGGGAGGTCTGGTCACGCTCAAACCGGGCGGTGCCACGGTCTAGGCGTCTCCTTCCCTTCCCAGCGCCTGCACAAAATGGCGGCGGCCGCTGAGACGGCTCCAACTTAACGCTACGCACGGCCGAGACGCTACGTAAACAGCGTCTGGAGGAGCCCGAGGGCTCGGCGCGGTGCTACAGACATTCTAGGAAGAGCTTTACGTCAGTGACGCAGGGGGGGGGGCGCCCTTTGGCGGTCCACCTAAATAAGGCAGTGTACGCAACGGGCGTACCGTCCTCGCGCCGCCAGCTCCAGGACGTGGGCTGGGGGTGGGGCGAGCCTCCGCGGGGGCGACGCAACATGGTTTGCGTGGTCGGCCGGCCCGCTGCGGCGAGGATGCGCCGTCTTCGTAGCGCATTCTGTTTAGAGAATCGACCTTTTTTTTTTTTCCCAGCATTCCGAGCTCAAGCGGCGCTGGGAGGCTGGCCTCGTGCAGACACAATAGCCGCCCTCCATGTTGTTTGGGTCCGGCGGAGCGGGGTTGGGTCTGTAGGTACTAGAACCCGGAGGGTCTTGAGGCCCCTCTGGAGTGGCCTTGGCCCCTCTTCCCGCCGCCCCGGGTACGCCAAGCTGGCTACGCCCCACCCCTACCCGCCCGGCGCCATCTTCTTGCGTTGCTTTTTGCCGCGCTGGCGCCGCAGCCATGTTGGATGCGTCGTGCCGCTCGCTTTAGGGGGGCGGCGGCCCGGCGGGGTTCATAGACACCCCGGTGTTTCCCCTCAGTGCACGCTAACGTGCGTTTCCCGAACAGGCTGTTGTCACCGTTGCTGCTGGGCACAGTGGACGCGCTCGCACACAGGCCGCACCTTCCCGGAGCTCGTCCTGAGTTGGGGCGCCCATGGCCTTAGCCAAACCCCTAGACCGGGCGTCTCTCCGGGGCCTGCGGCTGCGGAAACGGGCTTTCGGGGACGGGGGTCTGCAGACCCAGAGCGGGGAAGGCAGGCAAGCTAGGCCGCGGGCGCCTCCCAAGCCCCAGATCACTTTGCTTGCTTGGCCGTACTTCCTGCACGGAACTGTGAAGCTGCTGCGTCCCCTGAGACCTCCAGTCTTTACTTCTGCAGATGCAGAGACAGGAGGCCGTCAGGCTGGAGGCCGCCTCGTCTCCTGAGTGTTGTTGGAAAACCAGGAAAGTAAAAGGGCTTCTTCCCTGGTCACTTGGGCCATAGACGGCCGAGGAGAGCCAGGCATCGTGCTGGCTGCCGGGACACTTGGGGAACCAGCACATTCCTTTGCTCGGAGTTTGTTCTCTAGGGAGGCTTGTCAGATGACAAATGTTTATGTTAAGACAGTCGCTAACTTGGGAAAGAAAATGGAGGAGGGCTGCGGGGGTGGAGGCCGTAGAAAAGCAGGAAAGTGCTTGCTGATCGTGACTGAAGCCCTGGATTCAGTATCTAGCACCCTCAGGGGGGAAAAAAAAATACATGCCAGGAGGGAAGCCAGGAGGTGGTGGCTACGCCACCCCAGCACAGGGAGAGGCAAGTGGCCCTCGGGTCTACAAAGCAAGTCCCAGGACAGCCAGGGCTGGGCTGCACAGCAAGTCCCAGGACAGCCAGGGCTGGGCTGCACAGCGAGTTCCAGGACAGCCAGGGCTGGGCTGCACAGCGAAACCCTGTCTCAAAAAAACAAAAAAGAAAAAGAAAAGGGGGAAAAGGGATAGAGATGACGTGAGGAAATGGAATGACACTGGGTGTTCCCAGAAGGCATCCCCCATCTATCAGAAGACATTTGAGCTGAGGTCTGAAGTAAGGAACCTTGCTGCCAGAGAGGTCAAATAGGCAAACCCCGTGTCCAAAAGTGGCTAGAGTAAGGAGAAAGGACCGGTGAGAGCCGTACGTGAAGGACCTGGAGGCCACTTAAAGAGCTTGGTTTCTTTAAAGTAGAACTCTCTGGTTTAAAGTAGTGACATGAAGGACTCCTTTAACTGCAGTACAGAGAATACATTGAGAGGCAGCTAGTGCAGAGACATTAAACTAGTGAAGGCCCTGTGTAGTGGAGCACTCCTTCGATCCCAGCCCTGGGGAGGCAGATCTGAGTTCAAGACCGATCTGGTCTACATAAAGAGCCAGCGCTGAAGGGACCCTAGCCCACTGGAGCATGTGGCTCTGGCGGGCCTTGTACATCTGCCCCGTTCCCTCTGCCTTTCTAGAAACCATTAGCCGGGTGAAGGTGGCGCATGCCTTTGATCCCAGCACTCGGGAGGCAGAGGCAGGTGGATCTCTGAGTTTGAGGCCAACCTGGACTACAGAGCGAGATCCAGGACAGGCACCAAAACTACACAGAGAGACCCTGTCTCAAAAAACCAAAGTAAATTAAAATAAAAATCGTTAGACTGCATTCCTAAAGCTAGCCACCAAGGTCTAGTCCCTTATTTGGCCACTTAACTCCTCCTGAGGCTGACTACCAAGGTCCGGCAATCAAGTTTCCTCAGACAAATGTGCTTATATGTGCTACTCCCATATAGACACATATCCATAATTAAAAATATATTTTTTGCTAGGGGGTGAGGTGGTGGTGGTGGTGGTGGTGGCACACGCCTTTAATCCCAGCACTTGGGAGGTGGGAGCAGGCAGATCTCTGAGTTTGCGGCCAGCCTGGTCTACAGAGCAAGTTCCAGGACAGCCAGGGCTACAGAGAAAACTTGTTAGTTAAGCAGCCGTGCTTGTGGTTGGCCATCGCTGCGGCAGCCATGCCAACGAAAGAGAGCGCTGGATGCTTCGGTGGCCAAAGAATCATGAGCCATGGTTACCTTTCTAGAGCTTTATTAGCAGGGAGAGGGAGAGAGAGAGACTGGGCAGAGGGGAGAGAATATGGAAGGAGACACCGTCGCAGGCTGGTGATATAATAAGGACATAATCCTTATACCTGTCTCAGAAGAAAATACTTAAAACATTTTAAAAGATGGTTCAACTTTATGTTTTAGTTTTAAACCGTACTGTGCGTGGAGCCAGGTATGGTGGTGCACACCTTTAGTCCAACCACTCAGGAAGCAGAGAAAGGTGGATTTCTGAGTTCGAGGCCAGTCTGATCTACAGAGATAGTTTCAGGACAGCCAGGACTACACAGAGAAACTGTCTCGAAAAACAAAACAAAATTACTGTGTGTGTGTGTGTGTTTGTGCACGTGAAAGCAGTGCCTGCAGAGGTCAGAAGAGGACCAGATCCCCTGGAGCTGGAGTTAGAGTTGTGAGTTGCCTGCAGTGGGTGCTGGGAACTGAACTTTAGCCTTCTGGAAGAACAGCTGTTATTCACTAAGCACTGTTTACCATGCGAGAAAAGCCATGAGGTACAACAAGAACCACTAACCGTAGATGTAACCATCTTTATTAAATAAGAAACACGGAACCAATGCAAAGATGAAAGCCCAAGAGGTCAGAGCTAAGCTAAAAACCTTACCCTTCACTGCTGCTGCTGTCCTCTTCAGTCAAGAGACCTACTTCCTGTCTGTTTGTCTTCTTATAGACTTTCTGTTCTGCCTTCTCATTGGTTGTAAACCCAACCACATGACCTCCTGGTCACTGCCTGTCTGTACAGACCTCCAGGTCTTCTATGGTTGGTATTGAGATTAAAGGCGTGTGTCTCCAATGCTGGCTGTATCCTTGAACACACAGAGATCCGCCTAGCTCTGCCTCCCAAGTGCTGGGATTAAAGGCGTGCACCACCACCGCCCAGCTTCTGCTATGGCTTGCTGCTGTGGGATGGTCTGTATGTCAAATGTGTTGCTGATTAGTCAATGAATAAATCACTGATTGGCAGTGGCCAGGCAGGAAGTATAGGCGGGACTAACAGAGAGGAAAATTGAGAGAACAGGAAGGCTAAGGCAGAGAGACACTGCCAGCCGCCACGATGAGAAACAGCATGTGAAGATGCCGGTAAGCCACGAGCCACGTGGCAAGGTATAGATTAATGGAAATGGATTAATTTAAGTTGTAAGAACAGTTAGCAAGAAGCCTGCCACGGCCATATAGTTTGTAACCAATATAAGTCTCTGTGCTTACTTGGTCGGGTTTGAGCGGCTGTGGGACTGGCAGGTGAGAGAGATTTGTCCTGACTGTGGGCCAGGCAGAAAAACTCCATCTACAGCTTGCTATTAGCTCTGACCCCAGGCAACTTTATTTATTAACATACAAATAAAATCCCATTTCAGTACAAATAAAATATTACAATAAAAGTTTATTAAGGGAAGGGAACAGAAGGGGTGTGCACAGACCTATGGGGAAGACCGTGCAGGAAGAGGAGACTGGAGAGATAGCTCAGAGGTTAAGAGCACTGGCTGGCTGTTCTTCCAGAGGTCCTAAGTTCAATTCCCAGCAACCATATGGTGGCTTCTCCCCCACGATGCTCAATACCACTCCCACAGGGTATTTAAGCTGCATCCCAGAAAGCAGACATGTGGTTTTCTGGTCTCTCCTGTCTCCTCTCTGGGGGGCTGGAGAATTACCCGGGAACACTTTACCCATTAAACTGGGGCTTTTTCTTTCTTTCTTTCTTTCTTTCTTTCTTTCTTTCTTTCTTTCTTTCTTTCTTTCTTTTTTTTTTGGTTTCTTGAGACAGGGTTTCTCTGTGTAGTTTTGGAGTCTGTCCTGGATCTGGCTCTGTAGACCAGGCTGTCCTCAAACTCACAGAGATCTGCTTAGCTCTGCCTCCCGAGTGCAGGAATTAAAGGCATGTGCTACCACCACCCGGCAAACTGGAGCTTTTTCTAATTTGGTTTAATTTGTACTAATTTGGATTGTCGGTGGAGAGGCCTACCAGGGTGCAAAAACCTTTTAACAATACCCACTCTAAACCAATGAGTTATCTGTCCAGTGCTAAAGTTTGTTTTTTGTAAACATAGAATTCCACTAGATAAAGAGATCAGAGACCAAGGACTTTTCTTTAGAGACAAACCAAGCTCTTGGAATTAGTGACTAAGTATGTTTAGCTTAATCTACCTCCTCAACCCACCCCTCGTTGAATATCTAGGAAATGACAGTTGTGTGCTCACACTGTTCAAGGCATGTACCAAGAGTTTTCACTGTTTTAGTTCCTCTGCTAATCCAATAAAATAATAGGAATCTCTTACAGAGACGCTGGGAAAGCCAGTGGAATATCACTCAAGGTAGTGTCTCATGTATAATATTCAACAACTGTTAGCTGCCCTTGAGAGACCACTGGAGCACTATGATGGGCTTCTCCCGACCCCAGCCTCCACTAGGCCTGAGTTACAGTTAACGTTCAGTTTCTCTTTAGGTCTCAGTTTCTGTTTCTGATAAAGCAGGTGCGGGAGATATTGCACACCAGGCATGATTCAGCACTTACAGCCCTAGCCAATCAGAAACATATTAATGTGGCTGCTGCTCACTTGGCCAATCATGTTTAGGACGACCTGATCCCCTCCTGGTTGTCTATAAAAGGAACCTGAGCTTCTCTGCGGGTCATCGCCATTTTGTTGTGTGGCTTGACCCCTGCATGCAGGAATTCTTCTCTCGAGAAATAAACACTCTTGCTTTTGCATACATGAGTGATGGTCTTCTGTGGGGGTGATCTACAAGCGAATCCTAACACCATAATCTCTCCACTTAACGGATGAGAAGGCTGAGGTCCAGAAGGTTACTTAGCTGGTCCAGAATCACACATTTAGTACATAGAATTGTAAGGTGTTGTCTTAGTTAAGGTTTCTATTGCTTCAATAAAACACCATGGCCAGAAAGCAAGCTGGGTAGGAAAGGGTTTATTCAGCTTACACTTCCACATTGCTGTTTATCACCAAACAAAGTCAGAGCAGGAACTCAAAACAGGGCAGGAACCTGGAGGCAGGAGCTGATGCAGAGAGACCTTGGAGGAATGCTGCTTACAGGCTTACTCAGCCTTTTTTGTTTTTGTTTTTCCGAGACAGGGTTTCTCTAGCTTTGGAGCCTGTCCTGGAACTCACTCTGTAGACCAGGCTGGCTTTGAACTCACAGAGAGCCACCTCTCTCTGCCTCCTCTCTTATAGAATGCAGAACCACTAACCCAGGGGTGGCACCACCCACAATGGGCTGAGCCCTCCCGCACTGATCACTAATTGATGCCTTACAGCTGGATCTCTTGGAGGCATTTCTTCAACTGAGGCTCCTTCCTCTCTGATGACTGTAGCTTGTGTCAAGTTGACCCCAAACCAGCCAGTACTGGTGTTCAGCAGCAGCCCTGGCCTCTGCACTGCAGATGCCTGTGGCTCTCCCAAGTGATGACACAATCTAGACACTGCCCATTGTCTCTAAGGGGACACCATGTCAATCTAGAAGCAAAGCTCAGGAAACAAGTCCATCTCAGTGGGATCACAGGTTGGTTTCAATCATATTTTCTCATTTGTTTTTTCTCCTTTGGGGGGCCCACCACCCAGCTCCCAAATAAATTCACACACAGAAGCTTATTATTACTTATGAATATCAGGCCTTTGCTTGGCTTAGTTTCTAGCCAGCTTTTCTTAAATTATCCCATATACCTTTTGCCTCTGGGCTTTTCCCATTCTGTTCTGTAAATCTTATTCTGTGGCTTGCTGTGTAGCTGGTTGGCTGGCCTAAAGCAAGAAATTCACAGAGTCTGCTTAAAGGGCAAAGAGATTTATTAAGAAAGGAAAACTCACAAACAGAACAGAGGAATTGTTGCAGGGTCCTGGAAGAGGTAAGGCACAGTTCACTGTTTTTCTGAGACTATCCCAGCATCCAAGTCCCAAGAGGGAGACAGTGGCTACCTGATAACAGTAGCCAGAGAGGCCACACCCCAGGGGCATGTACTTGAAGGTCATAGGCAGGTAGAACAGTTACCTGCGTCTCAGGGTCCCCTGATGTTTTCCCCTTCTATGACTCCTCTTCTTTTTTCCTCCCACATTTCACCTTCTATTTATCCTCTCTCTGCCTGCCAGCCCTGCTTATCTCTCTCTCCTGTCTCGCTATTGGCTGTTCAGCTCTTTATTAGACCATCAGGTGTTTTAGACAGGCACAGTAACACAGCTTTACAGAGTTGAACAAATGCAACATAAACAAAAGTAACACACCTGAGAATAATATTCTGCAACACTTGTTTACCTCTGCAAACTCTCCCTGCTTTGGCTGTTACCCATTTTTTGTTTTATTATAACAGCAAAATCCATATACAGATGAATTTCAACCACTAGGAGACATGTTCTTTTTGATCAGATTTGAAAGGGATGTTTTACTGTTGAGCTATTTTTGCTGTGAGCTGAGTATATTCTGTGTGAACATTCTATCTGATTTCTATAACTCTGCAGTTTTATCACTGATAAATTCACCTAAGTGTGAAACACAGTGGTTCTCTTTTCTGTCTTTGAGACTTCTGTGGGTTTTCTAAAAAGCTGGCTCATTACCTGAGGGTTGAGAATATGGATATGCTTAAGTCGACAGTGACCTGAAGCAGATGCCATTAAATGGTAGTAGATGAAGGACAAATGCACAGACAGCTACTGGGAATCTTAGAGCTTGAGCTATCATACAGACTCCCTCACAACACGGGTATGACATTAGCACCACCCCAACTGACAACGACAGAACTTTCCTTCACTGCGGGCTTCATCATGGATAATGTTAAGTGACAGGTGCAGGGACACTCAGAAAAGCAAGCAAGTCCAAGTAGTTGGAGCATCTTTGTGTGAATACAAATTCCATCAGCATTGGCAAGATTGAAGCAGGAGGGTAGAGAGCTCCAGGCTAGCTAGCATGGGATCCATTGTAAAAAATCACACACACACACACACACACACACACACACACACACACACACACACGAGCACAGCTGAGGATATAGCTCAATGGCAGTGCTTATCTAGCATGTGCTAAGTCTCCACAGAAGAATTTAAATAATGAAAGGGGGAAAAAGCCAGTTCCATGTTCTCAGCAAGATGGAAGGCAGGCAAGGCTCTAAGGAGTGTTATTGTATGTGTATGGGCTTCCTCTGCTCCCTATAAATAATTTACGGCCCAGTGCTTGGACTTCAAATATACATGAACTTATGTGGTACTCTACTTAATTTCAGTATGACAGACATCTCTGGTCCAAAGATATTAACTGGAAAACTCCAGAGATAAACTGTAAGTTTTACTGGTTTATTTTATGTTATGTGTCTGAGGGTTTTGCCTGCATGTACGTATGTGTGCTACAGTGTCAAGTGCCTGGGAAGGCCAGAAGAGGACGTCAGATCACTAGTTGTGCTTGGCTATTGGTGTGAGCAACTTCTCAAGACAGAAGTTCTGGAAGATAAACGCTCCATTCCTGCAAAGGGCCCAGCTAGTTAGTACAAAGAGCCACACTCCCAGGACTTTTGTTTTGGTGTTTTTGTTTTGTTTTTTCAAGACAGGGTTTCTCTGTGTAGCTTTGGTGCTTTTCCTGGAACTTGCTTTGTAGCCCAGGCTGGCCTCAAACTCACGAAAATCTACTTGCCTCTACCTCCCGAGTTCTGGGATTAAAGGTGTGCGCCACCACCGCCCGGCTCACTCCCAGGACTTTAGGCCCTCCTGTATAGGCCACACCATCTCCTGGGTCACTGGGAGGCCAGCAGAGGTTTGGTAAGTATGTGCTTACTCTCTTGGACCCCTGCTCTGGCAGAAAGTAGACTGTTAGATCACTGAGAGATGACATCACTGCAGAGCGAGGTCCCAGCCTCTCCACCATCCCTATCAAGTCCTTCAGTACAGGACGCTGCCTTAGACCCTCCAGCCAGCCCATGTAGCTGCGGTAGCAGCTGTTTTCTTCCAACAGAAGGCCCTCCTATCTTTTTCCAGACACTGTAGAATGGGCTGATGAAAGCGCTACAGCCATCTTTTGACCAGGACTGGAGATTTGAGAGAATAAAACGAGGGCAGAAAGGATGGAGGGATAATGAGAAAGACTTAGGCCCTTGACCTGAAACTGGTTGATTTCTGGGTTTCTTATGCAAGATGATGCACTTCCTCATTTAAAAAAAATAATAAATGCTTTAAAAGCCTCACAGTTGTGCTGCATGCCTTTAATCCCAGCACTCGGGAGGTATCTCTGTGAGTTCAAGGCTAGCCTGGTCACAAGCTGAGTTCCAGGGCAGCCAGAGCTATTACACCGAGAAACCCTGTCTCAGAGAAAAACAAACACCACCAATAACCATTCTCTGGGCCAGCAAGAGGACTTAAGTGGATAAAGGTGCTTGCCCCTACATTTTGACTGACAATCATAGTTCATCCCAGGATGGAGCATGGCAGAAACACAGAATCAACCCAGAAAAGTCCTCAGATTTACACACTCACACACAAATGTCATAGAAAAAAATAACACAAGTCTCTTTCTTCCTTAGTAACAGGACACACTACTGTGTGTCAGCTGGGCCCCCTGCTGTCCAGGACAAAAGGCAGTCTCGTCTGACCTTCTTTGTGGATAAATATGGTTAATGAGATGTAAGGGCCAGGCTGTGTGGGAGGACTGCTTCCTAGGAGCTGACTCAGCTTAAAGAACCTTTCTCCTGCCCCCACCCTCCTCCATCTTTCCTCACCTAACTCCCAGTCTTGTCTTTGGCAGAGTGCTAGGATGGTCAGAACAGAAGCCTGGCCTGGGATGAGGAACTCACAGTGTCTCTGGCTGCCTAACAGAGTTTCTCTGTGTAACAGCTCTGGCTGTCCTGACTCCTCTGTTGACTGGGATTAAAGGCGTGTGCCACCACTACTCGGTTATTTTTTTATTTTTTATTTTTTTAGTCTTGTTATGTAGACTATGCTAGCATGGAATTTGTGATCCTGCCTCAGCTTCCCAAATGATGGGATTACAGGTTTGTGCTTCCATGCCTGGCTCTGCTTCTTTTCTGTGAGAAATACATCTGAATTTTGTATAAAACAATATCATTGGGGGGTTTTCTCTTCTATTCAGCCAAGTAAAACCCCAACTAATAGACTAACAGTAGTCTCTTCAACAACTTCGTTTAATGTACTGCTGCTGCAGCAGAGGCTATGGGGACTAAATCTTGAGACCCCACCTGAAAATGTTAGGCAAGCCCTGCTGACTGACCCTCTTCGAGTACCCAGAAGCAACACTCAGGGAGTCACCCTGCCCGGGCCTTGGTTGGGGCTCAAGATGGCAAGCACTAGGCTCCAACTCCTGCTAACTGAAGCACAGGGGACCTTGTCAGTAGGACACAAAGGGTCACTGGGTTGGCAGGAGCCTGGAGCACCAGCTTGGGAACGGATGCAGTTTGGACACGCTGCAGTCGGGAGGCAGAGACCTCCAGCCTCGCAGCAGGAACAGCCTGCTCTGGCCATCGGCAGCTGCTGACCTCCTGTCATTGTATCTGGGCCCTTCTACCTCATGCTCTCCCCTTTAGGAGTGCCACTCAGTATCCTCCTCCCACAACAGACTACGTGAGCTAAGGAGAAGTGACCTGCTTTATTTTGTGACAGGGTACCCCTGTGTAGCCTTGGCTAGCCTGGAATTTGCTAGATAGACTAGGCTGGCCTCCAACTCACAGAGATCAGCCTGCCTCTGCCTCTGAGATTAAAGGCATGCACTGCCACATCCGGCTGGAGACAATAAATTTTCTTGCTTGACACCTCCTCTGGCTTCAGTGTGTGGTACTTTGGTTTGTTTATTATTTTCTTTTTCAATGTACTGAGAATCAAACCCAGTACTTTTGAGGTGGGTGCCCTTCACTGAGCTATATACTCCAGCCAGTCTGTGGTACATTGACAGGGCAGCCTTAGCAAATCATCCAATGACCTTTTCAGGTGGAAGAGCTGAGCTTCAGCACACTTCTCCATTCCTTCATGACAGCTGCATTCCTCCCTCCCTGGGTAGAGAACATTGTCAACAGTCACCCATGGCTGTCCCTCCTTCATCAACTCTGACATCTTGTCTTGAAGGGCCTTGAGCCCAGTAGGCAAGTGCTCTACCACTGAGCTACACCCCGGCCTGGCCTCATGTCACCGTCTCAGATCAATCCAACTGCCTCATGTCTCCCCCATGCCAGTGTTAGTCCAGGGCCTGTTCTCTGTTTCTCCCAGACGAATGTTCCAGCTGCTTCTCCATACCAGCCCTCAATCAGAGCATGCCTGAAATCAGTCCTCTTTGTAACTACAAAGGCTATTTATTCTTGTGCCTACCTTGAGTCTACCAAATACCAGTGGTGGCGGAGGCCTCAAGCTTCTTGCTACAGCAAGCTCTGAATACGTAGCTGAAGAGGTAGCATCGCAAATGGTCTTCACTTCATAGGATGGATGATGGTGGCAGAAAAGTGTGATTTCTTGGGGTTGGGGATTTAGCTCAGTGGTAGAGCACTTGCCTAGCAAGCGCAAGGCCCTGGGTTCGGTTCTCAGCTTAAAAAGAAAGAAAAAGAAAAATGTGATTTCTCATTGGATATCCTGTTCTGGTAGAAGAGCACCTCAGTGCTCCACATAGGGACAGCATGTAGGAGAAGAACAGTAGCCCAGAGGCAGAAGAACAGATGAGGTGGCAGGTTCATGTGCTGAAAACACATTTGAGATCTGGGCGCCACTGGTGGCAGAAGTCAGCTCTTGCACCAGCTTTTCAGTTTCCTGAGCCGATAAATTTCTTGACATGCACATGCTAGTTTGAGATTCTGTGGCTTGCAACCAGGAGTGCTGATTGACCATTTTTCCCCCTGTGTTTCCCCCACTGCTCCCTACCCTCTAAAACAGGGGCCAGACCTCCTTCTACACTCTGGAAGGAAAATGACAGAGTCCAGTTGCTTTGGTCACAGGTGACAGAGTGAATCCTGGCTAGAACAGCTCAAAGTGTGCCTGTTGTTGGCCTTAACACCTACACAGTTTGCCATGTTCTCCTAAAGTTGACCCCAGATTTCAGTTTCTTTTCTATGTCCTCAGGCCCAGCTACTGTTCTTTCAAGACAGTCAGCTAGAAAGGAACCTGGTCCGGACAGCATGCTCTACTGAAACAAGGCCTCCTCCCAGAATGGCAGGCCTTTGTTGAGCCCTGGTGTCCGACTCCACCGCCCATTGCTGAACTAGAAAAAAATTTTTTAAAGTTTTTTGTTGTTGTTGTTGTTGTTTTATTTAGGTTTTTTATAAAGGTGTGTGCTGCCACCAACACCACCTGGCAGAAAGATTTTTTAAATGCCAAAATATAATGCACAGGAAGTTTTTTTTTTTTTTTTTTTTTTTTTTTTTGGTTTTTTTTGAGACAGGGTTTCTCTGTGTAGCTTTGCGCCTCTCCTGGAACTCACTTGGTAGCCCAGGCTGGCCTCGAACTCACAGAGATCCGCCTGGCTCTGCCTCCCAAGTGCTGGGATTAAAGGCGTGCGCCACCACCGCCCGGCAGGAAGTTTTTTTAATGTATCTAGTAACAAATCCCTTTCCTAGAACAAAACAATGCTTCAATACTTACATAGTAAAATAATTCATTTAAACAATTTTACAGACTCGAGAAAATCTGCTCCTAGATGCTTTTGCTCCTGCTCTATCAGAGGAGCTGCTCCCATGCTTTTGCAGGAGTAAAGGACAGAGGGCTCTGCCTCCTAGGCCCCCCAAGCTGAGTGTTTTCTGCTGCCAGCTGGGCTCCTCTCCGTCCCAGGGAGCCCTCAGGTCTTTGTGGTCTGTGCTTGACCTTTCCTTCCCCACATTAGACTGCATTCTAAGAGTCAATTCAAGGTCTCACCATTTGCTCTCTTGTTTTCCTGAGTATTATTCCCTCCCCCAGTGTGCTGCTCCTTGAGGCAGGAGCCACACCTTGTTTATTAACATGTAGCATCTGAGACTAGCCAGCAAATGATTGAATGGAGAATCAAAAACCTTTTGTAGCAAATACTTAACTTTTTGGATTTTCATGTAAGTTAATACAATATAAAATATCATCTGTAGGCCAGGTAGTGGTGCGACACGACTTTAATCCCAGCACTGGGAGGCAGAGGCAGGAGGATCTCTGTGAGTTCGAGCCCAGCCTGGTCTACAGAGCAAGATCCAGGACAGCCACCAAAACTACACAGAGAAAAAAATCAACCAAAAAAAAAAAAAAAAGATCATCTGTAATGGTTATATATTAGTATTTTAATTTCTAAATATTTCATCTTTTGAAAACTAGATTTTATTTCTGACAATCACACACACACACACACACACACACACACACACACACACACAAAACCAGTGTTCTTTCACAAATTCTGATGGCTCTGTTCTAGATTTTACATTTAAATTAGCTCTAAAATTTTAAAACACTTTGAATTTTCTACCCAAAATATACAAACATGCTTTTTTGGATTCAATGTCATATAGCCCAGGCTAGTCTTGAATTCACTGTGTAGCTAAAGCTGCCTAGGTCTCCTGAATATTGAGATTACAAGTATGCACCACCACGCCCAATTATAATGCATTTTTAAAAAGTCATTTCAACTTGACAAGTCAAATGACTTAAAAGTTGGCTTACTGTTTCTCTTCTGTTGCTGTAAAGATGAATGTGCGGGCTGCCAGTGTGAATACAAACAGTTCCTTGGTGTACTTTAAACATTCCCCCTTACACATCTCCCTCTTGGGGAACAGCATCCAGTTACATAGGTCATTGGTACTATATCCCAGAAAATGTTGGTCTGAGGGAAGTCTGAGGGAGTGGGACATGTCTGAGCTCCTTGGCTTTCTGTATGCTCAATGGCTCACTTTGAAAGACAGAAGGAAGGGCACTGAGTACCCCTTTCCCATACCTGACAGGCACATGTATGCATATGTGTCTATCAAGTAATTCAAGAATATGTATGCATATTTCTGAATCAACACGCAGTGTATATATAGTTGGTTACATATCAGGCTGGAACTTTTAAGATAAATATAAGCTTTAAATCTCTTTTTTGACTTTCCTTTAATAACACATGGAAAAAAGCAAACAAGCTCTTATTTCAAGATGTAAAATCAAGACTGCTTTTCCATTTCTCCAGCTCCTAATAAGCACCAAGAAGCAATCTGTACCAATTCTCCACCTACTCCTTGGCATCCCCGATTCCTCCAGCAGTTATTGCGAAGGTGGCTTCATTTTCAGGCATCTCAGGGCTACAGAATACAAGGGAACAGAAGTTTATAAAAAGCTCTGTTTCTATAAATACTGTGCACATGTCACAGTCGTCACGTTCCCATCAGTCTGAGTCTCCAGAGACACTGCAGTGCTGCCACAGCTAAATGTGGACTACAGAACTTACCTAGCAGTGTTATCAACCCTCGCAAACATTTGTTAAACAACTCTATATAAAGTTTTGAATGTCAAGAAAAATTAGCCCCAAACTTGGAAACAGGCAAATCGGGATAAACTGGGTGTTCCTCCAGGGTAGTTTGAGGCCTGCGGTGCAGATCCTGTGTGGCTTGTCTGACTCTTTAGGGGTATACCTTTCTACAGGCTCTGCTAACACAGTGGGGGGTTGTAAAAGGCTTTGAAATAAACTAGGAAAGTCCTGAGCACCTGCAATGGAACGATGGTTGTCTAGCACATCCTTCAGTTACCTAGTTCTGTAAGGGCTCTATGCATTCTGAGTTGTCATTAACTGCAAGTAGTGCAATTCTACCTGTTCATAGAAATGCAAATTGTGAAAGTGGAATACCATTGACTACTGAACTATAGATATTGACCCATTTTTGATCAATTTGATTCATTTCTGCATTCCCTATTTGACTAACACATGTGTGGTACTTTGAGTTTTCTTTTGATTTAGTTATAAGACTTTAAGGTCTTTGACATGGGCTAGTGAGAAGGCTCAGCAGTAGAGGCACTTACTAATAAGTCTAAGGACCTGAGTTTGATCCCTAGGGCTCACACAGTGGGACAGTTGACTCCTGCAAGGCCTCTAACCCTGACATGCATACTGTGGCATATGCATGTCCAAGCACTTGTATGCTTGTGTGCATGTGCTTGCACACACACACTCAAATGCACTAAATCAATGTGTTATGGAGAAAGAAAAATAGAGCTGAGTAAGGGAGATTAGGTGTGTGGGCACTGGGTGATCAGTTGTTAAACAGGTAACTTTTTTCTTTTCATTTGTATGTAGTGCTGGAAAACTACTGGTGGGAGGAAAAAAAAACTAGTGCTGGAAACAGACCTCAGAGTCTTGAATGTGCTAGACAAGTCTCTCACCTAGCTATGCCCTTAGTCCTTTTGTTGTTTTTTATCTATCTATCTATCTATCTATCTATCTATCTATCTATCTATCTATCTATCTATTTATTTATGAGACAGGGTCTCTCTATGCACTCCTGGCTGTCCTGGTACTCTATGTAACTCAGGCTGGCCTTCTACCTCTGCCTCTTGAGTGCTGGGATTAATTACTTTTTTTTTTTAAAAGAGATGATCTCATTATGTAGCTTAGGCTGGCATTGAACTCCTCATCCTTTTGCCTCCCCTTTACCCAGCTGGAAAGGTAACAGTTTTGCGTGTGTGTGTGTGTGTGTGTGTGTGTGTGTGTGTGTGTGTGTGTGTGTGTGCTTGCTTGCTAGCTATATATATGATATGTAGAAACTAGAGGTTGACATTAGGCATCTGTCTCCACCTCACTTCTTTTAATTTATTTATCTTTATTTTATGTGCATTGGTGTTTTGCCATGGGTGTTGGGTCCCCTGGAACTGGAGTTACAGACTGTTGTGAGCTGCCATGTGGGTGCTGGGAATTACACTCAGGTCCTTTGAAGAGCAGTCAGTGCTATAACCATTGAGCCATCTCTCCAGCCCCTCCACCTCATTTTTTAAGACAGGGTCTTTCCTAAATCTAGAGCACTCTATTTCAGCTACACTTGCTCAGCAAGCCCCCAGAATCCTCTTGTTCCTCCAGTGCTGAGATTACAGATACATACCACCACACCCAGCTCTTAGGTGAGTACTACTGAGGCTTCTCCAAACTTAGGTCCTCATGATTGTGTAGCAAGCACTTTACACACTGAATTATCTCCCCATCCTGGAGAAGGTAACATTTGATCAAAGACTTGAAGTAGATGAGAGAGATGATTAGGCAAAGGGCTATGTGGGAGGGTTTTTCCAGGCAGAGGAAACAAATGGGAAAAGACTCTAAGGTAGCAGCATGCCTGACAGTGCCTTCACTGGAGGATCACAAGTTTAAGACCAGCTGGGCTACAGAACAAGATCTTGCTTTAAAAAAGAGGGAGGGGGATGGGTGGGTAAGATCAGTTGGTAGAGTTCTTGCCTCATATTGCTTGAAGCCCTGGCTTCAGTCCCCAGCATTTCGTGAAAGCAGGTGTGGTGGTTCATGTCTGTAATTTCAGCACGCAGGAAGAGAAGGGAGGAAGGTCAGAAGCTCAAGGTCATCTTTGGCTATATAGAGTTTGAGGACAGCCTGAGCTATATGAAACCCTGTCTCAAAAACAAAAATGTGTGAGGTGGAAGCACAGGGGCAAGGGGAGGATCAAGGAATGAGTGTAGGGTCATTCATGGGACTGGAGAGCTGGCTCAGAGGGTCAGGGCACTTGCTGCTTACAGAGGAGCCGGTTCAGTTCCCAGCACCATGAACACCCACCCACATAGCAGCTCACAACGGACTATAACTCCAGTTTCTAGAACTCTGATGCCCTCTTTTGGTCTCCATCAGAACCAGGGACGCACATGCACATACATACATTCAGGCAATCATACACCTACAATAAAAATAAAAAATTAAAAAGCTGTTCATGGAGTGCTGTGTAAATGGCTATAGAAACTTGGGCTTGGTTCTAAGTTATGGGAAGCCTGGTGGGCCCTTTGTCAAGGCAGCAAGTGCTCCCAACTGCTGAGCTACCTCTTCGACCCCTGGTTTTGATAGCTTAAGCTCTGATCTAGTTCCGCTGTTTTGATATAAGATGTACATTTGTTTGTTTGTTTACAACAGGGTCACACTCTCTGGCCCAAGCTTACCTACCTGGAATTCACTATGTAGCCTGGGCTGGCCGAACAATTGCAGTAATCCTCCTGTCTCAGCTGAGATTACAATTATGAGCCACCACACCTGACTTGAACCTAGTCTATGGAAACTTGACATTACTAGCCTTGCTGACAACTTACTGTTCTGATTCCTTACTGAATTTGCAAGGCTGAAACAACCTCCTAGGCCAGTAAGAATGGCTGGAGCTGTTTACCTTAAAGATCTGTAGGAGGACTAAATGAGACATGCAAATGACTGAACAGGTAGCTTAAGTTCATCCGTTAATTCAATGAATAGTCATTGAGTGTCTACCCGTGTCAAGTCCCAGCTCATTGCTGGGAGATTAGTGAACTATAGTTAGTCCCTGTTGTGAGGGAGATGTAGAGCAAACAGTCAGTAAGAATGAACAAAGTGTTTGGATGTTAGCTGGGTGTGGTATGCAGACCTTTATCCCAGCACTAGGGAGGCAGAGTCAGGTGGATCTCTATGAGTTTGAGGCCAGCCTGGTCCACAAAGCCAGCTCCAGGCCAACTAAGGAATACATAGTGAGCTTCTCTTAAAAAACCCACAAGGTGGTGGGTATTTGGGTGGGGCTAGAGACATGGCTTAGTGGTTAAGAACACTCTTCCAGAGGACAGGGGTTGGATTCCCAGCCCCCACATGGTGGCTGACAACTGTCCATCTGATTCAAGCCCCAGGGGATCCAATGACCTCTTCTGGTCTCTGAGGGCACTAGACACACATGAGACACACAGACATACATGCAGGCAAAATACCCATACACATAAAAAAATATTTTATTTTATAAAAAAAAAGTGTTTGGGTTTTTGGCATAGCACTCTAGCCAAGAAATAGACAAAGAAGTTCCAGTAATGAGACAGGATCATCTATTGTAATTCAACAAAGAACATTTGTAGCCAATTTCTAGAAATGACTGAAGTTATTTATATAGGATGCCTTCTACAGGAACAGAAGAGAAGAAGCATCTTGCAGATGTGGGAACTAATCTTAACTCAACACCAAGACATTCTACCTGCTGTGGTCCACACTGAATCCAGACTAAAGCTCATCTCTCTTTGGGAACTACTCTTCCCTCCCTAGAAGAGTTACCACAAGTCTTTGCTTTGTTGTTTGGGGTTGACTAATATTAGTCACAGATACTGTATTACCTGTTATGTCTCAGACAAGCAAATAGTGTGTAACTGTCTAGATGGGATGACACATTATACAGTTCATTACACATGGAAGGGATGTAAGTGCCACGAGAACAGAGCCTTGTCTTTTCTCTCTCTGAGGTATATGCTTCTGCATGTAAGTATGCACAGCTGTCTGTGCACGTGTGGAAGCCAGAGGAGGATGTTGAATGTTCTCCTTTATTGCCTTCTATCTTATTTTTGAGACAGTCTCTCACTGAACCTGACGTTCGATATTTCAGCTAAGCTGGCTAGCCGGTGAGCTTCTGAAATCCACTTGTTGTTGCCCTCTACCTGCAGCTGCCCCACTGCCCAATGCTGGGGTTACAGGCTCTGCCTGGCTTCAGAGTGATGGGGATTTGAACTCAGGCCCTACTGCTTTCACATTAAGTGTCCTTCCCCACTGAGCTATCTCCCTTCCCTAGACTTACCATTTTATTTTGTTTACTGCTTTATCCCAAGAACCCAGCATTGCTGATAGGCAGTAAGTTTTCCTGTAAATTTGTTACATTTATAATTCTTTTTTTGTTGTTGTTGTTTTGTTTTGTTTTGAGACTGGGTCTCTCTATGTAGCTGTCCTGGAGTTCATAGCAACCTGCCTGCCTCAGCCTCTTAAGTGCTGGGATTGGAGGTGTGTGCCACCATGCCCTATAATGCCTGGATATTTATAATTCTTAGTCAAGCAAGAGAAGTCCCAAGCCCTTCATATGTTTAGAAATTAGCTGAAGTTGGACTATAGAAGCATTTCAGGATGTTAGATAAAATCTAGTATTCCTCAGGAACTTGTGAAATGGGGTTTCCATCCCCAAAAGGAATCTCTGCCCCCCCACTCTCCTACTTATAATCACTAGAACCTAACATCTTAGTCTTCAACTGAAGTAAATGTGACATCATTGCTTGTTTCACTATATGCTCTGAATGTCAGAGACTGATAAACGTGACTATAGACTAGATCCCTAGTACATAGTGCACAGGTGGTACTTCCTGATCAGTGACATAATATTTAAGAAGGAAACTCAGAACAAATAGTATCTGCCAGGAAGTAAGTATAGTCTCTTAGGGGTAGCAATTCTATTTAAAAGCACATGCACAGGATCTGAAGAAGAATAAAAAATATATACCTGTCATAAATCTTGGCAATCCTCAGTTCTCCTCTTCCCTTTCGCAAGCTTATTCTTGTTGTTGAAGCATGAGCCAGAATGTGTCCGCCAATGGGTTTTTTGGGATCTGCCTGGAAGCTGAATCAACAAAACATTTCTTCAGGTTTCATTTGGATTTGCAATGGTATTTGCAAAGAAGAGGCAGTCTCTATGAGTGAAATGGCAGGGATTCTTTTGTGTGTGTGTGTGTGTGTGTGTGTGTGTGTGTGTGTGTGTGTGTGTGTGTGTGTGTAAGGATTTCAGAGGTCAACCTTAGGTCTGCCTTAGGAGCCATCTACCTTATATTTGAGACAGGCTCTCTCTGGAACCTGGTGGGTTTGCTGATTAGGCTATACTGGCTGTCCAGTGAGCCTGAGATTGGCCTGTCTCCACCTTCCAGCACTGAGATTACAAATCTTCGTCACTATGACCGGCTTTTATGTGGGCCTTGGGGATTAAATTAAGGTCCTCACGTTTGCATAGCAGATACTTTACACCTGAGCTATCTCCCTAATCTGTATCCTAAAACAGAGAGGGAGCTACTATCTCATTGCCATCCAGTTTAGACTTCTGAGGGTCCCTGATAAACAGTTCTTTTTTGGTGTTTCTATTTTTGTTTTTTTGAGATTAGGTTTTGTAGCTGAGATTAGTCTCTAACTCATAATCCTCCTGCCTTAGTCACTTCAATAATATGACTACTGCTCTGCACTACCATACCAGCTTTTAGTTCATGTTCTGTTTGAATTTTTAAAGATAAATTACTAAAAATAAAATCAATTACTATTGAGGTCTGGGCTAGAACAGTTGCCTAGAATGTTTGAGGCCTTGGGTTTAAGCCCTAGCACTCAAAAAAACCTTTAAGTATTGAGAAAGCACAAAAAAGGGCTAGGGATATAGGGATATAGGTAGAGTGCTTGCCTGGTATGCCCAAGGTCCTGGGTTCAACCCTCTGAGAGAGAGAGAGAGAGACAGAGACAGACAGAGACAGAGACACAGAGAGACAGAGACAGAGAGAATTAAACATTCATTTATCTTAGTATAATGGTTGAGGTTAAAAATTCTCCTTATATAGTTGAATGGTCATGGCACACACCTTTAATCCCAGCACTTGGGAGGCAGAGGCAGGGAGATCTCTGCGAATTAGAGGCCAGCCTGGTCTACAGAGTGGGATCCAAGATACTACACAGAGAAACCCTGTCTCAAACAAACAAACAAACAAATAAATAAAATACTGGACTTGCTTATTCATTAGCTCATTTATCAAAAAGTTATTTTAAAATTTTTTTGGGGGGGGTGGTTTTCAAGATGGGGTTTCTCATCTGTAAACACACAAAAAAGTAAGCTCTTAACTATGTCTAGTCATAGTGATTCAAAAATCATATTATGACAGAAAAGAAGTTAAAAATACTATTGATATTCATCTTGAGAGATACTTGGGGACTAGCATTTCCATTACTAAGAAGTGGAAATTTCTTTAAAAAAAAGGAAATTTAATTATTTTATAATTATATGTATATGGGTATGTGTACATGGGTGTAGTTGTCCATGTAGGCAAGAGGCATCAGAGTCCCTGGAGCTGGAGTTACATGTAGTTGTGAGCCACATGAAGTGTGTGCTGGGATCTTAAGCCAGATCCTCTGCAAAAGCAGTATGTGTTTTAGCCCCCCATATTTCTATTCCTGAAAGTTTCTTAATAACCCTAATGGCAGTGCTTCAAAAAGATCCTAGTCACAAAAGAACTCAACAAAGTACCACCAAATTGAATTCAAAGCATTGAAAGGAGTATATGTCTTGATCATGTAAAATTGACTCCTGGAGTGCAATGATGGTTCAATAAAGCAATCAACAATACATTATATTAATAGGATGAAGGAAAAACTAAATATGATTATCAACTGGTTAAAAAAACAACAGATTCAATAGTCGCCAGCAAAGGAAAGTATACCTAAACAGATATTTGATTAGAATAAACCATGACACAGCAGAATTGCTTAACTCTGGGCGAACATAGTTTCAAGTCAATGAAAATCGTGCTTGTTCCATGACAGTGTTCAGGGTTTTGGGTTCTCTAAGCCTGAGTCGTGGTGTACTGGGGATGTGGCTGACTGGTGTAAGAGTAAACATGTAGCCTACAGGTTGGTAAGAAAGAAACTCTCTGAAGATAAAACTGCTAAGACTACATAGTTCTAGGGCTAGACTAGAGCGGCCTATCTAGGATGGTATGAAATTGCTTAAGATTCAGTAGTAGATGCCAGGCGGTGGTGAACGCCTTTAATCCCAGCACTCGGGAGACAGAAGCAGGCAGATCTCTGAGTTCAAGGCCAGCCAGGTCTACAGAGCAAGTTCCAGGACAGCCAGGGCTACACAGAGAAACCCTGTTTTGAAAAACAGAAACAAATAAACAAAAAGATTCATTAGTAGGTCATAGGAACAAGAACATGTTCTTTAGCTAATTAATCTATTTATTTATTTATTGTGTTTATATGTGTATACCACAGGCAGTTGTGAGCTGATGTGGGTGCCAAGAATGGAACCCAGGTCTCCTAGAAGAGCAGGAAGTACTTCTAACTGCTGAGCTATCTTTCCAGCTCCACAAGGACAGTTTTGGGTGAAACTCTATGAAGAAAGCAGTGGCCAGAGGCTGGCTGCTCTATCAGGAAGCTGAAGCGATAACATAGGGAGGCAAAAAAAAAAAAAAAAAAAAAAAAAAAGCCATCACAGTTGGATGACCTAGCTCTATAGTGTTTGAGATCAATGCGACATTTTAAAAAATTAATTAATTTTTATATGTACATTGGGTTTTGCCTGCATGTATGTCTGTGTGAGGTGCCATATCACCTGGAACTGGAGTTACAGACAGTTGTCAACTGTCATGTGGTGCTGGGAATTGAACCTAGGTTCTTTGAAAGAGCAGCCAGAGTGGCCAGTGCTCTTAACTGTCGAGCTATCTCTCCAGCCCCAATGTCACATTTTTTAGAAGAGTACCTCTGAACTTTCTAGGTCACATGACCGGTGGATGGTACTTCATGGTCTCACAGGAATCCTATGCTGTACAGAGATGGTTCAGAAGGGCTGATGGCATTCTTAACTGAGCTATGAGCACTGAACCTACAACAGTGATTTATGCTTCTTTCTAGACTATATTTATCCGGGTGGTGTGTCCTGGGCAGGCCTGTAACCTCTGCAAAGAGCGGGTGGAGACGAGACAGGAGGCTTGCTGGCTTCCATCCTAACTAAGTAAAAGAAGCCCAGGTCCAGGGAGAGACACTGCCTCAAAGAAATATGCAGAGAGTGATAGAGGACACCCTCTACTGGCCTCTGCACATTCACAAGCACGTACACACGCACACACGTACATACACTCACAAAGATACACACAAATAAAAAAAGTTTTGTTTTTTTTAAAGACAGGATTTCTCTATGTGGCTCTAGCTGTCCTGGAACTTACTCTGTAGATCAGGTTGGCCTCAAACTCAGAGATCTGCCTGCCTTTGCCTCCCAAGTGCTAGGATTAAAGGTGTGCACCACTACCACCCAGCTAACTTTTCTTCTTTTAAAGATTTGTTTTGCCGGGCGGTGGTGGCGCATGCCTTTAATCCCAGCACTTGGGAGGCAGAGCCAGGCGGATCTCTGTGAGTTCGAGGCCAGCCTGGGCTACCAAGTGAGTTCCAGGAGAGGCGCAAAGCTACACAGAGAAACCCTGTCTCGAAAAAACAAAACAAAACAAAACAAAACAAAAAAAAAAGATTTGTTTTAGTGTGTATGTGTGTGAGCTCATATTGTAAACTGTAAATTGTTTAAATTATTTACTATAGTAATGGAAACCTAACATAACTACTTACAAACTTAACTAGAGTTGTACTCATTTTCTCCTCCTTCATTCAAATTTCTTTTTTCTTGTTCAAGCAGGTCCTCTCATGCCTCTATGCCTTCGCACATAATTTTACCTCTGAAATGAAAGCCCCTTTCCTTACTGGGTTTACTCAAGCAGTTCTCACTCATACCTCAGGTGCCTCCTATTAGGACCCTGCAGCTCTGTTGTCTCCTGCCATGGTGTATATTTTTTTATTAAAGCATTCTGGCCTGGGGTGTAGCTCAAGGACAGAGCACGTGCCCAGGATGTACAAAGCACCCCTAGCATCACCAAGGGAAGGAGAAAGAATCTTCACTGTTATTTGAAACAGTCCCTATTCATCTAATGTCTAGACAAGTGTGTGTCACATGAAGGAAGGCCTTTCATGAACACTGAGAAGATACTTGGGTTCTCCCTGGTCTAGGTCTTCCTGGATACAGGCTTGTAACATCTCTTCAAAGAAACTATACATTACATGCTCAACTATGTTCATAGCAGCACTATTTGTAATAGCCAGAACCTGGAAACAACCTAGATGCCCATCAACTGAAGAATGGATTAAGAAAATGTGGTACATATGCACAATGGAGTACTACTCAGCAGAGAAAAACAATGACAGCATGAAATTTGCAGGCAAATGGATGGAACTAGAAAATATCATCCTGGGTGAGGTAACCCAGACTCAGAAGGACAAACATGATGGTATGTACTCACTCATAAGTGGATTCTAGATATAAAGCAAAGGACAATCAGACTGCAACCCACAGCTCCAGGGAGGCTACATAGCAGGGGGGACCCTAGGATGACTGTGGCATATAATAAGTTTTGGCTTTACTCAATTACTGGGCAAGCCTCAACGAAACATTTCACTATCACTATTAGGATAAGAATTTATACTGTATGAAGCTGATAATAGATAAATAAATAAATAAATAAATAAATAAATAAATAAGAAAAAAAAGAGAAAGAAACTATACATTAAGGACCGTTTGAAAGAGTTTCTAACAGAGAGACAAATATAAAGCTGGGCATAGTGGCACACACCTTTAATCCCATCACTCTAGAGTTCAAAGCCAGCCTGCCCTACATAGGGAGTTCCAGGCTAGCCAGGGTTAAATAGTGAAACCCTGTCTCAAAGATAAAATAAAATTTAAAAAGAAAGGCAAATATAAAAGAGACAGTTTTCCAGCTCCCAGCTGAAGTAATCCCCCTGCTGGCTGTTCTGGAAACCTGTCCACAAGCAACACAGTGGAGTTTCTAGGTAAATAGCCAAGATTTTCTTCTTAGCAAATTACTGTTTGCTGTTACTGATGTGATCCCCTGCACACCAGGGAGAAGAAGTGCTATTGCCTGTCCTTGATGACTTCAGATGAGCTATATGGAGAAATTTCTACAGGTGTTTCAAAAGGGCTGTGAAAACATATAAGAATGATATTATAGCTATAAAAAAGTTATCAAAATGATTCAAACGTTGAGACTGTATTTAATCAAAATAGATTACGAAATAACACCAGCTTTAACTTTGAATTTCAAGCCAATTTAAATTTTGTTTGCCTTGTCAACAATTCTATGCACATTGTATATGGAATTTGTAGCCCTTAACATTTTTTATGAAGGTCACCAACACTTTGACAATTTATTTATTTATTTATTTATTTATTTATTTATTTATTTATTTATTTATTTATTTATTTATTTTTTGCTTTTTTGAGACAGGGTTTCTCTGTGTAGCTTTGCGCCTTTCCTGGAACTCACTTGGTAGCCCAGGCTGGCCTCGAACTCACAGAGATCCGCCTGGCTCTGCCTCCCGAGTGCTGGGATTAAAGGCGTGCGCCACCACCGCCTGGCCACTTTGACAATTTAATAAAAGATACAGAATCCCATCCATCAAAAGGAACACATATACACACATATATAAAATCTTTATGTAAGTTTAGGAGTGCCATTGAACCTCCCTTCTGACATACACAAATATGAATAATAATAACCAAGATTTACTGATTCTTCACTGTATCGAAGACATTAAGTCATCTATACTTCACTTTGCTTGGATTTCATATTTATTAATAATTTGGATTAAAAATTGGATTCTGCTAGAGGTCTATGTATAGGGAGATTACACTCACTGGTCATATGAACTTCAAATGTATTTACATTTCTCTTATCAGACTAGTTTTCTGTCTTTTTGTGGAGTCTTGAGCTAGCTTTATTTAAGTTTCCCTTGAAAGAAGAATTTTCTGACCCAATCACATTTCCGCTTAAAGGATGAACCCTGAACAGTGGTCATTTCACCAGATTAATAAGTGTATCCCTGCAAAGTCTCCGGGGTGGCAACATGCTAGTTTTCCCTCTGGAAGATACAGCCCTGATGTGTTGTGTGGTTTATGAACTTTAGAATTAGACTTGAGTTCAAAGTCTGGTTTGTCAGCTCTGTGACCTCAGGAAAACTGTTGAACCATTCTGTTTCTGACTCTTCATGGGAAATAATAATGGTACCAACTGGTAGGACAATTTTAAGAATAAGATGAAATAATTCAGGTAAAGTGTTAGCCTAGTGACTACAGCTATTATTTATCTGCTTTCCTAATCTTGACTCAAACATTTACTACCTATTTACCCAGTTTCTTTCATAGCAAAATGGGGGGTAGGGTGGACTCCTGACCTTTTAGGACTGTTGTGAGGACTCAAGATCCTAATAATAACTTATTGGGAGCCACTGTGTACTAGGAAACCATGGCTGATCATTGATACATATTAGCTCTACCCAGACAGCAAACTTATCACATAAGATATCATCATTAAACGACAGTTATTATTTAATTAAACAGTTCAATTTAAACAATCATTTTTCAATGAAACATAATCCAAGAAATTTTTCTTAGTATCTGTATTTCCTGACTCCTGCAGCAGTCACAGTCTTGAGGTGACGTACAAGAAGGTGGCATAGCACCCCGCATTCTTCCAGAGGGCTTTAATTTACATCTATTTCTGACCAAGCTAACAGCATCAGAAAGCCTCCCACATCCCTCCTATAGCCTTTTACATTTTCTTCTCTTCTCTTTTCCTTTTTTCTTGGGAGAATGAGGGAGCAGGTGGGGGTAGATACTAGGAATAAGGAGGAACTAAAGGAGATTTTCCCACTTTGGTTGAACAGGACATAGCATTTTCTATCATTCTGATTCCAACTCCAAATTAGCAGAGGTCATGAAGAACAGTTCTGAGATGAAATGGGATAGGATGGGAGAAAACAGTATGACTAAGAAGCATCAACTTCTTTTCTTTCTTGTAGTTTTGTTGTGGTGGTGGTGGTGGTGGTAGTGGTTATGAGGACTGATCCCAGAACTTTGTGCATGCTAGGTGTGCTGACTATTTTTATGTTAACTTGGCACAAGCTAAAGCCATCTGAGAAGAGGGGACCTCAATCAAGAAAATGCCTCCATAAAATCTGGCTGTAGAAAAGTCTGTAGGGCATTTTCTTAATTAGTAATTGATGGGAAAAGGTTCATCCCATTGTGGGCTGGTGGTCCTGGGTTCTATATGAAAGCAGGCTGGGCAAGCCATGGGGAGCAATCCAGTAAGCAGCTCTCCTCCATGGCTTCTGCATCAGCTCCTGCCTCCAGGTTCCTGAGATGAGGTACTGTCCTGACTTCCTTCAATGATGGAGCATGATGTGGAAGTGTAAGAGATATGAACCCTTTTCTCCCCAATTTGCATTGGCCATGGTGTTTCTTCACAGCAATAGAAACCCCTACTAAGACACTAGGCAAACACTCTACCACTAAACTACAATCTCCCTGCCCAAGGAGAATCAACTTCAAAGTCAAAGATGTATAGGGCTCAAATCTTGACTTCCTTAGTTTTAGTTGTATGATTGGGCAAACAGTAAATACTTTGAGCTGCCTACTTTTAAGAAGTAGGAATATGCATAAAACCATCTTAAATTCTGGTCAGAGTGTAGATCCAGGGGAATGGGCTAGGGCAAGCCAGAGGGACAACAGGACTCTTGGTGCTTTTGATATATCTGCACGGTTGAGGTGAAAATCTGAGAAGGGTCCATTGAGGAGATAAAGGCTCAATGAAACAGAATGAGGAGGAGGCTTTAACATAAGGAGAACGTGGGAAGAAAAGAGTACAGCCAAAGAGAACTTTTAAGAGACGAGTTAGTTTATTAAAAAGACTATGGTCATGCATGATGGGGCATATTAATCCCAATACTCAGGAGGCCAAGGCAGGCAGACCTCTGAGTTTGAGGCTGGCCAGGGCTACATAGAGAGACCCTGTCTCAACATTTGCCCCCCACCCCCTGGCCAAAAAAAAAAGGGGGGTATGTTTAAGAAGTTTTGTTAGCCAGGCAGTGGTGGCGCACGCCTTTAGTCCCAGCATTCAGGAGGCAGAGGCAGGTGGAACTCGCGGAGTTTGAGGCGAGCCTGGTCTACATAGCAAATTCAAGACAGTCATGGCTTTCTCAAAAAGAAGAAAGAAAAAGAAAGTAGAAAGGAGAAGGAGAAGGAAGTAGTTGTTGCTGTTGTTATTAAATAATATATCCATCCTTTTTGTCTGCTCCCAAAATAGGCACACACAAAAATTAAAAGTCCCTCCCCCATCTTTTGAAATTGGAATTCTTGTTTGGTGGGGTAGAGTGGGGAGAGGCACAACCACATATTGAGACTGGCTTCACAGAAAACACAGGAAGGTGGAAGAAGGTTGAGTTACATCAGGGTCACATGAGAATTACATAAGATTATGCAGAATGGATGGGGTTCAAATAATCTAAACACTTTGCAATAAAATTACTATGCTAGTGACCCTAAACATATTACTTCTTTTTTTGGTTTATTTTTTATTTATTGTTATTTTTTTATTTTTATTTGCATTGGTATTGGTATTTTGCCTGCATGTATATTTGTGTGAGGGTGTTAGATCTTGGAGTTACAGACAGCTGTGAGCTGCCATGTGGGAGCTGGGACTTGAACCCAGGACCTCTAGAAAAACAGTCAGAGCTCCTAACCACTGGGCCATCTCTCCAGCCCTTTTTTTGGTTTTCGAGACAGGGTTTCTCTGTGTAGTTTTTGGTGCCTGTCCTGGATCTCGCTCTGTAGACTAGGCTGGTCTCGAACTCACAGAGATCTGCCGGGCTCTGGGATTAAAGGTGTGCACCACCACCACCACCACCACCACCACCACCACCACCACCACCGCCCAGCCAAACATATTACTTCTTATTTAAGCTGACAATGTAAGTCATAGGTTGGCATGCTTAATGAATAAGTTATACATTCACAAGCCTGCAAATGTTCTGGATGGCTTTTTGTTTAAGAAACACGGACACAACAGAAGTACATGGTGAGATCATGGTCTCTCTTGATGCTTATTTGCCCTTGTGTGCAGCTTCTCAGGCCCATTCTCTGACTCGCTATCTCTAAAACCTGTCGACTAGATCGTTGCAGCCCTAACGTCTGGATCTGTAGCCTCATCTAGGAGCTGCTGCTCTGCTGTATCATACAGCCGCTCCTCGCCTCTATAATTTTGTTCTTTTTTAATACGATGTGCCATCAAGTATAATGCATAGGATACAAGCCTCAATTATTGTCAGTGTACTTGGGGATTCATACCAATTATAGTGATATTTCTCTGACAGGCTCCAGGCGAGCTGCAGCTTGGAGTTCCTCAACACCAAGAAACAAAGATATTTTATTTATGGGAGGGTTTCCAATAGCATTTGAAATCCTTTAGTTTAAAACTGTCCCTTTTTTTTTTTTCATTTAGATGCAGTAATTTTGTGCTTTACACGAAGACATGTATTTAATCTGTACTGTTATAATTTAATATACTTCAGAGCATACTAATTATAGTGAGCCTTGATTCCTTACAGCTTGGCTAGGTGGAAGAGATGTTTCACAGCAGACTTACCCAGCAGAAATACTAGGCTTTGTTACCTTCTCTGGCTCCCTGCTTAGTTCTCTTCATTACAAATCTCTCCATTCTGCCTCTCTCCAGTTTCTTCCTTCATTGTGTTCCAGGAGTAAATTCAAGACGGTTTTACTCTTTTTGAAACTTTTTACAAATACAAGAAAAAAGAACCTCTATCTGGCCTAATTTCCACTGATTTCTTTTACCTTGTAACTCTAGAGTGACAGTTTTGGCCTCCTCAGTGTTCCCTCCCAACACCTGAAGAAAGAACAGTGCTCTTGAACTTGTACTGTTTTATCTGAATGCAACCCACTTCCTCCCTCTGAGCCAATGAGTCATTTTCTCTTTTTAAAGAAAGCTTTAAAAATCTTCCATTTCTCTGTAGTTTAAAATTAATCTCTTTGTGAAGTACTTCATGTCCTGTGTACAAAAGACACTCCATAGAGAAAAGATTGCTTTAAACACTCAAGGACTACACAACTGATGATGTGATGTGGGACATACCAAGACTTTAAAATGCTAAGTTAAATAGCAAAATAGATATCGTTTATCTTTCTTCTTTATGGAAACAACGGCTTTTGTCTCTTTTGTTTGCTAATTAATTCTAGAATCTTGTAACCTAGTAGATTTTCAATAAATATTTGAACTAATGAATGGTTGGTTTTCTCCTCAATCTTTTATTTGTTTTATGGAAGGGAGAGAAATTGAACCCAAGGCTTCCCACATGCTAAGCACACATCCTACCACTAAGTTACACTTGCAGTTCCCTCAGTATTTTAGCTTTCTTTTTGCTATTTACACAGCTGATATTTTCCACATTAGTTTTTTTCCTGTAACTAAGTAGAAAATACTCATAAGAGGTATTGAAAAGAAAGAGATAAATCAAAATGCAAAAGGTGCAGCAGTTTGCTAAGGTAAGCTTTTAAATGCCTAAAGAGGGCTGGAGAGACAGCGCAGTGGTGAAGAGCACTGGTTGTTCTTGCAGAGGATCCAGATTTAGTTCCCAGTGCCCACATGGTGGCTCATAACCACCTGTAACTCTAGTTCCAGGGCATTTGGTGCCTTCTTTTGGCCCTAGGGTACCAAGTATACATGTGTTGCAAATACATGCAGGCACTCAAACATATGAAGCAAATAAAAATGAATGAATAAACAATTTTTTTTTTTTTTTGGTTTTTTGAGACAGGGTTTCTCTGTGTAGCTTTGCGCCTCTCCTGGGACTCACTTGGTAGCCCAGGCTGGCCTCGAACTCACAGAGATCCGCCTGGCTCTGCCTGCCAAGTGCTGGGATTAAAGGCGTGCGCCACCACCGCCTGGCCGAATAAACAAATTTTAAATGCCTGAAGAGAAGCACATTCATTTCAGCACAACTTAGAGAATTTGCAATAATGTATAAAGTATCTGTTAGTATCTATGCCTATGTCTCATTTTATATGCACCTAATAGAAGCATTGCCTTGGTTTAAAGTAAAATCACCTTCTTTTGCAACATTGGAGCAATGATTAATTTAGACAAGATTTATTGACAGGTGCTAAAATAAATGGTGAAAGCTTATTGCAAAACATGATATAACATGATCTGAGTATCACCCACAAATTACTGAATTTCCAAGAGGTGTTTTTTGTCTTTTCTAATGAAGAACCCTCACAAACACCATCTACTTTTGTCTAATTGGCTGGGTTTTTGGGTTTTTTTTTTTTTTGTTTGTTTTTTCAGACAGGGTCTATGTAGACAGAGCTAGCTGACCTTCTACTTGGCTCCTCCTCCTGAGTGCTAAAATTAAAAGTGTGCATCACCACAACTGACTCAAGAATACTATCTTAATGACACAGTCAAACTTAACATCTTGGGTTTTGGTGTGGTTGTTTTATCTTTGGGAAAGGATTTCATTATGTAGTTTTGCCTTGCCTGAAACTTGCTATGTAGACCAGACTGGCCTCAAGCTCACAGATGTTCCTACTTCTGCCTCTTGAGTGCTGGGATTAAAAGTGTGTACCACCATGCCTGGACAAATTTAACATCTTTTTTTTTTTTTTTTTTTTGGTTTTTCGAGACAGGGTTTCTCTGTGTAGCTTTGCGCCTTTTCCTGGAACTCGCTTTGGAGACCAGGCTGGCCTCGAACTCACAGAGATCCGCCTGGCTCTGCCTCCCGAGTGCTGGGAAATTTAACATCTTAATAATGGAGCAAACTGCCATGTTGTGCCTTCTAACATAATATACTGAAAAAGTTCTAATACCACTTAGATATTTTTCCCGTCAAAAGCATTTACATTTAAAATAATGAGAAAAAACATTCAGGGTCAGCTAGATGGCTCAGCAGATAAAGGTACATGCCACAAAGCCTGACAGAGTTTAATACCCAGAATTCACATGGGGAAAGAGGAAGTTGACTTCTGCAAGTTGTGTGTGTGTGTGTGTGTGTGTGTGTGTGTGTGTGTGTGTATACACATAAACAAAACATTTTTTTAAAAAAAATTTTAATCAACTTCAAATTGAGGGATACTGAAAATAGTTGGCCTGCTGTTCAAAAATGTTATTGTCTTAAGAGGCTGGAGAGATGGCCTAGCAGCTAAGAACACATACTGCTCTTGAAGAGGACCTGAGTTCTGTTCCCGGCACCCATGTTGAGAGGCTCATAAACTGATCCAACATCCTCTTCTGGACTCCATAAGCACCTGCACTCACATATGTACATACTCACACACATATGCACATGATTAAAAACAAATAAATTGCTGGGTGGTGGTGGTATACATCTTTAATCCCAGCACTTGGAAGGCAGAGGCAGGCAGATCTGTGCGAGTTCAAGGCCAGCCTGGTCTACAAAGTGAGTTCCAGGACAGCCAAAGCTGTGATGCAGAGAAATCCTGTCTTAAAAAACCAAAACCAAACAAACACAAAACCTAAAAAATAAAATAAAAATAAATATTAAAAAAATTTAAATCAAATGTCAGTGTCATAAAATCTGACAAGGTTGAGGAGCTATTTTGATTAAAGGAGACTAAAGAGACTCAGTAAGTACATGTAATACATGCACTCAGCTGAGGACCATGAACCCAAAACAACCTCTTTACAACAATTATAAAGAATACTGTTGGCTGGGCGGTGGTGGTGCACGCCTTTAATCCCAGCACTTAGGAGGCAAAGTAAGGTGGATCTTTGTGAGTTCGAGGCCAGTCTGGTCTACAGAGTGAGTTCCAGGACAGCCAGGACTGTTTCACAGAGAAACCTTGTCTCGAAAAAAACCAAAAACCAAAAAAAAACCAAAACCAAAAACAAAACAAAACAAAAAAAAAAACCCACTGTCAGAACAACTGGAGAAACTTGGATATTAGATAGCATCATTGTTGATGTTAAACAGCATCTGTTAATTGTCCTGTGCTTATGAAGGAGAATGTCTTGCTTTTAGAAGACATATGCAGAAGTCTTAAGTGGTGAACTGTCAGTGTCTACAAATAACACTCAATAATCAGAAAAAGAGACAATTCTCAAATGGTTCATACACAAAAAATAGACTAATACGTCAATATACGTCAGTGCATATATATAGGGACATACATGACTGTATGTAGATAGACAAAAAAGATTTCACAGATGTGGATACCAGCATGATGTGCATGATGTACATGAGAGAGGTGGGGGGGGGGACAAGAGGAAGGAAGGCAGGGAGAGAGAAGGAGAGAGTGTGTGTGTTGCAAGGATATAATACCCATTGGGGAACCTAAGAGAATGGTGTGTGTGCACTCATTGTGGTAATCTGCAAATTTTCTCTGGTTAAAAAGTTTTCTGAGTAAAAAAATAGGAAAGCTTTTAAAAGTCATTATGAACTCAGGGTTATTCAGCTGCTTCTTCAGTCAAACATTTTGGATGGTTATAGCAAACCTTCCTTTGAATTTTATGCTTTCACAATCTCATTTTAGCTCTTTGCTTTGCTATTCCTTGCCATCTTTCAGAGAGCCATTGTACTCTTATATGTGGGCAAATACTTCAGTAAATTCTGAATATGCATTGTAAGACTGACATTGTTTCTATGAGCAGCAGACTTCTCTTGTGGTTTTTTTTTTTTTAAGATGTCTCTTATATGTCTAATCAAAAGCCTAATTTTTGTTTTTAGTACAGCAGCCTTTCAATGTTTCTGGAATGTAAGCTTTATCTGCCTAAGATCATTTTCTTTTTTAAGATTTTTTTATGTGTACAAATGTTCTGCTTGAATGTATGCATGTATGTGTACCACGTGCATACCTGGTGCCTGCAGAGGTCAGAAGGTGTTGGACCCCCTGGGACTGGCATTAGGGATAATTGTGAGTCAACCGCGTAGGTGCTGGGACTCAAACCTAGGTCTTCTGCAAGAGCAACAAGTGTTCTAAAGTGATGAACCATCTCTCAAGCCCCTAAGATCTTTTTCTTATTGTCCTTCAATACCCCTTTGTCTTAGGTCAAGTCAGGGCACCTAGTACGGATGACAATTGTTAAAATACTGCTTTATTCTATAGAGAATACAGAAAAAATAGGTTCTGAATAACAAATAAATGCTATGTGCAGTTAGTTATGAAGTAACAGTGTACAGGGTAATGAAGTAATCTGAATACACCGTGCCCTCCTGAGTGAGGTAACCCAGAATCAGAAGGACAAACATGGTATGTACTCACTCATAAGTGGATAAAGGACAATCAGACTGCAACCCACAGATCCAGGGAGGCTACATAGCAGGGGGGACCCTAGGATGACTGTGGCTTACAGTAAGTTTTGGTTTTACCCAATCACTGGGCAAGCTTTAGTGAAACATTTCACTATTAGGATAAGAATCTGTACCCTATCAAGCTGATGAAAGAATATGCTGGCTGTACTTTCAGGAGGGGAGGCTAAAATCTTTTTAGATCATGGATTAGCCTATAGGAAAATGTTGGCCGTAAATCAAACAGTGAAGGGGAAGATGAATAGGAATATCACAATTTAAGTAAAACATAGCTCTCTGAACAGATGAAGATAAGTTTCTTCTGTATCCCAGAATCTAATCAACGTTTATATGGATAATTCAGCTATTATTTGGCTTAAAAGGGCTTATTGGGAAATGTTATCATTTTTACTATTTTTTACAGAGAAAATATTTTACTGTTTAAAATAACCCTGGACTTCTAAATTATAACCTGTTTTTATGTTAAAAAAAAATGCACCATGCCCATATCAAGGCTGATTATTATTGTAGTTGTTTTGAGATGAGGCTTCACAACATAGCCCAATTTGATTTTGAGTTCACCATCCTCCTGCCTTCATCTCCCAAGTGTGAGGGTTACACGCATGTGATATCACACCCAGATAAGGTTGATTATTTTAAGTGATTTTATTCTATACTCTAACCTTTGGATAGTAATCTCTGTGAAATACAATATAAGGGCTTACGTCATAGTTGCTCCTGGATCTGCAGTCATTTGATTGGTCACAAAAACAGCAACATTATATTCTGCATCAAAAAATAAAGAAACTAAGAGAAGGGCAATAAAAATACAAAGTTCATTGTTTAGATTTCAGTTTAGGCTGGATGGTGGTGGTACACACCTTTAATTCCAGCACTCAGGAGGCAGAGGCAGGTGGATCTCTGTGAGTTCCAGGCCAGCCTGGTCTACAGAGTGAGTTCCAGGATAGCCAGGTCTACATAGAGAAACCCTGTGTTGAAAAACAAAAAGCAGATTTCAGTTTAGGAATCTTGCACCATGAGTTCATTTTATAAACAAGCTCTTGTTCCTAGCTGTCCTGGAACTCGCTTTGTAGGCTAGCCTCGAACTCAGAGATCCATCTGCCTCTGCCTCCCCAGTGCTTCTAGTAAAGACATGTGTGACCACTGCCCAGTTTAAAATCAACCTCAAATGGAATTTTGTTTTGTTTTTTTCAAGACAAGGTTTCTCTGTGTAGCCTGGACCTCACTATGTAGATTAGACTGGCCTCAAACTTAGAGATCTTCCTGCTTCTGTCTGCAAAGTGCTAGGATTAAAGACAAGTGCCACCATGCCCATGCCCATCTTCCTATTTTTCATTAATAATAAAAAATACTTAAAGTTATCATTAATGTTATATCAGAATCAATTTTAGTTTAAATAATCATCTAAACTATGAAAGTAATTAAAAATTTTATGCTTCTGACATCCTTCTCAGCTTCTCTTCAAAATACACTCTAGCAAACATAGTCAACAGATGATACGTGACACTGCCATTTTATTTTAAACATCTACCTTCTGAGATTTTTTGGAGTCGTGACAACATCTGGGCCAATTTTTGCTGCCGTTCAGCCAATTCCCCACGGCCACTGAAATCCACTCGAAAAAGTGCCATTATTGAGTCAATGATCTGCGCAAGAGTAACATAAAACCAAACATGAATTTTAAAATAGAAGGAAGATGCCTATTTAAACAGAATAGAAAAATGCGGTAAATAGCTCTGTCAGTGAACAGTATTTAAAAGCTTGTACCAATAGTTTGAAAATGCCAGCTTCTTCGTGAAACTTGGCTGCAACATAATCAAGTAGCTCCATCTGATGTTCACCTGATGGGAAACACAGAAAATGTTACAAAAGCCAGAAGCAGAGGCTAAGCTCATGCATGTGTTTTTGGGAGACAGGCAGATAGAGTTCTTCTTTCTTTCCAACTATACTTTACTAAGTAAAGACTGCATATTCTGCTTGAGCATATGTGGCAAATGGTTCCTTAGCAAAAAGAATGTTGCTCTAGCTGGGCAGTGGTGACAAACACCTTTAATCCCAGCACTTGTGAGGCAGAGGCAGGTGGATCTCTGTGAGTCCAAGGTCAGCCTGATCTACAGAAACAGTTCCAGGACAACCGGGGCTGTTACACAGAGAAACCTTGTCTAGAAAAACAAAACAAACAAACAAAAAAACAAAACAAAAGAATGTTGCTCTGGGTGGCTTTAGTTCACTGGTAAAACACATGCCTAGAGTATGTGAAAGCTGAGGTCAAGCCCAGCACCACAGGGGAAAATACCTGACTGTTACTTTACATTTCAGAGACAACAAATAACGAATTTGAAGACATTTGAGTACCTTGAGGACTCAACAGATGATAACATTTATGGACTAATTTGCAGAAAATTTAAAACAAGGAAAATGAGTGAAAATATTGTATTATCAAATGGTAAATTAGTGTTGTCAGCCTTCCCATAACTCAAGTTTAAAATGCAACTGTACAGGGCTCTTACTAGTATAGGCACGAGCATAGAGTACATTGTCCAGTACTGCATCGTGGTCTACGTTGAAGCGATCAGCGATGTCACGAAGGCGATCTGGACGGCTGGAGTGTGCCAAGATTAAGGATCCAATAAACCAATTCCAAAGAAAGTCTAGATAGCTATAAAAGGTAACCCTGTGACGAGTAAAGCAGCTGAGACATAGCAGTGTGTCCAGAGGCATTCAGATGCCAGTGATGACTTAAGGACTGCCAGAGCCTCCTTTCTCTAAGAGCTTCAAAACACCTTAGGGGACAGTGAGAGGTCACAGAGAATGGGAAAGCAGAAATGAAATATCAAGTTTTAAAATAAGTTTAGAAGCTAGTTGTGATGTCCTCATTTTATAAGGACACCGACAAAGAGTTTTAGCAAATAACTTAGGATTATACAGAACAGTTAAAGAGAAAAACTAGAAACTAAGGTTTGTGAGTCTCTTTTGTTCATAGCTCTATAAAAATAGGCATATTCTAGAACACTAATGTCACTGAGTTATAATTCGTCACTTCAAATTCTTCATTGGTTCAAAATGCAATAGTTTAACATTCCACTAATAATGTGTGGCAAAAAATTATAAATTTGATGACATGAAGTAAAGGGTCAAAAATAACCTCAAGGGTCTAAAAGGAACTTGATTTGATTACACAGGTTTTGTTTTTGTCTTTTATACACCCTCTAAAGAAGTTTGTAGCTTTCTGAAATTAGTAAATTCCTGTATACCCACAAAGATACCATGGAAGATGCTAATAATCACTAACCGGTAAACTACAGAGAGTAATCAACACTTTATTCTCTGGTCTGCAGTGACTCTAACAGTGTTGCAAGTGAAATGAAGAAACAAAAAATGAATGTCTCTAGTTTCATTTCCCTTTTGTTTGCATTGTTTATAAAACATCAACTATTGCCAGGTGGTGGTGCATGCCTTTAACCCTAGCACTTAGGAGGCACAGGCAGACAGATCTCTGTAAATTCAAGGCCAGCCTGGTCTACAGAGTGAGATCCAGGACAGCCAAGGTTACATAGAGAAACCCTGTATCAAAAAATCATAAATAGGGCTAGAGAGATGGCTCAGCGGTTAAGAGCACTGACTGCTCTTCCAGAGGTCCTGAGTTCAATTCCCAGCAACCACATGGTGGCTCACAGCCATCTGTAATGAGATCTGGTGCCCTCTTCTGGCATGTAGGCAGAACACTGTATATATAATAAATAAATCTTTAAAAAAAAATCATAAATAAATAGATAGATAGACAGACAGACAGACAAAATAAAATTAAGCTGGGTGGTGATGGCGCACACTTTTAATCCTAGCACTTGGGAGGCAGAAGCAGGTGGATTTCTGAGTTCAAGGAACAGTCTGCTCTACATACTGAGTTTCAGGACAGCCAGAGCTACACAGAGAAACCCTGTCTCGAAAAACAAAAACAAGTCGGGCGGTGGTGGCACACGCCTTTAATTTAATCCCAGCACTCGGGAGGCAGAGGCAGGCGGATCTCTGTGAGTTCGAGGCCAGCCTGGTCTACAGAGCTAGTCTAGGACAGGCTCCAAAGCTACAGAGAAAGCCTGTATGGAAAAACCAAAAAAAAAACAAACAAAAAAAAAACAAAAAAAAAAAAAAAAACAAAAACAAACAAAAGAGTTGAGTTTACACTGAGGGGAAATATAAATCAATCTATAAGTATTTACTGATTACCACATGGAACTGACCCATTATCAGTGCAAAGCATTGTAGAAAACAAAGAGTTGCTGTGGGATGGTCTGTATGTCAAGTGTGTTGCTGATTGGTCAATAAATAAAACACTGATTGGCCATTGGCTAGGCAGGAAGTGTAGGCGGGACAAGGAGGAGAATAAAGCTGGTAAGTGGAAGGCTGAGTCAGAGACACTGCCAGCCGCCACGATGAGAAACAGCATGTGAAGATGCCGGTAAGCCACGAGCCACGTGGCAAGGTATAGATTAATGGAAATGGATTAAATTAAGCGGTAAGAACAGTTAGCAAGAAGCCTGCCACGGCCATACAGTTTGTAACCAATATAAGTCTCTGTGTTTACTTGGTTGGGTCTGAGGGGCTGTGGGACTGGCAGGTGAGAGAGATTTATCCTGACTGTGGGCCAGGCAGGAAAACTCTAGCTACAAAGAGTAATAAGAATCTATGTTCTAGGTAAGTTTAAAACTTACAAAGACAAAATACAAATGTAAGAAGAAAAATATCAAAGACAGTAGTATAGGTTGAGAGACCCCAAGAGAGTAACATGAGAGATTTTCCTCCTGAATTTCCCTTTGCTCTTAACTATTTTCTTCCTGTCTTGATAAAATCCAGACTGCTAATCTGCAAGAGCCATTCCTCCCTTTTTGAGGAGCACCCTTAGCCAATTCTCTCTGAAACTCGATGAACTCCAGCTGAGCCCTTCTTGCTGCAGCTCTAAACATTCCACCCTCCTTTCCCAAGTTAGAAGGTTCCTTCAGAGACTTTTCATGCCCAGATTCCTCAGCAATCTGCAAATAGTTTTTGGCTTATTTTTCTTCCACAGGAGTATTTTTGATAATAAATTTTACAATAGCTCAGGAAGTACAAAATTTTCTGAATTGGATAATTACCGAAAATCAGAAAGAGCAGGCCTTGGTATCTATGAGAGGCTTAACAATTTGTATCATTCAGTAAGACAATGACATGGGGATAGAGAAAGCAAATCTCTTGTAAGATGGAAAGCAACATATGAATTTCTCTATGACCAGCCAAGCCAACAGTCAAAAGAGAGAGCAAAGCAAAAGGCATTTCAGACATGCCAGGTCTAGGTTTACCACCTTGGTCACCTTCCTGAAAGCAGTGCTTAAGGTGTTTCAGCAAAACAAAAGCAAGATGCTCTGTGGATGTAAGAGGCCTTGATGACAACACAAAAGCCTTCATAGCCTAAAGAAAGTTAATGTAATGTTTTTCAATTTCTAACATGTTTAGCAAAACAAAGCATGTTTCTCAGGATGGGATTAGACATTCTCATCTCTTTGCCTCTAATTGTGACAATGCTGAGAAAGAAGCCTGGTGAAGCAGGCTGGGCTTCAGCGTGAACAGCTTTAATGAAGCTGTGCAGATCTGACATCTTCTGAACCTGGCACTTCCTCAATCACTGTGTAAATCACCCCAGACTCCACTGCAAATGTTCCCTGAAACTAATTCCCAACTCTAGCAATCCTTCTCATCTGCTCTTTTCTTCACACTTCAAATTTGCTTGCCTTCCACAACCAGACTTCCTCCTACTTTCTGATTGTACATTCTTCATTTTAGTCCTCTTCATAAATACAAGCACACAACAAAGTTGTAAGTTATCTCTACCCTCTCTTTAGTTAATTCATCCACATCTCTGACTCCACCCTTTCCTCAGCATTTCCCACTGTCATCTGTACATCCTCCTGCCCCTCATGTTCAACACACTACCAAGCAACAACAATTGTCCTCAGCACCATTCTGTTCTCTGCCTAGATGAGACTCAAGGTGGCCTCTCAAGCCACTCTCCTTTGTCTGCAGTTTCCCTTGCTAATGCTTCCTGTCCTCTTCTTTTCTTTTCTTTTTCTTCATTTGTTTGCTTGTTTTTTGAGACAGGGTTTCTCTTTGTAACAGCCCTAACTGCCCTGGAACTTACTATGTACCAGTTTGGCCTCAAACTCACAGAGTTCCACCTGTCTCCGCCTCGAGTGCTGGGATTAAAGGCATGCGCCACCATGCCCAGCTTTTTATTTTTTTGGTTTTTCGAGACATGGTTTCTCTGTTGTAGTTTTGGTGCCTGTCCTGGATCTTGCTCTGTAGCCCAGGCTGGCCTCAAACTCATAGAGATCAGCCTGGTTCTTCCTCCTGAGCCCTGGTATTAAAGGCATGCGCCACCGCCACCCAGCTGCCCAGCCTCTTTTTGTTTTTATTGCTTCCCATCTAGATAATATCCCTATTTTCTTAGATTTTTGAAAAAATATCTAATTGATTTCAAAGTCCTTCATGTCTTTGACCCAAATCACCTTTCTGGCTGTGTATTCTGGAATACTTTTATATCAATTAAACTGCCATACCGTCTGTGATACAAACAGCTCTGACCCTTTCCTTCTGTATATTTAAGTTCTTCAAGTCTTTCCCTCTACTTGAGGCAACATCTTTGGATAGAAGCTTTAGGAATGACTACGACACAATTTCATCTCCTCGTGTACTTGTTGTGTAGAGAAGTCATCAAGTAATCAGTGATGTGAGCACCTGTCAGCACAGCTGTCCCCTGGGCTTCTGTCACTATTGTTGGTTACTAGGGTCACTACAAAAACCATACAGCAAGACACACTCTCTTTTGTAGTAATTGCTCTCCCACACTGCCTCAGGACTTGTTTAAATAAAAGGGTTACAAAGTATTTTCTGTGTCAATGAAGATAATTTTTCCTCCTGAGTAGCCACCTGCTCCTGGAAGTTGCGCTGTCACTAGGGAACAATTAAAAATGAATATTAACAGGAATGAATAAACTTTGCAGAAATAAACACAGATTAGCCTTAAGTTTACACTGGTTGCAACTCTAGTAAACTTAGTAAAGAACAGTGACCCTCTGGCTTCTAAAAAGATTGCTGCATTTCCACTTCAGTAACCAGTACTCTGCCAGGATAATAATAATTTAGCTGAGAATTTTAACATCTCTCACAATAGGAAATATTTGCAAAGCCAATTCTCCCAAGTAAACAGAATTAGAATTTAAATGTTACTAATTTTATTTTCATAATAATCACATTTTTTTTTTTTTTTTGCGCCTTTCCTGGACCTCGCTCTGTAGACCAGGCTGGCCTTGAACTCACAAAGATCCACCTGCCTCTGCCTCCTAAGTGCTGGGATTAAAGGCATGTGCCACCACCACCCGGCCACAAATATAATTTATGCTAAATAATTTATTTAGTAACCTTTATATGTATGTGTGTACTGTAGGCATGTGTAGCTGTTTCTGTGTGTGTGCACATGTATGTCCACCTTTTATAATTCAGCATCTCTTACTGAATATGGAACTTACTGATTGTGCTAGACTGGTAGGCAGCAAGGCCCAGGAATCTTCCTGTCTTAGTCTCCTCAGCACTGTGATTAGAGGTGTGTGCTGCAGTGCCCAGCTTCTTACAGAAGTGCTATGGATGCAAACTTTGGCCCTCATAATTATGTGGCAAGCACTTTTCTCGACCGAGCCATTTCCCCACAGCCCAAGCGTTTATTTTTTTAAAAAAAGATAGGTTCTTATGTATCCCAGATTGGCATCCAACTTACTATATAGCCAGGATGACCTTGAACTCTGATCCATCTCTCCAGAGCTAAGATTATAGGCTTGAGCAGGTTTATACAGGGCTGGGGATTGAACTTAGGGCTTCATGTATGCTGGACACGATTCTGTCAACCAAGCTCCATTCCCAGCTCCTATGTATTGCACTGCAGTAGTTAACATAAAGAACTACTTCATACTAGGCATACATATACACTATTTCATTTACTTTTCAAAACTCCCCCAAGATTTGGCACTATATAATTATTTCAGTTTTACTATGAGGACAATTAAAGGGGTAAAGCAACTTGCCCACAGTCATACAGCTATCAGTGATAGAACCAAGACATTTTGATTCTAGAATACTGGCCCCCTTTTCACTTTTTTCTTGTGTGTATTTGTGTGTTGTGTTATCTTGTGTGTATACATGTTCACATGTGTTAGGGTGCACATCAGAACCCCCTATTAACTTCTTTTCTATGTTCCTTTTATTTAAGTAAAAGAAATGCAAATCGAATCTTTGTTAATAAGGAATTTCTTGTTTATTTTGTTTTAGAAAAAAATTATACACTTACTCTTTTTAAAACTTATATTTGCCAGGTGTGGTGGTGCATACCTTTAATCCCAGCACTCAAGGGGCAGAGACAGGCAGATCCCTGTGAGTTCAAGGCCAGCCTGGTTTACACAGTAAGTTTCAGTCCAGCCAGAATTATATAGTGAGCCTTGTCACAAAACAAATAAACACCCAAAATTTTATCTATTTATTTATTTATTTATTTATTTATTTATTTTAGGGGCACATGATGCAATGGCATGTTTGTGGAGGTCAGGGGACAACTGTGGGAGTCAGCTCTCTCCTACCACCATGTGGGTTCTAGAGATCAAACTCAGTGTCTCAGGTTTGCAGGCAAGTGCCTTTATTACCCACTGAGCCATCTTGCTGGGCCCCAAATTTAATTTTATGCTTCTCTTTGAACAGAATACACCCCACAGGCAGTAAAGTATTCTAGTCTTCAATAAATTTTGTCATTGCTGTTTTTAAAAAGTCAGGAAAGATGGATAGGAAGAATTTGATACACTGGGTGCGTCTCCTGCCAATTCACCACAAACCACTTACCTTCTCTGTACTTCCATTCAGGTGTTCATAGTGCAGCATGACAACGCACCTCAAACACACACATTCCAAAACTATCTGTGTAACAATGGACTGTCTACTTAACCTCTTGAGTTTTGTTTCCTCGAACATTTGGTCCACTGCATAAGATCATGGAAAATGCCATAGAGGTCTAGTAAGTGAATGTTCTGACTATCGATGTTATGTTGTTGATGTTAAAATGTGTTCTTACCACAGAGGGTATGAGACAGCTGAGTTTTTCCAGTACGAAATTCTGTGAAATTTAGAAAAAGGGACTTTTAGAAAAGTACAGTTACTATTTATATATTTTCACTAAACAAACAAAACTAACACTGCATTTGGGCTAGAAGTGTCACTTAGTGGTCTAAAGAAACTTGTCTAAGGCCAGGCGGTGGTGGCGCACGCCTTTTTTTTTTTTTTTGGTTTTTCGAGACAGCGCCCGGCTGGTGGCGCACGCCTTTAATCCCAGCACTCGGGAGGCAGAGGCAGGCGAATCTCTGTGAGTTCAAGGCCAGCCTGGGCTCCCAAGTGAGTCCCAGGAAAGGCGCAAAGCTATACAGAGAAACTCTGTCTCTAAAAAACCAAAAAAAAAAAAAAAAAAAAAAAAAAAAAAAAAAAAAAAAAAGAAACTAAAATGCCCAAGGTCCCAAATTCTATCTCCAGTATTCCCCTCCACAGAAGACCTCACTGCTTTCCAATTGTCAAATCTCACTCTTAAAGGTCCTCCTATCACAAAAGGATGCTGCATGTATGAATACCAAAAGTGGGAGAGAAAACAAATTCATCCCCTCAACATAAGTACTGTTTAGGTTAAAGTTAATTAAAAGCAAATTTTCCATAGCACTATTCACACAAATGAAAGTTTAAGACCTGACCACAGAAAGGACAGCCAGGCTCTTTCACTGTGCTGAGATCTCAAGGAAAAGCTGATGGGATCTTGAATGGTGACATCCCTAGTTGCCAGCAGAAGCAAATGTTCTCCACAGAAAAACTTCTCTAATCACTTAGATCCACTGAACTCTCAGTTTAAATTTTTAAAAAGCTCATATATAATATATAAGAAAAGAAATTGCTAAGTTTGAGTCAATAGAAATAATAAAAATTAGATTTACTTCTTCAAGTCAACAGAAACAGTAACAACAAAAGACTTAGTTCTCTAAGACTGTAAATATTGGCTTGTCAGATTCAGCATGTAAAACAGGAATACATGGATTATTTGTAAAAATATAGCACATAGGCCAGGTACAGTGGTGCAGGCCTTTAATATTAGCACTTGGGAGGCAAAGGCAGGTAGTTCTTTGTGAGTTCCAAGCCAGTCAGGGCCACACAATAAGACCCTGAATTCACACACACACACACACACACACACACACACACACACACACACACCATACTATATATACTATAAACTGAGAATAAATTTATTCTCTATATTCATGGAATATGCATTGCCTAAACAAAAGATCAACCTTATTATTAAGGCACCTTTTGAGGGAATAAGAAAAAATTCAATTTCTTTATATAGTAACCAGAGATAAGAGGAAGAAAAATGTCAGTAAGAAATATGCTAATGTTAATATATATTTTCATTTTAGCTTGGAATAATCCTGTATTATAATAATTGACATTTCATCAAAAGTTCCCAAACAGGAACTTATTTATTATTTAATTATATATTTATTCATATATAAACATGTTATTTCATATAAAATTATTAAGGTTTTACCTACCTCCAAAAGCTTCTGTTATTGCCATACTTTCAATGCCACCTCCTAGTAATTTACTGGAAACAGACATAAAGTTTTGGTGACAGAATATAAATACAAATATCAAGAAAGGAAAAAAAATATCAAGAAAGGAGATGAGCTAGGTGTGGTGGCACACACTTTTAATCCCAGCACTTGGGAGGCAGAGGCAGGGGGATCTCTGTGAGTTTGAGGCCAGTCTGGGCTATAGAGTGAGTTCCAGGACAGGCACCAAAACTGCAGAGAAACCCTGTCTCGAGAAACAAAAAAAAAAAAAAAAAAAAAATTCATAGTTGAAAGAAATGACACTCACTGTTTAGATCACAGGTTCTATAGTAGATGAGCAGGAAGATGAACAAAGTAATTTATAAGCCCTGTTCTTCTGAGTATCAATAGTAAATGAGTCCCTAAGGCTTTATGTCCATTATTCTTTTGAATTAGAATTAAAAGATCTGTTAAGCTGGGTGGTGGTGGTGCACGCCTTTAATCCTAGCACTGGGGAGGTCAAGGCAGGAGGATCTCTATGAGTTTGAGACCAGCCTGGTCTACAGCGCTAATTTGAGGACAGCCAGGATTACACAGAGAAACCCTGTCTCAAAAAACAAAAAAAAAAAAAAGTGTTTATTTTGTGGTGCTAGGGATTGAACCAGGTCTTGCACATGCTAAGAAAGCCTGAACTACACACATGCAATGGTCTTGTTACTAATCAAGTTTCTCAAACTGTGCACAGATAATGTTTCTAAAAGTTAACTGAATGTTCAATTTTTTTTTTCTTCAGGCATGTCTCTCTATGTAAACCAGGCTGGCCTGGAACTCACTCTTTAGACCAGGCTGGCTTCAAATTCACAGAGATTCACCTGCCTCTGCCTCCTAAGTGCTGGGGTTAAAGGCGTGCACCACCATGCCCAGCTTTAATTTTTTTAAACATTTTAAAGCATCTTTTAATGATTTATTTATTTTTATTTTATGTCCATTAGTGTTTTACTTGCATATATGTCTGTATGAAGGTGTCAGATCCCCTGGAACTGGAGTTACAGACAGTTGTGAGCTGCCATGTGGGTGCTGGGAAATGAACCCAGGTCCTCTAAGAGAGCAATCAGTGCTCTCAACCACTGAGCCATGTCACCAGCCCCCCAGTTTTAATTTTTAATATGTTCAGAAGTGTATGAAAGACAGACATTAAGAGAATCCAGTGATTGTCATTGTTGGTTTAATCTCACCTAAAACCAAATTTTAGGCAGACCCTGTCAGAAAAGAAAATGTTCAAAGATAGTATGCTGTTTTTTTTTTTTTTTTTTTTTTTGTTTTGTTTTGTTTTTTTTTTTTGTTATCTTGAAACAAGCTGAGACATATCAGGAAAGAGGAAATCTTAATAGAGAAAATGTGTCCATCAGATTGGCCTGTATGCAAGTCTGGAGGGCATTTTCTTGATTAATGACTGATGTGGGAGGGCCTAGCCCACTATAGGCAGTGTCATTCCTGGGCAGATCATCCTGGGTGTAACAAGAAAGAAAGCTGAGCAAGCCACGGGAACAAAGCAGTAAGAAGCATTCCTCCATAGCCTGTACTTCAGTTCCTGCCTCCAGGCTCAGGCCTTGAGTTCCTGCCCTAATTTATGTCACTGATGGAGTGTGACCTAGTGGAGTGTGGTGCACACCTTTAATCCTAGCACAGGGGAGGCAGAGTCAGGAGGATCTCTGTGAGTTCAATGCCAGCCTGGTCTACATAGTGAGTTCCAGGACAGGCAGAGCTACAGAGAGATCCTATTTCAAAAAGCCAAAGAGAAAGGAGTGGGGATTGCTGTAAGAAGAAATAAACTCTTTCCTCCCCAAGTTACTTTTGGTCATGGTGTCTTATGATATCAATAGAAACCCTAACTAAGACAAATAGTATATACAATGTTAGCACTTAGAGGAAAACTGCCAGGTTTTGACAGCATATGTTTAATTGGTAACACAATGTTTTAGTGAATTTAATGTTCTCAATATGAGAAGATCTAAAGAAGTTATGATCTCATCCAATCACTAAATGCAGTAAGTATGTGTTACTGTGCTGAGACCTGGTAGGAGCACTTAAAAAGCCTTTGTAGTTTCTATTAGCTTGTCTTTGGGGATGCAATCACAAATCAGACAAAGCCTTAAGAGAACAGATTTATATTTGTTTAAGTAAGACAGCAATTTAAATGCAAATTGAAGCATTTTGGAAGTTATCCACAAATTTAATGAGGGCTGTGCTGACTTCAATTAAGAAAAGAAAAGGGTTGGAGAGATGGCTCAGTGGTTAAGAACACTTGCTGCTCTGGCAGAAGGCTGAGTTTGATTCCTAGCACCCACATGGTGGCTTACAACCATCTGTAATTCCAGTTCCAGGGGATACAATACCTTTTCTGGACGTCATGGGCTAAATACTTATACACATAAAACAATATAAGAAAAAGTTAGACACTGGCATGTATAATCTGAGGACATTGACTACAAAAGCATCCCACGAGGAGTGAAAGCCCTTGGAAAGGTGACTATTAAAGAATTTGCATGCTACGGGGTAGCAGTGGTGCACACCATTAATCCCAGCACTCAGGAGGCAGAGCCAGGTGGATCTCTGTGAGTTCGAGGCCAGCCTGGTCTACAGAGCAAGATCCAGGACAGGCACCAAAACTACACAGAGAAACCCTGTCTCGAAAAACAAAACAACAAAACAACAACAAAAAAAAGAATTTGAATGCTATTCTTCATCTTGAGAAGAGTCAACCTGAAAATATATAGTTTTGGAAAATATTAGTCAAAATTTCTGGTATTTATGCAACGTTGAGAAGCTAAAAAAGTAACCCTAAAACTTACCTGTGAAAGCAGCCCAAATTATTTGAGATAATAAAATGATTTCCTTTGTAAAACTCAGGAACATTTAGAATTATGGCGCCCAACGTGGGGCAAGAGTTTCCACCTAAAACCTGAGAAAAGATTCTAAAACGGAGCTAAAAACAGCTTCCTAATTGTCTCTCTCAAATGAGCGGCAGCTGCCGGTTTGAGCTACTGGCAGGTTCCTGGCCTGTGTGCTCGACCTGCCTATGGCGGAAATGAGGCCTCTGCAAGTGGCACATTAAGCTGCATGGTGGATTTAGCCTTTGCTAGTACAAAACAAAAAAAGAGGTTTCTGGGCTACACGCTGCTTGGATAAAAGCATAGACCCACAATAGCTCCCAGAGCTGGTGGTGAACTTACCACCGCCATGTTGGGAAGCTGAGGTGGGCAGAGCCAGCAGCCACAGCTGCTGCAGTTTAAAGCAATAGATTCACAATAAGACAGATTCAGATGTAATAGTTTACAATGTGTATAAAATATACGTAGGCTTGAAAGAGACAAAAAAGGTGATATATACAGTTATATAAACAAATACATAGTTTTAAAAAATAAAGTCTTTAAAGAGACAATAAAATTAATATAGAAAATAAGCCATGTAAAGATGAATATTACACAGAGAATCTGGATTGTGTTGTCTTTGGGATTTTTAACTGCAGAAAAACATTTGATTGTAAAAGCTGTTGAGTTATGCCAAAATATATGTTTTTTTTTTGGTTTTTCGAGACAGGGTTCCTCTGTGTAGCTTTGCGCCTCTCCTGGAACTCACTTGGTAGCCCAGGCTGGCCTCGAACTCACAGAGATCCGCCTGGCTCTGCCTCCCGAGTGCTGGGATTAAAGGCGTGCGCCACCACCGCCCGGCTACCAAAATATATTTTAAAGGTACCTTGACTTCAAAATTTGGATATAAGGATATGTTGCTTTGGAAAGGAGACTCTGCTTTTGTTCCTACAGAAAGCCAGAGGCTATGGATTTGTTCCAGATTAAGATACATCAGGTTTGACCAGCCAAGACCCCCTGAAAGGTCTCTGATGACACCATGGCCCAGATGATCCAACATCCAAAATGGTTTGAAGGCAACTGGCTCAGACAATATAGCCTCATGGACTATTCCATAATTCTAAAATTTTCTTTGTGTCCCCATAAGATACAGCACCCCCCTCCAGCAGGAAGTAGTAAGAAAAGCTATGCCCAATTCCCAAATTATATGTAATTTTACTTTAAACCTTCCTTTTTGAAAAAAAAAAGGGGGAAGTGCTGTGGGATGTTCTGTATGGCAAATGTGTTGCTAATTAGTCAATAAATAAAACACTGATTGGCCATTGGCTAGGCAGGAAGTGTAGGCGGGACAAGGAGGAGAATAAAGCTGGGAAGTGGAAGGCTGAGTCAGAGAGACACTGCCAGCCACCATGATGACAAACAGCATGTGAAGATGCCGGTAAGCCACAAGCCATGTGGCAAGGTATAGATTAATGGAAATGGATTAATTTAAGCTGTAAGAACAGTTAGCAAGAAGCCTGCCACGGCCATACAGTTTGTAACCAATATAAGTCTCTGTGTTTACTTGGTTGGGTCTGAGCGGCTGTGGGACTGGCAGGTGATAGAGATTTGTCCTGACTGTGGGCCAGGCAGGAAAACTCTAGCTACAGAATTAGGTGCAGAAGAGTAATATTTTAAATCTAAAAAAGATTTAAACAGATACAAATCAAATCTACACATTACTATTTAGTGTTTGAGAACTTTCAAAGTATGAGAGACTTTGGCTTTCTGATAATAGAATAGCTCCAGGAGAGTTGCATTAGATCTGTGGTTTGAAGTTGATAACTAAGTTATGAGCAGCAGCTGAACATTTATGAATGCCTAAGTCTTACTGCACTTGTAAGATTATTAGACTTTAAAGATATGTTGTACCTTTGAGGAAAGATCTTGCTTTCTTGGGGGCACTGAGGATTGAATACTGCTAAGTGAGCACTTGATCACTGGGCCACATCTAGCCTAGTTAGTAATTAGACAAACAGCCAGCTATGGTGGTGCATGGTCTGTAATCTCAGCATTTGGGAGGCTGAAGTAGAAAGATGACAAGTTCAAGTCATCCTGGGTAACACATAAGACCCTAGACAAACACACACACACACACACACACACACACACACACACACACACACACACACACACACACACCCCAAGTCATCCATGAGATAGTTAGAAAATTGAGCTCTCTGGGAAGATAACTAATGACAAAGGAATTAATAGTTTTAGGTATAGTAGTGGTGATATGATGGTATTAAAAATGAGAGTCCTGGGGCTGGGGAGATGGCTCAGAGGTTAAGAACACTGGCTGCTCTTCCAAAGGTCCTGAGTTCAGTTCCCAGCAACCACATGGTGGCTCACAACCATCTATCATGAGATCTGGTGCCCTCTTCTGGCCTGCAGGGATACACGCAGACAGAGCACTGTATACATAATTAATAAATAAATCTTTAAAAAAAAAAAATGAGAGTCCTGGGCTGGGCAGTGGTGGCACACGCCTTTAATCCCAGGACTTGGGAGGCAGAGTCAGAAGGATCTCTGAGTTCCAGGCCATCCTGGTCTACAGAGTGAGTTCCAGGACAAGCCAGGGCTACACAGTGAAACCCTGTCTCAAAAAGCCGAGAGAGAGAGAGAGAGAGAGAGAGAGAGAGAGAGAGAGAGAGAGAGAGAGAGAGAGAGAGACAGAGACAGAGAGAAAGAGAGAGAGTGTGTTGTCCTGGGCTGTGCACTTAGCTTAGCATTCATTTATTCATTTGGGTCTAATAAGTAGCTTAGACTTCATAGTCTTCAGCCTTTGGTCCTAAATCTGCCCCTCCTGCAAGTCCCTTCTTTGTGATCTATATTTTTCTGATCTTTAGACCTAAAACCTAGGTGTTATCCTTGGTAACCCCATTATACCCTAATTATACTTCATTAGCATACCCTGCCTGTTCTACTATTAAAAAATAAACCACATAGCTTCTTTCATAAATATACTACAATTATAGGTTCTTGCAGGAAGAAAAGATAAATAAGTCAGGGAGAAAAAAAATCTATAAATCAACTTTGTTGTTGCTGTTTTTTTTTTTTTTTTTTTTTTAGACAGGATTTCTCTGTGTAGCCCTAGCTGTTCTGGAACTCATTCTGTAGACCAGGCTGTCTTTGAACTCACAGACATCCACCTGCCTCTGCCTCCCCAGTGCTAGGATAAAAGACATGTGCCACCACCACCTGGCTAAATTAACTAATATAAAAAAAAATAATAAAGTCGGGCTCAGTGGCCCTGGCTGCTTGGAAGCAGGAAGGTCACTTGAGTGCCTATATTTAACATCATCCTGGATAATCTAATGAGAGTCCAAAAAAAAAAGATAGATGAAATATTTGGGGGAAAACTCATTATAATCAATTTGGGAAGAAATGGCAATACATGTCAGAAATCATAAGAGTAAATGAAAAGTGATTCTAGAACCACCCTTACTGAGGAATAAGCCCTAGTAGATTGTTTCTTCCAAAATATTCACTCTATAACAACTGATTTTTAAGTAAACACAAAGTGGGAAATGAAATTTTCTTCAACGAAGATGGAAAGGAATGGAATGTAAGCTGGTATTTCAAGTCATAGATAAATAAAGGCTAAATTAGAAACAACTTATGAGCATGAATTCCTTGGAAGAAATGTAATCTGTTCCTACAAGCAGCCTGGAATTTGCCTCACATTCATCTTGGAACAAACACTACAAATGCCTTCAAAGGAGGAAACTACTTCTACTCACGATAGTGGAAATCATGATGAGATAGAGGAAAAGAAAAATGGACTCCATAGACTTTACTTAGTGGTAATAAAAACTGAGATACGCACTCAAATTCCTGACTCCCCGTGGTGATATGGAAAACCATCTTCCTCTTTTCGCTGTACTCAAATGCAGTTAGGAATCCTGGTTCCTAAAGAAAGACAATGGAGAGGTTAAAAAACAGTGTGAGATGATTGGAATGCCAGCTGCCTCCCAGAACTACATGCTCAGCTATCAAGCTCATCATTTGTGTATGCTCTTTTTTAAAAAATGTATCAGAACATGGACAAAAACTAGGCTTGGGGCTAGAGAAATGACTCAGTTTAAGAGCTCTTGTTTCTCTTGTAAAGGATCTGGGTTCAGTTCCCAGTACTCACATGGCAGCTTACAACTGCCTATAACTCTACCTCCAAGGGGATCTGACACCATCACACAGACATGTATGCAGACAAAATACCAATGCACATAAAATAAAAATAAATAAATCATTAAAAAAAACCAAGGTGGAGAGTAATAGAGGAAGACATAGGATGCCTCTGCATGCACAAGCACAGGCACATGTACCCACATATAACACATGTACATATACCTCACATGCACATGAGATTTAGGGGCTGGAGAGATAATTCAGTCAGTAAACTTTTACTTTGCAAGCACAAGGACCTAAATTCAGTACCCTGAACTCATGTAAAGAAAACAGGAAGTAGTGCACTTGTAATCTCAGCATGAAAGGAGACAGACAAAGTGGATTCTTGGAGCTCACTGGCCAGTCAGCCTAGCCAACTTCATGAGTTCTAGGATAGTGACAGAAACCTCTCCACCCCCGAAAAAAAAAGTAAATGATGCCTCAGGAATGATATCTGAGGTTTCGACACCTGCACACACATACAAAATAAATGAGATTTAGCTTCTAAAAATAAGAAGACTATGGGGTATGGTAAAATGACTCATTGGGTAAAAATGCTAGCTTTGAATTTGACCTTAGTTCAATCCCAAAACCCAATTAAAGGTCAAAGGAGAGCCAACTCCACAAAGTTGTTCTCTGACTTCCACATGTGTGCCATAAGTGCAAGTCTCTCCCCTGTACATAACACACACACACAAAAAAAAAATTTAAAGATGTGTAGGAGCAGCTAGGACAGTGGTAGCACATGCCTTTAATCTTAGCACTCGGGAGGCAGAGGCAGGTAGATTTCTGCGAATTTGAGGGTTTGAGGCCAGCCTGGTCTACAGAGTGAGTTCCAGGACAGCCAGAGCTGCACAGTGAAACTCTGTCTCAAAAAACAAACAAATAAAAAATATGTGTAGGAGCTAAAAAGTAGTAGTTTGCCAAAATCTGGGTACTACTGTAGGGCTTCTTAGACACTCTGGCAGTTGCGGAAGTGACCTCTGGATATACTGCTTTAGTAGGTCCAGAACAGAGCAATTGGACCAGGAACACACTGGTCACCTGGGACCTGTCCAAGTTGAAGATCACAATACTATTTGTATTACCTGCCTACTTTGACTGCCACTTCTGGTCATGAGACTCCCCCATACAGGGAGAAATAGAAAGTGTTGGGCTTCTGTAGACAGGGATACTTGGTGACTACTTTTTCATATATTCCTATTTCTAGACTAAAAACAGGGTTCCTCTGATGATCCCCAAAACTCTACAGGAGAGTTTAGGTCTAAGGTTATATGCCTTTCCCTGACAGCCTGACTGCTTGCAGTCCATAGTGCCATTGGAAGGTTATGAACTCATTTGCCTCAGTGAACATATTCACGGCTGTATCTATTTTAGCTGCACACACATAGACCCAGCTGATGCTAGTCTTTTTCTAATCCAGGGTTGTCTTCCCAATTGGCCTACACCAGGAAAAAGTAAATTCTTTAATACTGAGCTTCAGAGCAGCTATAGGCATATATGAGAAGACAAGACCAAACTAAGGAGGGGACAGACAAAAACAAACAAATGGCAGAGGAACTGTATGTGTGTTAGGGGTGCATGCCATGGTGTATATTTCTACCATGTGGGTTCTAAGAATAGAATTCAGGGGGCTGGAGAGATGGCTCAGAGGTTAAGAGCACTGACTTCTCTTCCAAAGGACCCAGGTTCAATTCCCAGCACCCATATGGCAGCTCACAATCGTCTGTAACTCCAGTTCCAGGAGATCCGAAACCCTCACACAAACATACATGCAGGCAAAACACCAACGCACATAAAATAAAAATAAATGTAAAAAAAAAAAAGAATGGAATTCAGGGCCAGACTATATTCTAGGCATATTAATGCTTACCTCAGTCTTCCAGAAACTAATTGCTGTGGCTTTGGGATTGAAGTAATAAGCAGGTCACATGGGGAGAATAATATATTGTGGTCTATCTACAGGAACTTAAAGTTCCTACTGTAGTTACTAATGAGAAAGGCTACAAAGACAACTCTGCTAAACTAAAACAGCAAAGAATAAACTTGGCTTACAATAAGTTTGTTGGCTGCTTCTTTAATCTTGTCCACTTTGGCTTCTGAGAGCCCTTTGACATTGCAGAGGGCTCTTCTGGTCGTCATTTGTATCCCTTTGACGGTACAGATTCCTACAGACTTCAGTTTCTTAATATCGGCCATATTCTGAAATAAAAGAATGGGAGTAGCAGATTGATAAAATGCCAGCCTGAAAGGCTCCTCTACTATGTCATGAGCTTCGTGTCCATCTCCTTCCATCAGGATGCTAATTTTATACAAGCAACCAGGTGGAACCCACCCACTACCTAGCCAAATGTTCTGGAAATACCAGAGTAGAACATACCCAGTAGGTTGCCAAATGTTCTGGCTGTGCCCTGATTTTCCCAAGAATGTTAGTGAGACCATGGCAATGTAGCAAGAAATTAAAAAGAAAAGTCTGTTGGTGGAAAAGCTAACAAATTTATCACACATTCACCCCCTCAGTTCAGCTCCTTCCTTCTACAGAACTTCATAACCAATATGTTCTCTACAGTTTTCAAAGTTTTTTTTTTTTCCCTTCTGCTCCCGAAGAACACAAATAACTACATCACCTAAAGACTGGGATTTTCCCCTGCTTCTATTTCTGAAATCAATGGAAAGAGATTAATATGAAGACTTCAAAAGACAACCTCAGCAAACTTTTAACACCAATGATTGCTGTTGACATTCACATATTTTGATAATCTACATTTCTGCCACCATGATTTACCCTGGTCATTGGACAAATAGAATTTTCTGTAAATAAAGCATTATCTATCTAATGTTAAATCTAGAGAGACAAGAGATGGTGCTGGTTATTTAGAGATGCTCCAAACACTTCCAGCTGAACCAGTGGTTTTTAATCACTGGAAATTCTCAACAGTGTCCAGACATTTTTGGTCGTCACAGGTAGAAGAGTACTACTGGCATTAGATGCATGAGTAGAGGTCAGGTGTGTGAATTCAGTTGGTGATGACTACAGATATATGTGAGTTGTAATTCCATGATTGCCCAGAGTAATACTAGTTGGTTGTTTTTGTGTTTTTTTCCTGTATAATTTCCAAGCATACTATAAATAGACCAAACCAACGTAGTGGTATGTGAAGTTTTATTATTACCTGGCTCTGGAGTGTGTCTCTTTGATATTAGCTTAAGATCAACCAGACTCATTCCAGCTTTGATGAAGTCACTTTTTATCTTCGCCAGTATATCCTTCTAACTCAACTTGTGGGGCTCTGCTTGGGCTTGTGCCATCCAGGGCCACACTTCTGTGAGTGAGTCCCCTTATTTATATTCTGTACAACTCTGGATTTGACTGCTTCTTTGCTTCAATCTCCTGGCTCCTGGGGGTCAGTTCTCATATACTGGGATTAAATTGTTCTGGAACACCAAGCATGTTGCTAAACAACTTAAGACAGAGAGCTCCCCTTCTCCACACGATAAAGAATTATCCAGGGGGTAGCGCACGCCTTTAATCCCAGCACTCGGAGGCAGAGCCAGGCGGATCTCTGTGAGTTCGAGGCCAGCCTGGTCTACAGATCAAGATCCAGGTCAGGCTCCAAAACTACAGAGAAACCTTGTCTCAAAAAAAACCAAAAACAAACAAACAAAAAGAATTATCCAGGGTTGGTAAGGACAAGGCTGAGAAAATGGAACAGACCATTTAATACAGTACTGAAAAATTACTCACAATTCCATGTTTTTGTAACAGGTCAATGTCTTGAAACAAAGATTCCTAAATGAAATGAAACAGAAAGAATGGATTTTAACCTTCATATCTAAATAAATATTTCACATTTTTGGGAGTGACTAATGCTGATTCACAGTCATTCCATAATACTTCAGTTCCACTTTTCTAAACACGGAAGTAGAATCAATCACTTTTTAAAACATGTTACATATTTAGAAAACAAACCAACATGGGTGCTGAGAATCAAACCCTGGTCCTTTGGAAGAGCAAAGGACTACTGAACCACCTCTCCAGTTCCCACCTGACCTATTTTATTTACTACAAATCTTGATATCCTTTTTCAGGACCAGTGTGCATAGGTAGCAGGAAGTGGTTATTAAGCTATTTTCATTTGAGGCTGGAGATGTGACCAGTGGAAGAGCATTTGCCTATCAGAAAGAAGTATTGAGTTGGATCTCTTCTATTGAAAAACAAACAACAAAAACTTTCATACCAGTTGCTAAGTAGCTAAACTTAGCACCCTTTGCCAAAGAAATTGTTACACATTTATGTGTATATCTTATTTCTACTTTTAGTTCCTAAAACCAGTAGCTAAAAGCGAAGAAATCTGATTTTTGTGGAAAGACTGAGCATCAACATAACTTTCAACATTCTAACAATACCTCCTCATCTTGGAATCCCGATTCTTCCTGCACAACTTGATCCTCTTTCATGTTGAAAGGGAAGCAGCAGAAAAATAATCAATTCTGGAAAAATAAGAAATATTATTTAAGAAGTAGTTTTCCTTCTAATTTGCTTTCTATTGTGATAAAAACAAAAGCAACTTGGTGAGTTTACACACCCCAGTCACAGTCTATCACTGAGGGAAACCAAAGGAGGAACTCAAGGCAGGAGCCTGGGGCAGGATCTGAAACACAGGCTGCAGAAGAATGCTGCTTACTAGCTTGTTCTCCATGGCTTCCTCAGTCTGCTTTCTTTTTCGAGACAGGGTTTCTCTGTGTAGCTCTGGCTGTCCTGGAACTCACTTTGTAGACCAGGCTGGCCTTGAACTCAGAGAAATCTGCCTGCCTCTGCCTCCCGAGTGCTGGGACTAAAGGTGTGCGCCAGCACTGCCTAGCTCAGCCTGTTTTCTTATATAACTCAGGACCACCTGCCTAAGTGGTATGCCCACAGTAAGCTAGGCCTTTCCACATCAACCATGAATCAAGAAAATGTTCCACAGACTGGTCTACAGGCCAGTCTGATAATGGCAATTCCTTGGGGGTTCCCTCTTCCCAGAGGACTTTAGCTTATGTCAGGGTGACAAAGAAACCCATCACAGTAGTCATAGTTTGTACAGTAAAAATTCCCTTGCATAGAAGCCTCTGGTATAATTTCAAAATCACCAAAGATTAGGAAGAACAAAAACATTTTGCATGCAAAAATGTGGCTGTTCAATTTTTCTGCTGGGCTTGTGGCATTATTTTCTGAATGTAATCATGCTCATCTTTTTTGTTTGTTTTTTGGAGACAATATCTCATGTAGTCCAGGCTGGCCTTAAGCTGTAGCTGAAGATGACCTTGAACTGCTGATCTTTTCTCCACCTCCCAAGTACTAGGATTAGTCATGTGCCACGGCACATAGCATAACTTTTTTTTTAAAATCACTTTCTAATTTCCTATTATGCAGTCATTACAATGAAAATAGCTTTATTGTTCTTTTGAATGTTAGACTTGTTAATTGCAGGCTTATGTTTAACAACACTCTAAGAACCTTGTATCCTTCTTTGCATCTTTCCTAGTCATGTCAAATTTACTGTAACCTTAGGAAAAGGATTTTATTTTTCTCATACCTGATAAATAACTTCTCAGTTGTTGGTTGTGAATTGCTACACAGGTAAATGCAGCTTTGCTTCATAAAACTATATATTCCACAGTACTTACTAGTTTCATAATTTTATAAAAATATAGTAAATACCTGTCTGAGTTAGGGCTTTTATTTCTGCTATGAAACACCATGACCAAAAATGAAGTTGGGAAGGAAACGGATTTGGCTTACACTTCCACATTATAGTTCATCACTGAAGGAAGTCAGGACAGGAACTCAAACAGGGCAGGAACCTGGAGGCAGGAACTGATGCAGAGGCCATGGAGGAGTGCTGCTTACTGACTTGCTCACCATGGCTTGCTCAGCCTGCTTTCTTTTTGTTTGTTTGTTTTGGTTTTTCGAGACAGGGTTTCTCTGTGTCTTCCTGGATCTCGCTCTGTAGACCAGGCTGGCCTCGAACTCACAGAGATCTGCCTGGCTCTGCCTCCCAACAGCCTGCTTTCTTATAGAACCCAGGACCACCAGCTCAGGGATGGTACCACCCATAATGGGCTGGACCCTCCACCATCAATCACAAAGAAAATGCCCTAGAACTGGATCTTGCAGGAGCATTTTCTCAGTTGAGGTTCCCTCCCTTCAGCTGACTCTAGCTGATGTCAAGTTGACATAAAACTAGCCAGAACAACACCCAATGACAAGTCAGGTTTGTTTTTTTAAAACCCAGGAAGCTACAGACATGATGGTGTGTACATTACAATAAAATGAATAACCTTGTTCTTGGTCTATTTTGTTTCCCCATTTAATACCAAATTCAGGTGTTGAGGCCCAGCACAAAGGAAACAAACTACTAAGGCAGCAAAGCGGGGGTGGGTACAAAAGAGGATACTATTTGAGGGGGCTCTTCTGGAATATGGTTCCTTTTTTTCAATTGTGTGGGAGGGTTTTACTTGTAGCCTTGGCTGTCCTGGAAATCCACATGTAGAACAGGCTGGCTTCGAATTTGCAGTGAATTTCCTGCCTCTGCCTCCTGTGTGTGTCTAAGTGTTTCACACAGCCCGTCCAAGCAGGCTTGGAACTCATGACTCTCCTCTCCCACCTCCCTAGCTCTGGGACTACAGACTGTGCACCACCATGCCGGGCACTCAGCTATGTGTATGATTTGCCCAGATTTCAGACTATCCTTTTGGAGGAAAGTAAACCTACCAGCAGGGCGCCTAGCCTAGGTTTCAGGGAGAGGCAGGGGGAGGGGTTTCAGGGGACTGGGGGCGGGGGCGGCAGGGGGAGGGGTTTCAGGGAGAGGCAGGGGGAGGGGTTTCAGGGGACTGGGGGCGGCAGGGGGAGGGGTTTCAGGGGACGGGGGCGGCAGGGGGAGGGGTTTCAGGGGACTGGGGGGGCGGCAGGGGGAGGGGTTTCAGGGGACGGGGGCGGCAGGGGGAGGGGTTTCAGGGGACTGGGGGGGCGGCAGGGGGAGGGGTTTCAGGGGACTGGGGGCGGCAGGGGGAGGGGTTTCAGGGGACTGGGGGCGGCAGGGGGAGGGGTTTCAGGGGCTGGGGGGGCGGCAGGGGGAGGGGTTTCAGGGGACTGGGGGCGGCAGGGGGAGGGGTTTCAGGGGACGGGGGCGGGGGCGGCAGGGGGAGGGGTTTCAGGGGACTGGGGGCGGCAGGGGGAGGGGTTTCAGGGGACTTCGGGGGGCGGCAGGGGGAGGCGAAGGTGGTGGGAAGCCCACGGTCTCTCAGCAGGCGGTTCAGTCAGCGCCCCTGAGCCCGCATTTCCAGGCCCTACTTCCCTCCTGACGTGGGGGCCTTCAAGCCTCAGGTCGGACTGACAGGAGGCAGGGAATGTCTCGCAATGACTACGTGCCTCAGGGCCGGGGTGGAAGGCGACCGTCACCAGGCCAAGTCCAACAGCGACCCACAATTACCACAGAGAGGGCACCGAGAGGAAGCGCTTCCTCAGCGCTTCGAGTTTTCCTCAGATTTTCCCGCGCTGCTTCCTCTTTTCGCCTCTCACCCCCACTCGAACCCGCGGTCTCCCCAAGATTTTCAAGGCGAATCCCTTACGGTTCCCCCTCGGGTAAGCCTTCCCGTCCGGTCCCGGATTCTAACTCGGGCCCAGAACGCCGAGGCCGACGAGCGGGTCGTCGAATCTCTACGAGTTTGGCGCCGGAGGAGGACCGCGAGGGCACGCCCCCAATGTGGGCGGGGCGCAGGCTGTGGGCGGGGCGAGGGCGGGGCGAGCGTAGCACAACGCGGGGGGCGGGGCGAGGGCCCCAGTGAGTGGGCGGGGTGGGACCGAACCGGGCCCTCGGGCCTCTGAGATGATGGAAGGAGATGCTCGCTCTGAGCGAAGCGGTTTGGGCGGGAGACGAGAACCCCAGAGTCCCTTGGGCAGAGGGAGGTGCTGAGTCAAGGAGAGAGCCTAGGCGGCTGACCTGGGCGGGAGATGGCCGCCTCCAACTGTGAGGAGGTCGGGCATGGGGGTCCCTTTCCCCCTGCCCGAGGCTGCTTTCACGCCAAGCTTTCCGTACCTGGCTGCGTCCCTCAGACTTCCCATTCCCCTCTCCTCTCCTGACTCAGCATTTGCCGCCCTCTCCTCTGGGATGGAGAGTCATTTTCTTTGTCCTAACGTGATTCTAAATAGTCTACAGAAACCCAACACATTTCAGTTCCGTTTTAAATAGAAACAGCCAGCCATGATGCCTGCAAGGCCATCTCTCCAGACTGCCTCCTTTTCCCCTAAATGGAAACAGACTGTTGAGAATCATGAAACACTTGAAAGACCATCTGCTGAGGTAGCTTGGAAGTGTCTAGGATGACCTAGCAGTACAGGGTGACCTCTACTTTCTTTTGAACCTTTTTGATGGAATAAATACCAAAACGAATGGCATTTTGAAGGACACTCCTCTCCCGTGGATAGTTTAAAGAGCCAGCAAACGCCGTAGCTTTTCAAAATTCTCTTGTTTTCCAGAATCGTTGCCTGTTCGTCTTCTTGAATGGAAATTGTCCATTTGAGAAGGAACCCGATAATGATGGCAGGTTTTCCTTCTGAATCCACTTAAAATGCAGTAACTTTTGAGCAACTTGTTTGAAGACATCAACAGTATACCGGAGAGCTGCAAAGAGGACAGCGAGACGATTTAGGGAAATCTAACATATGTAGTTTGGTGTAGTGACAGCTGGGAGAGAGAAATGTTCATAATATTTGAAGGTTGTGTGCAGTACACTCGAAGAAAGAAACCGAAATGAGCTTGGTAATGACAAATTCATGAAGTGAGGAGAAAGTCTTCTTAGGATAGCATACCGATGGTTCTATGCAACTTCTTAAATGTTTAAAAAGAGCCACAAACAAGAGAGTGAAAAAGTGCACCTTCCAGTTAAATCGGGGGAAAAAAAGTCTTTCATATTTTATAAAAATTCTGAGTATCGTGAAGGAGCAGTTTCAAGTTGGTAAGGAAATGAGTTAAGCGAATAGTGTTGGAATGACTAGGTAACCATCTGGAAGAAAATAAAATTGGAACCACACTTCACACCTTATACCAAAATAAATTCTAGATGGATCAAACTGAAGACTGTAAGAAAAGCACTAGAAGAAAACATGGGCCATTTACAATTTTATAAGAAAAATGGCTTTTAAATGAATCTAACATTTTACTTCATGTGTATGAGTGTTTTGCCTACATGTATGTACACCATGGGAGTGCCTGATGCCAGTGAAGAAGAGGGTGTTGGATCCCCTGAACTGGAGTTACACATGGTTGTGAGCCACTGTGTGGGCACTGAAAACCAAATCTAGGTCCTCTGCAAGAACAGGGCATAGCACAAAATCAGAAGCCATAGCAGACTGATAAGATTATTTTATTTTGTGTGTGTGTGTGTGTGTGTGTGTGTGTGTGTGTGTTCGCGCGTGCGCGCCCGCATGTAAGTACGTGCACCAGTGTGTGCCAGTGTGTATCAGTGCTGTTGAGGCCAGAAGAGAGCATCAGATCCCTTAGAACTAGAGTTACAGGTAGTTGGGAGGTGCTCTTAAGCACTGAGCCACCTCTCTAGCTCCTGATATTTCATAAGAAAGAAATGGCCAGGTGTGGTGGCACACACCTTTCATCCCAGCACACAGGAGGCAGAAGCTGGTGGATCTCTGTGAGTTCAAGGCCAACCTGGTCTACAGAGTGAGATCCAGGACAGCCAAGGCTACAAAGAGAAATCCTGTCTCAAAAAACCCAAGGGGGAGAGAGAGAGACAGAGAGAGAGAGGAAGAAGAAGAAGAAAGAAGAAGAAGAAGAAGAAGAAGAAGAAGAAGAAGAAGAAGAAGAAGAAGAAGAAGAAGAAGAAGAAATGAAATGAAATGAAATGAAATAGGGAAACAGGCAATGGGATTCAGAGCAGGACCTGCGTTTCCAACCACTGCACTGTACTGCCCCTCTGTGGACAATCACCTTATAGCCAAATAGAGGCTCGTGGTTCCAGTCTGGGGATCTTCACAGCAGGTGTCTGTGAATGTATATTCTTGGAGTTTCAAGAGCACAAATTTGAGAAATACTTTGATAAAGAACTAAAGAAAGAAGGTTCATCACACACACACAACCCCAAATAACCGACCAGGCAGATCTTCCCTTAAACATTTAATGCATTTAGATAGTGGGCATTGATTTCCTATTGTGTGCCAGGCACTGCACTAGATACTTGGTGGGAGAGATTCAAGGACAAGGTACCAGTGCTATTGAGGGCCGAGATAAAAGAACGCAGACAGTCGAGATGCTACGGTAGGACGTGACCCTCGTCTGCCTCTCTCTGTTGCATAATCTTCCATGAATAGTTTCATCTTTCTGCAGAATGTGAACCTTGTGACTGAAAAGCGTTTTTAGAAACCAGAAATCGAGTCACTTTGGAGAGCAATTTAGAAATGTGTCTTCTCTGAGGCCATTTGCTCACACACAGAAAGCCATCAAAAACTCTTCTCTTGCCGGGCGGTGGTGGCGCGCGCCTTTAATCCCAGCACTCAGGAGGCAGAGCCAGGCGGATCTCTATGAGTTCGAGGCCAGCCTGGGCTACCAAGTGAGTTCCAGGAAAGGCGCAAAGCTACACAGAGAAACCCTGTCTCGAAAAAACAAAAAAACAAAACAAAAACAAAAAACAAAAAACAAACAAAAAAACTCTTCTCTTACTGTTCCAGGACTGAGAAAGCAAAGGCCCTTTCCTTCCCTTCCTAAGAGAGAGTCAGGGTCCTTCCTGTCCCGGGGAGAGGAGGGGCAGACACAGCTATGCTATCTGAACTCCAGGTCTCATGCTTTGAGGTTCTTTTAGTGGTAGAAACTATGTACAAGTAGCCTTGCAGTGGTGGCGCATGCCTTTAATCCCAGCACTCAGGAGGCAGAGGCAGGTGGGTCTCTGAGTTCGAAGCCAGCCTGGTCTACAGAGTGAGTTCTAGGACAGCCAGGGCTACACAGAGAAACCCTGTCTCAATAAACAAACAAAAAGAAGAAACAACACACAGGTGACCAGTCACCCCTTACTGTCCCCAGTAGGAACTGAGGCATGGTGAGCCAGGGCTGAGATGTTCTAGACCAGTGGTTCTCAACTTCCCTAACCCTGCGATCCTTTAATACATAGTTTCTCATGTTGTGACCCCCAAACCATAAAATTTTTCTTTTTCTTTTTCTTCTTTTTACAAATTCTACTGGTCCCTGAGGCCCCTCCCATCTTGTGACTGCCCTTGCCCCTCTCACTGGTTCCCTTGTGGCTCCTGCCCTCAGCACTTTCTATCAGTTCTCTTCATAAAATTATTTTTATTTATACTCCATAACTAATTTTGCTACTGTTACAAACTGTAAATAGTTTTGAAGCTAGGGGTTTGCCAAAGGGGTCTCGACCCACAGGATGAGAACCACCGCTCTGAAACATTCTGTTCTAGACACACATGTGCATGCACACAACCCCCCCCCCCCCCAGTCAGCCCACATTCCCCCTGGATTAATAATTTGCCTCCCCTGGTGTGTTTTATGTTTTTGTTTGTTTGCTTGTTTTTGAGACAGGGTCTCACTAGGTAGACTTGGCTATCCTAAACTCATGGCGGATCTGCCAGCCTCTGCCTCCTGGATGCTGGTGTTAAGGGCCTCCACCACCATGCTCACTATATTGTACATTCTGGAAAGTGGAACTCTTCACACTCTTTCTAAACCATCCTTGGAAGTTCATTAATACTCCCTAACTCCCCCTTCGGCCTCTGGGTCTGTCTCATTCTCCTGCTTCTCACTGGTGCACAGTACATTTCTCTAGACATCGTCACAGAGGCTGATGGGAACAGGTTTTCTTCTGCCCCTTTATTCACCATATTGTCCCTCAAGGCTGACAAGATTTTACTGAAACACTGGAGTATAAAATGTGCATATGTTAGACTGTTTATTTAATTAATGTTTAGTTGTGAGTGGCGACCACACCTACAATGTTACCAGCACTTGGGAGGAGTAGGTAGGAAGATTAGGAGTTCAAGGACAGCCTCAGATGCATAGCCTGGGCTACAAGAGACCCGCTTTCAATTCCCCTGCCTTCCCCAATTAACATTATCTTATGGGGCTGGAGAGATGGCTCAGCGGTTAAGAGCACTGACTGTTCTTCCAGAGGTCCTGAGTTCAATTCCCAGCAACCATATGGTGGCTCACAACCATCTGTAAAGAGATCTGGTGCCCTCTTCTGGCCTGCAGGCGTACACGCAGGCAGAACATTGTATACATAATTAATAAATAAATCTTTAAAAAAAAAAAAAACATTATCTTATGACACACTTCACATTTCCTTTAAGCTTCCAGTAGTGTCTTACTTATAAATTGGATACATTATTTTTAACATGCACATGTATTGGGGGAGGGGATTCAAGGACAAGTAACACAGCACCAAGAGGACAATCTGCAGGAGTCGGTTCTCTCCTTCCACCATGTGAGTCGCGGGGTTGAACCCAGGTCACCAGGCTGGGCAGCATGTACCTTTACCTGCTGAGCCATCTCACCAGCCTCAAACATTTTCCCAAAACTGAATGCTAGGGATAGTGGTACATGTCTTTAGTCCCAGGACTCAAGCAGGTGGATCTCTTGAGTTTGAGACCAGTCTGGTCTACACAGCAAGCTCCAGGTCAGTCAGAGCTACATAGTGAAACATTGTAATAGGCTTTCTTGTTGAGACCATCAGCCTGCAAATAACAACAGGCAGGTGTATTAACTATAAAAGCTTGGCCATTAGCTTAGGCTTGTCCCATAGCTCTTATAACTTAAATTAACCCATATGTTTTTATTAATCTATATTCTATCATGTGGCTTTTACTGCTCTTCCATTCTGCATGTCAGACTCCTTCTGCATCTTGATGGCGTCTCTTGCGTGCCTTGATTATCTCTTCTCCCTCTCTCCCCTCGGAAATCTTGCCATCTCTCCTGCCTAACTATCGGCTATTTAGCTCTTTATCAAACCAACCGGAAGGCATCCTAGGCAGAGACATCTTTATGTAGAGGCCCAAATTACTCAGGGTCAGAGAATCCGAGCTTGCTTTACCCAGCAGGGCTGCATAAGGGGGTGATTTGACCACGCACATGGTTACCAGGTGTTTGGAAGGGTCTACACTTGGCTGTATCTAGCGGGGGCGGGGTGTGTGTGTGTGTGTGTCTTTTGCCTCACCCCTTGGCATTGTTATAAAAAGCCCCTTTGAATAAAGTTCTGGGCTGTTGGGTATTGACCCAGGTCCTCCCGAAGCTATCCTGTGTTTCTGTCTTTCCTCTCATCGGCTAGGCTTATCATTCTACCTGATATTTTCTTATCCCTCTCTCCTCAAGAGGACCTAGGGTAAAAGTGGAGGCAGGTCCCCCACATCTTTACAGAGTAAACAAATATTCTGCAACAAGACCCTGTCCCAAAAACTAATGTGTATCAGTATCTTTCCTACATGTCTGTGTGTGCACCATGTGTACCTGGTGCATGAGGAGCCAGAAGAGGGAGTCAGACCCCATAGAATTGGCGTTAAGGAGGGCTACAAGTTGTCACGTGGGTACTGGGAACTAAACCTGGGTTCTCTGTAAGAGCAGCAAGTGTTCTCAATGAGATGGTTCAAGATGGCTTCCTATGGTACTACTTAACCCCCAAGTCTCCCAGGATAGCTCTCACTGAGCCAGCTCTCCAGTCCTATCAGTAAACTTGATGGTGTCATTCCAGGACCTGCTGTCACCAGTAGAGTGTCTTTCTCATTTGGGACACTTATTTATATATGCCTTATTCTTTTTAAGACATTTTTTGGGAGGCTGGGCATAGTGGTATGTGCCTTTAATCCCAGCCCTTGGTATGCAGAGGCAGGCAGATTTCTGAGTTTGAGTTCTGAGTCTGAGAGAGAGCAAATTCCAGGACAGCTAGGGCTACACAGAGAAACCCTGTCTGGAAAAACCAAAATTTAAAAAAAAAATTAGAGATTATTTGTATGCATGTGAGTGTTTTCCCTGTATTTCTGTGCACATGTAGTGCACAGAGGCCAGAAGAGGGTGTCAGATCCCCTGGGCTCGAGTTCAGACAGTTATTAGCCACCATGTGGATGTCAGGAATTGAAATGTCCAGGTCCTCTGGAAGAGCAGTCAGCGTTCTTGCTTTGTTTTGTTTTTTCTAGACAGGGTTTCTCTGTATAACAGCTCTGGCTGTCCTGGAACTCACTATGTAGACCAGGTGTTATGATATATTGCACGGGGGACCCTGAGGGTATCCCTCGTGTGCAGGGAAACATGCTGGCATGCTGGGCAGGTGCAGTACTGGGCTGGTGGATGACCCATGCCATGTGGGCATGGCAGCGGGGCAGCGGCAGACAGCCAAATGCACAACCCAGATGCTGCACCTGAGAGGAAATGGCTTATTATAATAGAGAGATGAAGAGAAAGTTAGGAAAGAGGGCAAGAGAGAGAAGGAGAGGAAGAGAGAGGGGGTCAAAGGTGCACACCTTGTGGGAGGAAAAGCGGAAGAGAGAGGAAGGGGAGAGGGTTTTCCTTAAAATGAGGCTTTTACGTCAGGACGCAGGGCAGCGCCAAAGGGTGGGATTTCAAGGGGCAGGTCAGAATATTAACACCAGACTGCCCTCACTGAGATCTACCTACCTCTGCCTCCCGAGTGCTGGGGTTAAAGGCGTTAGCCACCACGGCCAGGTGAGCAGTCAGTGTTCTTAACCTCTGAGCCATCTCTCCAGCCTATGGACTTTATTCTCAATTTCCCGAGCCTTGAGGAACTTCTCATCCCTGTCTGAGCTATCAGAGCGGGGCACCGTCCTGTCTGTGGCTGCTGAAAGCCGCTCTAGTCTCCTGTGAGAGGACTAAGACGCTTGACTGCTGAGCCATCTCTCCTGCCGTTTTTCAGTTTTTTCATTTTGATATTTCTGGGTTTTTTTTGGGGGGGGGGCGTGTTTCAAGACAGGGTTTCTCTGTGTAGCCCTGGCTGTCCTGGAACTCACTCTGTAGACCAAGCTGGCCTTGAACTCAGAGATCTGCCTGCCTCTGCCTCCTGAGTGCTGGGATTAAAGGCGTGCGCCTCCACTGCCTAACTTTTTGTTGTTGCGTTTCAAACAGGCTCTTACTAGGTACCCTGGGCTGGGCTCAGACTTCCAGTTCTCCTGCCTCCCTTTCCTGAGTGCCAGGATTACAGGCTTGCACCACCATACCCAACTATGTTTTCAAATTACTGCCTGTGGTGGTTTGAATAGGAATGGTCCCCACAGGCTTGGTCCTTAGAGCGTGGCACTACTTGATGGGGGCTAGAAGGTGTGGCCTTGTTGGAGGAAGTGTGTCACGGGGTGTGGTTTTGGGGTTTCAAATGCTCTAGCTAGCCCCAGCGGCTCTCTCTTCCTGCTGCCTGTGGATCCTGATGTAGAACTCTCAGCTCCTCCTTCAGCACCGTGTCTGCCTGCATGCCACCTTGCTTCCTGCCATGCTGATAATGGACTAAGCCTCTGAACTGTATGTAAGCCAGCCCCACTTAAATGCTTTCCTGTATAGGAGTTGCCATGGTCACGGTGTCTCTTCACAGCAATAGAACAATGACTAAGACACAGCCCCAAACAAGTGGGGACCCTCTTTTTCAGGCTCCCAAAGATAAATACTTCTTGGACGATGTGATCCAAACCTATGAAAGAGAACTTCTTTTTATCATTTTCTTACTGTTGTGTGATCTCTCACAGGATGAAGTAGAGAGAACCATGTCCCTCTGCTTTAACTCCACTTTTGAGTCAAGCTCCTTGGAGAGTAAGGCACAGGCTGGGGGGAAGCTCAGTGGTAGGGGCTTGACTTAGACTTGAGACCCTGAGACTGATCCCCAGCATCAGCAAACAGGTGAAGAGTAAGATCCACGCAGCCTGCACTGGGCGCTGTACACGCCTGCTGTTTGTACATAGCAGGGGAAGCTCTTAACCTGGGACCTTCTTATTCTCCTTTTGCAGGGGCTCTGCGGTTAAGAGTTAAGGGTTTTTCTAGAGGACCTGCGTTCAGTTCCTGGTACCCACACTAGGTGACTCATAACTGTAGGCGGAGTTTCTTTGTGTCTCGGCAGCCACTCCCAAATAACCACTCAGACCTATTATTAATTATAAATGCTCAGCCGATAACTCAGGCTGGTTTCTAGCTTTTACATTTTAAATTAACCCATTTTTTTTCTTTTTTTCTTTTTTTTTTCGTGCCTTTCCTGGAACTCACTCTGTAGCCCAGGCTGGCCTCGAACTCACAAAGATCCGCCTGGCTCTGCCTCCCGAGTGCTGGGATTAAAGGCGTGCGCCACCACCGCCCGGCTAAATGAACCCATATTTCTTATCTACCCTCTACCACGTGGCTGTCTCTCTGCCTCTCTCCTCAATCTTCAGACTCCGCCCCTCTTCTTTCCAGGAGTCTCTCTGCCCCCAAATCCTGCCTAGCCATCAACCAATCAGCTTTTTGCTTTTTTTTTCCTTCAAGACAGGGTTTCTCTGTGTAGCTTTATGCCTTTCCTGGAACTCGCTTTGGAGACCAGCCTGGCTTTGAACTCACAGAGATCCGCCTGGCTCTGCCTCCCAAGTGCTGGGATTAAAAGCGTGCGCCGCCAACACCCGGCTGACCAATCGGCTTTTTATTAACAATGAGAGGAACACATTTTCACAGTGTACAGAAGGATTATTCCACAGTACACACTGCCTTAAACTCCAGGGAATCTAATGCCCTCTTCTGGCCTGCACACACACACATATAAACAAAAATAAAAACTAAATCTTAAAATTAATAGAAATACAGGGTGGTATGGGAACGCACATGGGGCACCTGATCTCTTCTTGGGGGAGGGGAAACACGGCATTTAGGCTGAACCCGAGTGGTTGGCAGGACAACGGGAGGCCAAACGCTGATGTGGGGCAGCTACGGTGCAGTGGAAGGGACAGCGGCCGGGAAAGCATCTCCTTGGGCTGCAAGCTCTGTCTTCAGACCCGACCTGTGCTCTTGTTCTGCTTCCCTTCCTCTTGTGCCCAGTTTCAAACACGTGCTTACTACTGCAGGGACACATTCCGACAAGCTCTCTGATGTGTGCATTTGCCTCTAAGGACGGCCTATAGTTTTAATGGGGGGAGGGGGAGGCAAAGAAAAAACTCTTCCAAGTTTTAGAAACCAAAACCGAAATAAAAACAATTGATCTTTATTGAAAACATTAACAAAACCAAAACAGACATACTCAATAAGCACCCTGCCACTCGGCCACACCCCTAGGGTTATTTTTGCACTTTCCACCTAGCTTTTAAATGGTCGCGCAGAATTCCATGGAATGTCTGTTATCAACAAGTGTCTCCTCTTATCAGAGATGACAAACATCTCCTGTATGCCTTCTTTTCTGAGTTTTCTTTAGGGTAGATTTCCAGAAGTGTAGCTGGCTTATGGGGCAGGCACAGATAGTTCCAGGGACTTTGAAAAGAATCTTAGGCTCCTGGAAATGTTTGTACCAACTCCCATTACCAGAAAAGAAGTCTTGTTTCACAGCTCTGGGAGGGTCAGTAGTCCCCAGCAGGGATGACACGCTTCAGACAAATAATACAAACCGGTGCAGGATTTAAAGGAATACAGATATCGGGGTGCAGACATATTCCCACTCCTATAGTTTGAACTTCTTCCATGATCATGCCTCCCACCCTCCACCCCCAAACCATGTAGAGGCAGCTGGGCCCAGTGGCTAAGGCGGGAGCCTCACAAGCTCAAGGGTGCCCCAGAAAATTAAGCAAGACCCTGAAACATGAAGGAGTGGTTTACTGGTAAAGTCCCTGCTTAGCACAGGCAGGGTCCACAGCTAGTACTGCAAACAAAAAAATTTAAACAAAAAACATGTAGATAAACTTAGGATATGTGCTAATAGCTAACGTAATATAGATAATAGATGAGCAAGCCCTAAATAATTGTGTGTCACATATATTTTAACATACATGAGTGAATGAATTCTATGGAAATGTTTTAATGTATAGACATATGATATATTTACTATATACATGTAAGTGACACATATGTTTTGGACTTTCTCATTTGTTCACCTTTCCCAAGGTGCAAACCTCCTAACCTTCCCACACAGACATCAGAGGCCTACCTGTGACCATGTACAGCGTCAGCACTCATCAGACACTTCTCAGTTCAGCTCTCTGCTGGATACAGAGATAAAGACAGACATCTGCCCTAAAGAAGCAGAGCCCTGCAGGGAACTGGAGACAGAGAGTGGTCTTCATAGAGTCATATGAAGATCAGGTGGGCCACTGGGACCCAAGCACTGGGAAGACCTTAATGGTGTAACCCTTGCATTGAGCAGGAAGATGGTTGAGGGCTGGCCTGCCTTACAGGGTGGAAGACAGACCCACCCAGGCTTCTTCAGGGAGGGGCAAGTGGTTCTTCTGCAGTGTGAGGCTCAGGAGAGAAAGCAGGTCTCAGGTGCAAAGGGAAGAGACCATGAGGCCACATGTTCATGGAGCAGGCAGTGAGCAGGACAGCATCATGTACAGCCCCTGCTGGAGTTGGGCGCTGCTCCAAGTGCTTTTCGTGGAGTAATGACAAACAGACACAGTGGGGCAGGATCTGTCGTGACTCCCATCTACACGCTGCCCCAGACTCACAGCTGGCTCAAGTCTATGTGCTCTGAATCAGTGTGGGAAACCAGTGGACACCCGCCTGGTGTGTTCATATGAGTCCTTTTAGTGAGAACGTTATCTCAAGCCACAGTCCTAGGCTAGAGGTGGGGGCAGCTCAGTGGTAGACCACTTACCTACCACTGGGGCAGGGTGTCCTGGGTTGCTGTCAGTTTTTATTTCTAATTTTATTTCAGTGGGCAGAATTCCGAAATATCTATGTTTATAATTTATGTTTTGTTTGTTTTGAGACACGGTCTAGTAAAGCTCAGGTTGGTCTTGAACTTGGGATGTGGTGGAGGCTGGCTTTGAACTCCTGATCTTCCCTATCCCACCTCCTGGGTGCTGGGATTACAGGCATCTACCATCATGCCTAGCTAACACATGCATTTGTAAACAACAGCCTGAGGTAGAGTTAACACAAGAGCATACATGCCCTTAAAGCAAATTATGGGTGTGTGAACCTGCAGGCCTCTCACCCCTGTCAGGACAGTGAACACACCCTCCAAGTTTCCCTGGTGCTGTGGAATTCTCCATCCTCCTTCCCCTGCTCTTTCTAGCCACCTCTCCTGGTCTTCAGCAGGCTGTTTGAAACATAAAATTCACCTTCAGTTCTCAATTTGAAGTCAGAACTGTGGGGGGTTGGTTTGTTGTTTATTTGTTTGGTGACTCAGAATAATCAAATGTACTTATCTCTGTAAGTTTGTGAAATAGTTCACATCATGGACTTTTCGTACATTCTGAGCTTCCTGGAGAAGTTTCAGTACTTGTAGGTATCAGCAAATCGGAAAGACTATTCCAGATGCTTAAAAGATTCATCCTTATATTTCTGTTGCTCCACAACCACTTCTGGTACCAAAATCTGTATTAGCCAGGGTTCTTCAGAGTAACAGAACTTATGGAATGAATCTCTCTTTCTTACTAATCCAACAATGGCTAACTATGAATGGAAAGTCCAAGAATCCAGAAAATGCTCAGTCCACGTAGCTGAGTGTCTCAGGTGGTTGGTTTTGGTTTTTTGAGACAGGGTATCTCTGAGTAGCCCTGGCTGTCCTCAAATGCAGAGACCCACCTGTCTCTGCCTTCCGAGTGCTGGGATTAAAGGTGTGTGCCACCACTACCTGGCTCAGCTCCCTCCCTGCTTGCCTGGTTTTTGAAACAAGGTCTTACTATGTTTCATAAGGACGTGTTGAATTGTGTTGTTATCATTAATAAGGGAATGAAAGAAGAAATTACATGTCTGAATGGATGAAGCGAATCACCTTCTCTCAGCCCTAACTTCAGCTCGTGGTAGATGTAACCTTTAATCGTCTTTATCCCGTGGACTGGGGAAGACTCAGCATGCTCCTGGCTGCAGGGGTGCTCTCGTTTGCCATTGCTGATTCCATTTTCTATCCCATTCCACCAAAAGACGCAGGCACCACCTCTGCAGTCCGAGCCTGTGCGTGGGCGAGTTCACTCCATGGAAGACGGTGAGAGTCTAAAGAGCACGTCCTGTGTGGCTTTGGAAACCTTGGTGACGAGCTCACTGTGAAGGAATGAAAAGACATAGACAAATGACATCTTGAATGGCCAAGATGTCAGCAGGCTAGAAGCAAGCACCTGAGGGAAGCAGATCAAAAGGCCAGCAAGTGACAGGTGACGTGGAGGGTCTGAATGTTCTGGGAGAAGGGGAGATGTATACAACCAAGGAAGAATCTGGGGGTGGACAGCAGTAAATACACAAGGGAAAAAATATCAAGAAGACAAGCAAATTAAAATAGACATCTAGGCTTAGCTCTCAGGACAAGCAAAGTGTTCTAGGGAACAACGAGCGAACAGAGTCCTGGCTCGTTGACAAGTGTTGAATGAATCACAATCCTATTAGTGACCAATGAAGTGATGGGATCAGCCCACAGGCTTTGGAAAGATGAGGAAGCAGCCCCAGCAGCCTGATGTTAGATATTCCAGGGAGGAAGAAGGGCAATGGGCTGCTGGGAAACGGGCAAGGGGCACCGAGCAGCGGTGTCTTACAGCCAGCTGTGTACAGCACTCGCTGCTTACATTTCAGGAGCCCTTCTCGGGCAGGGCGCAGTGGCCTACACTGTAATCCAGCACTCCGGAAGGTGAGGCAGCAGGCTCTTCAGTTTGAGACTACTCTGGGGTACATAGTGAGCCCGTCTCAAACAGTAATGTTAACGACGATGATGATGGTACACTTCTGTTCTGTCTACTTGTATTAGGCACTGTGTTCTGGGCATTACAAAGAGCTGACCAGTCATTCTGCACATCAACCCTAAGCCATACACACTGTTATCATTCCCATTTTACAGAGGAAAAGGCTGAGACTCAAGATAAGAACCACATAGGGCCACAGAACCAGGGGGTCCTGAGGGAGCTGATGTTAAAAGTTCAGTGATCGAGACTGCTGTCTCTCTCTATTTAGCACTTAAAAGATGACTATGTCAAGCCTGGCCGTGGTGGTACACGCCTTTCATCCCAGCACTTGGGAGGCAGAGGCAGGCAGATCTCTGAGTTTGAGGCCAGTCTGGTCTCTACAGCGAGTTCCAGCAGTCAGGGCTACACAGAGAAACCCTGTCTCAGAAAATCAAAGAGACAGAGAGATGACTTTGCCTTGCTTCACCTTACTTTAATTAAAATAACAATTAAATTTTCCTTTTCTTAGGATTTATTTATTTTATGTGTATGAGTGTTTTGCGGGCACATATATAGCCAGAAGAGGGCATTAGATCCCCTGGAACTAGAATTACAGATGGTTGTAAGCTGTCCTTTGGGTTCTGAGAATTTAACCCAGGTGCAGGGCCCAGCAAAAAGGAGTCCTTTTGGGTGGAGCCTGGCAGGACTCCCAGCCAGGCATGCTCCAGGCCTTCCTGACTTAAGAGGTGCGGTAAGGACCACAGAAGTAACAGCAATGAAGGCCGATGATTACCGGTTCTCTCTAACATTTCTACAGTTTCCACACCTTGACTTTTTCTGTGGGGTAAACCAAAAGGGAACCTGTTGGCTTGGTTAACCCTTACCTGGGGTCCCTAGGGAGCAGTCAGCTGACGCAGGTGTTTATACCATCCTTTTGTGTGTGTGCACATGTGTATGATATTTGTGGGGTCACATGTGTACCATGGCGCACGTGTGTCCACCAGAGGACGACCTTGGGTGTCCTTGTCTTCTACCTTTTGTTGTTGTTTACAAGATTAGCTAGCCCACAAGCCTGCAGGGTTCTCCTGTCTCCATTTCCACTGCCCTCTCATTGCAGGAATACTGGAATTACCGTCACATTGGGTCCTAGCCATCAGGTCCTCACGCCTGTGCGGCAAGGGCTTTACCCAGTGAGCTATGGCCCAGTCAGTGCATGTGTGTGTGTGTGTGTGTGTGTGTGTGTGTGTGTGTGTGTGTGTACATGCACACGTGTGATCCTTTTATTTTATTTTTGTTTTTGTTTTTCAAGACAGGGTTTCTCTGTGTAGCTTTGCGCCTTTCCTGGAACTCACTTGGTAGCCCAGGCTGGCCTCGAACTCACAGAGATCCGCCTGCCTCTGCCTCCCAAGTACTGAGATTAAAGGCGTGCCTCACCACCACCTGGCTGCGTGTGATCCTTTTTTTTTTTTTTTTTTTTTGGTTTTTCGAGACAGGGTTTCTCTGTGTAGCTTTGCGCCTTTTCCTGGATCTCGCTCTGTAGACCAGGCTGGCCTCGAACTCACAAAGATCCACCTGCCTCTGCCTCCCGAGTGCTGGGATTAAAGGCGTGCGCCACCACCGCCCGGCGCGTGTGATCCTTTTAGAATTCTGATTTCTTTTCCATATATTTCACAGCACACATAGTACACACACACACACACACACACACACACACACACACACACACACACACACACACACGTTTTTTGAGACCTCCAGAACTGTAAGCTAAATAAATCTCTTTTTGTCATGAACATTCACCTTTGGATGTTTCATTACAGCAACAAAAACAACTAATTCACCAGTTAGATACCAAGGTACTTGTTCTTTTAAAATCCTTTTGCTCTGGCTATTCTTCCAGAGGTCCTGAGTTCAAGTCCCAGCAATCACATGGTGGCTCACAACCATCTGTAATGAGATCTGGTGCCCTCTTCTGGCCTGCAGGCATATATGCTGTATACATAATAAATAAATAAAACTTAAAAAAAAAATCCTTTTGCCTCAGCCTCCTAAGTGCTGCGATGATACCCCATGCCACCATTTCCTGCTTGTAAATGGTTTCTTAATTAGTAATATGTTATTAAGGACTAGTTTCTAAAATATTTTTCTGAGCCAACATTGAGACAGTCTGGGGATTCCTGACTGAGAGGTATAGACAGGTACCAAGCACAGACAAGGATTTGTGAGATCCTTTACAAGTCCTGCAGACGTGCACACTAAAACCTGCTATTGGCTTTCTGAAAAGCCAAATCTAATCAGTGATGTCCTTGCCAACCATCTTCCAGCAGTCCCCATAACAGAAAACAAAGGGCTTCATAAAAACCTCCTTGTTTGTCCAGTCTAGAACGACCCCCCCATGTCCTGCCCATACCCTGCCCTGCCCTCCTCTCATGCGCTGCTCCCCACCATCTGAGCTTCTCCCCACCCCTGGTCCTGCCCTTCTCCCATGCGGTGCTCCCCACCATCTGAGCTTCTCCCCTCCTGTGGCCCTGCCCTCCTCCCATGCGGTGCTCCCCACCATCTGAGCTTCTCCCCACCCGTGGCCCTGCCCTCCTCCCATGCGCTGCTCCCCACCATCTGAGCTTCTCCCCACCCGTGGCCCTGCCCTCCTCCCATGCGGTGCTCCCTAACATCTGAGCTCCCCACCCGTGGCCCTGCCCTCCTCCCATGTGGTGCTCCCCACCATCTGAGCTTCTCCCCACCCCTGGTCCTGCCCTCCTCCCATGCGGTGCTCCCCACCATCTGAGCTTCTCCCCACCCCTGGTCCTGCCCTCCTCCCATGCGGTGCTCCCCACCATCTGAGCTTCTCCCCACCCGTGGCCCTGCCCTCCTCCCATGCTGTGCTCCCCACCATCTGAGCTTCTCCCCACCCGTGGCCCTGCCCTCCTCCCATGCGGTGCTCCCCACCATCTGAGTTTCTCCCCACCCGTGGCCCTGCCCTCCTCCCATGCGGTGCTCCCCACCATCTGAGCTTCTCCCCACCCCTGGCCCTGCCCTCCTCCCATGCGGTGCTCCCCACCATCTGAGCTTCTCCCCACCTGTGGCCCTGCCTTCCTCCCATGTGGTGCTCCCCACCATCTGAGCTTCTCCCCACCTGTGGCTCTGCCCTCCTTCCATGCAGTGCTCCCTACCATCTGAGCTTCTCCCCACCCCTGGCTCTGCCCTCCTCCCATGCGGTGCTCCCCACCATCTGAGCTTCTCCCCACCCCTGGCTCTGCTCTCCTAGCTGCTGCCTCTTTCACATCCCCCCTCCTTCTGCCAGGAAACTTTGTCATTTGTGCCAGACTCAGTGACATCACTCCTGGACCCCTGCTCCATCTTCCCAGGGTCCCCGGTACTGCAGGCATTTAATTTGCTGATGTATTTGGTGCCCGGCACTAGCTGCTTGTCAGCTGGGGCTGTGGGTACCTACTCCTGCATCCCCACAGGTGCCTGAGGCAGTAGGCTGTAACCTGTGTCTATGCTTGGGATACTGTGTCTAGTCCCTACCTCAGGAAAGCTTAACTTTCCTATGGGGTCATGTTTGTGCCGGGCCTATTTTCTTCATGTTCAGCACAGGATAAACCATTGGTAAATGGAGCTATCGTCGTCACGACAATGTAGTACTATTATGGCAAGACTTCAAATAGAGAGAAGTAAAATGTCTGAAAGACGCAGTGGCCCTGTACAAAGCTCCCCAGCCAGGTCTCTCCGGCAAACCCTAAGGGAGCTGGGCTGGAGGGGGGTGCTTCCTAGTTCCCGGTCTTCCCCATCTTGGCCCACCTCACCTGCTACTGGAGGGAGACCCGATTCTGTAGGGGCTTTTTAAACCCAGGGAATAGGTGTCCATGGGGCTCCGTAATGAGAAAGGGGACTGGAAAGCCTTCAGTCTCTCTTCCGTCTCCCTCTTTTTCTTCCTGTGGGGAAGCAAAATGGATGTCAATGAAACCAGTTCAGAAATTTGGTGTGGGTTCTCCAGAAGCAGTTTCTCTGGCACCTTGATACCCACTGGGAAGAGAGTATGAGTCGGCCAGACTGGAGAAGGGGCTGGAGGTAGAGGGCGGGCCAACACAAGGCCACTACCTCTCATTAATCTTTCAGTAGCAGCTCAACGAGGGCCAAGACTGCAGAGTCTCTGGAAATGACCCTGACCTTGAGGACGAGCACACTGGGTTTAGGGTCAGGTGGAGAAACAGGGTGGTCGGGTCTGAGGGAGTCAGGCTGAGGTGATGAAGACTGTTTGTCAAGTGATGCTCCCTCAGGAGCCCTACTGTCCTCTGCTCAAGCTAAAACTGCTATAACTTTAAAAGTCAAAGCCTTTTCTCAATTCAGAGAAAAATTTAAATCCGAAGGTTTGATAAGCTAGGCTGCCACTCTGGAGTCTGGGTAAGTGCTTTTTCTTCATCTCTAAAATAGAGACTGCCACTACCTGTCAGTGATGGGGACGGTCACCAACCATCCCATCAGTCACCCTGGCAATGGAACCAGTTTGGAGATGGAAATGGTCTCACTTTTTAAAATCACATTTCCCAAGCTCCTTTGCAATGATCACCATGTGACTATTATCAGGCCCCTGAAATAAAGTGGTAATATTATGGTATTTTCAGGGAAGGTCCTTTTAAAACACAGAAAGTAATGGGAATCTATTGTATATGAGTGTGACAGACCCTCACAGAGGAGGAAAAAGTTAAAGAACTAGACTGTGGTCACTGATGCTCATCATTAAAATGACAGGGGTCATTCAAATCATCAAGATCATCAAATTTCAATGATTTTCAGAAACACTGAATTGTGCACCAAAGTGGTAAGGGAGAAAACGTTACATCCGTCCTTATTATACTACCAATGAGAACACGGGGAAGGCAACGGGACTTCTGGGAAGAAGGCTGAAAACGAGTAAGATTAGCTTTCCTGGGTTGCTGGCTTGGAAGACAGACTGAATACCTGCAACTCCAGCAGCAACGTGGGACCTTGAGGAACCCTAAGGGACAAGGTGGTGGATCCTGGGCTCCTGAAGGCCCTGGAACCCCCACCAGGCCTAGACACTCCACCTCCAGGGATTAATGTATACCACTGTTATTTATTTTGTCTGTGATGCACATCTAGATATAATCCTAATTTATATAATGATTCAAACTGTCATGGGAATTAAAGGTTTCTATCTCCTAGAGAAACCAAAATAAAGAGGCCGGTGATACAAGACCAAAAGAAAATAAAGAGAACTGAGTGGTTATTTCGATGTAGGGCGCCTGCACCACTGCTTCTTCCCTTTCCAGAATGCAGCCAGCCAGGCATCAGCCCATAAAGAAAGGCTCTTCCCTCCCCAGGCACAGGATGGTCCTGAGAAAAGTGGCGGCTGATGCTTGGGGCCTCCCTGTGCAGAGGGCTTGCTTCCCTGTCACAAGGAAGGAGCCATAGCCACCAGGGCTGGCTCCCGTGAGCCTCTTGGAGCTTTCCCCTGAACTATGAAGACAGGTCACAGGGAATATAGAGACAAAAAAGATCAAAGAGTGAAAACCAGCAAACAGAAGCCAGAGAAAGACGCCTCAGGGAGACGGAAGCAGTATGAGGTCAGTATGAGGGTGTGTGGAGGATGTATGAATAACCTCAGCAAGGGCTGGAAATATTATATCCATAAGAGGATGAGGATGCTATCTCATACTACCTTCTTTTAATCTGTTCCACCACTGGATTCTGCCTTAAAATTATTATTTTGTATTTTATCACATTCTCAATAGATAACCATCAGTATGTGGCTTTTTTTTTCCCCCTGAGACAGAGTCATACTATGTAGCCCTGGCTGTCCTAGAACTCACTCTGTAGACCAGGCTGGCCTCAAACTCATAGAGATCCACCTGCCTCTGCCTCCCTAGTGCTGGGATTAAAGGCATGCCCATCTGTTTTGTTTGTTTGTTTTGTTTTGTTTTGTTTTTAACAGTGCAAGGAATCACACTGCAGGGAATAAGTTATACAAGGACGGCTCTCCAGGAGTGAGCATGGCCGTAGCTTTCCTGGCTCTGGCCCTTTCTAGGGCCATAGGTGAGTGCGACCATGTTACTATTATTTAGATTTTGTAGTTTTAATTTTGTAAAAGTGATGTCTTTCAGGATATATTCAAACAAAACTCTCTATGGCGCAGGGATCGCAGCCACCTCCTACTGTAGGACATCCAAAGGTTCATTTCCAACCAACAGATACATGGAAGCTGCAAACTGCGGGGTTATTTTGTTTGTGATCTAACAAGTAAAGCTTGCCTAAAGGTCAGAGTGCAGAGCTAAGCCACAGAGGCAGACAGATCTCTGTGAATTCAAGGCCACCCTGGGCTACACAAGATTGATCCAGTTTAAAAGAGAAACAGGGCCTGCTGTGCCACACACCTTTAATCCCAGCACTTGGGATCTCATGCCTTTGCTCCCCTTACTTGGGAGACACACACGCCTTTAATCCCAGCATTAGGAAGGTTTGGACAGGAGGTGATATGGCTGGGCAGAGAAAGGAATGTAAGGCAGGAGACAGGAGCTCGTCTCTTTCAGGCTGAGGATTGGTAGAGGTAGGAACCCTAGTGGCTGCTGCTCTGCTTCTCTGATCTTTCAGCTTTCACCCTGATACCTGACTCCAGGTTTTTATTATAAGACCAATATTAGGATTCGTGCTACAGTAAACAACTGATCACTGGGGCTGGAGAGATGGGTCAGCATTTAAGAGCACTGGCTGCATTACAGAGGACCCGGGTTCAGTTCCCAGCACCCATATGACAGACAGCTCACAACTGTCTGTAACTCTAGTTCCAGGGTTTCTGACACCCTCTTCTGACATTCTTGGGCTCCTGCATGAATGGGGTATACATATCTGCATGCAGTCACATACACACAGAATTAAAATTTCATTTAAATCCCTCAACCTCCAATAAAACTTCTGGGACCACAAGTTTCAAGAAAAAGTTGTGGCAGGAGAGTGGGGGATGGAGAGAAGTATTGAATGAATGATGAGGGGCTGGAGAGAGGGTGATCAGGTGCATGAACAGACAAGAGAAGCCAGCACCAAGACTGGAAGACCCTCCTGACCATGGCGGCACGGGGATGAACAGCACATGGGAGAAGAGCCCCAGGATCCTGGGTGGAAGAAGGTGGCGCTGTGTGAGTGACCCCAAGTGACATCTGAGGCTTCTGCCTCTCAGCCCTGTCCTAGCTCTCTAGTCCACCTTCAGAATCGGCTTTTTATCTTAATAAACTGTCTCTATCACAATCCATGTATCCCTAGTCCAATTCTCTATTCTGAGACATGGGCACGAGGAAAGTTCAGTGGGTGTCCTTTGGACCCTGACATCCACTGCATACCTTCCCCATGTGGCCAGAATTTTCCCATCAATCACACGAGACATTTTCTAAGGTTTCTGTTTGAACAAACCTTGAGAGAAAAGCTGTTTCTTTCTGGGGGGTTCCTCTGGATTTCTTGAAAAACAAGTCATCAAATAGTAATGTGGAAGAAACGTGGTTATGGTTGGCCTTTCTTTTTTCTGCTACTTTTTGATCGATAATCTTCACCTCCCTGAGGGATAAAAATGACAAAAGACATGGATTGAAAAAGGATGAAAGAATCAATGTGATCTTTTCTTTTTCTTTCTTTCTTTTATTTCCTTTTATTTTTTTTTACATAGGGTTTCTCTGTATAGCCCTGGCTGTCCTGGAACTCACTCTGTAGACCAGGCTGGCCTTGAACTCAGAGATCCGCCTGCCTCTGTATCCCACGGACAGGGATTAAGGCATACGCCACCACCATCGCCCAGCGCAATGTGATCTTGTCAGACAGACATCTACATTAGTCTGCCAGCCTGCCAGGAAACATCTGACCACACAGGAGTCACCACATCCCAGACGCAGACTGCTGGGGTTTTAGAATGGACATAAAATGAACTACAGGAGAGATGAGGGGTCCGCCATCTTAAGAGAGGGCTGGTATATGCACAGTCTCAGAAGGAAGATGAGTTCACTGGGGCTCTGCCGTGTGACCTGGGGAAAATGACTTCACTGCTCTGTGCTAGTGTGTTCACACGGGTCACTAGGTTTGTGGTGAGGTGTGAGTTACTGTAGGTCAGATGTTTAACAGTGCCAGGTAGACAGGAGATGCTCAGGAAGTGTTGGCAGCTGGGCTACTGGAAGCTTTCGGTAGAGTGTTCACAGGGTACACACACAATGGCTTGCTGAACTGGATAACCTTCAGCTGGCTTTTGAAATGCAAGGAGACAATTACCTGATGAAGAATCAGGTTATGAGTATTCAAGATCAACAAGATGATCATTAATATATGTTTGTGTGAATTAAAATGTTGCCATGAGGGGCTAGATTGATGGTTCAGCAGTTAAGAGCATGGGCATGCCGGGCGGTGGTGGCGCACGCCTTTAATCCCAGCACTCGGGAGGCAGAGGCAGGCGGATCTCTGTGAGTTCGAGGCCAGCCTGGTCTACAGCGCGAGATCCAGGAAAGGCGCAAAGCTACACAGAGAAACCCTGTCTCGAGAAAAAAAAAAAAAAAAAAAAAAAAAAAGAGCATGGGCTACTCCTGGAGAGGACCCACGCCCAGTCCACAGCACCCACATGGCAGGTGGCTCACAACCATCTGTAATGCCAATTCCAGGAGTTCAACAACTTCTTTTGACTTCTATATAGGCACCAGGCATTAAGGTGTACACATACATACAGGCAGGCAAGACACTCACACACATAAAATAAAATAATTTTTTTTTAAAAAATGATGCCATAAGCTGGGTTGGCAGTACATACTCAACTATTCAGCATGCTGATGCAGGAGGATAACTTGAACCAGGAATTCAACACACACACACACATACCCACACATTCTAAAGAAAGGAGCTAGGCTCTGTGAATGAGCTGTTTCGAATCTGGCCACAGGAAAGCTGACGGTGCTCAGTGAAGGTGGAGAGCCAGCAAGCAGCCCCGCCCCACTCCAGCTCACCCCTTCTGGCTGCTGCAGTGGACAGGTGTCCATGCGTGGCTCTGCACCCGCCCCTCCTACCTCTCGAAGCTCTCCTGCAGTTCCGTTAGATAGTTGTTAAAATAGGCCCACTCGTTCTCGTGCAGCTGGTCCAGCTGCCTGAGCCGTTTCTTCCGAGTCTCCATGTTCTTCGTGACCAGGTGGATGATGTCAGCATAAGTCATGACAGAGTCAGTGGATTCTGCGGTCAAGGAAAGGTCCACTGTGTTGCCCTCATGCACTGTTAGTGGCCGAGCCTTGTGCACGGGAAGGGGAGGGGAGCGTGGACTATACAAAGACAATGCTTGGTTTCTGGGGTTCTGGAGGAGGTACCCCAAATCCACACAGTGAGATTCTGAGGCTGGCTAGGGCTAGCCTGGGAATAAAGACAGCTGTCCTCTCTGGGCCAGGCAGTGCCCACCTTGTTATAAAGCCCCCTTGGCCCTGTCCACAGTAGGGAGGCAGAAACTACTTCTTTAGACTGTCTGCAGGAGAAAGACAGCAGCATCTGCTGCTGGGCAGTGCAGTGCTGTTTTCAGAGGGTTCTCCGGCATCACCACAGCACACCAGCCGAACAGTTTGGGCTTGGAGTGTGTCACCACAATGGGGAAGGGGATGGGACTCCAACATCCTTCTCCTTGTAGGCCTGATCACTCATCTCTTGTTTTCTGGTTTGGTGTTTGGACTTTGCTTGGTTTGGTTTTTTTAGACAGTCTTACTGTGTAGACCAGACTGGCCTTGAGCTCACAGAGATCCACCTGTCTCTGCCTCCCGAGTGCTGGGACTAAAGGTGTGTGCATCAAGCCCAGCTGGATTTGGTTTTCTGAAACAGGATCCAGCAACATAGTCTCAAGTTAATAGTCAGCCTCCTGCCTCACCCTCCTGAGTGCTGGCATTATAGGTACACACCAGCACTCTCAGCTTCATTGTCCATTTCAAGTCTAACACTGGAAAAAAAAAGGATAACACTGAAAAGGCCCCTCTTTCAGTCAGGTGTGGTGATGCACATCTGTAATCCAGGCACTTGGGAAACGGAATTAGGAGGATCAAGTTCAAGGACACAGGGAGTTCCAGGCCAGCCAGAGCTGCAGGAGACACTGTCTCAAAACACCAAAACAAACAAACAAACACCACTTTTCTCTTCTGCTGTACTCCCACCCTTGGTTAGAATATTGGCTGTGTTTGTGACAAGCTGTGGGACCTCCTCTGTCACCTTCTACGACTCCATTTATCTATTTACGAAAGGGGATAAAAGCCAGGCCTGGTGATTTACACCTGTAATCTCAGCACTCATGAGGCTGAGGCAGGAGGATTGCCCTGAAAAGAAGAGATGCTCGTCCTTTAGGGGACGGTGACACAGCAATGTGGTTCTCCCTACAGTGGCAGTCATACACATTCCAGTCACAATGCCATAGCTCGGCAGGACAGCTTCACTTTAGGAGCTCGGAGGGCTGCTAAGGTTGGTACATCCCAGCCAGGTGCTGCCTCTGAGCCACAGGGACCTAAAGAATGTGGTGACGCTGGGACAATGTGGACCAAGCTGCCTAGTGGTAGTTGTCACTATCCTTCAGAAATCTGTGACATGAAACTCTAAGGGCAGGAGAAGAAAAGGCCTCCTGGTGCCCTCCTGCCCAGGAGCTAGCAAAGGCAGTGGAGTACCATCCATGTGCTGAGCACCCTCCACTGCTCTGGGAATCAGTCTGTGAAAGTGCTCCTGAAGCTGGGTGTGGTGACACAAGTCTTAAATCCCAGCACTCAGGAGGCAGAGGCAGACAGATCTCTGTGAGTTCGAGACCAGTCTGATCTACATACACAGTGAGTTCCAGGCCAGTCAGGGCTATACAGATAGACTTTGTCTCAGAAAACAAACAGCACCCATGAGGCAGAAACCCTTCTTTTGATTTTACAGATGAAAGAAGTGATGCCTACAGAGAAACTGGAATGTTTCCGAAGTCACTTGGCTGGCTAGTGTAGCATTAGTTCCAGAGTCTGGAGCTATTTGGACAAACAGAGCAAACTAGGGTCAGTAGAACCCCTGTTCTAGCCCTAAAGCATGTTGCTAAGGCTCAGGATACCAACACATGCTGCACCTGTTTCCTAAGAACTGAGCTTTTTACCAACTCCAAATGGAGCTGGGGCAGATGAGGTTAGATGAAATTCTCACATGGACACCAAAACTGATGGCCCATACACTCTGGGGCCAGTGAGCATCAGGGAGGCTATGGTACCTACGTTCACACTGAAAGATGAGAAAAGGTGGCTCTGAATGTGGGGAATTTCGACACGCTCAGGGTCTACTGGCCAGTACCAAGGCCTAGACTTGAGGCTCACCTTAGCACACGAGCAAGACTATACCTCTGAGGTACATACCATGGCTGCTCCTACCAAGTACCCACTGTGTGTCAGGCTATGCACTAAAGCCTGGATGATTCCCTTCCAGCCCCACTTCTGCAAAGAGGTGGCAGGAGCCTGGTGACAAGGATATGGGACGACTTTGGTCTTTTCTCTCCGGCTGATCAGCAAATCCTGGCCTTTAAGCGGCAGCTTAGAGTAGTTGAGGAAGTAGTACATAATTAGCGGGCTCTTCCCATAAAGGTTGAATTGGTTTACAGTCAACTTGGGGCTTTTGCAGGCAGGGTGGGACTAAGTGGGGGAGAGAAAGAAAAAGAAAAGATGTTGTCATGTGAGATGATGAATGTCGTCAACTTGACTGGAATTAGACCCACTCAAGGAATAAGTCTCCAAACATACGTGAGGGATTATTTAGCTTCTGGGCATATCTATGAGGGTATATATATCTTTAACCTTGATTGATTAAAGATCTATCTTCACTGTGGGTGGGGCCATTCCTGTGTAGGGATCCTAGACTGTCTGGCTTGGAGAACACGAGCTCAGAACCAGCATTCATGGCTCTCTGCTTCCTGAGTGCGGACACAATGTGAGCGCCCGCCTGCCTCAAGCTCCTGCTGCTGGCACTTCCTCGCCTTGACGGTCTGTTACCATGAGCCCAAAGTCCCCCTCCCTTAGGTTTTCTTCTCAGGTTATCTTATCATGGCAGTAGGAAAGGGAACTGACACTCCATGTTTCCAGCACCTATGCCTCTGACCCAGGAACTCCAGCTCTACGATGCCTCCTCAGGGAATGGCCAAAACAAAGAAAAGTTCTACATGTGAGCTACCGCAATAACAAATAGCTGCTTCCCCTTGTCGAAATGGCAAGAAAGAATTGGACAATGCACAACACAGGCCTAGGGGCAAGTGAATTCCAATTTGTACTATTTTCTTGTGGAACAATCTAAAATGTATTCTGCTCTAGTAATTCCATTTTAGTAAGTTTTTTCTCCATGTACACTTGTACATGTGTAAACCAACACACACACACACACACACACACACACACACACACACACACACACACACACACACAATTTAGCAAAAACTTTAAAGACTGAATTTTTCACCAAGGGCAAAGATTATCATTCTAATTAGTAAGCAGGCTGCTAGAAAAAGGAGCTGAGTGTGGTGGTGTGGGGTGACATTGTGTCCCCCAGTATATTGTGCACCCTAATAAACTGGGGCCAGAGAACAGAACAGCCACTAGACAGACATAGAGGCCAGAAAATGGTGGCACACACGCCTTTAATCCTAGCCTTCTAGAGGCAGAGATCCATCCAATCTCTGTGAGTTCAAAGCCACACTGGAAACAACCAGACATGGTGGCACACCTTTAATTCCAGCACTTGAGATCTCATGTCTTGCTTGGGAAAGACACACGCCTTTAATCCCAGGAAGTGACGGAAGGAAGCAGAAAGGTATATAAGGCATGAGGACCAGGAACTAGAGGCTTTTAAGCTTTTAGGCTTTTAGCAGCAGTTCAGCTGAGATCCATTCAGATGAGGACAGAGGCTTCCAGTTTGAGGAAACAAGATCAGCTGAGGAATTGGTGAGGTGAGGCTGGATGTGGCTTGTTCTGTTTCTCTGATCTTTCAGAGTTCACCCTAATACCTGGCTCCGGGTTTGTTTTTATTAATAAGACTGTTTAAGATTCTTGTTACAGTGGTGCACAGTCAGCAGTTGGGAGGCTAAGGCAGGGGGATCTGCAGTTCAAGGTCAGGCTGGAAAACAGTGAGACCCCGTATTAATTGAAAAAAAAAGAAAGGAAGGAAGGAAGAAAGAAAGAAAGCCAGGTGGTGGTGGTGCACACCTTTAATCCCAGTACTTGGGAGGCAGAGGTAGGCAGATCTCTGAGTTCGAGGCCAGCCTGGTCTACAAAGTAAGTTTCAGGACAGCCAGGGCTACACAGAGAAACCCTGTCTGGAAAAACCAAAACCAAAAGAAACAAACAAAAGGCAGTGGTAGTGGTGTTGGATGGCAGCAGATTCTACCAATTTTTGCCTTCTTTTGGCAACCCAGATCTCTTCACAGCAGGCAAGTGTTCCACCATGTCACATCCTGGTCTGGAAACGCTGTATTTCTTTTTTCTTTTCTTTCTTTTTTTTTTTTAATTTTTATTTTTTTTTTTTTTGAAACAGGGTTTTTCTGTATAACAGCCGTAGCTGTCCTGGAACTTGCTCTGTAGACCAGGCTGGCCTCGAACTCACAGAGATCTGTCGGCCTCTGCCTCCCAAATGCTGGGATCAAAGGTGTGCACCACCATGACCAGCCACTGTATTTCTTAAAGTGATGAGATCACACGCCTCTTTGGCCACAGCTACCCATCAAGACCTTTCGGCTGAGCCGACTGGTCTCTGCACTTCTTCCCATCGCTCCTGCAGGTTCTCAGATGTCCCGTTTGTCATCACTGTTAAAATCTGTCACTATCCAGTCTAACTCCTACCCAGACAATCTACAGATTAGGTCATGACTGCTCCACTCCTTCTGTCTGTAGAGCAGATCCAGTAGCTCTTAGCACCAGGGACCAAAGATGGCCGGAACTGGTTTTCTATTTCCAGACAAAGGCCATTGGCTTTAGGCTTGCACAGATGGTGAGGGGCAGCACAGAGATCTGAACCCACTGAGAAGGTGTATTTATTTCTACAACAGAAAAGGAAGCAGGCTCACACAGCTCTCTTCCTGTTACACATGGGGTCTGAGTTTTAAGTAGAAAAAAAAATATTATTTACGCCTTCAGAGAACAAGGTCTGACTCTGTAGCCCAGGATAGCCTAGAACTTGCTATGTAGCTCAGGCTAGCTAGAATGCTCAGCAATCCTCCTAAGTGCTGATATTACAGGGGTGAGCTACCACACCCGGCTCCAGCAGAGAATTTAAATACAGACAAACACTCTGATAGTGGGCGTCTTCTTAACCCAGGAATCATCCTTAGAAGATCTGCTGGCATCATCTGGGCTGTAATCAGAAGCATCCCAGCTCTTACCTGACACCTGCGTAAGATGAAGATGCTCTGGCCACGTCTCCTTTAAATCACCTCTGCTCTGAAGTCAGGAACACTGATCAGTTAAAAATGTTTGCCGCTCTTCCAGAGGATACAAATTTGGTTCCCAGTGACCATGTCAGGTGACTCACAACAGCCTATAACTCCAGCTCCAGGGGATCAGACACCCTCTTCTGGCCTCTGAGGACACCTGTACTCACATGCATACACAGTCACATGCAGGCACACACACACACACACACACACACACACACACACACACACACACACACATTAAAAACAATGAAATAGTTCTTAAATTTCCAATATTATGCTCACCTTTTTCAGTAACAAATTCATGCATGCTCTGGCTTCTGATATCCTCTTGACTTGCTGTGTGGCTTTCCTGGAGAACAGGGTTGTTACAGGGTGATCTGTCAATGTGATACAGCAAAAAAGTGATCATGGGTATTTGCCCAGAGAAAACGAAAAGTTTGGGGTGGGTCTCAGCTTCCTGCTAGAGTGAAAATGCCCTAGTGTGTTGGTATTGGTGCAAGATGTCAGTCCTCTGGAGTCATCTGGCTCTGCTTGCTTTATAGCCAGGCAAACAGCTATAAGTCATGTTGGCCCATCTATCTGTCCATCCTTTGTTCTATGCCACAAATAATTACTGAACATCTATTCCATACCAGGTTCATGCTGGATGCTAGAATTAAATCATCTTCAAGGGCCTCCTAGTTTACTGAGAAAAGAAAGAACACATAAATAATAAGTGTCACACTAACCCAGGAACAGGGTGGTCACAGAATAAGTTAAGACCTAAAGCTTTTTTTTTTTTTTTTTTTTTCTGAGACAGGGTTTCTCTGTGTAGCTTTGGAGCCTGTCATGGAACTCACTCTGTAGACCAGGCTGGCCTTGAACTCACAGAGATCCACCTGCCTCTGCCTCCAGAGTGCTGGGATTCCCCCCCCCCCTCCGGAGTTGAGGACCGAACCCAGGGCGTTGCGCTTGCTAGGCAAGCACTCTACCACTGAGCTAAATCTCCAACCCCACTGGGATTCCTTATAAAAAGCTGAACAGCTAGTAGGTAGGCAGGAGAGAGAGAGGCGGGGCTGGCGGGCACAGAGAATAAATAAGAGGAGACAGGGTTTCTCTGTGTAGCCTTAGCTGTTCTGGAACTCAATCTGTAGACCAGGCTGGCCTCGAACTCAGAGATCCGCCTGCCTCTGCCTCCTGAGTTCTGGGATTAAAGGCGTGTGCCACCACTGCCCAGCTTCCTCTCCCTTCTCATGTCCCTATAATTTGTCACCACTGCCCGGTGACCCAAAGCTTTTTGAAATGCCATGCAGCAACAGAATGGGTGTTGTAGCTACAAGACAAAAAAGCAATCCAGTGGTTTCCTGTAGGTCAGCAGAGAATGCTTGAAGACAAGCAAAAACGTAACAGGTCACCCGAAAACAGACCACTAGCATGGCTTCAGCGCTCTCCATGGGAGCACTGGAAGGCAGGGAACAGTGGAACCAAATCACCAACACACCAAGAGAAACAGCACCATTAGTCTAGGGCGGATGTAGCTCAGTGGTAAAGCGCTTGACTAACATGCACAAGATCATGGGTTCAGTCCCCAGCAGCAGGAAGGAAGAAAAACGTCTTAGGCTGGAGAGATGGTTCATAGGTTAAGAACACATGTTGCTCTTCCAGAGGACCAGAGTTCAGTTCCCAGCATCCACATCAGGAAGCTCACAATGGCCTTTAGCTCTAGCTCCAGGGGATCTGATGGCCTCTTCTGGCCTCCAAGGGTATCCAAAACCTGTGGCATACACTTACAAAAATGTACACATGTATACATAATATTGAATAAATATAAAAATAAATCCAGGACTGTAGAGAAGACTCGGCATTTAAGAGCACTCACTGCGCTTGCAGAGGAACAGGGTTTGGTTCTGAGCACCCACATGGCAGCTCATGGCTGTCTATAATTCTAGTTCCAGGGGACCCAATATCCTCTTTTGGCTTGTCTGGGTACCAGGCACCCACATGGAGCACATGCACACACACATGCAGGCAAAACACCCACACACATAAAATAATAAGTAAAATCTTAAAAAAATATTCAAAGCTGTAAATTGAAGTAGGATAAAGGAAATTATGGGGACACGAGAAGGGAGAGGAAGCCGGGCGGTGGTGGCGCACGCCTTTAATCCCAGCACTCGGGAGGCAGAGACAGGCGGATCTCTGTGAGTTCAAGGCCAGCCTGGTCTACAGAATAAGTTCCAGAACAGCTAAGGCTACACAGAGAAACCCTGTCTCAAAAACCTGGGGTGAGAGGGGGAGTCCAATTACTCTAGAGTCTGATTAACATTTTGCAGCTAAGAAGCAAGAAATCCAGCACAATCAACCACATCTGGGAAAGGCTGATAACAGTACCCCTTTCATATGCAGGCACTTTGTGTTAAAACAGCAGTTAAGGCCTGAATGTATATGACCCTGGATAGGGTCTCATTCCTAATAAAAAGCTGAACGGCCAATAGGTAGGCAGGAGAGGGACAGGCAGGGCTGGTGGGCAGAAAGAATAAATAGGAGGACTCTAGACTCAAGAAGAAGAGAAGGAGGAAGAAGAGAAGAAGGGAGAAGAGAACGAGGGAGAAAGAGAGGGACACACAAGCCAGAGTCACCAGCCGGACATGAGGAGCAGTGAAAGTAAGATACACAGAAGAAAGGTAAAAAGCCCCCCAAGGCAAGAGGTAGATGAAGAGAAACAGTTTAAGTTAAAAAGAGCTAGGCAGACGGGTAATGCCTGGGGGGCGCTCACCAACCTAAGGCAAAGTGCCTGTGTGGCCTGGGCAGACGTCTCCATGACGGGTAAGGTGACCTGCTGACGTCCCAAGCAACCTAAGTCAAAAGCTCATTTTTTAGTAAAAAGGGGACCTGTAGGGCTCTGGCCCCCGTTGTGGGTAACTGTTGCCTTGCTTGCTGATCTTGACCTTGAAATCTTACCTATGCTAATTCCCTGCCAGGTTCCACCCTCCTGAATGCTTAAGGGAAGTTCCTTGGCTGTGTATCCTGCATATTGGGTGTTAACAGCTTAGATGCAAGATTGTAAAACATTGGTAGTGAACTTCTGCCCTCCAGGGTTCTCCCAATGTGCTGTAAGCCTGTATTTAAGACCTCTTCCCTCCTTCAATAAACGGCATTCGGCATTAAAAAAAAAAAAAAAAAAGTCTGGTCCAGCACCTCACTTGGAGAAGCCCACACGCATGCTCTCTTCATTTTCCTCTGCAACCCTCCTTTCTCCTGATCCTTGTGCTTAAACCTGTTCAAATATCTGCAGTGGCTGGAGAGATGGCTCCATGGCGAAGAGTGTTGGCTGCTCTTCCAGAGGACCTGAGTTCCCAGCACCTTTCTACAGTGGCTCACAACTGCCTGGAACTCCAGCTCCAAGGATCTGATGCTCTCTTCTGGGCCTCTGAGGGCATCTGCACATATGTGGTATACACACACACACACGTAAATAAAAATAAAATAATTGTGTGTGTGTGTGTGTGTGTGTGTGTGTGTGTGTGTGTGTATCTTTAATAAAATTTCTACCTCTGCTTTGCTCTACTGATGAGTCCTGGAATTCTTTTCAGCACTGAAGCCATGAATACTAGTTTGGACAGAGTAAAAGGTCCCCAGAACTCTAGGGGAACTCCTCAGGCTGCTAAGGATGGCAGTGTGGAGCTGCAGCCTGTGAAGCTGACATAATGAACAGGGTCAGGAGCCCTGGCACTCTTGACACTTGAGGGCTCTTTGTAGTAGAATATTATTTTAAGGTGTGTTACTTTTGTTTATGTTGCATTTGTTTAACTCTGTGAAGCTGTGTTACTTTGCCTGTCTAAAACACCTGATGGTCTAATAAAGAGCTGAACAGCCAATGGCAAGGCAGGAGAAAGGATAGGCGGGGCTAACAGGCAGAGAGAATACTTAGAAGGAGAAATCTGGGAGGAGAGAAGAAGTAGCCAGAGAAGGAGGAGGACTCTAGGGGTCAGCCACCCAGCCATACAGCCAGCCATGGAGCAAGAGTGAAAGTAAGTAAGATTACAGAAGTAAGAAAGGTAAAAGTCTAGAGGTGAAAGACAGACAGGATAATTTAAAGTTAAGAAAAGCTGGCAAGAAACAAGCCGAGTTAAGACCGGGCATTCATAATTAAGGAATAAGCCTCCAAGCGTGATTTACTTGGGAGCTGGGGGGCAGGCCCCTCAAACGAGCCCCAAACAGCCAACAACAGCTCTTTGTCAGGAGAATGTCTTGTGCACTGAGGCGCTTATATTGACTGAAACAAAAATGCACCCTCTCCTGGCCATTTCTTGGTGCCAAGACCCAGGTCAAACCCAAGGGCATAGCTAAGTATGTTCAGATGGACCCATGCAATGTAGGGGTAATAACTGAGAAGCAAGCCAGCCTTGCCCTCCATAGCAGCCTGCTTACCTTTCATGTGGTTGCATCGTGAGCTTTCCTCTGCGGTCAGCTTCCTTGGAAAGCCTCTCTCGTGGGTTGTAGAGAAACTGGAAGACTGCTTCAGTGATGTGGGATGTCCTTCTGCACGCTGCAAATACATGTTGCTTTTATTAGTTGATGAATAAGGCTGCTTTGGCCTATGGCAGGGCAGAATATAGCTAGGTGGGAAAGCCAAACTGAATACAGAGAGAAAGAAGGGCAGAGTCGAGAGAGACACTGAGGGCCACAGGGGAGCAAGATGTAATGGAACACAGGTAAAGTCATGAGACATGTGGCGATACCAAACCGTTTGTAATTAATATAAGCCCCTGTGTGTTTATTTGGGACCGAGCGGCTGTGGAACACAGGAAAACTTCCAGCTATACTTCAGGGGAGCATTTTTTTTTTTTTTTTTAAGAATATAGTTAGTAAAACTGGTACGAGAGAGATACTGGCACCTTAGCTGTACCTCATCATTCTCAGTAAAGGCACATGTGTGAGAAGAGCTTTCTGGTCCAGCCTGACAATTTCAAGACCATGGCAGAGAGAAGGGGTCAGAGGGGAAAACACAAAGGGATGATGTGGAGTGGGGGCCAGCAGTGGGTTGTCACTCAGCAGCCAGGGATCTGGGGCAGTCACTGAGTATCTTTGCTCCCTGGGCTTCCTTAAAGATGAACTGCCACAACTTGCAATGTGCACTGTGGCTCCTGGGAATGGCTCCAAACCCACTGCCGCCATTTCTAAGTCTGGCAGTGCCCGGCCTTCACTAATGTTTCTTTAAGCAACTGCTGTGGTGTCTGGTGCTTGCCAGTCACTGAAACCTAGTCCCTGTCTTGAAGCACCCCAGATTAGCAGGACGCTTTCATAACAGTGGCTCAAGCTAGGACCTGCTCTCCCACAGAAACCACGCTAAGGCTCAGGACTCTTGACTTCTCCCACCTTCGGGTTTCACTCTAAGGACACTGTCCCCAGGGACCAAGATGGCAGCCAGAGCTCCAGTCACCACATTCACACTCCAGGAGGCTGACTAGGAAGGGAAACTAGGAAGGATCCATACAAGCCTCTCAAAGGAAGGAAGGATCCCATAAACGGACACATAGTCCGTCCACATATCTCACTGACTCCACCGACCAGTCACACAGCTATGCATAGATATGGGAGAGTCTTTGTTTTTTTTTTTTTTTTTTTTTTTTTTTTTTTTTTTAATTCAGAGCTAAGGACCGAACCCAGGGCCTTGCACTTGCTTGGCAAGTGCTCTACAACTGAGCTAAATCCCCAACCCCATATGGGAGAGTCAAGGAAATATCTTCATTGTGGTCATGTACTTGTACAACAACAACGAAAAATCCTAAGTGTAACAACAAATGATGGAGAGGATTGAGGGCAAGGAGCCCTGAGTCGCTGCTGATGTGGGGTACAAATTAATACAACTTTTATGAAAATCAGTTTAGAGGTTTTTCAGAAAATAAAAACTAAAACTACCATATGACCCTCACCCCTGGGCAGACATTCGAGCACAGATATCCTCACACCTACCACCCAAACATGTTTACAGCTCCTCTGTTCACTTCAGCGGGGAGATGGAAGCTGCCCAGCTGTCCAACAACACATGAACAGATCATGAAAATCTAGTCCACCTCACATTTCTGGGAACTGGCCAATCCATGTCCTCAGCTTTCACTCCTGCCTCAACTTCCCTCACCTACGAAGCTCTGTATCACCCACCGCCTCTCTGTTCCCTGAGTAGCTCTATCTCCCTCCCTCCCTCCCTCCCTCCCTCCCTCCCTCCATTCCTCCCTCCCTCCCATCTCAGGGCTTTGCACAAGCTGTCCCTGCTTCCTAAAAGGCTCCCCATTCATTCTCCCAGTAGCTCCTCAGGTTCTGAGCTCACAAGGCACTTTTCTGGGAGTACCATTTGTCACATGCACACTCTTCCTCTCCACATCCCAGGGTCAAAGCCTCACACTGCTCTTCTTCTTCAACCCTTCCCATGCACCACACCTGCCTGAGACAAGACAGAAAAAGCCACGAGAGGAACTGGTGTTATGGACTCGTGTCCGGGAGGGCTGCTGATAGGAGCTGACTGCTTCCTGAAGGACACAGAATACCCAGGACAGCCAGTCCCCAAGAACACTGTTTATGAGACAGAACCTCTCAGTGGCCTGGAACTCCATGATTAGACTAACTGACTGGCCAATGATCGCTGGCCATGGCCTCTGCCTCCCCTGCAGTCAGATGACAGGCACACACCATCATACCCAGCCTTTTTTACATGGGTTCTGGGGACTGAACTCAGGTCTTCATGCTTTTATCAACAGAGCTATCTTCCAACTCAAATTCCTCCTTAGAAAGGATGCCGTCCACCACCTTCTTTAAAATTCACTGAAGGAATGGAAGATTTGATCAAGTCCTTGACAGGTTTCTGGGAGCTCTGATTTATAGTGAGTCACAGAAGAATCGGCTCTATTACAGGTCCTCAATACGTGAGCAAGACAAGGGCAGGTGGCAGGTTGGTCTTGGAGAAACCATGGTTTGGTGTCCTGAATTCTGGACTCTCGGATAGTCTGCAGCCTCCAAAATGCATGTTTTGAATGCAGCCAGCTGCATTCACTGAGCAGATGGGGGACTGTCTGCTCCTAGTTAGAGACTCTATCACCAGCGCATCCAAACACCCCTCCAGTCCTGGTTTGCCATTCAAATTTCAGCTGCTTTCAAGATTCCAGTTTTTGATTATTCTATTTCCAGGACAGAAGATGGGATCTCTCAGTTGGGTTCTTGCAATAAATGTCAGAAGGCTTTCTGTGTTTTGGTACAAAGGAACCTATTTGTTTTGGGCACTGTGGCTGGCAGTGCCCAAATACTGACTAATATTTTGATGCTGATCTCTGAGGGACAGTTGGCCTCAGCAATGCTCATTCTGTCTGTGCTTGGGGCAGGAGTGATATTTATAGAGCTCCATCTCATGCTAGGCACAGGGCCTAGAGCTTACAAAGGAAGTCCCGATACCCTATGGAGTGCCTTCTTCTTCTTTTTTTTTTTTTTTTTTCCCCCGAGACAGGGTTTCTCTGTGTAGCTTTGCACCTTTCCTGGAACTCACTTGGTAGCCCAGGCTGGCCTCGAACTCACAGAGATCCACCTGGCTCTGCCTCCCAAGTGCTGGGATTAAAGGCGTGCGCCACCACCGCCCGGGCTGGAGTGCCTTCTTGGTGGCAGGCCTACTTCTGAAGATGAAGGAGTTCAGACAGTGACAGGAGACAACCCCTCCCTCATAGAGTTTACATACTAGCCGAGGGAGAACTCCAACCAACAAGAAACCCTCAGTGAGAATGGGAGACCATTACAAGAGGCACAGGGCATGGAGGTGGGTTGCATCATCTCTGTGCTGAGGCCCAGCCTCTTCATACTGAGTGCTCCAAGATAAACACATGGCATCTAACATGGCATCAGGCTTCATGTGGTGTCAGATACGGGCACTCGGTCATCAGAAAAAGGCATGTTGACCTAGGGCTTCAAGATCGGTGTGGACGTGGCCATGGTCAGCATGAATGCTCAGAAAGAAAAGGGATGGGGCTTGTTTCATTAGGAGCATCCTCTAGACGGGGCCAAGAAACGCAGCTCTGAGCATGAGGGTGAAGGGGGTCATGAGGGGGTTGTGAGGGGAGTCACTGTACTCTGTGGCTGTAGTGCGGTAGTAGAATGTTTGCCCTCTCAGGAGGGGATGGGGGAGATGGGGAGAAAAAGAGGGTGGGGGGAGATACAGAGACAGAAGAACTGAGCCCCGGATGTGAGCCTGGAGCCACGAGCCTGCCTATCTGGGGCTCAGCCTGGACTCAAAGCCTGGGTCTGTTCCTCTCACGTTCCTGGGGTTGTCCCCCATGCTCTTTTCATATATGGATAATCTGGGGCCTAACAAGCCCCTCTCTGAGAAAGTGGGGTAGAACAGGACAGGGAGATCCAGGACAGGCACCAAAACTACACAGAGAAACCCTATCTCGAAAAACAAAAAAACAAAACAAAAAAAACAAGAACAGGACAGGGATGTGCCTTCCATAGAAGGCCACAGGTGCTCCAGGAAACCTGGGGTTGTAGCAGCTTCAGGGCCTTGTGAAGTTCAGGGTCCAGGTCTGTGCTCCCCACTTACCAGAAGGGTATGGAATTTCTTGTTTTTGTAGTGGTCCATCTTTGGGAAGGAGGTTCTCATACAAGTGAAGAGGGTGAACTCTCTTCCTAGGAGAGAGAAAAGCTGCTCTGTAGTGTCTGGTCACTGCATGTGAGATCGTAGGGGCCCTAGACGATCCTCCTGGAAGCATTGACAAGAGCAGAGGTGACCCCAGGCAAGCACAGGCCTCTGCTCAACAGGCAGAGCAGACGAGCTAGCACAGACTAATGTCCACACGGCCACATGTGCAGGGCGCAGTGCACAGGACCACAAAATAAGCCACAGTGGCGTCGCATGAAACTAACAACCCGGACTCCTACAAGACTGAGCTAAGTGCCAGGTAAAACGTTCCTTGGTTTGTTTTTCAGACAGCATTTCTCTGTGTAGTCCTGACTTTCCTGGAGACAGGACCTCTCTACTCTGTAACTCTGGCTATAGACCAGGCTGGCCTCGAACTCACAGAGACCTACCTGCCTCTGCTTCCCAAATGCTGGGATTAAAGGTGTGCACCACCACCGCCTGGCCTCCTGACTCCTCCTAAACATGTTTTGTTTGTTTGCTTTTGAAACAGGGTCTTACTATCGAGCCCTGGCTGGCCTTGAACTCAATCTAGAAACCAGGTTGGTCTCTAATTTGCAATCCTCTTGCCTCAGCTTCCCAAGGGCTGGCATTAGAAGTGTGTGCACCTGGCCTGGCTGGGTTAAAAGTTTGGAAAGGAAAATCCAAGGCTAAAGAGATGAGTTGGCCGGGCGGTGGTGGCGCACGCCTTTAATCCCAGCACTCGGGAGGCAGAGCCAGGCGGATCTCTGTGAGTTCGAGGCCAACCTGGACTACCAAGTGAGTTCCAGGACAGGCGCAAAGCTACACAGAGAAACCCTGTCTCGAAAAACCAAAAAAAAAAAAAAAAAAAAAAAAAAAAAAAAAAAAAAAAAAAAAAGAGATGAGTTGGTGGTAAAGCATACTCCGCTCTTACAGGGGACCTGGCGCCATTGTCAGCATCCCCAGAGTGGCCACAAACATATGCAACTCCAGTTCCTGGGAATCCAACGCCCTCTTCTGGCCTCTATAGGCACCAAGCACACACATGTGGCACATAGACTTACATGCAGGCAAAACACTCATACACATAAGATAAGTCTAAAAAAAACAGAAAAAAATTAAAACAACAACAAAAGTAAAAAAAAAATCTAGGGCTGGGACATTGCAGGGTTAGAGTTCAGGATTAGCATGTGCTAAGGCTCTGGGTTTGAGCCCTGAAACCACCAAAAAATATCTATCAATATCATCAAGAAAAACTATCAATATGATAATATAGTAAGTTGTTAAACTTTCGATGCATCAAAACAAAAAATATTGAGCATAGCTAATCCTTTAGAGGCAAGGATAAAGACAATTTAAGGACTGGTTTCTTCTTTTTTTTTTTTTCTCCCCACTTAGAAAAACAAAATAAAACCCTGGTCTACAGAGGGAGTCCCAGGTCAGCCAGGGACACACAGAGAAACCCCATCTGTACCTGCGGGCTAGGGAAAGCATGTCTGTTTGCTTAGGACAGTGACAGCAGAGGCAGGCAGGCTCTGGTCCTGGGAAAGGGGGCGCTGTTACAATTTCCAGACCAACACTGCAGCCTGCTCTCTGCAAGGGGTACAGCCAGACTCTTCCTTGGAACCCCAAACTGATATTTCAGCTTCACTGTGGCTGCAGGTGGGGGGGGGTGTCTTGCTCAGCTGCAGGCTCCAATCGACTTAACCTCCACAGCTTCTACACCAGTCGGTTCCCTTCTACCTGTTTGAAACATGAACCTTCAAATGTCAGTGTGAATGCTCCGCACTGCACTGTTGGTGTCCTGGTACTGCACCATGTGCCTCTGCACCCTGTCTCCACCCAAGGTGGGTACAATCCACGTGCTGTAGCTCAAGTGCCTCCCATTGCCCTTGGATAGGGAGGAGAGGCAAGGCTCACATGCCCAATGATACTCTCAGCCCAGGGCCTGGCTCATGGAACTCTTGACGTGACGTGATGTGATGTGACATGACATGACATGATATGACATGACATGACCATCACAGACTCTTAAACTAGCCGCCAAAGTGAAATAGCAATGGCAATGAGCTGTAGAGTACTCACAGTGTAGTTGACATATGGGCAGTAGAATTTTCTGTTCTGTAGTAGACCAGGTTGGTTTCAAACTTGAGAAAAGCCTCCTGTATCCGCCTACTAAGTGCTTGGATTAGAGTTGTGTGCCACCAAGACATGTCTATGACATGACATGTTGAAGGAAATAAAAAAGTTGGTATTGTGCAAGTTACTCTTCTGACCATCAGTGTTCTCATCTGTGATGTGCACGTAGGGTCTCCTTAAGTTCACTTGGTTGTCATGGGGATGAAACAATACACAGAGGTTCCAGCAAGTCCCAGGCACCAGTAAACTCCTAGGTTCCTATTAACTAGCTTTCCATATTCTATAGTACAACATACAGACCGGATAGAGTATAGAACATGCAAGCCTCATAGACAATGCTAGAACATGCAGACCTGACAGAGTATAAAATATGCAGGCCTCACACACGATACTAGAACATACAGACCCAATAGAGTACAGAACACATAGGCCTCGTAGATGATGCAAGAACATGCAGACCCAATAGAGTATAGAACATTCAGACCTCACACATGATACTAGAACATACAGACCCAACAGAGTATAGAACACGCAAGTCTCATAGATGATACTAGAACACATAGACCTGATAGAGTATAGAACACACAGGCCTCATAGATGATACTAGAACATATAGACCTGATAGAGTATAGAACACACAGGCCTCGTAGATGATACTAGAACATATAGACCTGATAGAGTATAGAACTCACAGGTCTCGTAGACAATACTAGAACACACAGACCTTATACAGTATGGGAGAACAGACAGACAAGAGGGTAGATTTGCTTGTTTGCTTATAGCTCTGTGGATGGGACTCGTGGTCTTGTACATACTAGGCAATCTCCGTGCCAGAACTGGGTGTCCCCAGCCTTTCTACCCAATGTAAAATTCTACTCCTCATATTCATAAACACTGATACTTTATTCATCTGATAGAGAGTTTGGAAGGCTGTGAAAGAGAACCTGGCAGAGACATCAATGTCCCAGTACTCTGCCTCAGTTACATTGTGGCTGGGTTGTGTAAGGAAGCAGAAGAGACAGGGCCAGAGCTGGGAACTTACCCCTTATAAGTCGACTGCTCTGTAACATCAATTCTTCTCTCCGGAACCTCTCTGGATCCAGTTCTGAGTAGTCCCAACTGTCATAGCTCTGTGGGCAAGGATATGTCCCTAAAAGAAGCCAAGAGTGGTGATGGCCACTTCCACCAGTGAGAACGGAGCAGGACAAAGGGAAGCAGAGGCCTTGAGCCTCCTCCTGGTTACAGGGAACCGGAGATCTGCTGATAGCATTGTCCTGGCCTTGTCACGTCCTCTCTAGAGGGTTTCTTCACCCGCAGAATGGGGGCAATGCTACCCGCCCTGCCATCTTCTGGTGCCTGGGTGTGTGACTCTGTGACAAGTGTTAACGAAGATGCCACAGTTACCCACTTTCTTACTCGCCTCCCGTTGTTCTTGCTGGACAACGAGCTCCCTTCCCCAGGAGCAGGGGCTGGGGCGGTCATGTCTGTGTCCCCAGGGCCTCCTGCTGGACCCGGCAGCAGTAACTAAGTAAGTGCTTAGTGAAGGTTTCTTCAACACACTCTCAGGCTACACTGAGCCCCAGAAATGATGCTTCCAAGGGTCACTGGGGAAATCTGAGCCACTGTGCACTAGGAGTAGCCGGGAGGTTTATTTCTGGTGATTAGTTAGGTGAAAACAGGACCAGGGAGAAGGAGCAGCAGGAAGAAGGTGGGAAATGAGAGAGACAGGTTGCCATGGTGACCCAAGTTGGAGAGAACAACCCTGGGTCTAAAACATGGCATTCAGTTGTTTGCTCTTGAACTTCTTTAACCCTTCATGTTCAGAGGGCTGAAAGGGTGTGCCGTGAAGAGTTCATACAGCAGGCCCAAGACTTCCGGCCTTAGAAAAGTCTGCAATGCTAGGCCTTGGCTAGAGTCTGGGAACACAGCCGGCAAACAGTTCCTCGCACTGACCCAAAACTACTTTTAATGCGTGCACTATTGTTCCTGGGCTGTCAGTGTAGAATGTGACCTAACTAAACGCCAACCCTCCAGGACTGAAACACCGGATAGACAGAGGTGTCTCCAAGAGGACCCTGAATGAAGCCTTGGCCTCTGAATCCCTGATGTGCTGCTCCTGGGCAGAGACATCACACACTCGTCGCTACATCTCCCTGGCAGGTAGATAAATGGGCTCTGTGTGACTCCTGCGGTAAGGAGGGAGTGAGCACTAGGCAGCCTGCACAGGGATCCTCCAAAGCACGCCCCTCCTCCTCTACAATCCAGCTGTGCTTCCTACTGGACACGGGAACGCTTAGCCATGGTGACCAAGCTCCTTATGAGGAAGTGACCTTCTCATCCGTCTTGTTCCCAACATAAAATGTCAAAGGTGCCTGTTTCGTACAATATCTAGCCAGCAAAAATCTCACGATAAAGAGCAGCATTCAGCGATCTCAGGAAGGTTCTAGGTTGAGAAGGCGAAGTGGGGAAAGGAGTGAAGTTGCTGCGAAGCCAGCGTGGAGCTGGCCACATGGACCATGCTGCTCTGGGGTGACGGGAACATGGATAACAGGGCTGAACCGGTACTTGCTGCCTTGCTCCCTGCAGATGAGGTGAAACACAGACTCTGATCAGGCAGCCATGTTTCCGAACTTTCTAGAAGGAAAGGGGACTAGGGACTGCAGCTCAACTCCCTCTCTCCCTCTCTCTTCCTCTCTGGTGTTCTGAGATGGGTCTAAGTAACTCTGGTTGGACTGATACTTGCCCTGTAGCCCAGGCTGACCCAAACTCATAGCAATCTTCCTGCTTCTGCCTCCCGAGTGCTGAGACTGCACCACCATGCCCAGCTTTAACTTTCTTTATAGTTCATTTTGGCTGCGATATTCATTGAGTTTTTTAAGGCAGGGTCTTGCCATGAGTTCAGGCTGGCCTTGAACCTTCAAAATCCCTGCTATAGCCTCTCAAACACAAGGGATACAGGCATGCAGCACCAAGCTCAGACTCTTCACTGTCAAGGAGAGAACAGGAAAGCTGTCGTGATGCAGAGCGTTAGGCAGCCAAAAAACACACCCAGCCTCCAGTAGAAAACATTTTTGAACTAACTTCCTTCCCTAGTGGGTAGAAAGCCCCTCCCCTCTCACCTGAGATCCACAGGCCCATCGTGTTACAAATCTCCGACTTGAATTCGTGGGTGTTGAACCAGGACTGGGGGAAGCAGCAGCAGAAGCTGGTGTACAGGGCTTTGCTCAGGAGCGACGGGAGCCTCTGGGAGAAGCAGAGCTCAGCATCAGTCCCGGTGCCTCTGCTCTCAGAGAAGAGCCCTGGCTGAGCCAAGAACCTGGGACCAAATTCCTTCCCAGCGCCAGGCTGCCTTCCTTTCTGTCTTGGGCTGTCTCCCCATCCCCAGATGTCACCAGGATGCTCCTCAGGAACTAGGCTCTGCTCAGTCAGCAACCTCCACCTTCCCCTGGCATGCCTCCACAGTGTTCTACCGCTCAGTGCGTCTACACTCTGCTCAGAGCACAGGCCAGGAAATACCAAGACATGGAGATGTCTACACCAACATACACATGCATCTCCCTATCACTGTCTCCCCCAAATAATGAGATGAGGACTCACCATGCAGCCCAAGAACTTATGAAAATCCTCTCTCAGTCTCCTGAACGCTGGAATTAACTATAGGAGTGAACCACTGTACAAAGTTTAAAAGGGGGTCCTCTCCTCTCTTCTCTGTGTGATGCTGGAAACTGAACTTGGGACCTCACACATGTTGAAAAGTACTCTGTTTCTGGGCTACACCCCCAGTTCCAAGGGTGTTCAATTATTATTTTTATTTCCATTTTGTTTTGTGGCTAAATTTTTCTCCTATCCATACTTCTTTCTTGGTAAATTTCTCATTTTTGTACTTTTATCCATGGATCTATGAGATGTCCGATTTTTTAAATTTGTTTTAGACTTGAGTGTTTTGCCTGTATATATGTTCATGTAGCACATGTATGCTGGGTACCTGCAGAGGTCAGGAAAATACATAGGATCCCCTGGAACTGCAGTTTAAGATGGTTATAAGTTACCATATGAGTGCTGGGAACTAAACCCATGTCTTTGTAAGAGCAACAAGGGCTGTTCACTGCCGAGCCATCTCCCCAGTCCCAAGATGTTGAATTTTTCTCACTGATTTGCAACAGTTCTTTATGCTGTGTGACAGACACACTACCAGGTGCTGGAGAGTTGGCACAGTGATTAAGAACGTTAGCTGCGCCAGGCGGTGGTGGTGCACACCTTTAATCCCAGCACTCGGGATGCAGAGGCAGGTGGATCTTTGTGAGTTCGAGGCCAGCCTGGGCTACAGAGTGAGATCCAGGAAAGACGCAAAGCTACACAGAGAAACCCTGTCTCAAAAAACCAAAAAAAAAAAAAAAAAGAACGTTAGCTGCTCTTACAGAAGGGCCAGTTTCAATGCCCAGAACCCACAAGGCAACTCACAGCCATCTGCAACTTCAGTTCCAGGGGCCCCAGTGCCACCTTCTGACCTCCACAGGCACCAGGCATGAACATGGTGCACAGACATACATGTAGGCAAAACACTCATACAAAGACAAATCTAAAAAAATGCCACCAGTATTTCTGTATAGACTGTTATTTGCATCTTAATTTTGTGTGTAGTAGTTCCAAAAAACTATACAGTCAATGGGTAGGTGTAGTGACACAGGCTTGTAATCCTATCACTTGGAGATTGAGGCAGGAGGATGGAGAATTTGAGGCTAGTCAAGACTACATAGTCAGTTTGAAGCTAGACTGGGTTAGAGTGATACCTTGTCTCACTATATATCTATATACCTATATATCTATATATAAAGCTATATAGCTTTATATATAGATATATAGTTACATAGTCCAATATACATACATATAGATACATAGTTCAATCTATCAGCCTTTTGCTTTATGGCTGCTTCTCCTGGATCATGTTTACACTGTCCTTCCTCACCTGCAAATGATCTAAATATTGACACATTTCTTCCAACAATCTCTTTAGGTCATATACGCATCCGCAGAAAAGGTAGACATGTGTTTACACTTCTCATTTTAACATTACAAGCTTATTCAAATACTATAGAAACATGAAATAGAATAGTAAAGGGGATAGAAGAATGGTGGAGCAGTTAAGAGCACTGGATGCTCTTCCAGAGGACCCAGGTTCAATTCCCAGCACCCACAGGGCAGCTTACAGACAACTGTCACTCCAGTTCCAGGGGATCCAAGGCCCCCTTCTGGCCTTTGCTGGCACTATGTGCACACGGCACACACAGATACATAGGCAAAACACCCACACACATAAATAAAGAAGTTTTAATTTAAAAAAAAAATAGAGAAATGAAATCTCTTAGCACCCCACTCGCCATTGCTAAGAACTCAGCAGATATTTTCCAGATTTGTTTTCTATTCTTGGGTGTGCATGTGTGCGCATATACACACAGAGTTGTGTCACCATCTAATGGTGAGAATACATTGAGAACTGCATCAATAGGTGATTTCATCATTGTATACACACCACAGACCGTACTTACACAAATTATAACGGCTTGTCACCTTTTGTAATATTAACTCACGGGGTCACTGCCAGAGATGCAAATTATGATGAACTGAATTGTTTGTTCCAAAGTGTGTGTCTCCTATATACACATCATTTTAAAGCACTGAATAACTTGCTTCCCCTTCCCCAACTCAAAATATATTGTTACATCTTCCCCAGTGAGTGTAGGACTCAGTCATACTTCTTTGCAATGGCTTAATTATAAGCTCGGGCACGGGTACTTATCACTCCTTTATGGAAAGTCTGTTTGGAGCATTTTCCTGCCAGCAAAGGTGCTTTCTAAGCGGCAGGTGACACTCACTTTTATGAGTGCCTCTTCATAGTGAGTCCGGACCATTTTGAACAGCAGGATGGCGTAATTTTGGGCTATTCGGTCAAACAGTTTGTGCTGGATCTCCTTGTTTGGCTACCAGGTGAGAGACAGACAAGTATCAGTATGCCTGCTGCAGCTGCCAAGGGCTACCATGCTTTCTGTCTGTTGTTTTAGCAAACATGGCCTCACCAGGTGACCCCAGGCTGGTCTGGAATCGCACCACCACAGCTGGCGTGGGTCTGCAATTCAGGCAAAGCATTGCTCTCAGTGGTCAGAACCTTACTCTCCAGAGCAGTGGTTCTCGACCTCAGGCTACGACCCTTTAATCCAGTAGCTCATGCTGTGCTGACCCCCACCATAAGCTTATTTTCATTGTTACTTCATAACTGTAATTTTGCTACTGTTATGAATTGTAATGCAAATATCTGATATGCAACCCCTGTGGAAGGTCATATGACCCCCCCCCCCCAAGGGGTGGCAACCATGGGTTGAGAACCACTGATCTGGAGAGTTAGCTTCCTATGCTTTGAGGAATGAGCTGCTTGCCTGCTGTCCACATAAGCACGCGTGGAGTGTCAGGGAAGAAAACCCCCTAACTCTGGGCCAGGAGGTCCCAAGCACTCCTCTCACCCCTGTCTGGAGCCACTAGCAGGGGAGCTGCAGGGCACTGTGTAACAGCAAAAGTTCAGGTACACGGGCAGGGCCTGCGGAGGGAGGTCACAGGTTGTCTGCACAGGTGACTCATGGAACAGAGGGACTTGTTGCCCATGCTAAAGACAGGGCTCTGTTCCGCAGGAAAGCAAGATAAGCGAGGGAGGAGATGGGGATTCACATTTACCTGGTACCGTTCGTGAAATATCCACCAAAAGCTGTCCAGCCAGATGGCGCTGAAGGACGGAGAAGACAGAAACTTCTCTAATTCTCTGTCTGAACAGTAAGACTTGAAAAGAAACAAAATTCCCATTAGTATTGTGGTCATTGTTATTGTTACTGCTATTGTTGCTCAAGATGCCTGGAGCTTGTGATTCTCCTGCCTCAGCCTCCTGAGGGCTGAATCCCTAACCATGAAAACAAACAAAAAAGGCCCCTAAGCTTCCAGTGAGTCCTCATGATTTTCATGGCCCGATGACAAATGACATGACAGTTTCTCTTAACCTAGCTGGAATCTTGGAGCCCACATTATTATCACGGACTCGGAAACTGAGGCCCCGCAGTTCAGGACACTGAGGACCACAGAGCTCAAAGGATTTACCCAAAGGAATATGACCAGCAAGTGCCAGAGCCAGTACTAGGAACCCACAACTCTAGATGGAGGCACCCAGGCACCCCTCCCTCTCACGGCTGAACAGCAGCAGTTGCAAAACTGTGTGGCTATTCCACAAATGCAAGGGTAGAGCCACGGGAGTCTACTGAATCAGTAATAAATATACACGAGTCAAAAATTAAAACCATTATTCACAAACTCAGAGGAGCAAAGCTTTATCTTGTGTTGTCCCCACCATATCATATACATATTACGGAATGATGCCTGTGTGTCTGTTACTGGCTAACACACCTCACTCTTCATCTCACTCAGGTGGGACTGACTCAGCATAGCCAGGCAGCAGGAAGGAGCCAGGAAGAGGGGGAGGAGGAGGGGAGGAGAAGAAAAGAAGGGAAGAGGAGAGATAAAGAGAGACAAGGAGACGGCTCTGTGTGTGTGTGTGTGTGTGTGTGTGTGTGTGTGTGTGTGTGTGTGTGTGTGTGCGCGTGCGCACACAGCAGTGAGTGCAGCTGACATGTGAGTCCCAGGAATGGAAGGCTGACCAGTTAAGAGCTAATGGATCAATGACCAATGACCAGAGCTGTTTCGGGGAAAGAGATTATGTAACCATAAAAGATGAAGAGACCAGCTGGGCGGTGGTGGTGGCAGCGGCGGTGGTGGCGCACGCCTTTAATCCCAGCACTCGGGAGGCAGAGCCAGGTGGATCTCTGTGAGTTCGAGGCCAGCCTGGGCTACAGAGTGAGTTCCAGGAAAGGCACCAAAGCTACATAGAGAAATCCAGCTACACGGCCACTAAGAGCGCTCTGAGCGTCTTCCCTCTGCAGACCTCCACATAGCTGTCGCCTGCCTCTGGCATTGACTCACCCATGCAGGTGGCATTGTTGGGTATCATCACTCTTCCCTCCAAAGCTCTATACACGCACAGCTCTCAAGGTGCCTAGCCTAACCCTAGTTCCAGTCTACTGTCTGCTCTGTTTCCTATCCACTGCCATGTAAACAAGCAGCCACCACCTCCCACTGCCATAGACAGAGACAGATCCATTCGGCCTTGCCACCCCACCATGATGTACTAAAAATCTCTTTGACACCATGAGCTCTCAAAGACAGAAATAATAAATAAATAAATAAATAAATAAATAAATAAAGCTTTCTTTCCTTAAGTCGTCTCCATCAGGTATTCTGTCACAGCGGTGAGAAAAGCAACTGACAGAATCCCCATTACATCACCAAATGAGGACTCCATCAGCACACCAGTGCTGAAAGCAGAGGCCTCATGGCCAATCACTTCCCCAAACCCTCCCTCGGAACATCACATGTGGGAACAAGCCCTTAGCGCATGAGCCTTGTTGGGGGACACTTCACACCGAAGCCATAACTGTTCTGACTAGAAAGTCATAGAAGTCAGACTTACCAGTGTGCCATAGAGCTGCTGACAGAACAGCAGATGGCCCACAGACAGACACGTATCTGTGAAGGTACAGGCTCCAGTTTGTTTTTAAGTAGGACACATGATCAAGGCCCACTGCACGGGCTGGCAGGATGGCTCAGCAGCTAAAAGCATGTCTGCCAATACTGATGACCAGGTTCCGTCCCTCTCCCAGAGTGTCCTCTGACTTTGACACACACACATGCACAGCCAGGGCACAGCTGACTTCCTGCCCTCTTCCTTACCTTGCCACTAAGGGGATTTTTCTCAGATCGGATCACGTTGCCCACCATGTCACAGAAGTCCACGCCATTGGGAAGCTTGTTGGGCCTAGTTTCGTCAAACTGGGGATGCTGGTGCAGTTCTGCCAGCAGATTCTTATCTGCTGTTTTCTGAAGAAAAACAAAAAGCACACTATGAAAATGGGGTCCATCATCTTGACAGTTTAAAACAATAACATGCCTTCCCCTTCGACACACAGACAGTGCGACAGACTCATAGACAGGGAGCAAACCAGGGCTTCCCAACCCTAGCACCGCTCCCCAACATCTGCTCACATCAGCTGTTTTCCATAAAGGCTCTGAGCAAAGATTTCCAAATACATTTGCTATTTTAATCCTCCCCCTCACCTGTCTCTCCAGCACATACACACGTTTACCTTCTACTTTAGTCATCTAACCTTATTCTAGATTACTCCAGGGTCTGTGTGCGTGTGTGTGCGTGTGTGTGCGTGTGTGTGTGTGTGTGTGTGTGTGTGTGTGTGTGCGCGCGTGTGCGCGCGCGCGTGTGTGTGCGTGTGCGCGCGTGTGTGTGTGTGTACTGTTCTCAAAATTTCCATTCAAACCAGGAGGTGGTGGCGCACGCCTTTAATCCCAGCACTCGGGAGGCAGAGCCAGGCGGATCTCTGTGAGTTCGAGGCCAGCCTGGACTACCGAGTGAGTTCCAGGAAAGGCGCAAAGCTACACAGAGAAACCCTGTCTCGAAAAACCAAAAAACAAACAAAAACCCCCAAAAACCATTTAAACTGCTACAGTTTAATTGACTTCTCCCTGATTACTTTCAATATTACTGTCATTAATATCTTAGAGCACATACCTTCCCCTTCGGGTCATTTATTTAGCATGATTTTTGAGACAGAGTTTCTCTGTGTAGCCTTGGCTGTCCTGGAACTCATTCTGCAGACCAGGCTGGCCTCAAACTCAGAAAACCTGCTTGCCTCTCCCTCCCAAGTGCTGGGATTAAAGGCATGTGCCACCACTACCCCGCTAGCATGATTTTCTTAAAACAGTAATATTTTATCAAAGGATGTAACTGTCTCAATATATCTCATTACTGAGTATGTATCATTAAATTAATTTTTATAACCAAACTCAAACATGACAGCTGGTAAAATAATAATAATAATAATACAGGAAAATGCAGGAGAGTGGAGTGTGGGGTCCAATTACCATCACCCTACTGCACCTACTGTGAAGGGCTAGTTGTTCACTTTCTATGACCTGGCTATGGGAGGGGACCGTGAGAGAGCAGCTTGCTGAATGACTGCTGATCCTGAATCAGAGGTCACTCTGCCATTTACTCCATGTGCCACCTCAGGCAGGACATCTGTACCCACCCAGACCCCATCAATGGCATGCTAGGCAATTTCACTACAGAGTCCAGCACCAGGCTTCATGCTGTTTTGGAATTTACGAAGTTCAAAGTTATAAAAAAAGTAATGGAAACAGAAGCAATCGAGATGGGTCAGTGAGTAAAGATGCCAGCTGCCAAGTCTGACGACCCGAGTTCAAGCCCTGGGACTCACAGGTAGAAGAGAGAATTGACTTCTGCATGTCGTCCTTAGGCCTCTGCATGTATGCCATGGCATGTGCACCCCCTCCCCCCGACACACAAAATAAATATAGTAAAATTTTTTCAGAAAAGATAATGTTTCCTAAGGCTTTGGGTACAAGTGATCTGTATAGTTTAAATAACCAGCTTTTGGGGGTTCCTTTTGCAATAAAAAAAAAATTTGCAATGCTGGAGACAGAACCCGGGGGCTTTGTGCATGCTAGACAAGCACCCTACCCCTGAGCCACAAGCCCAGCCTGTGGAAATGAACCTTGACAAGGACAGCTGTAGATGGGACTTGCTGGCAATAGAGGGGGGCTGGCCCTGGGTTGGAGAACTGAGAGCAAAGCCATGCCTTTCCTCTGACACGCTGCATGACCCGGGACCGTCATCTCAGCTTCCTGGCATGTCTGCAGTGATCACCAGCACCAGCCTGGCTGGTGAGTAGAGTGGAGACATGGGAACCTCCTGTGTAGAGGACACACGGAGTTGTGCGGCACCATCACAGCAAAGCTGGAGGACCCTTTTTCTAAGCGGAGATGCCTCAGATCTCACAGTAACAGACACAGGAATCTGCAACACTCTTGTTGCCAAGGCTGGGTTGGGTTCTGCCCTTTCAAGAGTGACGTGAGCAATTTTAAAGTTAAAGTATCACCAGATCTTTGAAAAAGCGAACCCTGCACTTTCTCTATGAATCACTGTCTAGGCACCAAATCTTCCTGCCTGAGGAATAAAACCCGTTTTGTGCATAACAGAAACCACTGGGAAGCAACAGCGCGGCCTCTTACCCTTTTGGACAGGATCAACTTGGCATTCCGGAGCTCTGAGCCTTTGCAGGTTATCGGCAGCTCTTCCTTTGGTTGCTTGACTAAGAAGGGAGGAGAAGGTCAGACATGAGGGGTGGTGGTTGCACCTGCTACTGAGAGCTAAGACTCTTGGGGAGGGCTGCCTGGTGACCAGCAGACGGCCAGGTCCTGGCCTATCTGTCTAGAAGCCGCAGGGAAGACAGGACACTGTGCTAGGCAAGTTCCTCTTCCTAGCAGGACTCTCCTGGGTCAGATACACCCGATGGCGCCACCAGGTGGGATTTATGAAGGGACGGGGATCGAAGCACCTGGCATGATGTGCCACCTAGCAGACAGCCAGTCCCACGTGATCCCATCCCTCCCTCCTTCCTTGGCCAATGTCCAGTTTGATGGAAGGCTACTACAGAAGAGGACAAAAAAGTATCCTCAGGTAGAACTCTGGATTCCTACTCAATTGCATTTCAAAGATTAAAAAACAAAAACAAAAACAAAAACTGGGGTCCACTTCAGTGGCAGAGCGTGTGCTTAGCATGTACAGGCTCTGGGATCCATGCCTAGCACCACAAAACAAAAACACTAAAAAGAAACTAAACTTTAAAAAAAAATCAAAAATCAAACCCCACAAAAACACTTTTCAGGCTGAGAAAGGATTTTTTGCCTTTGTCTCCCGGGCTGCCGTGAGTTTTCTCTTTTAAAGACTTCTTCTCCAACTCATATTCCTCAATTGCCTTCAAAAACCAGAAGAAGAAGAAAAAAAGGGGGGGGAGGGCATTAGAGACTGATGTAAGGCCAGGGAAGAGGACAGGGGTCAGGGATGGGAGTTTTCCCTTACTGGCATCCAAAAGCCTGAAAGAGGAGCCAAGTACCTCTTCTCCTCCCCCTGGGTGATAGGGACCTTGGCCATCGGTGCCACCAACAGGGTGCCATTGTACCCTTGCATTACGCTGCTCTCCTGGCTCCACTTCTGAGGAGCACAGGATGCAGACAGGGCTCTGACTGTAACCCACAGGTACACATGTGCAATCTTTCTATAAGAAGGTAATAATAATACCTACCTTCCATGGTCCCTCGAAGGACCTGGAGAAAATATTCAGTGTGTTTTCACAACAGCACAGAGCTGTCGAACAGGTGCTTACTAGGGGCTAACATTGTTATCAATCAGTATACCCTGGACCTCTCACCAGAGCCCACTGTATCTCTGATGCTCCCCACCCTCACCTTAGAAAAAGAATGATAAGTGAATGTTAGTGGCCCTCAAGATGCACGAATGGTCTGTGAGGGGCTAGCTGTGCTTGGGGAGAGTTGTCTGTGGGAGTGCTGGCTGTGTCACCCGGCAGGACAGGTTCTGGGATGGTAGAAGTGACCTCACAGTCAAGTCGGGTACATAAAGGTAACAGTAGACAGATCTACGCAGACTTCCTTCATGTGCACTCAGACATACACGGTCCCTGCTGTCACCAGGTGTCCCTCTAAGCCCCAACTAGGTCGGGCATGTGTTACAACTCATCTGATCCCTGTGAACGCCCTCAGGTAGGTGGATATAGTGTCAGGCCTTTTACCGGATGTTGAGGGTCATTTTCCTCCAGTCAGAATTCAAGAGAACTGTCTGGCAGGAATTTTAGACCAGCAGTCTGCCTGGAAAGGTCACACACCTAGTGTTCCCTCCTCACATGAATACGTCCATGCACAGAATCATTCCAGGGAGAGTTGTCCATGTTCTCCACTGCTATTCACAATTGAATTCCAATCCCAGCTCAGACGTGGGCCGGGAACTGACGCTAGTGGTCCTCTCCTCATTCATAAAGAATGGCTTCGCTTGTATGAAAAGAAAATCGGGGCCGGCAAGATGGCTCAGCATATAAAGGTGCCTTTCACAGAGCCTTATGATGACCTTAGTTTGGTTCCTGGAACCCACATGAGGGAAGGAGAGAACTGACTCCCACAAGCTGTCCCCTGACCTCACATGTGTGCCATGGCAAGCACGCATGTTCGTTCTCTCTCTCTCTCTCTTTCTCTCTCTCTCTCATTTAATTTTTTAAAAGGAATTTGACTATATTTATTCCACTGAAAACTTTTACTTCTAGGGCTGTATTCTGCAGACATATGCAAATGAGCCCTGTGGTGATTCTTTTTTTTTTTTTTTTTTTTTTGTCAACTTGACACAAACTAGAGCCATCTGGGAAGAGGGAACCTCCATCAGATTGGCCTGTGGGTATATGTGTGGAATATTTTCCTGACTAATGGTTGATGCTGGCAGTGACACCCCCGGGCAGGTGGTTCTGGGTTGTATGAGAAAGCAAACCGAGGGGCTGGAGAAATGGCTCAGTGCGTTAGAGAACTTGTTGCTCTTTCGGAGGACCCAGGTTCAATTCCCAGCAACTACATGGAGGCTCACAACCATCCATAAGTCCAGTTCCAGGGGATCCAATGTCTTTTCTGGCCTCTGATGGCACCAGGCACACATGGTACACTTACATACATGCAGGCAAACAGTCATACATATAAAATAAAATAAATCTAAGTATGGTGATATTTTATTTGTATTAAAATGTTATTTGTAGGTTAATAAATAAAGTTGCCTGGGGGTCAGAGCTATTAACAAGCCATAGGAAAGCAGGGCAGTGGTGGTGTACTCTTGTAATCTTAGCACTTGGTAGGCAGAGCTGGGTCAGTCTCTGTGTGTTCAGGGATACAGCCATTATTGGATACACATGCCTTTAATCAATACCAATTATGGAAAACATGGAGGCCTATACAGACAGGCCGTGAGGAGGCAGTCATGTGGTTGGGTTTACAACCAATGAGAAGGCAGAACAGGAACTCTATATAAAGACTTTAACACAGGGGTAGCTCTGGTTCGGAGAGGTAGGACCACCGCAGGAGGAAGGGTAAGGTTTTAGCTCTTAGCTCTGACCTCTTGGCTTTCTTCTTTGCATTGGTTCTGTGTTTCTTATTTAATAAGAAGGTTGGTTACATCTACAAATGGCGTCCAACGTGGTGGCAAGAGTTTCCACCTAAAAACCTAAGAATAGATTCTAAAACGGAGCTAAAAACAGCTTCCTAACTGTCTCTCTCAAATGAGTGGCAGCTGCCGGTTTGAGCTACTTGTGGGTTTCTGGTGTGCGCGCTCGACCTGCAGTTTGGTGGGAATGAGGCCTCTGCAAGTGGCATATTAAGCTGCGTGGTGGATTTAGCCTTTGCAGGTACAAAACAAAAAAAGAGGTTTTTGGGCTACATGCTGCTTGGATAAAAGCATAGACCCACGATAGCTCCCAGAGCTGGTGGTAAACTTACCACTGCCATGTTGGGAAGCTGAGTTGGTTGGAGCCAGCAGCCACAGCTGCTGCAGTTTAAGTCAATAGATTCACAATAAGACAGATTCAGATGTAATAGTTTACAATGTGTGTAAAAATGTACGTAGGCTTGAAAGAGAAAGAAAAAGGAACATATACAGTTATATAAAGAAATAAATAGTTTTTAAAAATAAAGTCTTTAAAGAGACAGTAAAGGTAGTATAAAAAATAAGCCACGTAAAAATGAATATTACACAGAGAATCTGGATTGTGTTGTCTTTGGGATTTTTAACTGCAGAAAAACATTTGATTGTAAAAGCTGTTGAGTTATGCCAAAATATATATTTTAAAGGTACCTTGACTTCAAAATTTGGATATAAGGATATGTTGCTTTGGAAAAGAGTCTCTGCTTTTGTTCCCACAGAAAGCCAGAGGCTATGGATTTGTTCAAGATTAAGATACATCAGGTTTGACCAGCCAAGACCCCCTGAAAGGTTTCCAATGACACCATGGCCCAGATGACCCAATATCCAGAACGATTTGAAGGCAACTGGCTCAGACAATACACCCTCATGGACTATTCCATTATTCTAAAATTTTCTTTGTATCCCCATAAGATACAGCGCCCCCCTCCAGCAGGAAGTAGTAAGAGAAGCTATGCCCAAATTATATATAATTTTACTTTGTTAAGGTTAAAACCTTCCTTTTTGGAAAAAAAAATGGGGGAAGTGCTGTGGGATGTTCTGTATGGCAAATGTGTTGCTGATTAGTCAATAAATAAAACACTGATTGGCCATTGGCTAGGCAGGAAGTATAGGCGGGACAAGGAGGAGAATAAAGCTGGGAAGTGGAAGGCTGAGTCAGAGAGACACTGCCAGCCGCCACGATGAGAAACAGCATGTGAAGATGCTGGGAAGCCACGAGCCATGTGGCAAGGTATAGATTAATGGAAATGGATTAATTTAAGTTGTAAGAACAGTTAGCAAGAAGCCTGCCACGGCCATACAGTTTGTAACCAATATAAGTCTCTGTGTTTACTTGGTTGGGTCTGAGCGGCTGTGGGACTGGCAGGTGAGAGAGATTTGTCCTGACTGTGGGCCAGGCAGGAAAACTTTAGCAACATCTAAGGAAGGAAGCCAGGCAGCTGAGTGAGACATGAAAAGCAAGCCAGTAAGCAGCTCCAGTTCTTGCCTCCAGGTTCCTGCCTTGACTTCCCTCAGTGATAGACTGTAGGCCATAAGAGAAAACAGATCCTTTCTCCCCTTAGTTGCTTTTGGTAAGTGTTTTTTCACAGCAACAAGAAGCAAACTAGACCAAGGCCTAAAGCCCATGCCCAGAAACGTTCATATGTTCACTATGTTCAATGCCAAGGAAGGGCTGGAGAGAAGGCTCAGCAGTTAAGAGTCCTTCCAGAGGACCGAGTTTAGATCCCAGCACCTACACAGCAGCTCACAGCTGCCTGTAACTCCAGCTCCAGAGAGTCCAAAGTCCTCTTCTAGCCTCCTTGGGCACCTGCACATACATGGCACACACACATAAATAAAAATATTTATTTATATTATAAAGAGATGCCTCAGTGGTTAAGAGCATTGGCTGCTCTTCCAAAGGATCCAGGTTCAATTTCCAGCACCCACATGGCAGCTCACAACTGTCTATAACTCCAGTTCCAGAGGATCTGGCACACTCATACAGACAATATGCAGGCAAAACATCAACGCACATAAACTAACTAAATAAATAATTTAAAATACCATTGAGATACTTATTATTAGAAAATAAATTGGTTATGCTATATCCAATTTTTGGAATACTATGAAGCCAATAGCACTGACTAAAAAAAGTCCCCAAGAAGGTATTTATTCTAAAAATAAATAAATCAATGAATAAATCAGTAAAAACAGAAGCAGGCTGTAAGAGAGTATTTACAGCATGATCCTGCTTATGTATATTTTTAACAGACAGAAAAAAATAATAACCCAAAGGAATGTAGTACCTGTGAAAATAATAACCTATAAAAGTTCTGGAAGAATCCATGGCATAGGAATAGCAATGGCTACCTCGAGGGAGGAAAGTTGTCGAGAAAAGAGTAGCTTTCACTTTTCACTTATAGACAGTCTGAATATTATGGAACAGCATATATTAATTGGCTAGTTAAAATTTTTAAAATATGAGCCAGGTGTGTTGATACACGCCTTTAATCCCAGCACTCGGGAGAAGCAGGTGGATCTCTGTGAGTTTGAGGCCAGCCTGATCTACACAGTTCCAGGACAGCCAGGGCTACACAGAGAAACCACGTCTTGAAAAAATAAAAGACAAACAAACAAAGAAAAAACCAAACCAAAAAAAAAAAAAAAGTGAAACGGGAAAAGACAACATGCGCGGGAATCCTGGGGAGCGCCTGGGACAACGGCCAGCAGAAGAGCCCCGCACTGACCAGCAAGCCATGGGTCTGTGTTTCTCCGTATGTTTGAGAATTATGGAAGGGCTTTAGATTTAAGCCGGGTGGTGGTGGCGCACGCCTTTAATCCCAGCACTCGGGAGGCAGAGCCAGGCGGATCTCTGTGAGTTCGAGGCCAGCCTGATCTACAAAGTGAGTTCCAGGAAAGGCACCAAAACTACACAGAGAAACCCTGTCTTGAAAAACCAAAAATAAAATAAATGGGGTTGGGGATTTAGCTCAGTGGTAGAGCATTTGCCTAGCAAGCGTAAGGCCCTGGGTTCGGTCCTCAGCTCTGGAAAAAAAATAAAGTCTTAAAAAAAAAAAGACTTAAAAGTAAAAATGAAACCAAATTAATCTTCAGACTTCTGGTTTCCAGGCCATCAGGTAAGGGACCCACAGTCACCACTCTGCCCTTGCAAGTCTGAACATGCTGAAACATCAAGAGCTTTTCTCAGAACTGTGGGAACTGCAGCTACAGAGCAGGTGGCTGCCCCAAACTGAAAAGGTGGGCAGAGACAGGGGATCAACTCACTGAAGCAGGATCCCAGAGGCAGCAACTTTGGGGTACCCCTGGAGACCCTACTCCATTACTGACGCGCTGCCGGGAGCTCAGGATGGGTGAACAGAGGTGGAAACTGCAGGAGTCACAAAAACCAACTGGAGACAGGCGATTGTCCCGAACGTAAAGGTAAAACTCTGAAACCATAGCGGGTAAAGTCTGAGCTCCCGAATGGTCCTGGGACGGACAACGACTTTCAACATGACACCAAAGGCCAAGGATGAAGTGAACAGTCATGAACATTTTTAACATCTGTTCTTCCAAAGACACTGTCAATCAACGAAACGACAAGCTGCAGATTGGGGTTAAATATTTGCAAAAGGCACATCCAACAAAGGATTTCTCCAAGTCAGGCAGGGGTGGCGCACGCCTTTGATCCCAGCACTCGGGAGACAGAGGCAGGTGGATCTCTGTGAGTTTGAGGCCAGCCTGGGCTACAGAGTGAGTTCCAGGAAAGGCTCCAAAGCTAAACAGGGAAACCCTGTCTCGGGAAGAAAAAAAAAAAAAAAGAAAGAAAAAAGAAGCAGCCTGGGCTGGAGAGATGGCTCAGTGGTTAAGAGCACTAGCTGCTCTTCCAGAAGACCCAGATTCAATTCCCAGCACCCATATGGCAGCTCACAACTGTCTGTAACTCCAGTTCCAGGGCATCTGACACCCTCACACCAATGCACATAAAATAAAGTTTAAAAAATATTTTTTAAAAAATTTAAAAAAGAAGAAGAAGAAGAAGCAGCCTGCTGGAGCTGGGGAGATGGCTAAGCAGTTAAGAGCACTTGCTGCTCTTTCAGAGGACCTGAGCTCAGTACCCATCCTCCACACTGGCTCAGAACCACCTGTAACCCCAGCTCCAGGGGATCCAATGCCCTCTCCTGGCCTCCAAAAGCACCCACGCACAGGTGGCATACAGACCACACACATACATTTTTTTTTAAGTTTGCTAATTTTTAAAGAGTGAACTTTGAAATCTCAGCTGTACAAACAGGCCTTGGGAGATGCGCGGCCCTCAGGGCGACGCCTTGATGACCCTCCCTAGGACCCTTTGTTCCTAAAGGCCTTTGCCTCGGCTCCGGCATCTGCTTTAACTCACCGAGGTGCTGGTCAACAGGCTGGAGTCCAGGTCTATTTCAGTAATCCTCTGGTTCACCTGGCTCATGGAGCCAACAATGCATGCTGGGAGGCAAGCTGCTAAGGAAACTCTCCAGGAGGCAGTCGCACGCAGCAGAAGGGTCTCTCGGCCAGGAGGGTGGTCCAGGCTGCACCATCTCTGGTTCATTCCCTCTGCCAATATTCATGACGTCATCTTGTTTAAGTGAGTGGCTTTTATAAATGAAAATCAATGGACTGGTATGAGCACTCATCTCTGTAATTCCAGCACTTTGAGGGCTGAGGCAGGAGGACTGCCTTGAGTTTGAGGCCAGCCTGCACTTCAAAGTGATCTCTGGGCTAACCTAGAGTGTGTATAGTCTGTCAAAAATAAAACCAAAAAGAGAAAAAAGCAAGCACGCAAACAAAGACAAGAAAAGGGAAGAGAAAGAGGAGGCAGAGGCGGAAAGTAAGTTTCCTGTGTTAGTCACCCTGGGAAATACTAATCAAGGAAAAGGCATCCACACTGCCTCAGCCTCTCCATTAGAGTCTTGGGGACGTTCCTTCTGGGTATTGTTTGTTTCAGTTTTTGACAGGGGAAGACAGGATGTCTATGTAGTGATCCTCCTGCCTCAGGTGTGTGCCCCTGTACCAGCTTGCCTTCTAGTGTTTTGGGCAAGCAGAACTACAATGTCAGTGGGTGCCTGGTTCACCTCCACAACTTCCCTTCCAAAAGAACTCGCCTGATGGCCAGATAATGTTTACAATATTGTTTTAGTTACACCACATGAGCCACTTAGAACACATACCTTAGTGCTGGGCTGTGGCTCTGTAACCCACTTACAGCCTCTCACGACGGTAAAAAATGCTGTGGTGAGTGAGCATGGCCACGGGGAAGTTTCACATTTTGGAATATTTCTTTTCTTTTTCTTTTTTTAAAAAAAAAAGATGTTTGGGGGTTGGGGATTTAGCTCAGTGGTAGAGCGCTTGCCTAGCAAGCACAAGGCCCTGGGTTCAGGTCTCAGCTGGGGGTGGGGAGGTTTGGGGAGGTGGAGGGGGGGGGTTGTTGGGCGGTGGTGGCACAGGCCTTTAATCCCAGCATTTGGGAGGTAGAGCCAGGTGGATCTCTGTGAGTTCGAGGCCAGCCTGGGCTACAGAGCAAGTTCCAGGACAGGCACCAAAACTACACAGAGAAACCCTGTCTCAAAAAAAAAAAAAAAAAAAAAAAAAAAGATGTTTTAATTTTGTACATATATGTTTGTGAGTGATGTATGTGCAGCATGTGCATGCCAGTGCCTGCGGATCCCCTGGGGTTACAGATACAGGTGGCTGTGAACAGCTTGAGGTGGGCGCTGGTAACTGAATTGAAATATCAAGCACTTTTGACGGTGGGGGCATCTCTCCAGCCCCTGGGATATTTCTTTAAGAGAGATTTCCAGGTGTGGGACGACGGGGCCACAGGGCACCTGCTGTCATCAGCTCTCAGTGGAACCCCTCTTTGAATCTGATCAGTTCTACCCTCGCTGTTACCTTTTCACCTTTACATTTCACGTCTTAGCCTCAGGGTCTCCCAGGACCCGGCCTCTGTAAGCCTCATAATCCTGCCGCTCCACTCCTTCTCCATAAAGCAGGCTCATTCTCCCTTCCATTACCCTCAAGTGTTCTTCCCGTGGGGAAGGCACTTGGAAAGCCAAGACACCAAGAGGGACATGTGACGCAGACAGGGCCAAGTTGAGTGTGGGATTAAGAAGGGCATTAGAAAGAGACCCAAGAAGGTAAGACTCGAGAGAGTCAGATAGGCTCACTCTAGCTGCTCTCCTGGGAAGGGATTGGGAGAGGAATGTGGAAAGGGAGAGGCGGAGTGGAAGACGCAGTTTGCCTGGTGGGAGCAAGGCTTAAAGCCTGGGGTTATTTATAACTTGAGAGGCCTGTTTGCTGGATGGACTGAGACGGGATTTTGTGATGCAGGGATACGGTTCAGGGGAGAGATGAGGTTCAGTGAAGGTGGGACCAGGGAGAGGGCAGGGGTAGGTAGAGCCTGGGGGATGCCAGAGGGGCAGGGCAGACTGAGCCTGAGTAGGAGGGCTAGCAGGTGAGGAGAGGGGAGGTCAACCAGAGGAAATGAAGAATCTGGGTGGTGAGCTCACCTCTCTGGGGACAGAGGGCTAGCTCCTGACTTCCTAGTTGCTGTTGATTATGTTCACAGCCCTAATTCTTTTTTTTTATACTATATTAACATCACTAATTTTTTTTAAAGATTTATTTATTTATTATGTATACAGTGTTCTGCCTACATGCATGCTTGCAGGCCAGAAGAGGGCGCCAAATCTCATTTCAGATGGTTATGAGCCACCATGTGGTTGCTGGGAATTGAACTCCGGACCTCTGGAAGAACAGCCAGTGCTCTTAACCTCTGAGCCATCTCTCCAGCCCCCCACAGCCCTAATTCTTAAAAAGGCAGAAGTAAGGGGAGCCAATCAGAAACTTTTTCCCTCTCTCAACAGATACAACCTGGGCAACTGTCTTTGGAGTTCCTTCTGCTTAAAAAATAAACCTCAGCCAGGAGGTGGTGGCACACACCTTTAATCCCAGCACTTGGGAGGCAGAGGCAGGAGGATCTATCTAAGTTCAAGGCCAGCCTGGTCTACAAAGTGAGTTCCAGGACAGCCACGGCTATTACACAGAGAAACCCTGTCTCGAAAAACCAAATATATATATATATATATATATATAAAACCTCAAGTTGAACAACCCTTCAAAACATCACATTCCTTTAGAGGTGACACAGGACTTAAGTACTCAGAGAAAATGACCATGGTACGTAGCGTGGGCTAACAGGTAACATATATGAACCTAGGCACTCATCACAGCAGTGGTAAGGCTCAGTTAGATGTACGTGGTCTGACTGTGGGTGACAACATTGAAGGATACTGGGTGGATTGTCTTGCAACTGCTTCCTCAAAGCCTTCTCCAGTACTTTCCGTGAATTGGCAGAGACCACCAGGCGCTCGTCCAATGGGATCATTGGCAAGGCGGTGATATTGATGATGTCCATTCTCTTGACAAAGTCCATTTTCCAGTTTTTTGTGAACTGGCAGACAAAAAGTTTCCTCTTTTCTCCCACTCCAACCTTGTTCTTTATTCAGTCAGCCTGCTGGGATAAAAGATGGCATAAACCATCTTAGAAAACGAAAGCAGAAAGACCCACACAACAGCCTGCTGAGCAGGGATGCTAAGGCGCCTAACACACAAGTATGCAGGAAGAAAGGTTTTTGTTCGGGAAGTCCTTTTTTTTTTCCAAACTGATGCAAAACATCTATTCAAAGTTGTCCCTTTTATGCAGTTGTCTTCCCCCCAGTAGCCTTGCTATAACCATATCCTTTACATCTGCATCATGTCATCAAAGTAATCTTCACCCTTGAGATTGCCATTTTTTAAACATATGCATAAGTGATGCACGTGTAGAATGACACTGGAGAGCTCTTCTGTCACTTGCCACCCGATTTTTAGAGGCAGGATCTTCTATTCAATCCGAAGCTCACCTTTCAGCTAATCTGACTGGCCGAAGAGCTCCTGGGTTCCACTGTCTCTGCCCCCAAATGCTAGGGGACAGGCACTGGAGGCTATGTATGGCTTTTTTATTTTATTTTATTTTTTGACACACAGCCACCACTGCGTGGCCCATGTATAGCCCTTTTTTTTTTTTTTATTTAAAGGATCTACTTTATTTTCTAAAAATGAGTATTTTCTTGCATGCATGTCTGTGTAGCAATTGAGTGCCTGGTCCCTGTGGAGGCATCAGGAACAGGAACCCTTGGAACTGGAGTTACAGGTGGTTGTGAACCACCATGTGAAAGATGTAGTTTCTATGGTGGCAGCATAGCTTAAAAATATAACATGGCGGGGCTGGAGAGATGGTGCAGCAGTTGACTGCTCTTCCAAAGGACCCAGGTTCAATTCCCAGCACCCACATGGCAGCTCACAACTGTCTGTAACTCCAGTTCAGGGGATCTGACACTCTCACACAGACACATATGCAGGCAAAACACCAACGTATATAAAATAAAAATAAATAAATCAGCCGGGTGATGGTGACACACGCCTTTAATCCCAGCACTCGGGAGGCAGAAGCAGGCAGATCTCTGTGAGTTCCAGGCCAGCCTGGTCTACAAAGCGAGTTCCAGGCAAGGCACAAAGCTACACAGAGAAGCCCTGTCTCGAAAAACAAAAACAAAAATAAATAAATCACTTAAAAAGTTAAAACTGTATATAACATGGAAAGCCTGGGGTTATTTATAACCTATGAGAGGGTTATTTGTTGGATGGGATCTGAGATCCTCAGAGACAGGGTTGTGATGCAGGGATACAGTTCAGCAACAAGATGAGAACCTGTCTACCTGAAGACAGGACCAGGTAGAGCCTGGGGCATGCCAGAAGGGCAGACTGAGTCTGCGCAGGAGGGCTAGCCAGTGAGGTGAAGTCCTCTGCAAGAACGGTGATCGCTCTTATCCACCCAGTCATGTACCCAGTCCACCAAATTCATATTTTACAATCCACCCTGAATATCAAGACTGCAAGAATAGCACATTTCCTATATACAAGTATCTTACAGCTGTACCTAAAAAAGTAAAGAAAAAAAACCACATATACTTGATTAGGAGCTAAGATACCAGAACAATGCAAAATCAAACAAAATATCCCAATTTGACAGCATTAATTTAACACAATGATGCTTCAGCAGTCACTCTGCCACTGAAAACAAGTGTATGAGCACAGTTCCGAGTCTCCAATGGCTGAGAGTAGAAACTGCTAAGCAGACACACCAGTGTCTCCTTCCCTCTGTACCCCCACACCGCCAGTTCCCACCAAAGACTGCTCCACATGGTCAGGTGTGGTGGTGAACCCCTTTAACCCCAGCACGAGGGAGGCAGAGGCGGGTGGATCTTTGAGTTCAAGGCCAGTCTGGGCTATAGTAAGTAAGTTCCAGGACCACCAGGGATGCACAGAGAAACCCTGTCTTTAAAAGGGGGCGGGGGGGGGGGGGGGGGGTGAGGGGGATGGCTCAGAGGCATAGGACACTTGCTGCCAAGTCTGATGACCAGAGTTTGATTCCCGACAACCTTGACTCCCAAATGGTGGAAACAAAGAACTCATTCCCTCACCCCCTGACATACATGCTGTGGAACACTCACTTCCTCCATTCCAATAGATAAATAAACAAATAAATGTAATGCATTTAAGGGAAAAGAATGTGTATGTAGCTGGGCCAGCGGCATGCTGTGCAAGCCAGTATAAAGAAGGCCTATTCCACATGCTCACTTAGTCACACCTCGACTACTCAGCCTCCACTGCCCAGTTCCCAAACCATTTCCAAAAGGGGAAGGGGGAGGGGGAGGGGAAAGGAGACAGTAAAAAGGGGAGGGAGGTGTAAAAATCAACAGCTGTGGTGGCCACATCATTACCTTCCCTGAGCAGTGGCAGTATGGTGTTGCCTAAATTGATGAATCCTATTTGTAAAGTCCTAGCTGGGGAGGACGGGTGGCCACAGGCTTGAACAAGGAACGCCATCAAGGTAATGGATGTAAAACAGGTAGTATCAAAGAACTACAAAAAAGTCTTCCAAGCAGTCAACTGCAGTAGCAAAATATCTGCAAGACAAAGCCCTTAAAACACAAATATTATTTTTAAACAATTGTCCAAGCCACCGGGCATGGGCTGGCAATAACTCAGTAGGAAAAGGTGACCTGCACTTGATTCCTGGGATTCACATGGTACACGGAGAGACCTGACTCTCACAGTTGTCCTTGGCCTTGATATGTGCACTGTGGCACACACACACCCAAACACAATGAGTAAAGAAATCTAATTTAAAATAAAAAATAAAAAACGAACCAACAGCAGAGGGCTGGGAAAACGGCTCAGGGCTTGCTGCTCTTGTCGAGAACCTGCCTTTGTGTCTGGCCACCGAGGTTGGACGGCTCACACCCATGATTTGATGCCCTCTTCCAGCCTCTTCTCAATCTGCATGTGGGCATGTGCCCACACATACATAAAAATAAAATCAGTCTTTAAGACAACTAAGCATGGGGCTGGAGAGATGGTTCACAGGTTAAGAGCACTGGCTGTTCCTCTAGAGGTTCTGAGTTCAATTCCCAGCAACCACATAGTGGCTCACAACCATCTGTAAAGAGATCTGGTGCCCTCTTCTGGCCTGCAGGCACACATGCTGTATACATAATAAATAAATAAATAAATCTTTTTTTTAAAAAAAAAATCAATCTTTAAGACAACTAAGCATGGGGCTGGAGAGATGGTTCACAGGTTAAGAGCACTGGCTGTTCCTCCAGAGGTCCCGAGTTCAATTCCTACCAACTACATGGTAGCGCACAACCATCTGTAATTCAATCTGGTGCCCTCTTCTGGCATGTAGGCAGGACACTGTATACATAATAAATAAATAAATCTTTGGAAAAAAAAAATCTCGGGGCTGGAAAAATGGCTCAGTGGTTAAGAGCACTGGCTGCTCTCCCAAAGGACCTGGGTTCAACTCCCAGCACCCACATGGCGGCTCACAACTGTCTGTAACTCCAGTTCCAGGAATCTGACACCCTCATACAGACAAATGTGCAGGCAGAATACCAATGTACACAAATAAAAATAAGTAATTTTTTTTGTTTTGTTTTGTTTTTGTTTTTCCGAGACAGGGTTTCTCTGTGTAGTTTTGGCGCCTTTCCTGGATCTCGCTCTGTAGACCAGGTTGGCCTCGAACTCACAGAGATTCACCTGGCTCTGCCTCCCGAGTGCTGGGATTAAAGGCATGCGCCACCACTGCCCGGCTAATAAGTAATTTTTTTAAAAGGTCACATAGGACTAAAGTTCTCATGAGTTCAAGCTGTGTAGAATCCCAAGGATGAACCGCAAATGGCCAAAACATGTTTTTCCATGGAGGCATTTACTTGAATAACACCAGCAAGCAATAATGAGGAATCTGAAATAAACTATCCACTACACCCGGGAGGAGCACGAAAAAGCGTTCCAAGAACTGTTCTGTGTTTGGAAGAAACTGAAGTCACAAGACTCATCTTGTTTTCTTGGAGTGTTCTCTCAAGCTTTCAGAAGTCTCCTCACCCGATTTCACTTCTGGACCATATTCAAACACAAGTGCACGCCACCAAGACTGACTTTATTTCCATGGATTTGGGGGTTCCAGACTCAGGTCCTCATGATTGCACAGTAAGCACTCTGCCCACTAGGCTGACTCCCCAGCCACCCTACCTCCACGGCAGGTGTGTAGCCTAGAGCTTCAGACACGCTAAGCAAGCTCCCTACCACTGGGCTCCAGCCTCAGTCCTGTACTCTCTTTCGAGACAGGATTTCTCTGTGTGGCTCTGGCTATCCTGAAATTTGCTGTAGACCAGGCTGGCCTCGAACTCACAGAGACCTGCCTGCCTCTGCCTCCCAAGTGCTGGGATTAAAGGCGTGCGCCACCACCGCCCGGCTGAACATGGAGTTTTTAAAGGCAGAATCCTGGCATCTCGTCCAGCAGCTGCAGGGGGCTTTTCAGAAGTAAGCAATTTTAATAGAAGCTATGGTAAGCAGTTAGCTGGAGGGAGTTCCGTACAGGCAGACAATTTAACAGAAGCTAAATTAGCTAGGACATCTCAACCTTGGGTTCCAAGAACAGGGCTGGGTAATTTTCCACTAGATTCTCTATCAAGGAGATCAAATTCTAGTTAAACCTGAAATGGCTTCAGCAAGAACCACGAGATGGAGGAACCTTTGCACTGTCTCGCCCTGTTACATATGACCCCATGACTGCACCACTCCTTGTTCCTAGCTTTAGGATGCTCTGGCCTGTCTCCTGGGTCCAGCCCTCTACCATCTATCTCCCTCCATATCCAGAGACCTGGTGATAATGAAGCCAGAGTCTTAGATCTTGTCCTTAAGCAGCTTCTACAGAATGAAGGGAGGGAGCTAAGGTCATGGAGAAACTAACTAACCTGAGTCTCCTTTACCACATTCCTTCCTGCGCCCTGTTCCCCCAATTCAGTCTTCCTCTCCACTCTTCTCCCCAGCCATGCATCCCAGAGGCCTGTCCTGTGGACCTCTCCCTCATTCCCTATCATGCTACAGATATATCTTTATTAGTGGGGGGCAGGGATACACATGCCAATGGTGCACGTGTGGAGCTCGGAAGACAACCTCATGGAGTCAGTTTCCCCTTCCACCTGGGCTCCAGCGGTAGCATTCAGGTCGTCAGGCTTGTGTGATGAGCACTGTACCTGCTGAACCAGGTCATGCCATGCTCTTGATGCCCCTATCTATGTCTCTGCCCATGAGGTCCCATCTATGGACTTGTCCCCGGGTGTCACATCATCTTTAGAAAGAGCTGGAATTATGCCAGGCCACCAGAACCATGACTCTTTTATGTATCTTACTTTCATCTGTCACAGCACTTAATATATAAAATTGGTAGCTGGCTATGGTGGCACTTGCTAAAAATCCCAGCGAGGTGGGGGATGGGACTCAGGCAGGAGGAGGATCAAGAGTTCAAGGCCAGCTTTGGCTACCTCGACAAACTTGGTCTCAAAAAAGAAAACCTGAGCTGGAACGACTTCCTTCTGACTTTTTCTAGTCTATTCTAGTCGAAGAATAACTCCCAGGGACAATCACGAGCATTGGAGTAATCACTCAATATTTGGTTTCTTTGGAAGAAGCTGTCTATCACAGACTGCTCTGTGGGAGGCATGGAGGTCCTTGTGCTCACAGATCAGCACTAGGGGAAACCAGGAAGGTTAAACACACAGGGCTGCTGGGCAGCGGTGGCACACTCCTTTAATCCCAGCACTCAAGCGGCAGAGGGAGGTGGATCTCTGTGAGTTCGAGACCAGCCTGGTCTACAGAGCGAGATCCAGGACAGGCACCAAAAACTACACAGAGAAACCCTGTCTGGGAAAACCAAAAAACAAACAAACAAACAAAACAAAACAGGGCTGTCTCTTCAAAGGGAGAGATGTACAACCCGTTTTCCTACCCAGAAGGCACTGACACAGTTAACAGCCTGGTGACCTCTGCTGGTGACTATCTGTGTGGCCAGGCCACATTGATCCATTGATCCGCAGACCCTTATCTTGAGCTAGTCCGTCTCAGTCAATCTACAGTGCTGTCCTCCTCCAAACCCTTATTACGCTTGTTTATCTTGAATTTTTTCTCCGTTTTCTTTAGAACCCATCTTTCTGGAAGATGGCACTTTAACTTTACAAAGAGTTTTGATGCAGTCCCAGCTTATGCTTTGTTACCCACATGGGATTGAGTTAATTATCACCAGGAAACTTCTTTTTACTAATTGCGCTTAAACATGCCTAAAATAAACTACTCAGGGTCAGACTCTCAAAGTTTGAATCAACACCAGCTACTGAGTCCTGCTGAACGGAACTACCTTCTTATCTCCCTTCAATCATGACTCCGCTGGCCTGGTGGCTGCAGGGATCCCTCCATATCACCCCATCCCCCTGCCCAAGCCCACTGGATGGAAGGAAAAACTGACCCAGGCCCAGGTTGGTACTGTCTCTTGCCCTCTGCTCCTAGTCTTTAGCCTCACAGGCCAAACAGGGAGAGGTAAGAGGAGGCAGGTGCATTTTAAGGCTTCTCATTGTCCTCCTACCCATTCCCCAGAATGGCTGGAAAATTACACTATGTTCTCTGAGAAGCTGGGCTCAGATGACTCTGTCGGAAGCTTCCAGCTTTAGCCTAACACTATTACTCATGCCTAATGTGAGAACTGAGTAGCATGTTTCTAAAGAGGAATGTTTAAAATACACACACTGCTCCAAGATGAATTCTTCCTCACACCATTTAAGGATACGTGTGCTCAGGAGCACAGTCAGTTCTTACCGTCGTTGCTTGAAGAGGAGTAGGGGGAGCCAGCTTCATTGAAAGCTGCTCTATGCCAAGCTCGGTGCCAGGTGCTGGGGGTGGACGAGTGGGAGGTGAGGAACCTTTCCCCTCGGGGCATTCTGGCAGCTGGGATTTGAATACCTTCACTTAAAGTTAACATTTGATAGTGTGTAAAAATGCAGACTGTGGAGTCAGACTTGGGTTCCCTGTCAACTTTCAGCCACTCAATGACTATTTACTAAGGACTTCCCACAGATCAGCGAGTGTGCTCCAACTGGGCCTAAGATGGTGAGCTAAGCCAGACTGGACCCATGAACCCCTAGTGGGGCTGACGACTGGGGTAGACTTGCAAAATTAAAATAAGTGCAAAACTATACATTTATAAAAGTTACGCATGTAACGAATTAAAACTCACTCCTGCTTCCCACGGAGGCTCACAGGGCGGACATGAGATGACATGGTGTGGTTTGTTCAGTCTATTTTGAGACAGGGTCTCACTGTGTAGCCCTGGCTGGCCTGGCACTTCCTCTGTAGACCGGGCTGGCCTCGAACGGGCACAGATCCACCTGCCTCTACCTCTCAGGTGCTGCGACAGTTACAGAGGTGAAGGCGCTGAAGGAAGGGCAGGAGGTGACTGGATAAAGTGGGGAGGAGAAGGTAACAAGGCTGGAGGGAGGCTCCATGGACGCTGCCCATCCATCCCAGCAGCCACTAGCCACACACGAAACAAAAGGTCTGAAATTTAGTCAGTAAGACTGAAGAAGGTCCATTTTACTTTAAAATTAAAAACCAAAGCAAGGTAAATTTTAAAATATTTATGTTTAAGGATATTTTGGACAAACCGAGTTAAATGAAACAGTAGTCGAGTTAATTTAATCTGTTTCGATTTTACTTTTAACAGCGTAGGGTCAGGTGCGGTAGCACTGGCCTTCAATTGCAGCACTCTGGAGACAGAGGCAGGGGGATTTCTGTGAGTTGGAGACCAGTCAGAACCACATGGTGAGCCCCAATCTCAAAACCCAAATCTAAAAAACAAAACGACAACAACAAAAAAAAAAAAAAAAAGGAAAAAAGTGTAGGGGATGAAACCAGGCTTGGTGTATGTCTGTAATCCCAGCACTGAGAGGCTGAGGCAGGATGAGTTGAGAACCCCAGGGCAGTCTGAGCTACCCAGTGAGACCGTATCTTAAAAACAAAAACAAAAACAACAAAAAACCCCAAAGGTGCTTTGGGTATAGCTCATCAGGAAAGCATGGGATCAGCGTGCACCAGGATCACTCAGGGTTCAACATCAAAAAGCTGCTAGAATGATCGCCAAGTTACAAAGGTGGTCTGCTTTATGTTTCTGTTGGACCAGTGAGTGCTAGGCTAGATATGGTTAATTTTGAACGTAAATTTTCACTCTCTTGAAATGCAGTGTGGCAAAGGTGGAGGAAAACTGCTTGGAGACAGACCGCTTGGATCTGTCCCTTACGGCTGAGATGACACCTAATGTACCCACTAGGCCGCCAGGAAACATCTCCTGGATGGCCTATTTCTTCATTTACCAAACAGAGCACAATACACGCCGTTAGGACTTGAGGAATTTTGGAGGGGATTCTCCAGTCCTCCGCCCCCTTGTTCACTGGGCGACCTTCCTGGACCTCAGTTTCCCTTGCTCGTGGGCATGAGAAGGAGGCAGGCCTGGCAGGAGCCAGTTTGCTGCTTGGCAAGGAGTCGTCCTCCGTCTGTTCATCTGTCTTACCTGAAAGTTTCAGCGGAATCCCAAAGCCTCAGGGCGGGTTCCACCACGGGTCCCTCCGGGGACCCGACCAAGCTCCGGATGGCCGCCGGCACCCGCGGCCCCAAATCACCGGGAAGGGGCGCGCTTTGCTTTGTGGCCGGGGCGGGGGAGCCTGAGACCAGGCCATTTTGCTACTGTGAGTCCAGTCTGGGTCACTACACACTCCTTTCCCACAACAATGCAGCCATGAGCTGGCCCAGTGGCGGCCACACGCGGTTACCATGGCGACGGCGGCGCTACCCGGGGGCCAGACCAACATGTTTAGGGGGGCACGCCTCCCCTTGACTATGCCACTTGGCGTGTGAGCAGCTCCAGAAGACGTTCCCGAGGCCTTCCTCGCTTCGTGAATCGGAGGGAACCCGCGGGGAGCCCCCGCTGATCCGCGGGAGCTCGTCTGGGAGGTGGCTCCCCCTCCGCCCTCGGTGGTACAGGCCATAGCCGCCGCGCATGCGCGCGATGGGTCCCCGGCGCCCGCCAATCGCAGTCGCGACGGTTGACGCGGCATGGGCGGATCCTTGCAGAAGGTTGGGGATAGCGCTGGACTCCGGCTTCGCAGACGCGCAAGGTATGTCTGGGAGCGCTGGGCGAAGGCCGGGGCCGGCCGGGGCCAGACGGGGTGGGTGGAAACCCGGGTACCCCTGGAGAGGGTGGCGGGCAGGCCGGATGGTGGCGTGCTCCGTGGGCGCATCTTGCGACGGTGACTCGGGACGGTCATGGTTTTGACCCATCACTTGAAGGGTTTCTCCTAACCGGTACCGAACTCCTGTGGTCCTGTGGCCCGTGCGCCTGCAGACACGCAACTGGCTGGCTCTTAACCCTTTCCAGACACTTTTGAGAATCCAGTGAAAACCAAAGATGCTTCCTTTTCTTTCTTGTCGGAATGAAAATAATGCGCTTTATAGCCTGATGCAAACTAAAGCTTCGCACATCAAGTACAGTTCCCTGTAGAGGGGCACAGTTTGATTTGCTTCCCAGGGTTATGGTGAGCATCAAACGCCCCAACAACTTGTAAACACGAAAGCACTCCTCACCTACAAACTGGATGCTGTTATTATTCCTGGTTATAAATAAGAGACTCCTGAGGGCTGGAGAGATAGCTCGACGTCTAAGAGCACTGGTTGCTATTGCAGAGAATCCCGATTCAATTCCCAGCTCATGACCGCCTGTAACTCCAGTTCCAGGAATCTGCGAACCCAAGGCACACGGTACACAAACTTACACGCAGGTAAAACACCCATACACATTGAAACAATAACAGCAAATAAAGCAGTTGAGGCCCTTGGGGGATAAAATGCTGGGATCCCATTGAGGGTGAGCAGCAGTGTTGGTTGGAAGCCAAGTATAGTCCCTTAACTTAAAAAAAAAAGAACCCTAGGGTTAAAGATGTTTAATCAAAGGCCGGTGTGTCTCTGTGAGTTCAAGGCCAGCCTGGTCTAGGGAGTGAGTTCCATGACAGCCAGGGCTACACAGAGAAATCTTGTCTCCGAAAAACAAAAACCAAACAAAAACAGAACCCCAGGATCTCAGTGGAGCTGATTATAAAGTCATCCAGAGCCTTGCAGGGTGCTGATATGGCCTGTACCTTGATCTAGAAGGATGTGTGTTCGTGTAAAATTTTGTGACTGGGACTGGGGAAAAGGCTCAGTGAGTGTGAGTGCACAAGTGTGAGGGAGTGAATTCAAGTCCCCAATACCCCAGTCAAAAGCCTACCGTGGACTCTTAACACTTATAATCCCAGCACTGTTGGGGGCAGAGACAGGACTGCTTGGACTCACTGGCCACCAGTCTAGCTCCAGGTTCAGGGAGAGACCCTGTCTAAAGGAATATGACAGAAAGTGATAGAGCAGCACACCTGGTGTCCTCTTCTGGACTCTGTCCCTGCATGCGTGCGCAGACACACACACACACACACACACACCCCTCTGCAGGTCCACATGCATACAGCACATAAACACATACATAAAAAAACTACCATGAAGCCTTGTGGTTTTAAAGCGTCTCTTTATTTGTTATACTTAAATTAAAAAGATGCCAGGCGGTAGTGGTGCATACCTTTAATCCCAGCACTTGGGAGGCAAAGGCAGGCAGATCTCTGGGTTCGAGGCCAGCCTGGTCTACAAAGAGAGTTCTAAGACAGCCTGGACTGTTACACAGAGAAACACTGTCCTGAAAAGTCAAAAATAAAAAAGTTGACCTCTTCCCTAAACCTAAATGATGTTAGTGATTTATGAGCATTGCAAGGAGGTTGTGATCAAAGCTGGTTTGATGGTGACAGGGTCATTGTCAGCTCTACCATGTTCTGGCTCTCTCCTTCTCTTGAGACACCTTCCCTCTCATAACAGGCCAGGTGACTTGACACATGGACCAAGTGACAGCACCACTGTCAGTCTGGGAATGAAATGCCAGTGTAGCTTTGAGGCTTCAGAATGGCGTCTATGCAGAAGTTAGTGTTCCTGGTGCTGCTCTTACTGGCTTACGGGGATAGAAATTTCATCCCTTGGTTCACACTCTAATGCTGATGATGCCAACTTGGGACAGGTTTGCCTGAGGCTAACTGTGAAGCCACACAGACTTTAGTTCAAATGCCTGTTCCCATGAAGACCTTGGCTTTCTAGGTGTCACCAATCAAATGGGGGTGAATGGGAGGGGCTTTGTCAAGGGGTAATTGTGAGTTAAATGAGATGATGCAAAGGCATTAGCATGCTGCCTGGCACACAGGAAGCATCCAGTGCATGGGATCTCCTCCCAGGACTTCTAGGACCTCAGGCCTTCCTTTGCTGCTCTGTCAAAAAGGACAGCTTCCCAGTAGATGTTGCCAGGATTGGTAATCATCAATGACTGAAATGTTTTCATGATTTGAGAACAATGAAAGAGAGTAACTGACCTGTTTGACCCCTAGGAGAAGGAAGTGTCCGTGTTTCCTCATCAAGTCAGGAATGCCTCTCTTTGGGAGTATATTCAGCCCAAAGAAGACCCCTCCTCGGAAGTCTGCCTCTCTCTCCAACCTGCATTCTGTGAGTGGAGATCGGGGTGCCACGAGGGGTCTCTGGGTGGAGAGACAACACTGTGGGAGGACATCCTTTTAGTTTCTGTTATTACTCAAGTTGGAACTCCTGTGTGAGTATTACTCTCAGAGTTTATTCAAGAACCCACTAAGCCAGCCAGCCTCATTCTGATCTTGGTCCCAGGTGATGATGTCCAATCTGACTTACATTTTAGTTCCAAAACCTGTCCAAGAATTCATTTCAGTTATGTTTAAAGATCACATTCAAGCCTGGCCTTGAACTCACAGAGATCCACCTGCCTCTGCCTCCTGAGTGCTGGGATTAAAGATGTGTGTCACCATGCCTGGCCTGGTTTCTTTCTTTCATTTTTTTTTTGGAATGTGGATGGTGTGTTGTAGAATATTATTTTAAGGTATGTAAAATATTATTTTAAGGTATTTTGTTTTGTTTATGTTGCATTTGTTTAACTCTGTGAAGCTGTGTTACTGTGCCTGTCTAAAACACCTGATGGTCTAATAAAGAGCTGAATGGCCAATAGTGAGGCAGGAGAAAGGATGGACAGGGCTGGCAGGCAGAGAGGATAAATAGAAGGAGAAAACTGGGGGAAGGAAATAAAGTAGCCAGAGAAGGAGGAGGACTCCAGGGGCCAGCCACCCAGCTACACAGTAAGCCACAGACTAAGAGTAAGATTTACAGAAGTAAGAGAACAGGAAAAGCCCAGAGGCAAAAAGTAGACGGGATAATTTAAGTTAAGGAAAGCTGGAAAGAAACAAACCAATCTAAGGCCGGGCATTTATAAGTAAGAATAAGGGCCGGGCAGTGGTGGCGCACGCCTTTAATCCCAGCACTCTGGAGGCAGAGCCAGGCGGATCGCTGTGAGTTCGAGGCCAGCCTGGGCTACCAAGTGAGTTCCAGGAAAGGCACAAAGCTACACAGAGAAACCCTGTCTCGAAAAACCAAAAAAAAAAAAAAAAGTAAGAATAAGCCTCTGTATATGATAATATTCAAGTCCCAATAAAAAAAATAAATAATAGAGGCAGTGGACAGATATCTTAATGAGGAGAGTAGTGTGGAAACAAAGTTGTCACTTTAAATAAGGTGCTCAAGGGAGTTCTGACTGAACAACAGACATTTCAGCACAGGCCTGAGGGGCTTCTTTCCTCTGTGTGTGTGTTCTCTGACTGTGTGTGTGTGTGTGTGTGTGTGCATGTGTGTGCATGCTCTGGCACCCATTGCCTGCACCTGCTTCTGGAGCTGCTCCGTCTCCCTCACAGGGGCAAACGCTCCTCTCCGGCAGAGCTGGTCACACTCATCTCTGAGTGCTCGGGAACCAGGCCTGACTTAGGGGAGTGTTTGATGAGCTCTGTCGATGAATACAGAAATTAGACTGTCACACATTAAACAAGCCCTAGCAGGAACTGTTAGAATTTTATGCTTCTTCATAACTGTGTGCTTCTATATTAAGTAAATTACAAATTTCCTTATTATAAATGCACAGTGATGGGAAGAGAATGAATTAGAACCAAGTATCAGTACACATGAACCAAGTATCAGTACACATGTACAAATGTACAATGGATTCTTTGAACGGTAAAGTAGATGTAAAAATTCAAGTACAAATTATAGCCTATATAGCCTTTCTGGAAACATCCAAAGTATAAAATAGAACAGTTCATCCCTCTTATAGTTTAAATTGAATGGGTGGGTAGGTGCTTATGCATGGAGGCCAGAAGGGAACATTGGGTGTCCTGCTTTACCACTCTGCCTTATTCCCTTGAGACAGGGTCTCATTCTGAACCTGGAACTTACTATTTGAGGCAGGGTACCTCCACACCATCAGCGGACACCCCTGCCATCTGAGATGCCTTTATCCTAACCTCCATTCCTGCCACTATCCTGGGGCATTCAGCTCACATACTGCTTCATCCGAGAAGCTCTCTCCACTGTATAGTGCCAATGCCAGCCTCTACTTAGACTAGAGGACACCCTTCCAGACACAGGAATTATGGGTATTTTCTCCCAGACTGGTGACCAGCAAACCAATGAGCCTATTTCCCATCTACTTCCCCCGGTACACACATTGCACTGGGACTTAGAGACACATGGGCATACCTGGCTTTTTGTGTGGGTGCTGGGAACTCAAACTCTTACCCATGGGCAATTTTCCTAGCCTCTACTTTAAATGGTTGCTGTATATAATTTGATAGTCTAGTCTTTTAAAGTATTTCAAATATTGACAGGTATGGTAGCACACTAATCCCAGCACTCGGAAGGCAGAGGCAGGTGGATCTCTGTGAGTTTGAGGCCAGCCTGGTCTACAGAATGAGTTCTAGGACAGCCAGGGCTACACAGTGCTATCTGTCTCCAAAAAAAAAAAATGGTGGGAGGACAGACATCTGTTTTGTTGCGTTTGGAACTAGTGGGAGAAGCTGGGATGTGAGCTCTTGTTCTATGGCTTCCTGAGTCATCATAGTGTCTTAACCACAGTTAGATCGGTCAACGCGGGAGTTGGAGCTGGGCCTTGACTATGGAACTCCCACCATGAACCTGGCGGGACAAAACCTGAAGTTTGAAAATGGCCAGTGGGTGGCAGGTGAGTGGCCCTTCCTGCTGCTTTGTCATCCAGGACGGTAGAAGGAACCCCTTTCACCCCTGCTCTGTGCTTCCTTTAGACACAGTGATTAGCGGGGGTGTGGATCGGAGAGAGACCCAGCGCCTGCGCAAGCGGAACCAGCAGTTGGAAGAAGAGAACAATCTCTTGCGGCTGAAAGTGGACATTCTGCTGGACATGGTGAGGAATGGAACTGATGCCTAGGTTTCCCCTTCAAGGAAGCCCTCCCTTCAGTCAATCCACCCAACTGATTTCCCCAGGGCTTATTTGCCAGATACATTTCCTGTGTATCCAATCACGAATATAAAAGTCAACCTTGCCGCCAAAGCCTGGAGCAGGGATGTATAACAATACCCACAATCCCTGTGTCTGTGGAAGGGTGTCCTTTAGTCTAAGTAGAGGCTGGCATTGGCACAGAAGAGGTCTATACAGTGGAGAGTTTCTCGGATGAAGCAGTATGTGAGCTGAATGCACCAGGATAGTGGCAGGAATGGAGGTATCTCAGATGGTGGGGGTGTCCACTGATGGTGTGGAGGTACCCTGCCTCAAACAGACTGAATCAGTGCCCAGCGCAGACCTGCTGAGTGCACATACCCAATTAACGTCAGTCTCTGGTGTCTTCTGGGCCTGGTGGTGCATGTGCATGGTGATGACAGACGTGATGGAACCAACGGGAAGCTTTTCTCCCTGCTGGTGGTGACAGACGTGATGGAACCAATGGGAAGCTTTTCTCCCTGCTGGTGGTGACAGACGTGATGGAACCAATGGGAAGCTTTTCTCCCTGCCGGTTAACCACTCGGCTTCATCTCCGGCAAGACAGCTGGCATTACAGTAGCTCTTACTTCATGGAGCTAATACAAGCCACACACTTGCTCTGAAGTAGAGACCGCTGGCCCTTCCTCCCTCCGTCTTCATGTTCAATGTCAGCTACCTTCTGCTGTACAGCCCATTCAAAGATCCTGATGAGGAAAGGAACGTTACTTTTAGAGCGTCCCATTTGTGGATTGATTTTTTTTTTTTGGTGGGGGGGTTTCGAGACAGGGTTTCTCTGTGTAGCTTTGCGCCTTTCTTGAATCTCACTCTGTAGACCAGGCTGGCCTCGAACTCACAGATATCCGCCTGCCCCTGCCTCCCGAGTGCTGGGATTAAAGGCATGCACCACCACCGCCCCGGTGATTTTTTTTCCCACAGTGTTGTTCCCTAAATTCCATTATGTGAGCTATACAACTCCAAGTGATTTATAATCCCTCAACCGTAGAGTACCGTATCTGTCCTCGTCATCCTTCACACACGGCATGGCATGCAGTTGTAAATGATGGGAACTGCTGAGGGCTTGAATTATGAGTAATTCCTTTGACTGCCCAGGTTTCCTGTTGAAGAGGCCAGCTGCGGGGGAATGGCCGGCCTGTCCTTGGTGCAGAGTAGCTGTGCAAGCCTACAGCATGGCCTGGACAAAGCTCTCTTTGTAACAGTCTGATGCTCTCCTTCCAGCTTTCAGAGACCACTGCAGAGTCCAACTTGAAGGACAAAGAATTGGATGAGCTGAAGATTAGCAACCGCAGGAGGAAGTGAAGTGCCTGGGAAGGCTCGCTAGGAGATTAGCAAGCGTCCCACTGACTGGGGATGTGGCAGAGCCCTTTGATTTTTAGTCAAATTAATAGACTTGCCCTAGGAGAGAGCATTAACAGACCCTAGCTCCCTTGGACTTGGGGGTAGGGAAGTGGCACGGATTGAAAGACATCAAGGTTCCAACCAGGGCCATAGCTTGGGCGGCACCAGACACACGACCCATGGTGTCAATCTAAGCAGGCCCCAGGAAGGTCTAGAAAACAGTCAGCCTTTGCTTGCTGTCTGCAGGGGACAGGTATGACTAACTATCCACGTCTCAGAGTCACCGTGTTCAGACAACTGGCAGTTCACCTCCTAACACGGTGGCTGGGGTTTGGCACTAGTTCCAGAGAGCACTTCCAGTGAGGGGAACGGTAAGTGGGTCTGGGTTCTCTGTCCCCTCCAGCCATGTTCTCTCTGCCTTCAAAGAATCCTCATCCCCAAATCCACAGCCTTTTCTGGCATCAGCTTCCCAGCAGCAAGCTCCCACCTTCCACAGCACATTGTAATTTACTCGGCTTTCCTGTTTTGACTATTTTTATTTGTATTAAATGGTATTCACTAATCTCTGTGTAGCAAAATAGGTAAAGAAAAACAAAAAGCAAAACCACTGTGGGTTCCCCAAGAAGCAAGCGGAGCCTGCCTTCTAAGTCCCAAGAGAATTTGCAGGATTAGGAAAACTGCACCGGGGCTGGAGAGATGGCTCAGTGGTTAAGAGCACTGGCTGTTCTTCCAGAGGACCTGAGTTCAATTCTCAGCACCCACAAGGCGGCTCACACCTGTCTGTAATTCCAGTTCCAGGAGATCTGACACCTTCACACCAATTCATATAAATAAATAAATAAATTTAAAAAAAAGAAAAGAAAACAGCACCTTGGAGTGGGAAACCACACCCTAGATGAGAAATAATGACTTCATGCTCAAATTCCTCTGCTTTCTGCTTCAGGGAGGTGGCACCAGTGGCCCAGTGAGTAGTTCAGACCTGGTGAGGAGTGGATGGCATGGGAATCGGTGCCCAAGTTAGTGTGATCTAGCCCGAGGGGAGTCTAGTTGTGAAAGTCAAGCAGGAGACACTGGTTGAGGCCTGGAGCCCAGGGCTTTGAGCTGGGACTGCCTCAGTGGTTCCCTCCTGGGCTGGTGCGGAGGCTGGCCGTGTGCTCAGTCCTTTGCACTTGCTCTCCCATCCCCCCAGTTCAGCCCTGTCAGCATGCCCCATTGTACACAAGGAGACAATGTTCAGAGGCCAGTTTGGAAACTGCCTTAGACAATAAAGCAAGTGTTGGAGGCCTCTGAGTCCCGACCCATAGTGACAGACAGAGGAGGGACTACCTACACCGAGGCTGTAGCTTACAGTCTCTCCTAATGGCCAGCAGAACACTGCAGGGGGATGGACAGAGGCAGGCATATCGGAGTACAGCTCCAACCTCACTTCCGGATCCCTGAGCGAGTGCCTAACCTGGAAATCTACTCTGCCTTCCTCCCCCCCCCCCCCCGCCCCCTTTGTTTTTGTTTTTTCCAGACAGGGTTTCTCCATGTAGCCCCAGCTGTTCTGCAGCTCTATAGACCAGGCTGGCCTCGAACTCATAGACTCATCCACAGGACCAATGGTTTCACAAACTCCAGTAGGTTATAGATGGAGTAGATGGTGGGGTGGGCCAACTCAAAGCTCTAGATGTGGGTCTGGGTGGTAGCTGACTTGGTCTTTCCAGGCTGCTGGGACCACCCTCCTCAGTGGAGGGACAGAGCCAGCTCTTCTATGCCCATGCCATGGGGTCCATGTCTCATGAGGAGCAGGACCAGCTCCTTTGCTGCAGTGGCCAGCAAGGGGCAGGGCCAGCAAAGGGTGGTGCCTGCTTAGCACGGCCCTCTGATTTCAGCACACATGATTCCTGTGCCCCCCTGTGGTAACATGGGCCATGGAGATCAACACTCCAGCTGCAGTGGACCCAGACATGGCCCTCAGCAGGAGCTCGGGCCCAAATGTCACTATGGCCCCAGATGGTAACACAAGCCACTCAGATCGGCAGGGCCCTTATGGCAGCATAAAATACCAACATGGCCACAGGGGATGGCCCAGAACTTGGGCATCCGTGTGGCCTTTGGTGGCAACACAGACCACAGACATCAACACAGATCCCGGCTGCAGTAGGACCATGTACCCAGACATGGTCCTCAGCAGCAGCCCAGGCCGGATGTCAGCAAGGCCCCAGGTGGCAGCCCAGGTCACTCAGATCAACATGGCTCTAGCAGCAGTGTGGCCCTCAGACACCAACATGGCTCCAGTTGTTGAGAGTTTCCTTTTTGGAGCCAGGCAGTGGTGGCGCACACCTTTAATCCCAGCACCGGGGAGGCAGAGGCAGGCGGATCTCTGAGTTTGAGGCCAGCCGACTCTACAGAATAAGTTCCAGGACAGACAGGGCTACACAGAGAAATCTTGTCTTGAGAAGAAGAAAAAAAAAAAAAGTTTCCTATTTTGGGTAGATATCTCCTTCAGGTTCTGGCTAAAATTCTCCCTCAAAGCCTTTCTTAGTCAAACTGGAAACTGACTAGTGCTGGCCCCTGACATTATTTCTTGTGATCATGGCAACAGTTGGTGAGGATTTGTGCTGAGGTGGATTAGGGAAGGATTGCCACTAAAGCTGAAATAGAAGGTTCTGTGGGTGTGAGGCAGTATTAGAGTCAATAATCAGAGGAAGTCTGCCCTTGGGTTTGCTGGGATGGCTGACTTTTACAGTTGTTAGCTTCCCCAAGAGACCCGTGTGGTCCCACACCTCAAGTAAGAGCTTCACCTCCAGCTTCAAATTCTGACAGGACCCAGACAGGGAGAGCAGTTACTGTAGCCCTGAGGGAAGAGACTGAACAGCTAGGACACCCTCCTCCTCCCCAGGTGGAGCATAGTCACTCACTGGAACTCTTATAGGTCCTTTTTGTCTGTGTGACCTCTGACCTGGGCATTTGTCCTGGAAGCCTAAAGTGATCATCACACTCCCCAACTCTGGAGCTCTGTCCTCTGCTCCTGGCTCAGGCTTCTCTGGATCATCTTGTCCACCCCCAAGTGGTGTGCAAGTGATATTGCATGATCCCACTGTTTCTGACCACTTGGCAATTTTACAATTATTGAAAACCCTTTAAAAAAAAAAGAAAAGAAAAGAAAAAAGCTGGGTGGTGGTGGCACATGCCTTTAATCCTAGCACTTGAGAGGCAGAGGCAGGAGGATGTCTGTGAGTTGGAGGCCAGCCTGGTCTACAGAGTGAGTTCCAGGACAGGCAGGTCTACACAGAGAAACCCTGTCTTAATAAACAAACAACAAAAAAAACCCTTTACTATTAAACATGTCTTAGTTGGGTTTTTGTTGCTGTGAAGAAACACCCTAACCATGGCAACTCTTTATTTATTCATTTGTTTATTTAGAGAGGGTTTCTCAGCGTAATTTTGGTGCTTGTCCTGGAACTCACCCTGTAGACCAGGCTGGCCTCGAACTCACAGAGATTTGCCTGGCTCTGCCTCCTGAGTGCTGGGATTAAAGGCATGTGCCACCACCGCCTGGCCATGGCAACTCTTATAAAGAAAACATTTAATTGGGGTGGCTCACTTACAGTTTCAGAGGTTCAGTCCATTATCATCATGAAAGGGAGCATTTGTTTGTTTGTTTTTGTTTTTTTCGAGACAGGGTTTCTCTGTGTAGTTTTGGTTCCTGTCCTGGATCTCGCTCTGTAGACCAGGCTGGCCTCGAACTCACAGAGATCCACCTGGCTCTGCCTCCTGAGTGCTGGGATTAAAGTCATGTGCCACCGCTACCCAGCTTGATCCTTTTCTTTATATGTTTTCACTAGAGTTACCACTAATACCCATGTGGAAGGGGCCCCAAAACAGCTTGACCACACAGCTGCCATGACAGGCTTAGAGGCCCAGACACAGCTTCTGTGACAAGCTTACTGGCAGGCAACACCTGGATCCAGGAAAAGCTATAAGCTAACCCCATCCAGGGAGGGTCTACATTTAAGGGGAAGTACCTGACACCCCAAACATTACAACCATTAGATAAGGTGGCCAGATGTCCCTGAGTCTAGCACACACCTGTTTTTGTTTTACAGATACCCCTAGACAAATGTCAGCCAATCAGGGTCCTGAACCCTGGAAATCCCCTCACCCCAACCACTGCTATGATAAAAACTCTACCCTGCCTGGGCTCAGAGCTCTCTGCTCTCACCGCTGCATTGGACAGACAGACCAAGCCCCGGAGCTTGAAGATAATAAAGGTTCTTTGCTTTTACATACAAGATTCGATCTCTGTGGTGGTCTTTTGGGGGTCCCCGAGATCTGGGCCTAACAATCCTCATGACAGAATCTATACTAGGCTGTTTTGAGATTTCTTCTGCCAATGGAATTAATCCTAAACTCTGCACTCTAGCTCAGACTCTTCGGACAAGGGCAAAAGGCAGCCACTTCCTTCACCAAACTATCACAAGAACAATTTCTGGGCAGCATACTAAAATTCTTCTCCTCTGAAACATCTTGAGTAAGCCCCCCACAGTTCATCAAATCACATACAGCACCACTGTCTTCCATGCTCCTACTAGTATGGCCCATTAAGCAGAGAATAATGCATTCCACTGCTTTCCAAACCCAAAGTACCAAAGTCCAAATTCCTCCAAACAAACCATGGTCAGGCCCATCACAGCAATACCCCAGTCCCTGGTACCAACTTCTGTCTTAGTTAGGTTTTTATTGCTGTGAAGAGACACCATGACCATGGCAACTCTTACAAAGAAAATATTTAATTGAGGAGGGCTTGCTTACAGTTTCAGAGGTTCAGTCCATCATCCTCATGACAGGGAGTATGGCGGCATGCAGGCAGACATGGTGCTGGAGTTGAGAGTCCTACATCTTGACTCAGAGGCAACAGGAAGTCGACTGACAGTCACACTGAGGGCAGCTTGAGCAAAAGAGACCTCAAAGCCCACCCCACAGTGACATACTTCCTCCAACAAGGCCTCACCTCCCAATAGTGCCACTCCCCTTTGGGGGCCATTTTCTTTCAAACCACCACAACATACTTTGTTTTAAAATCATGCATGAGCTGGATATAATGTTGCATGTATTTAGTCTAAGTACCTTGGAGGGAAAAGCAGGTGGATTTCTATCAGTTGGAGGACTACATAAAGAGTTCCAAGAAAGCCAGGGCTACATAGAGAGACCTTGTCTCAAAATAAATAAATAATAGTAATAACAATAATAGTAATAATGTAAAAATGCTTGCTGCTAAGCCTGAATTTGATCCCCAGGACCCACATGGTGGAAGAAGAGTGTTGTGGGGAATTCACCAGACTGTTCAGACATGAGTTTAAGCCAATAGGAAATCTTTATTAGCTGGCCAGTGACTACACTTGGTGTTTGGGATCCCAATGTAGCCCTGAGCCTTTCTCAGGGTGAGCTTTTAAGAACAAAAACTATGTCCTGGGTTGGCACACTTCAATTAACAAAAACAGTTAGCCAGAAGCAGAACTACAAAAGCCAAAAAAGCAAGGTTAGTACATTCAGAGACTTTCCCAAGAACTACGGACTTTGATGGATTAGGTCTTTGTTTTCATTTTTGCCTGGTGGTGCTGTCTATGTGCTGATTTTTAAAGCCTGAATGGCACTTCCATCATGGAGTCAGTTGTGCTACAGTCTGGGGGCCTACTAAGGTCCGGGGCCCTGCTACAGATATAATCAACTCCTGTAAGTTGTCCTCTGACCTCCATAAGCACAACATGGCATATGTGCGCCAATACACATACAAAAAATAAAAGTGTAATTTTTTCAAATAAGATTTAGTGTAGATGTAACCGTCTTATTATTAAATAAGAAACACAGAGCCAAACGCAGAGTTAAAAGCCCAAGAGGTCAGAGCAGTAGTAAGAGCTGATACTAAAAAACCCTTCTTACCCTTCCTTCGGCTGCTGTCCTTCCCCTCAGCAAGAGACCTACTTCCTATGTATCTGTCTTTTTATTGACCTTCTGTTCTGCTTTCTCATTGGTTGTAAACCCAACCACATGACCTCCTCGTCACTGCCTGTCTATACAGACCTCCAGGTCTTCTATGGTTGGTATTGAGATTAAAGGCGTGTTTCTCCATGCGGGCTGTATCCTTGAACACACAGAGATCTGTCTGTCATGTGATCTGGATTAAAGGTGTGCACCACCACCGCCCGGCTTCTGCTATGGCTTGCTATTAGCTCTGACCCCCAGGCAACTTTATTTATTAACAAATAAAATTACATTTCAGTACAATTAAAATATCACCATAATTTAGTTTTTTTCAATTATGTGTTGTTGGGACTGGAGAGATGGCTTAGCATTTAAGATCACTTACTGATCGTCCAAAGGACTCAAGTTCAGGACCCAGTATCCATGAGTTACGTGGCTCATGACTGCCTGTAGCTCCAGCTCTGGCCTCCAAGGGTACCTACACTGGTGCACATACACATAATTTAAAATAAAAATTTAAAGCATTCATTGTTGAGTGAATGGCACACACTTGTAATCTCTACACTTGGGAGACTGAGGCAAGAGAAGTCTGAGGCCAGCCTAGGCTACCATGCCATGACCTTGTCTCAATAAGACAAGTAGAGCAGGGTGTGGCAATGCATACCTTTACTGTGAGTCTGAAGCCAGCCTGGGCTACATAGTAAAATCTATCTATGAGAGAAGTATTGTTCACCCAGCGGTAGTGGCTCTGGTCTTTAAACCCAGCACTCAGGAGACAGAGGTAGGTGGATCTCTGAGTTCAAGACCAGCTTGGTCTACAAAGCGAGTTCCAGGACGGTCAAGGCGGTACATAGAAATCCTGTCTCTAAAAGCCATAGGAATATTTTTCTTTTAAATATGCAGGTTTCGGAGCCCAGCCCAGGCTCAACTGCGCGGAATAGCTGTGAAGCACCTATTGAACAAGCTCGGTGTTCTTCCCTAGCTTAAGTGGCTGGCGACATCCAGGGGGCGGGCCAGAGGACCCGCTGCGGCTCTCTCTCCAGCCAGCCCCGCTCGCTTCCGGAAGACGCTCTGTCCAGCGGCGGGCCGCTCTCACCGGCTCCCTTCCGCTTCCGGTGTCCTACAGCCATGGCCGCCGCCGTCGCTGCAGCCGGTGCTGGGGAGCCTTTGTCCCCAGACGAATTGCTCCCGAAAGCCGAGGCGGAGAAGGCCGAGGAGGAGCTGGAAGAGGACGACGACGACGAGGTGCCTGGGCCTGCGGGGAGCGGGGCGGGAGCGGGCCGTCGGGGCGTGGGCGCCGCAAGCCGGGAGGGCTGCTGCTCCGCGCGGCAGGGAAGGGCCCGGCCCCGGGCTCGGCGGCTCCGGTGCTGCTGCCGCTTCGCCAACGACCTCCACCTCCTCCACCACAGCTAGATGAGACCCTGTCGGAGAGACTCTGGGGTCTGACGGAGATGTTTCCGGAGAGGGTCCGGTCTGCCGCCGGAGCCACCTTTGATCTGTCGCTCTTCGTGGCTCAGAAGATGTACAGGTAAAGGACGAATGTAGAAATACCGAGAGTGTGCATGGAGGGACTGGTGCTGTCGAAGGACATCGGGCATCGGAAACCACATCGGGCATCGGAAACCACAGTGGGGAGCTTGAGTGACCTTGGATTCATTGTCATACCCCGACTGTGGGTCGTCTTCTGGCAGGGTCGTTGTGGGAATTCTTTCATGTTATCTAAGGATTCTGTATGCGAGGCCTATAAGAATGTTAACTGTCATCACTAGGTAATCACTGTCTTGCCTCTGCCAGGAGTTTGGTGCAAGGATTGGGTAGGGTACACTTGCAGAAACATCGAGGAGAGGGATACTGGAAGTTGTCACTGGTTCAGTAGAGGCTAGGTTGCCTGCTTGTCTTGGCATGTCACCACACACACTCTCCCTGTGCAGGTTTTCCAGGGCAGCTTTGTGGATTGGGACCACTTCCTTTATGATCCTGGTTCTTCCTGTTGTCTTTGAGACAGAGAAGTTGCAAATGGAGCAACAGCAGCAACTGCAGCAGCGGCAGGTGAGCGTGTGCTCCGGGCTCGGGGCCAGCGGTGGAGGCCCCAGGAGTAGATTGGCACCAAACCCCGAGTGGGAGTAGGTGCCCGACTGCTCAGCAGCGTAGGTGACCAAAGACCTACTGAATCGGTACAGCTTCTTAACACTCTTTTTTTCTTTTCCAGATACTTTTGGGGCCTAACACAGGTCTGTCAGGAGGAATGCCCGGGGCTCTACCTCCACTTCCTGGAAAGATCTAGACTGTTACTTCGGTATTTGTCCTGGTGGGAGAACTTTGAAATTCAGTTGTGTTTGAACTGCTGGTTGTTTGGACTTTTTAGTCTTTTTTTTTTTTTTTTTAAACTTTGGCACATCGATCTATTTAAACCTGGTGGGAACTTTCTCCGTTTCTCATGGGGAGACTCCACTTGCACCTGTGCCCTTCATAATGCTCTCACTTCCTGTTCTCAATCTGATGCTAGAGTACAGCCATGGGAAGGTTACTCCACGTTATCCCTTTAGAAAATTGCTCCTATTGAAGTTCTCACAGGTCCCTTGTGGGGAAGAAGTAAGCACCCCTGACCATTAAGGCCTTTTTTTTTTTTTTTTTTTTAAACAAATGGAGATGTCTGGGACCTGTAAACAATGTGAAGCTGACAAAATCCATTACAGCTGCCGTTAAAAACAGTCCCCAGGAATCGCTGTATGTTGGAGAGAAGTGAGGCTGGCTGTAGCTTTAGCCAGGCGGGGACTGAGAACAGAGCGGGCGCCCATTTCCTCTGCACATGTGGCTGTTAGAGACCTGTGTGTTGTGTAAAAAAAGAAGCCAGTGCTCACTTTTTGTATTTAAATATTAAAAGACCTCCAACTGAAAGTGTCATTGCTGTGTTTGTGTATTTTAAACTTAGGCCATTTTAGAGAGCCAGGGGCACTACCTGCCAGACTGCCTTTGCTTAAGCCAGCAGCTCTATTTCAGATGTCTGAGTTTTCAAAGAGGAGGAGGAACATTTATTTTTGAATGTTGTATCGATTATTGCCCCGAATCCAAGTATCACTTCAGACTCCCCCACGGAATTACCAGCTCTGTGGATGTGCAGTCTACACAGTATAAACTGTTAAAGTATGTATTGCCTTCTAGTCTTGAGAGAGGGGAAGTTTGCAGATAGAGCTTGTTATCTAATTCTTGTTTTTCTTGGGGGTAGAGTCTCTCCATAAGCCCAGGCTAGCCTTCAACTCAGTCTTCCTGAGTGCTGAGGGATTATGGACATGCACACCTGGTAAGACTGATTTTTTTGTTTTAATTTTCGAGACAGGGTTTCCTGGCTGTTCTGGAACTCACTCTGTAGACCAGGCTGGCCTCCAACTCAAGAGATCCTCTGCCTCCTGGAGTGATTAAAGGTGCGTACCACCACTGCCCAGTTTTTTGTTTGTTTGAAGTGAGTCTGGTAATTGATCCAGATATTTTCCTATCTTTGAACCTTGCAGTTTTTCCACTCAATGTTGGTCTTTTGTCTTTCTCTTGAAATGGTCTATATAGATCAGGTTGGCTTCCAACTCAGGATTGCCTGCCTCTGCCTCCTGAGTGGTGGATCAGATGTGTACGACACCACACCTAGCTTGACTCTAATTTATTGTGCAGGTTTTCTAATCCTACTCTGTGATTGAGGAGGTTGTGCTATTCCCATGGGTTAAGGAATCTGCACAAGGCCTGTCACTGTAGGGTCTGGATTCAAAGCCAGCCTTCCAACTAGACCACTGTTGTGTGCTCTCCAAGCCAGTAGCTAGCTCAGTGTGTTTGGCTTTTCGCTTGATAATTAGAGAAGCACTAATAGAAGACAGTCAACAAGGTACAAATTCCAACAGAAGTCTCATTTTTAAAATTACAGTAAATTCAAATGCCTCAAGGGCATTTTTGTTTGAGGCAGGGTATAGCTAGCTGGATCCCAGACTGATGTTGAATACATCTTGCCTCAGCCTCCCCACTGCTAGGACAACAGGATAGCTGGGGGCACCTCTGAACTAAATCCCACTAAGTAAATACTTTATCTTGGTTTTTCAGGTGAGAGATTTGATCAAAGTGTCTCGGAGTGGTGACAAAATCCCTTTTATGTCAGAATCATATCAAAGGTGTTTACATAATCAGTTAGGCAACAAGTAGACTTGTGTTCAGTTTTTCATTTTTAATATTTGGTTAAACAAAATACATCTTTGTAAACAAACCCAGCACAAGGCCAACAAAAAAAAGGGAATAAAGCAAGAAAAACAAAGCCTAGGGCTGCCCCTCGCTGGGCATCAGGGTCAGGATGCCCCTTCCTTAAGGAGTGGGGCTTTTTGCCCTCCGGCATCACATGGGTCCCTGTTCCTAAGCACCAGAATTGGATATGAACAGAACCAGCCCTGAAATGCTTAAGCGTCTTTGTCCATCCCACTGGCTCATGGACTCCACGTGCGTGGGACTCCTTTGCAGTGCCATTTGCACAGGCCCAGGCAGATCTGGAGAGAGGAGTCTCCTCTCCCAGGAAATGGCTTACGACCACCGACAGTGCCAATGGACCCAAGGTCCGGCTTGTGACAATCAGCAAGGTCGGCTGTAACTTCTGGCTGGTAGTGATTGGAATGTCATTGTGCAGGGTCAGAGCTCCCCATGGTGCCAAGCAGATCCGGTGTAGAAAATGGTACAGATGACCGTGGTTGAGTGTAATGCAGTAGCCACCCGGGGCCTCTGCTACTCGAATAAAAAACGGCCTTGTTGGATTGAAGATACATGTGCAGAAAAAGTGCTGGTGTAAACATGCACTCCAGTCACAGTGGGGAGATAGCCCCTGCTTCACCCCAATATGCTTGCTCAGGATTGACATGCAAGCCCCTAGGCTAGCTCTGCTGCCAAGGGAGAAGCCTGGCCATGGGGCAGCTCTCAGACCTGCAGAGACCATGGCTCCCTAAGGGCTGGCCAGGTCACCTGCCTGCCCACCTTGAAGGCCACCACAGCCACATTGGTGTGTGGTATGATATTTATTTCCTCTAATTTTCCAAAATTACAGGAGAAAAAAATGGTCTAGAACTACTTGAGGTGGGGGTGAGCCAACCTCAGTTGGTGAAGGAAACTACACAAAGATGCACACAAGCAACCTGAGACTCCCATGCCACAGTGCTGGAGCCCAGGATGTGCCTACCAGTTCTCATTCTCAAACTGTGAGGCTCACCTTCATGGCAGTTTCCTCTCAACTCTGTCCCCAACTTTGGAGTTCGATGCCAACGGTAGATGTGTTTCTGACTTTGCTAAAATGGGCCAACCAGGAGTGCTGTCCCTCTTCATTGTCTTTGCCCCAGAGCTTCCTGAGTCAATGTAGTGAAATGGTAGGGACATATTAGAGTGAAAAGCTACCCGTGACTGTCCTAATGGGGCTTCAGCTCCACAATATTAGGCATCTTTTTCACCACTGTCTTGCTGGAATACCATGCAATTTACCGACTTTGGAATATCAGAACTTTTCAGTATAAAACTCCAAGGCTGGCTAGGATTAAAAATGGGGTAAGAGGTGGCATCATGGATGCAGATGGCATGCGGTGCCACCACTAGGGGCTTGACAGTTTCCTGAGACGCTTATGCTCTGGGTCCTCTGAGCGAGTCACTGGGCTCTGTGTGTACTGTGTCCTTGGACACCCTGGTGCCACAGGAGATAAAAAGAGGAGGCGGCCCCCCTGTGAGCCTGGAGCATCAGTGACAACTACCAGCAGAACCTGTGTCAAGTCCTCATAGAAAGGGGAAATAAGCAAGCGCCCCCAAGGACCCTTTTCACCCTCCCTCTGAAATAGAAAAGGGTGTTCAATGGCTTGCCCTAAGTGTTCAGAGCTCCTCTACCTTCTTCCCCCAGGCACAGACAGTGCTTGGTGGCTCTGTGACAGTCCACACACCTGTCCTATTGCACTGGCAAATTTGAGGGGGAAACCCAATGAGATGTTTGGGGAAGTGGCTGGACAGACCCATTGTAGAGGCCACAGCACATCAAAGAGGGCTGGAGGGTTGAGGCGAAGAGCGGGTCCAGCAGAACTGTCACACATCCGCCCTCCAGCTCTGATGGGCTTCCACTTCTTCTGGTACCACCAGTAGGAGTTCACAGTTTTTTCCTCGCAAATGGTATTTTAGAAATTTCCTATGGAAGAGGGAATAGGCAACAAGAAATGAGATGCCACTGATTTGCGGATTGCAGTCTTGGGGTCACCCATTCACCAGAATAGAAACACCTCTCCACTTAACACCCATGGCAATCCTCTTTTGTTTGTTTGTGACAGGGTTTCTCTGTAGCTCTGGCTGTCCTGGAACTCACTCTGTAGACCAGGTGGCCTCAGATTCAGAGATCCACCTGCCCCTGCCCCCTGAGTGCTGGGATAAAAGAGGTGCACCACAACCACTAGGCTATCCCTTATGGCAATCCTATAACTCCAGGGGTGACTGACTTAGAGGGTCCAGGCTTGGTTACTCCTCCATTCCTGTTAGAATTCCAGTCTCAATTTCTGCTCATTCTCAGATATTACTGCCATTAGTGTGCTGCTGTGAGTTCTAGAACACAGCATATTCTAATGGTTACTAAGTGTCAAACAAACAAAATAGCATAAAACCTGGGCGAGCTCAAGGTAAAGCACTTGCCAAGCAGGCCTGACAACCTGACTGAGATCCCAGGAACCCACAGTGGAAGAAGATTAACACCTGAAAATTGTCCTTTGGCCTCCATATATGCCCAGGAGCACACACACCTGCACACATACAATAATAAAAGGAAAAACTTCAGTTACAGGACTGGGAGTGGTGGTGGTGTATGCCTTTAATCCCAGCACTCAAGAGGCAAGGGCAGGCAGAAGGTAGATCTGAGTTCAAGACCAGCCTAGTCTACATAAGGAGTTCTAGGACAGCCAAGACTACATAGACTCTAAAACAAAACAAAACATCAACAAAAACCTTTGGTCATAGAGAAACTTAACCCTGTCTGAACTGTATCATCTTCCTCTCTCTTAACTGGCAGTTGTCTAAATGGAGAGGTGGCTGTCGGCCCCACCAGACCAGAAGGCTAGAATCATGGATGTGAAACCCGTTCATCAAAGGGATGGAGTCCTAATTGAGTCTTCAGCCTAAGACCCTATGATTCCAAGAAGGCAGGTCAAGGAACTTCCTTTGTCAAATAATCAGATGAGTCTGACTTCCCAGTACCCCAAGCTAAAAGCCTGAAAGCCCAGCCTTTGGGGGTCACCTGAGCTCACTCTCGCCTCCAATCCACTCCGGCATCTTGAGTTTGGAGTCAAGGTTGTAGTAGGCCCCTCCCACCTCACGAACGCAGATCCAGTGCTGCCTTTTGAGAGGCAACTTGAGGGGACCCCAGCACAGGCTGGAGGGCAGGTTCATGATGAAGCCCATGACGTTACTGAGAGCAATGACACCCACGTCCCTGCAGGAGAGAAAAGGTGTGAGGCTCTGGGGCAGCCACTCTGCATGGCTGCCCCCATTCACTTGGGGTTGGCACCATAACCAGCCCCTGTTGGCAAATCAAGTTTGGTTCTCTACCTGCGCTTGTCCCACCAAACAGCCTCATAGCCTTTGGTTTGAAGTGCTGCCATGATGACATTCACATCATAGTTCCCATTTCCCAGCATGCTCTTCTTGTGGGGCGTCACCATAGTGTTTGGAGACAACCTAGGAATGTAAAAGGAGAAGCTTAGGCTCACTGACCCGCCCCGCCTCCCCAGCCGTGTGCCACCAGAAAGCATTTTGCAGCACGGCCCTGGAAGCTGGTTCCCTCGGCAGAATGGTCTCACCAGTCTCTACCTCAGCACTGCATGCGTGGCCCCGGCTAGCCTAGAGATTGCCTCTCCCAGTGCAAGACAGTTCAGGAAGGTGGAGACCTCGCTGGCCTTTTGGGGAGGAGTGTCACAGTGAAGGGAGGGACCACAGAAAGGATGCGCACGGCGGCGGTGGTAACCCACTCCTTTAATCCAGCACTCGGGAGGCAGAGGCAGGCGGACCTCTGTGATTTGGAGGCTAGCCTGGTCTACAGAATGAGTTCCAGGACAGCCAGGGCTACATAGAGAAACCCTGTCTCGATAAACAAAACAAACAAGAAATGCTCCACGCAAGTACTGGTCTTCTTTATGTACTCCTGTCAGCACGGCCTTCCTACTGCTGCTCTTTCTCTTGGATACAAACCTTTCTAAAAAACACCGACAAAGCTGGGCATGGGCGTGGTGGTTGTAGTGGCTGTGGTGGTGGCGGCGGTGACGCGGCAGCACACACCTTTAATTCTGGCACTAAGGAGCCAGAGGTAGGATAGTCTCTGTGAGTTCAAGTCCAGCCTCATCTACTTAGTGAGTTGTAGGCCAGTCAGACATAGTGAGACCTTCCTTCACTATGAAAGTAACAAAACCACTAGTAAGTGATATGTGATGTTTTAAGTGGCACAGTTAGTAACTGTTACTCCTGCCTTTTGCAATTTCAGTACTCTACTTAAGACTTGTACTTCGGTAATCATGAAATATTCAAAGGTGTGTAGCAGTTGAGACAGGCAGCATAACTGCATGAACTAGAGCCAAGTAAAAGGCAATAAAAACTAACGAGGTCTATATTAAACTGGAACGGAGAACTCATCTACAGACAGTGTGTGTGTGTGTGTGTGTGTGTGTGTGTGTGTCCATGCATGAATGCCTGCGTGTATCCTGAAAAAATAAAAAGTAAAAGCACAAAGAATCAATTGAAAAGAAACAAACCCTATAGGCAGAGGCAGGTGAATCTCTGAGTTTGAGGCCAGCCTGATCTACATACAGATTGAGTTCCAGGACAGCCAGGGCTACAACAGAGAAGCCCTGTCTTGGAAACAAACAAAAAACCTTATACTAGATAAACAAAACTCAACTGTAGCTCTGGTGGCCTACCCAGCCTTCAACTAAGGTCTCCCTCCATACTAGCTCAGGCTGGCCCTGAAATCAGGATCCTCTTGCCTCAGCTCCAAAGTGCCAAGATTAGAGGTATGCACCACCCCACCTATTTCAAGCCCTTTTCTTTTTTATTGCTCCTTTTAGCAATTCCATTTTCCAGCTGAGGCTTGCACTGAAAGGCATTTCTCATCTTATTATTTTGTTTTCATAGTCTAGAAAAGCCAGGAGATGAGGAAGGCCATGTTGACTGGAGGGTTAACATATCTTTTTGTTGTTGTTGTTTTGGGACAGGGTCTCTGTACATTGCCCTGGCTGTCCGGTAACTCACAGAAATCTGCCTGCCTCTGCCTCCCAAGTGTTGGGATCAAAGGTGTTGTGTCACATGATGGGTCAATATGTCTCTAACATTCCTATAAAGGGAGAGGAAAACATGGTGGGTTCTTCAGGAAGGAAGATATCCAGAGGTTGCACTGTGTCACTTCCAGAAAAAAGTATCTACTTTGGGCCAAGAAGTCAATTCTAAAACTTTAAGAAATCTTGCTTAAAACAAAACAAAAACTTCTTCAAACATAGCATCCATACTGATTTGGGGTGGGTGTTGGCAGTTCGAAAGCATTATTCATGCCAAGCAAACACTCTGCCGACTGAGCTATATCATGAGCCCCTTTTTCAAAAACAAATATGCCCTTGGCTGTGTTTAAAACTCTCCAGTTGCAGAGGCTGGTGGCGCACACTTGTAACCCCAACAATCGCAAGTCTGGGGCAGGACTGGGAGAGTTCCAGGCCAGCCTGGACAGTATGGGAAAGACATTGTCTCAAAAAACAGAAGTGGGATGGAGTGGCTGGAGGATGACCCAGTCCTCACATGGTGGCTCAAAACCATCTGTAACTCCAGTTCCAGGAGATCTGAAGCCCTTTCCTGGCCTCCATGAGCGATGGACACAAGTGAGGCACAAACATATATACAGTCAAAATAGCCATACTCATAAAATAAAAATAATGAATCTTTCTAAAAATAATATGAGCAGTCTCTCTTGAAATCCTGGGACTCTATAGCTTGAACTGTCACAGTGATTTATTTTACTTTGTTTTGTTTTGCAGAGCCTCACTATGTAACTAGCTGGAGCTCACTAGGTAGAGCAGGTTGGCACTGAACTCAGAGATCTTCCTGCCTATGCCTCTCAAGTGCTGGGATTAAACGCGTGTGCCACCATACTGGGTGGGCATCACAGGGATTTAGGGCTGGAGAGTTGACTCTGGTTAAGGGCACTGGCTACTCTTATAGAAGACCCAGGTTTGATTTCTAGCACCCACATGATGGCTCATAACAACCTGGAATTCCAGTTTCTGGGGAAAAGGGCTCACTTGCTCATCTCTAGAGCAAAGGCACCAATTCCCCATGCTGCAACCAAATGTCATTTACTGTGATGCTCATCACCTGCTCAATACTAGGACTACTGCTTTAGGAAATGCCTCATTTAATCCTCACACTAGGAGGTATGAATTCATTCCATTTAAGTACAAAATCCTGAGGTGTGGAGCTGAAAGATGGCTCATTGGCTAGGAGTGTTTGCTCTTCTGGAGGGCCTGAGTAGTTCCCAAAATCCACAGCAGGCAGCTCACAGCCATCCAAGTCCAGCTCCTAGGGATCTGATGCCTCTAGGTTCCTCAGGTACCTGCACTCATGGGCACATACTCATACATAATTTTGTTGTCGTTTGTTTTTTTCCAGACAGAGTTTCTCTGTGTAGCTTTGGAGCCTTTTCTGGAACTGACTCTGTAGCCTAGGCTGGCCTTGAACTCACAGAGATCCACCTGGCTCTGCCTCCCACCCAAGTGCTAGGATTAAAGGCGAGCTCCACCACTGCCCCCGGCCATACACAGGTTTTTGTTTTTTTGGTTTTTTTTTGGTTTTTCAAGACAGGGTTTCTCTGTGTAGCTTTGTGCCTTTCCTGGAACTCACTTGGTAGCCCAGGCTGGCCTCGAACTCACAGAGATCCGCCTGGCTCTGCCTCCTGAGTGCTGGGGTTAAAGGCGTGCGCCACCACCGCCCGGCGCATACACAGTTTTTTATGTGCCATTTTCTTTCAATATATTTTCTGCTTCAAGCCCCCAACCCCAATTACCCAGAAAGTCCAGGACTGGGCACTTAAACAAGAGACCTCAAAAAGCCAAGGCAAACCAGCCTAAGATTAGCAGGTTCCCTCCAACAGGACCACAGTCTGGATGCTATTGTCTCCACTCAGCGCCTGATAGTAAAAGCTGGTTAGGAATAAAGTAGTTTCAGAAGCTAGCCCCTACAGGGGCTTTCTGCAATAGGGTACCCTTAACAGGGCCAGGCTGTGTAAAGAGTGGTGTTTGTTGGCCTTGTCAAAAAGCTCTTCCCATAGGCATCCAGAAATTGGGTACCTAGGCAGCAGAAAGCAGCCCTAATCTGGGCCATGGCTGTGGGTGGTCCTTTTTTTTTTTTTTAATGTACCTTTTTCTTTTCATTTCTTTTCTGATAATTTTTAAATAATAAAAATAAATTTTTTTAAATTCTAAAGTTAGGTGATTTTTTAAAGTATTTTTTTTCTTTTCTTATGAAAGGTATCAGTGGGTGGTGGTGGCACACACCTTTAATCCCAGCGGGGAGGCAGAGGCAGATGGATCTGTGAGTCTAAGGCCAGCCTGTTCTACAGAGCCAGTTCCAGGACAACCAGGGCTGTTACACAGAGAAACCTGTTTTGAACCCTCCAACCACCCCCAAAAAAGGTCTCATGTAGCCTAGGCTAACTTCAGAGTCACTATGTAGCCGAGGATAACTTCAAACTCCTAATCCTCCTGCTTCCAACTCCTAGGTGCTGGGAATGCTAGGCTTGTGCCATGCCAGCACATGAAGTCAGGTGATTTTCACTGTCCATGAACACTAACAGTTGACGGAACTAAGCTCAAACCTGGGTTCATGAGAATCCAGTTGTCCTGCTTACAGTGGAGACCCAAGAGCCAGGGTGGGATGGGAGGTGGTAACCGGCTGCTGAGCAGAAAGGTCTGTTGAGTCCTGAGTCCCGAGGCTGAAACATGAGCACTAGGGCAAAGGTTCTCTCCTGGCAGTGGGAGAGAGCAGTGGAGAGGAGGCCAAGCTTGGGTGGTAGCAGATCCTTTCCCTCTACCCACTCTTCAGGAACCTATTGTGTGGCTTCCATCTTTCCTGGAGAGTCTCTGACCAATACAAGGAAGATGGCATCACCAGAGCCTGCTAAGACTTCAACCTCCCATTGGCTACCTCCCTGCAGGCTCATGCCCAGAGCAGTGCTCTCCTGAGTCTCCCAATTCCATGCTCATTATTGGAGGCTCTGAGAGGCATCTAATATTTCAATACAGTAACAACAGGATGAGCCAGCAAGTAAAGTGGCTTCCTGGAGGAATGAGTCTCTAGCACAGTCTTCATCCTGAGTCTCCAGGAGAAGATTACATTGTGTTTCAGCCCTCAACACCAGACTACACAGACATCTATTCCGAAGGCTGCTTCTCAAGACTGCTGTCCCAGGATCTCTTGTCCTGCTCTCATCTCTTAAAAACTCTTGTTAAGATTCAGCCCCTCGCCGGGCAGCAGTAACACATGCCTTTAATCCCAGCACTCGGGAGGTAGAGCCAGGAGGATCTCTGTGAGTTCGAGGCCAGCCTGGTCTACAGGCACCAAAACTACGCAGAGAAACCCTGTCTTGTCGAAAAATCAAAAAAAAAAAAAAAAAAAAAAAAAAAAAAGATTCAGACCCTCTCTTGCCTATTCTCACTTTCTTTCCTAACTGGAGGCCCCTAGTCTACACTGGGCTTTTGAAAGACTCCCAGACTCATCTCCTTGACTCCAAACTCTCCTTCCAACAGGTCAGCGCATACATTTCTGCCACACTCGCCAAGGCATCATTCCCCTCCTCTGGGACTGACAGTATAGCCTACCGCCTGCTGGCCAACTCCGGGTCCCATCCTACTCAACCCACTGCTGTCCTCTCCAGGGAGCTTGGTATACTTCAGGCACCAAAACCATGTGGCCTTTAGTACTTTATCCTACTTCTGACTACAAACCAAATCCCACAGCTTCTTCTGGCTCAACCTCACATCCCCCTCTCTTCCACAGAATCCCTCCAGACTCTGAAAATGGAGAGAGACTCAGAGGACCACACATAATCCAAATTTATCCAAACACCATCAATACTAATTTATTGAAGAATTCATTTGGCAAGCATTCAAACAGTGAGTCCCTGGAACTCTTTAATGTTACCTCTCAGCCAGGCATTGGCATCTAATAACCATGTCCGAACTGATCAATATAGGGAGCGATGACAAGGGCTGTTATCTAGTACTTGGGAGGTGGAGGGCCGAGGATCAGAAGCTCAGTGTCGTCTTATATATAACCAGTTCCAGATCAGTCTGGGCTACATGAGATCTCCTTTCAAAGACAAATCTGATCAATATAGGAAATGCTAACAGTTTCCATTCCATTCTACAGGGCTGGTCATTTGTAGAAGGGGGATTGTCTACCCCTAATTCTCCCCCTGCCTCCCAAAAGTCCTTTCTTTTACTTTTAAGGATAACTGACTGCCCACTGGGTCAGCTGCTTCCTGGGGCGTTATCATTTAATCCTTCTACAATCTTTACTGTAAATAAGGAAGCTGAGGTGTAAAGGTTACAGTGGCTTGCACAGTCACGCACAGCTGCCACGTAAGTGGCACAGCGAGGAAGGAGCCTCGAAGAGGACACCGAACTGCCCACGGTTACTTCCCCACAATGGTCCACTACCTTGCTGATTTCTACAGAAATGCTGGGGCTTACAGCAAACTTCTGGTGTTTGCTACTGCAGCCAGAATTGGGTAAGATTGAAAAACTCTAAGGTGAGCTCTAGCCCAGGTTACGTCTCCAAAGTCACTACTATGCCTGCAATGGTAGTGATTTTGGATTTTAATGAAGAGGGAGAAGGAGGGAGGGAGGGAGAGAATTAATCAACTTTTTTCTCCCTTAATTCTTTCTTTCATCAGAATTTCCTAGTATGTTTCTAAATAAAACACAGCTCCTCCCATCACAGGTTTGGATGAGCTACTCCAATTCCTAGAGGTTAATACTCAGCACCTTAGCCAGGCAGTGGTAGGCAAATCTCTGCATTTGAGGCCACCCTGATCTACAGACTAAGTTCCATGACAGCCAGGGCTACACAGAGAAACCCTGTCTCAAAAAACCAAACCAAACAAACAAAAACCCTCCACACTTTTCTTAGTTTCTCACCTTCTCAGACTTTTAAATGTGGCTCCTCTCAGTTCTCATAACTGAATAGTGAAGAAACCAGAGTGCTTACTTACCCTTGTAACCATTCACCAACACGCCTAACCTTCTGGTTCCTTTGTTCATTAGCGTTCCCCTGTCACCGGGCTAGTTTCTGTCTAATTAGATTTTAATAATTATTCTGTTTAGGAGGGAGTGCAGAGCTAGCTGCAAGAACATCTGAGCACTAAAACAATGAGAAAGGGCCAGACAAAAGGTTTTAGGCCTAAGCATTTCCAAAGTAGCCTAGCCAAAAAAAAAAAAAAAAAAAAGTAACCCCTAGCTACTACAGGGGCTGGAGAGATGGCTCAGTGGGTAGAGCATTGGTTATTCTTCCAAAGACCCAGGTTTGGTTCCCAGTGTGCACATGGCTGTATACCATCTGTATGACAACCATCTGTAACTCCAGTTCCAGAGAATCCAACACATGTATGTGGTGCAAAGACATTCACGCAGGCAACCCCCCCCCCCAACATAAAACACGGTGAATAAGATCAAATAAATGCTACAACAAGATGATGTGTACAGTAGCAGAACACTGGCCTAGCACGCATAAGGCCAGAAATTCAATCCCTAGCACCACAAAAGATAAAAACTATCCTATGAGTTCACCTCTCAACCCTTCTTTTTCAGAGTTTGGAGATATACACACATGAAATACACACTGATGGCATGGGCCCACTGTCTGAGGTATCTTCTCCGAGATCAAGGCTCAGTTATACCTGACCCCCACCCCCACCCCCTACCCCGCTGCTAATCAGCATTAGCTCTGTTCTAAATTCTTACTCATTTCTGTTCCAAGCATGAGTCACGTCATCTCCACAACTCTATTAAAACCCCGCCCTGCTTTTGTATTTCTCCTCCTTCAACTGGCTAAAACTCAACTGCTAGAATGAACTTCCTTTCAACAAATGGCTCTTATCAACACTCTTCCTTCCATTTCCACCACATGAGCCACATTTTTAAACCAGCAAGGATTAATTTCATCAGCTTTCTTCTCTCTGAATACCAGTTTCTTTTCTTTTTTTTAAGAGAGAGAGAGCGAGCAAGCACGCACATGCGAGCACACATGCACGTGCATTGGTGTTTTTACCTATATGCATTTGTATGATGTTGCCAGATCCCTTGGAACTGGAGTTACAGACAATTGTAAGCTGCAGCGTGGGTGCTGGGAATTGAACTTGAGGCCTCTGGAAGAGCAGCCAGTGTTCTTAACTGCTGAGCCCCATGAATGGCAGTTTCTAAAGAGACCATCTATTCATTTTTAAACCGCTCCACTGTGCATGGCTCTCTCTGCACCTCAGTCTTAGACCTGCCCCTCGAATAGCCCTGAGGTGCCCTGCTCAGCTTGTTTTTTCTACAACGCCTCCCCGCACACTGGGAGTGGCTAGTCTTTTCTCACCTTTTTCCTTTATATTTTCTTCTGGATTCCTTCCACATGTGGGGGTAGGAGGGGTGACATTACTTTAAAATGCTCTATAATGGAACTCCTTCTCTGGAATTCTCTTACTGGTCAGCCTGTACTGTGCTGATTAGGAACATAGAAATATACCACAATTTGCAAAAGGTTCAAAAGGAACAGGGCCCTGGTCCCTTGTGGGTGCTCAGCAGATATTTACCATCTTTCACTCAGGGAAGAGGTATCGGAAAGACACCCACTGTTATCCACAACCATTTGATGATACGGCCCAGACCCCCAGTCCAGCCCACTTACTAGCTGGAAAGGCAGCTACTGAAGTTCCTGCTTCTCTGATGAGCTTTTCCAGTTTACAGCATGCAGCCAGGAGGAGAACTTTGGAGGCAGGCCCTGGAGCTGTAAAGCTTGGGCCCAAATCTGACCATTAGCAACTACGAACTCCATGTCCTGGTTTCTTCTTCTGGAATAATGGGAAACAACAGAGCCTACCTCCTAAGCTGGGTGTGAGGACTCAGCTGCCTGCGCAAAGAAGGCCCTCAGAATGGTGTGTAAAGTGTTGGTTTGTTAGTGGTCTCAAGATGATTAACTCGCCCCCATGGGACTGGACTAGGCCCTCTGGATATGGAAGACGGTTGATTGGCTCGAACTGTTTGGGGGGCACCCAGGCAGGGGGATAGGGGTATGTCCCTGGTCTATGGGTAGTTTCTGGAATCCAGTGCCTGTGGTGTGACACCTTGCACAGCCTTGGTGCAGTGGGAAGGGGCTTGGACCTGCCTAGGCTCAGTGTGCTGGGCTTTGCTGATTCCCCATGGGAGACCTCAATTTGGGGGATGTGGGGATGTGGGGTGGCTTGGGAAAGAGGGCTGGGAGGTGGGAGGAGGGAGGGGGGTCTGTGGATAGCATGTGGAGTGAGTAGAAAATTTCTTAATAAAGAAAAAAAAAAAGATGATTAACTCCTCTGTCAGTCCAGGAGCCAAACTCATAGAGGTCAAAATCTGTCAACTTGAGTACGACTAACTACATAATACCACTAACTAACTGGTAAATAATCTGACATTCACTTACTGGTGGGTAAAAACTAGGCAAACTCCATAAACTCAGCCTGGTTCCCCGGATCATTGCTAAGGTTGCTCTGAGATTGTTAACACACACCACAGAGTACCAAGCACACTCAGGTACTCAGGGTGAGTCATTTCCTTCTCCCTGCTTATAGATAGATTAGGAAACAATTCAGAGCTGCCCAGAAGAAACACTAACAGTTGCCCAAAAGGAAGAAGTTGAGAAGCCTGGGTCCTCCCTTCTGTCACATGACTGGGTGGTCAAAGACACATTTCTTACCTCCTAGGCGTGCACTGTACTTGTAGACAGTGGTTATGGAGCAGACAGCACATCTGCCCTGCTGAGGCCAAGGCGGTACTCTGGTCTCTATCGGCACTGGGAAACAAGCACTGCTCTCACTGTGGAGTTCTAAGAGCACTCGGGTTGGAGTGCTTTTCAGGATAAGTGGTATACACCTCTGCTTCACAAGTCACCCTAATCAGGCTGATTCTGGCCCCAATTCCCGTCTGTGCAGCAGTTATTTCATCTCCCATTGGGGATATCAGAGAGGTCCTCTGGGGTCTCATAGTATCCTTGAGGTCTGGGTATTCCAAACCTTTTCCAGCTCACCGTCAAAGCTGCTCTGGACTGCAGTCATGCTGCTGGGTCCTGCAAGACACTACTCAACTCTTCAAAAGCCGAAGCAATGGGCATGAAGCTCAACCCTGACCACTTGTGGAGTGATAGATTTGTTCTAAAGGGTCCAAAAGGCCATCATTTTTCTTTCGGGGAGACAGTGCCAGGGACTGTACCTAGGACCTCCTGTATAATGTGCAAAGGCGCCATCACCGAATTTCTCACTAGCCCCAGAAGGGGCCATCACACAGCAGCGGGAGGAGAGGTCTGGAGTCAGCTCCTCTCAAAAGCGCTGCTGTTCAGAAGCTGCTGTGGACAAATTACTTGATCTTTCTGTCCCTTGCTCTCTCAGTAAAACGACTGTGAAGAGAGCCATACAAAACAATGTATGAAGAGCACATGGCCTCAGAAAAGCTAAGCACTGTGGGTACGCTTTTCTTGTGGTGCCCATCATGGACCACCTTTGGTGACAGATGACTGTGGATGTATCGTGTCTCCTCCCTTCTAGACTGTAAAGTCCTTCGTGGCAGGGTCTGGAAGGGAGTCATTACAGCAGTGACCACCACCGGGAGATACGAACTTGAACTCAACCCTGGGTCCATGGCTGGTCGGGTTATTTGGAGGAAATTAAGGATCTCTACAGAGCTCTGTCTCCATCACAACATGGGAATAAGACACGCAACAAGGGGTCCCCTGTCTGGCCAGATCCGTGGTATCAACACAACTGAGGCTACTCCACAACAGACGGACCAGAGATGGCGAGTTATCTCCCATTCCTGTGCTCCTTATAGCGGCCGACTAGGTTTGGAGGTTTACGTGCCTGAGGCGATGCACCACCCACACAAATTCAGAAATACCGAGAAGTGGGGATCAAGATGCCAAGCAGGACAGCCTTACCTCTGGAAAATCTCCTGCAGCGTTTCCCGCGTGAAGGCGTTGCTGTCCTGGAAGACGTTGTTGAGGGCGTGAAGGGCACACAGCTCCCTGTGCTGCTTCTCATGGTAGATTTGGGGGGGTGCTGCCTGGGGAAGCTCCAAGGATTCAGATTTGGACTTGTCCCCTTTCCATGGCATGCAACTCATGTTTTTCGATTTAGGTTCCAGACAGAGCCAATAAACACCCCCACTCCTTCCCTCCTGAATCAGAAGGTCTAGGCTTCTCTGTCTTCAGATTCCTGAGGTTTCACCTTATTCTCTGGTGTCCATGATTTATGCTTTGTCACTGGGAGAAAAGGTTGGACTCAAAAGGGACCAAAAAAAAAAAAAAAAAAAAAATCCACCTCTTCTGTCTTCTCGGTAGAAAAAAATAACTTTTGGATTAGTTTATTTAGCCACCACTTTCAAAGTGCAGAATGAAAAAGAACATATAAAACGTAAGATTCCTCCCTTTCACTACCTCCCCGCCCACCCCCTTTGGAGTGGGGAAAAAAAAAAAAAAAAAAACACGCTTTCCTGGCTGTGTTTTCCTCTCTGCAGATGCCAACTAGGCCTCAATGCAGGAGGGCAAAGCCGAATGGGTCACATCGCTCCTTTTCTTCCATTTCGTGCGAATCTCAACGCCACGGACTCCGAAGACTCGGCTGGATGGTGAAGAAGAAAACGCCCGAAGCCAACAGCTAGCGAGGGCCGGCGGGCGTGCGGCCGCGGGCCGCGCGGGGGCTTCGGGGGCAGTCCTCCATGCCCGCCGGCAGGCTGGCGGACTCGGCCCAGCGGAGGAGACGCTTGGCCTGGGCGCGGGCGGAGCCGCGGGAGGGCCGGGGAAGGGGAGCGGCGGCCGGGGCGCCGCCGCAGGGAGGTCCCCGCCGGGCCCGCGAGGGTGCGGCCGGACGCCCGCCTCGCCCCGCGCAGCCCTGGCCCACCCGGCTGGCCGTCCCCGCCGCGACCTCCCGCCGTCACGTGAGGCGAGCTCCGGCGCCCTCCCGTTGCCAGCCCCGCGGGGACCGCTCGTCGCCCCCCTCGGCCTCCACCGGGAGAGCTGGCGGGCCACCACCTGGGCCGCGCGCGGGCGAGCAGGAGGCAGAGCGGGCGGGCGGGCGGGCGGGCGGGCACGCGCACCTGAGCCCGACGTCAGCGGCGCTCACCCGGCGCGCGCCCCGGACACGCCCCCGCGTCGACCCCGCCCACCAACCTCGCGTCACCCCTGACGTCCGTGTGAAGCAATCTGCGCCCGCGGAAGGGGGGGGGGATCTCCGCGGGGCTTGTGGTTCCGGGAGCGGACCGGCGGGGCTGCGGAGCCCCGCAGTAGCGGGGAAGGTCGATCTGTAGCTTCTCCGCAGCTCCGCCCCGGCGCCGGCTCCCTCCTCGGGGCGGAGTGCTTTCTTGAGCCTGGAGAGCGGCTGCTGCCGCCCTGGCCCACTTATGTTCACCAGATTTCCAGACACTTTACCAACGCGGTCGGGCACAGTTCTTGTGGTTGGTGAACCCGACCGCCTCCTGTTTTCTAGGAGCGTTGAGGGCAGGAGCCTCGCCGGGAGTCATATTTCAAATGGAAAGGAGAGTTCTATTTCAGATCCTTGGTGTCGTATTCACTTTCACGCCACACAAACCACTGCCCTTTTGCTCTGCAACCTCCTCTTGGTGGCTGTCACTAGGTGTCTTCCTTTCTGTGTTTTCTTTTGTCCTTCCCGCCCTTCCTTTTAGACTTCTCTCTCTCTCTCTCTCTCTCTCTCTCTCTCTCTCTCTCTCTCTCTCTCTCTCTCTCTCTCTCTCTCTCTCTCTCTCTCTCTCTTTCTCTGTGTGTGTATGTGTGTGTGTCCATCCGTCCTCTAGCCCAGCTGGCCTCGAACTCATTAAATAACCAAGAACGACTAGTTTGTGCAGGGCCTGGTACTCCTATCAACTAGGGCTCCCTGTTTTCTGAGTTTAGAGCTGAGTACATTGTGACAAAAGGCAGACAATTTGAAGTTTCCGGTGGATTTAAATTGTCATTGTTTCTAGCTCCCTTCCTTTCGGATTTTGGTTTGGAAATCAACAGATTCGCACTTTCAAAGCAGTAGTTCCTCCAATCCTCAAGACTATTCCAATCCACAGTGTTATGCAACACGTCTGAGTGATTGCCACGTGGTAGGGAGTCCTCTGACTCTACCTAGACTACTTTTGAATTATCTTAAAGGTTTGTGTGATTTGTAAACCACCAAATAGTTACAGTGTATTTACGTAGGATTTAGCTCCTAGGGACTTGCTGCTGTGCCGCCAGCATTATTGTAAACACTTTACATATATAAATTAACTTGTTTGCTGCCAAGTGTCATATCAGGCATTTCTCTCTTCTAGGGAGAACACTGACGCACAAAGAAGGTGACCAAGTTGTTTGAAATCACTGTATCTGTAATGAATTAAGGGTTTGAACTTGGGCTAAACTGTTTTCAGAAAGAGAACCTAAAGATGGATAGGGAATTACCTCTAAAGTGTCACTTTTTACACTTATTCTCACTTTCAATTCAAAAAGTGAGTGTTCCATGTATCATTTCTGCGCAAATCCTATAGTGAGAAGGACTTGTTATTTTCAGTCAGGTATCAAGGTATTCTGAAACTGACCTCTTCCTGGTCATAAGATGCTAAATATTAACCAAAGCAATAGAGTTAATACAAGTGACACCTCTGCTCACACCCTCAGACAAGTAGTGAGCAACCACCAATTGAATTCTGAATACCTGGAGATACTTTCAGAACCCACAAATAAGGTCTACAAGGCTGCCTCTCACTTCAGATGCCACTCAGGAGTCTCAACCACTGGAATTTCTGGCCTACCTACTCTATAAACATTCTCATGACCCTTCCTTGATCCAACTTAATCTGCTACAATAGGTCACTCAACCCAGGGATGCACTATACTTGCATTTACCAGTTTATTACAAAGAATAACATGAAGTGTACAGAAGAACAGTCAAATGAGAGAGACATACAGTAAAGTATGTAGGAAGGGGGCTTCCATATGCCCATTCTGGGTGAGACATCCTCAGAAACCTTCTTAGGGCTTGAGAATCGATTCAGTCACTGAATTGCTCACAGCATAAGTGAGGACCTGAGTTTGGCTCTCCAGCACCCACATAAAAAGCCAGGCAGGAGGGTATATGCCTTGTAATCTCAGGAGAAGCAGAGGCATGAAGATCCTTAGGGTTTCCTGGGCAGCTAGTTTGGTCAAATCAGTAAAATGAAAGACTCGTCTCAAAAAAATAAGACAGAGGGGCCTGGAGAGGTTGTCCAACAGTTAAGAGCACGATGCTCTTTCAGAGTTCTCAGCTCCCACATGGCACTCACAGCCACCTGCAACTCCAGTTCCAGAGGATCGGATGCCCTCTTTCAGCATCTGTGGGCACCAGGCATGCATGTGGTGCACATACAATAAACAGGCAAAACAGTCATATACATAAAATAAAAATAAATCTTTTTAACAGTGGCATGATGATCCATGCCTTCGGGAGACAGAGGCAGATGGATAGCTGTGAGTTGAGCATATGATGATGATGATATATACACACATATATACATATACATATATACACATATATACATATACATATATACATATGTGATGGAGATGGGACTGGTAAGATGGTTCATCTAGTAGAGGTGTGTGCTGTGAAAGCACAAAGACCTGAGTCTGATCACCAGAACCTATGTAAAGACGGAAGGAGGGAGCCACCTCCACAAAGGTGTCTTCAAAGTACCACGTGTGTGCATTGCATATGTGCCCACCACACATCACACACACAATAATGAGTAACTTTAAAAAGAAAAAAAAGGAAGAGTGGTTGAGGAGGCACCCAGTGTGAATTTCTGGCCTCCACACATGTAAGTACACATGTGCATGCATGCATAACACACACACACACACACACACACACACACACACACACACACACACAAAACCTTCATGTATCCGGTTCTCTGTTAGACTTTGTCCTTTAGAGGAAGGTTGTCATTTTTATTTTATTTTTGTGTATGGGTGTTTTGTCTGCATGTATGTTTTTGTACCACGGGGATGCCTGGTGCCCTAGAATGCCAGAACTGAGTTATAGATGATTATGAGCAACCCTGTGAGTACTGAGAATCAAACCCCTGCCCTCTGGAACAGCAGCCAGTGCTCTTAACCACTGAACCATCTCTCCAGTCCCCTTAGTTAGGGTTTCTATTGCTGTGAAGAGACAACATAACCATGGCAACTCTTTTTTTCTTTAAAGTCATCTTTTTTTATAATTTATTTATTTTTATTTTATGTACGTTGGTGTTTTTCCCTGCATATATGTCTGTGCGAGGGTGTCAGATCCCCTGGAACAGGAGTTATAGACAGTTGTGAGCTGCATGTGGCTGTTGGGAAGTGAACCCAGGTCCTCTGGAAGAGCAGCCAGTGCTCTTAACCCCTGAGCCATCTCTCCAGCCCCATGGCAACTCTTAAAGAGGAAAACATTTAATTGGAGTGGCTCACTTACTGTTTCAGAGGTTCAGCCCATTATAATCATGGTGGGGAACATGGCAGCATGCAGACATGGTGCTGGAGTAGTAGCTGAGAGTCCTACATCTTGCAGGCAACAGGAAGTCAACTGAGACACTGGGTGGTATCCTGAGTATAGGAAACCTCAAAGCCCGCTCCCACAGTGACACATTTCCTCCAACAAGGCCATACCCACTCCAACCAAGTCACACCTCCTAATAGTGCCACTCCTTATGAGATTATGGGGCCAATTACATTCAAACTACCACACCATGTTTCAGGGAGGGATTTTATGGAAGTTTCGTTACATAAGTATCATAGATGAAATCATTAGCCATGGGTGACCAACTCAAGCTGCAGTCTTTTCTTTCCCCAAAGAGTGGGTCATGGGACCAAACTCTCTTTTTAAATCTGTCTGTGAAAATTCTCTGTCCAGCTGACTTGCTGGTATGCAGAAAGAAAATGTCACTCTGGAGACTCCAATAGTTTAAGGAACTATTTAATAGGAGATAGACTAAGACCTACCACACCTTTCTTATTGCCCAATCGCTAGTGAAGAAAAAAATGCCTTGATATTTGGGTTTTCTAAGAAATCAAAATTTCATTTATTTATTTATTTAGGTTTTTTGATAGTGAGTTTCTCTGTGTAGCCTTGGCTTTCCTAGAACTCACTCTGTAGGCCAGGCTGGCTTCGAACTCACAGAGATCTGCCTGCCTCTGCCTCCAGAGTGCTGGGATTAAAGGCATGCACCACCACTGCCCGACAAAATTTTAATATTTTAACTACATCATGGGATCAGATAAAAGAGTATATAGGTTGAGTAATGAGCAATTTACCCAGGAAAAAAGGGGGGCATCAAAATAACTTATCAGAACTCCTTCAGTAAAGTGGCAGGATACAAGATCAACTCAAAAAAGTCAGTAGCCCTCCTATACACAAATGATAAAAGGGTTGAGAAAGAAATCAGAGAAACATCACCCTTTACAATAGCCACAAGTAATATAAAATATCTTGGGGTAACACTAACTAAACAAGTGAAGGACCTAGTTGATAAGAACTTTAAGTCTCTAAAGAAAGAAATTAAAGAAGATATCAGAAAATGGAAGGATCTCCCATGCTCATGGATAGGTAGGATTAACATAGTAAAAATGGCAATCTTGCCGGGCGGTGGTGGCGCACGCCTTTAATCCCAGCACTCGGGAGGCAGAGCCAGGAGGATCTCTATGAGTTCAAGGCCAGCCTGGACTACCAAGTGAGTTCCAGGAAAGGCGCAAAGCTACACAGAGAAACCCTGTCTCGAAAAATCCAAAAAAAAAAAAAAAAAAAAAAAAAATGGCAATCTTACCAAAAGCAATCTACAGATTCAATGCAATTCCCACCAAAATCCCAACACAATTCTTCACAGACTTGGAAAGAACAATATTCAACTTCAAATGGAAAAAAATATAAGGATAGTTAAAAGAATCCTGTATAATAAAGCAAACTCTGGAGGCATCACCATCCCTGACCTCAAGCTCTACTATAGAGCTATAGTAATAAAAACAGCTTGTTGCCAGGCGGTGGTGGCGCATGCCTTTAATCCCAGCACTCGGGAGGCAGAGCCAGGTGGATCTCTGTGAGTTCAAGGCCAGCCTGGGCTACCAAGTGAGTCCCAGGAAAGGCGCAAAGCTACACAGAGAAACCCTGTCTCGAAAAACCAAAAAAAAAAAACAGCTTGTTACTGGCATAAAAACTGACATACAGACCAATAGAATCGAATTGAAGACCCCGACATTAATCCATGCACATATGAACACCTGATTTTTGACAAAGAAGCCAAAACTATACAATGGAAAAAAGAAAGTATCTTCAACAAATGGTGCTGGCATAACTGGATGTCAAAATGTAAAAGATTACAAATAGGTCCATATCTGTCACCATGCACAAAACTCAAGTCCAAGTGGATCAAAGACCTGAACATAAATCCAGTTACACTGAACTTGATAGAAGAGAAAGTAGGAAGTACTCTTGAATACATTGGCACAGGAGATCACTTCCTAAATATAACACCAGCAGCACAGACACTGAGCACAACAATTAATAAATGGGACCTCTTGAAACTGAGAAGCTTTTGTAGGGCAAAAGACATGGTCAATAAGACAAAAAGACAGCCTACAGAATGGGAAAAGACCTCCACCAACCCCACATCTGACAGAGGACTGATCTCCAAAGTATATAAAGAACTCAAGAAACTAGACATCAAAACACTGAACAATCCAATTAAAACATGGGCTACAGAACTAAACAGAGAATTCTCAAAAGAAGAATCACAAATGGCTGAAAGACATTTAAGGAAATGTTGAAATCCTTAGTCATCAGAGAAATGCAAATCAAAAGAACTCTGAGATACCACCTTACATCTGTCAGAATGGCTATGATCAAAAACACTAATGACAGTCTATGTTGGAGAGGATGTGGAGCAAGGGGAACACTCCTCCACTGTTGGTGGGGGTGCAAACTTGTACAACCACTGTGGAAATCAGTATGGCGGTTTCTCAGGAAATTGGGCATATCACCAATGGATGCTCAATCATACCACAAAGATACATGCTCAACTATGTTCATAGCAGCACTGTTCGTAATAGCCAGAACCTGGAAACAACCTAGATGCCCATCAACTGAAGAATGGATTAAGAAAATGTAGTACATACACACAATGAAGTACTACTCAGCAGAGAAAAACAATGACAGCATGAAATTTGCAGGCAAATGGGTGGAACTAGAAAATATCATCCCAAGTGAGGTAGCCCAAACCCAGAAGGACAAACATGGTATGTACTCACTCATAAGTGGATACTGGATATAAAGCAAAGAACAATCAGACTGCAACCCACAGAACCAGGGAGGCTACATAGCAGGGGGGACCCTAGGATGACTGTGGCTTATAATAAGTTTTGGTTTTACTCAATCACTGGGCAAGCTTCAGTGAAACATTTCACTATTGGGATACGAATTTGTACTGCATCAAGCTGATAATAAAAAAATAAAATAATAAAAATAAAAAACCAAAATAACTTATCAGGCAGGAGATGTAGTTCAGTTGGTGAAGTGATTGCCCACTGAGCTCTGGGGTTCCACCTCCAGTACTGCTATTGGGACACACCTGCTTTCCCAGCACCTAGGAGGTGGAGACAGGAAAATCAGGGGTTCAAGGACATCTTCATCGACAGAATGAGTTTTAAAGCCAGCCTGGGTTGCCTGAGACTCAGGGGTTAAGAGCACTGACTGCTTTTCCAGAAGACCTGGGTTCAATTCCCCCGCACCCAAATGGAGGTTGTCAACCATCTGTAACTCTAGTCTCAAAGGGTTCCAGCACTCCACCTGGACTCCACAGGCACTGCATATAGGTGGTGCACAGGCAAACATTCATACCCATAAAATAAAAATAGCAGCCGGGCGGTGGTGGCGCACGCCTTTAATCCCAGCACTCGGGAGGCAGAGCCAGGCGGATCTCTGTGAGTTCGAGGCCAGCCTGGACTACCAAGTGAGTTCCAGGAAAGGCGCAAAGCTACACAGAGAAACCCTGTCTCGAAAAACCAAAAAAAAAAAAAAAAAAAAAAAAAATCTTAACCAACAACAACAAACCTAAGACCAGGTTTCCAGCAGTGTCTGTACAGAGTTTTAGCAGTATCTGGTTGAAAACGAGAACAAGTCTGCTGTCTCAGACTCCCCAAATTTACCCGACGGCTATTTTGAACTCTTTCTCTTGTTAACTACACCCTGTGTTCCGAACCCTAAATCTTCCGTACTTTCTCAGACTGTTGATGTTTTTTTCTCTACTCACCTAATAAAGTCAAGGTTTTTCAGACATTCGAAACAGGAACTTCAGGCACACGGACAGCGTTTGGGGCTGGGACTTTCCACAAGGGACTACACTCAAAAAATAATCCATAGGAAACTACCTTTACAGATCCTAGACCTTTGGCTCAGTATTCACCACAAACGTGGTGAGGTGTTTTACGCTAGTATTTGGGCTGCCACCCTCCGCTTTCTGTTCACTTAATTGATCTCCAAGGAGTCAATGAATGGAGCTCCCTAAGGCCAGTATTTAATTGATTGCCTTGGTCTGGCTGCTATAATATTACAACTCTTGGAATACCTAGCATCGATTCTACTATAAAATTTGCCTTACGCATGCCAGTCCGCCGGACATCGTATTCCAGCGACTGCTTTCAGTCATTTGGAGTGCCAGGCGGTGCAGTTTACTATCCTGGTAAGCAGTGGCCAGATGCGCGGGACCTAGGGAGGACAAGATTGGGCCTCGCTCGCGTCCATCAGCCTGAGGCTCAAGGCGGGACTGTTTTGCGGTGTGATTTGGAAGCTGGCCCCACCTCTGGAAAATGAGGGGGCGGTACGGGGAAGAAAAAAAAAAAAAAGCACTGATGTCTCTTTTCATTGGATCGCTGTCAAGTCAGTCAAACCTCTGCTTTGCTCCGGTTGGCGAGAAGGCTCCAGGCAGGTAGCGTGCTCTCCGTGTTGGCCCCTCCCGAGGTGGGACCACGGCCCCCGACGTCTCCGACAGTTGTTGTTGGGGTTTGGGCCTCATTAATTATTCATTAAGGTACTTAAGAGCGCTGCCGCGATTGGTGGCTGAGAGGCCGGGTCGCTTGTGTCCCCGCTAGAGATACGTGTCACCCTCGGGAGGCGGGAGAAGCCGCGCATAAATTATTCCGACCAGGAGGGGCGGGGCCGAGCATAAATTAGTTAAATGAGCCAGGGAGGGAGGGCGGGCGGCCGGCGGCGAATTAGCCTAAGTTCTTAAAGATGGCGGCGGAGCGGAGTCGCTCCCCGGTGGAGTCGCCGGTGCCGGCCTCGATGTTCGCCCCCGAGCCCAGCTCTCCGGGGGCGGCCCGGGCCGCGGCGGCTGCGGCACGACTCCACGGCGGCTTCGACTCGGACTGCAGCGAGGACGGCGAGGCGCTCAACGGCGAGCCGGAGCTGGACCTCACCAGCAAGGTAGGCCCGGGAGGCGGCGGCGGCGGGGCCCGGGGCACCCGAGCGGGCCGGACGGTCTCCGAGGCGACGGCGGGCAGCCGGCGGTCCAGTTGGCGCGGCTCACTGGGACGCGGGAAGGACGCAGCCCGCCCACCTGCCGCGCTCCGGGACGTGCGGGGCCCGGGCCCACGCTCCGCACCCGGCAGCTTTCCACCCGGCCTCCCGCGCTCTCCGCTCCCGCCTCGATCGCGGGCTGCCCCCTTGGCTCCGCCACGTGGAATGGGGCTCCCAACACCGGCCGCGCGCCCTGCATCCCTGTCCCTGTGTGGGCCAGCCCGTCCTCCCCAGGAGGGGGGTCCCCGAGACACAGGGTCTTCCTCTTCCTCGAGCGTCCGGGACGACCGAGGGTCAAGGTGGCTTGGGCAGCGGGGGCGGGATGCTCTCGAAGACAGGTCGCCTATTCTGAGGGGATGCAGGGTGGCAGCCGCTTCTCTTCCTGGGCTCTGGAAAGGAAACAGAAAGTAGTTGCTCAGGCGGCGAGAATGATGTCCGAGGAGTGTCCACTTTCCGTGTCCACCCAAACAGAATACAAAGATGGGGCTAACGAGATGGCTCATCTGGGAAAGGCGCTTGCCTCTTAAGTTTGAGGACCTCAATTTGGTCCCCTGGACTTAGAGAACTGACTCCCACAGGTTGCCCTCCGATGTCCACACGGACGCCGTGGCACGCTCCCCCCGCCATGTCATATAATTTAAAGAATAGAAAGACAGACAATGGGCATGACCCACAGTCTTGCCACCTAGGAGTGGAGCCATCTCTTGTATGCATGGAGTAAGGAAGGGGTTTTAAATAGTGCTTCTGAGTTGTTGAGAAAGTAGGCAGAAATTAAGGTCTCACCATCTACTTGGCATTGTGAAAAATAGAAATGTAAGTATAAGATGTAGCTGGTGTTTAGAAAGTGTTTAACGTCACTGAAGAAACTAATGACCACTTGGAGAGACAGGGAGGACCGGGTTTCCCTTCCAACTCTTGCCATTAAAGAGGTTCTGTGACCTTGGGAAAGTTTCTTAACTTCTCAATTCCCCAGCTATTCCATCAAGAAACTATGGATGCGTTGCAAAAATTAGAAGTGTATGTTAAGACACCCATTATAGTACCAGATCCATATCAGAGACTCAGTAAGTATTTGGACTAGATAGATGATAATTCCCTATGAGGATTAAAAAGCAGCTGATGAAAGATAGAACAACCTCACTCCCTGCCCTTTGTAGGATAATTACAATAGAGATTTTATGGCGCTTTGATGTCCGTGGCCATACTATGCTGAACAAGCTTGATCTCGTCCGATCTCAGAAGCTAAGCAGGGTCTGGTCTGATTACTACTTTGATGGGAGATTTTATGGAGCTTTGAAAATGTTTGTAACATCTCATGGTGGCACAACTACATAAAACTTAGCTCTAAACTGGAAAGAACCTTTTCCTGAAACCTAAGGAAGTGAGTCCCAGTTGTACTTTCTCCTTCTAGTCTCTGCTGGGCACTTGGAAGTCAGTTAGCTTCTTTTTGTCATGGTGGTCCTGTCTAGTTCCTCTAATACCATAATGAGGGTGGCCAAGCTCAGGGAAACCTCCATCCAGAATGTAGGACACAGTGTAACCCTGGTGGCATCCGGGTTATGACTAGACGCTCTGATGAGTTAAATGGGCATGTTAGCAGTGGACTGGCAGGATGTTGGTCCATGGTCAGGGAGCTGAAGAAACCTGGAAACACAGTGGGAAATTGGGACAGAGTGAGAGGGTGGTGCCTTTTTGACTATTTTATTTAATTGCCATGAGTAAGGAACTTCATCAGAGTGCTGGGGAAATCCTCAGGACTTTGAAATTAAGAGAGAAAGAGAGAGAGACTGTGTGTGTGTGTGTGTGTGTGTGTGTGTGTGTGTGTGTGTGTGTGTGTGTGTGTAAAAGAAAAGCTGACCATGTGGAGGAGAGAAGGGGTGGATTGAATAGATATAAGCCCTGGAAAGAGTAGTCTAGATGTTTATGCCTCACTATTACTAAAAAATGTGGGGAGCTAAGGCTCGGAGAGCTTCCAGCAAGAAAAACAACGATCAGTGGTGGCGAGATTCATGCAGTTTTGTAGAAATGTCTGAGTAAAGATAAGTTTGTACTGAGTGTTAGTTGAGCCTGGCCTAGATGCTTTTGTTTTTGTTTTATTTTGTTTTGTTTTGAGACAGGATCTCATTCTATAGCCCAGGCTGGCTTCAAACTCAGCAGTTTCCTTGCCTCAGCTACCCCAGTGCTGGTATCACAGACATGAGCCAGCCCAAATGCTTTATGTTATTCTATAGACTAGAAAATTGAGGTTCAGAGAGGTTAAGTTCTTTGTCCAAGGTCACATAGGAGTGGCTAGAGAATGAAACCTGGCATGCCTGATAGCAATGACCTCCCCAAATAAGTGGTTGATACTTTGTTATTGACAGGATTTACACAGCCCATGGTAAAATAATACTAACCTTAGTGGCGGTAGGTTTTGTTGACAAAGAAAGCCTTTTGCAGGCAGTTTTCAGTGTAGTAATCAAGACAGCTTAGACAAGGTAGAGCAGAATTCTTTGGTTATTATGGGAGCACTGGCCTGTGGGTGGAGGGCATGGCTGTAAGGAAGCAGTCTGCCCTTGAACTCCCTGGTGCACACTGTAGGCAGAAGATGGTGAGGAGGTACAGAGCGGCACTGCTCGGCTGGCTCTCTCGCCGCGTCAGACTGTCTTCTCTCTTGTTTGGGACCTAGCCCTCTTGTGAGCTGGAGGCTGGCTGTGCACACCGCTTCTCCTGCAGACATAATTCATTTAGTATATCATCTGGGTTGTATAAGGCTGTTTCAGGAGAGGCAGAAAGCGTGGGGGGGGGTGGAGAGCTGCACAGCTGTGTTCCATTAGAGTGCTCTGGGGTTTGGTCAGGGTCTTTGGTCAGGCTGTTGATCAGCTTGGGCTGTGGAACTCTCTAGTGAGTGTGGTTCTAAGGCTGTTGGTTTCTCTTCTAGCTGGTTCTAGTGAGCCCTACATCAGAGCAGTATGACAGCCTACTTCGGCAGATGTGGGAGAGGATGGACGAGGGATGCGGAGAGACCATATATGTCATTGGGCAGGGATCAGGTGAGCATAGTTTTCCTTTCCTTTATTTTCAACAATTATTTAGAGCACATTTCCCCACCACTGCCTTTTTGACTCATGTGTCTCCCATGCAGCCACAGTGTAGTACCTGCAGGACTGTCTGGAGAGGAGACATGCAACTGAATATCAGCTCCTACCTTAGTGGTCAGGACAAGGTTGGGGTCAAGGTTCCTTGTCCGGGGCCCTTACAGATGTTTCCTCTCCACCTCAGGACTCCTCCTTTACATTCAGGGAATTGAAGCTTTAGGCAAGGAAACTTCTTGTCTAAGGTGGGCAAGCAAGTCCTAGCTAGGTCTAGAATTAACCCAGCTTTGAGTAACCCTAGGTCTTCCCCTCCGGCCCTGTTGATGGATCCCGTTGCTTTCTGTTTCCTACTTAGCTGAGAATCTCTGTGGTTCTTCTTAAAGCCACCAAGGAAAGACACTCAGAATCCTCTCTTTCACTGAGGTGCTTTGGCCCAGACCACACTAACCACTCAGTCTGGATAGTTGTGATAACAGAAGTCCTTCCTGGCTCCCACTGTATCTTGCCAGGCTCGGAGTCATGTGACCATTCTGGTTCTTGTCCTGCAACCTACTTACTCATCATAATGGAGCCTCCAGTTTTAGAGAAAGGCAGACCCTGTTTCAGAGTCCCCTATGAGATCATGGAATTGGTTTTGTCCACGACCCCCCACCCTCACCTTCCAGTCATCCCTTGTTTACACCCTTAATGCCATAACCTACTTACTACCTTCATCTTCATGACAATACTATCTTTGCTGAAATTATTGAGGATCACTTGCAAGAAGCCCTGGCTGGGCCTGTGTGCATCATTAGGGGCAGTTTTCTTTTCTTAGTAGACTTGTGGAAAGGCACATAATAGTCTGAGTCTGAGTTAAGGAGCTCTCACAGGAGCTTCTACCAAGGCCTGTGATCCTAGCAATCAGGAGCCTGAGGCAGGAGGATGGCCAACTCCAAGCCATCCTAAAACACTGTCTCAAGATAAAAAATATAAAAAAGGCCGGAGGTATAGCTCAGGAGCAGTGCTTCATTGCCTGACTTATGCAAGGCCTGACTGAATCCTGAGTTCTGGAAAAAAATTGTTCAACTATTTGACACATCGGTTATGGATCTTCTAAATCTTGATATTTTTCAAAGCTCTTTTGGATACTTAAAATTTGGTTCCCTGGGCTGGGCTTGTAGCTTAGCAGTGGAATGCTCACTTTCTGTGTGCAAGGCCCTGCACTCTGTCACCAGCGATGGAACGCCAAACAAAACAGAATAGAGCTGGTCCTGGCCCCCAAGGAGGAAAGATGGCACATATACAAATAATCTCAGAGAAAACAGCGTTTAAAAATGCCTCCAGATGACAACCAGGGACAACGACTTGGTCTCTAAATCCCGCCGTGCCCGCCTTTGAAACTGCTCTCCTGTCTGTCTTGTCCTTCCCACTCCTGCTACCCCTCAGCTGTGGCGCCGCTCACCTTATAGAAGACACGGTCAGAGAGACAGACTAAGAGGTCACCTGTCAAGGAAGGGAGGGAGTCTGTCAGCATTGCCAAGGGCTGCTAGGCAGTGGGCTCAGAAAAGGCCATCTGCTCGGTGATAACTCATTGATTCCTTGTGCGAGCTTGTCAAGTATGTCTCCGTTCTGCCTTAAGATGATAAACCACTCATAGGTCACTTCCTACTTTGTAGGAAACCACATAAAGGTCAGTTTTGACAAGGGGTAGTCTTTAAAAATCCGGACTCTTATTTATGTATTTATGTATTTTAATAGGGTCTTGCTTTGTAATCCAGGCTGGCCTTGAATTCTTGATCCTCCTGTCTTCGCCTTCTCCAAAGACTCAGACTCTTCTTTTCTCACCTCCTTTAATGCAGTCTGAATTGTACCATATCCCAACAACTAATTAACTCTCCTTTGGAAGGTAAGATGTATACTCATTTGCCCATCTCCCACACACCCCAGCATTAGCCACGCATCATCCTGGTGACTCCGTCTGCTGGATATTTTGGAGGCAGAGAGAGGTCGGAACTGGTTAAACAAGTTGAACATCAGACAGCACTGAATCCATTGCAAGGCCCCCAAAGGCCAGCTTCATCTCCAGCTTCTTCTGTGTCTTGGTGTTTCATCCCTCCACCAGGCCCTTCCACTGTAGCATGGTGACAAGGAGACCTTCTTCAGAGAAATGAGTTTTTGTTGTTGTTTTGAGACAGGGCTTCTCTGTGTGACAGCCTTAGCTATCCTGAAACTAGTTCTGTAGACTAGGCTGGCCTCGAACTCACAGAGATCCGCCTGGCTCTGCCTCCCGAGTGCTGGGATTAAAGGCCTGCGCCACCACTGCCCAGCCCTCGGAGAAATGTTACATGAATAAATACATTGAAACCTTGTACATAGTCCAGGAGGACTGTTCTATACCTGTGTGCTTTTCATTTAAGGTTGATGCTTTAGGAAGCAAGTCAGTGAGTGTCTAGTAATTTGGGGTCTGGAGCCTGGAAGGTCTGGGTTTACCTGCCGATTTGTTTCCTTGTCTTAAGATGCAGGTAATATTGGCCTGGAGGTATGTACTGCTCTCCAGAGGAACTGGGTTTGGTGCTTATGCATGTTAGGAGGCTCACAGCCATCTACAACTCCAGCTCCTGGGGATCTGACACCCTATTCTGGCCTCTTTGGACATCTGCACTCAGGTGCACATTCCCACACACACACACACACACACAATTAAAAATAAGATCTTTCAGCCGGGCAGTGGTGGTTCACACCTTTGATCCAGCTGAGGCACGTTGATCCCTGAATTCAAGGCAAGCCTGGTCTACAGAGTGAGTTTCAGGACAGCCAAGACTACACACAGAAACCTTGTCCTGAAAAACTAAAAATAAATAAATGAAATCTTTCAGAATAAGTCAACAGTAAGAAAATATGAGTTCTAACAAACCATCCCATGGTGTCTGAGTGAGTTACATGAGTGCCCAAGGAATGAGTGCACTTGGCACCGAAGTGTTAGCATTAGCAGTGGCAGTTTTTCAGGGTCCGAGGTTTGTAGTTGGTTTATTATGGGACTGCTTTGCAAAAAGAACCTCGACAGTTTCTGAAATACTAAGCTGTGTCTTGAGTGCTCATTTGGAGGTTCCAGCAGGGGAACACAGTTGCTTCATATACCCATCACTGGAGAATGGTTCTCTGCCAAGGAAGGTCATCATCTTCAACTGAGCAGCACAACTTCTGGAAAGACACAGCTGGAGCATTGAGGGAGGGAGGGAATACCTGCCTAGCCAGCCAGCTCAGCCTAATCAACCCTCGTGATCAGCGGAGTGACAGATGGCACAGCAGGGTTTGTATTTGTAGGAGTCAGGAACAGCCACACAGAGGAGCTCCTCCTCTGTGAGCAGTGGCGAGTGGACAGAGGAAACCACATGCACAGAGGCATGGAGGCACTGGAGATGCACATTTGGAGGGCCAGATGGACTCTAGTGAGGAGAGGAGAATGTGGGGTCAGGAGGGTCTGGACAGGTAGGCAGGATCCTTTTATGGTCCTTGAATGTCATGCCAAAGAGTTGAGACTTATGTCCCCAAAGCCTGGGAAGCTAGCCTAGCACCTTGAGTAGAGGAATACTTGTGGGAAAGGTAAGCCACCTGGCAGGGCAGAAATCTGATGAGGGCTGCTGTGGCCTGTAGTAACTGGACTCTGGCTTTTCTCCTTGGCTCTTGTCTACTTCTAATATGATGAAAGTGGTACATGTTAGACAGGGGTAATGTGACCACCTGAGAGTTCTGGTGCTCAAGGTGACATTGGTGCTGGCCCCTATTGAAAACCAGCAAGGGAGGTAGATTGTCTGGTGAGGATGACAGCCTTCCCCAACTCAGAAGGGACCAGAGCTCATTCAGCGGTTCATTTAGAACCTTCTACCCTGTGCCGAGCTGCTCTCCCTTGGTTCAGTTGTCTGACATTTTCCAAACAGTTGAGGACTTCAGGTAGGAAAGCTATTCCCCGCAGAATGGTTAAGATACAGTCCCCATCCTCAAGATGTTCTATGTAGTCAGGAGCATGTGCACAAGGACAGGGCATGGCGGATGCTGTAAGGAAGGCAGGTGTTTGCGGGGCCTCTGAGCAGAACCTGTAGGATCTTGCCAAGAGGAGATGTGTTGATTGGCTGGGGTGAGAAATGAGGTTAGAGCTAGGACTGTGGGATCCCGGGGGGAGGAGCTCATGGGTCACTTGCACTGGCATAGAGCTGACTGGAGTGTAGGAATGAGGAGTGTGGAATGACAGAGGGGGGTGGGGCAGTGACCTAAAGGAGTTGGAGCAGAAGGGAGTACTGTTGGTTCTGGAAGATCATTCAGAGATCTTGGTGTGAAAGTGGCAATGTTAGAACTATGGTTTCCTTGGGATCTTAAATTTGTAGGGAACGTGCTAGATGGGCTGTGGCGGGTGGTGTAGAGTCAAGACACATAGACTAGATTCACTGAGACCCCGAGTCAGGCAGCAAAAGAACACCATAAAGAACTGGAATCAGGCCGGGCAGTGGTGGTGCACGCCTATAGTCCCAGCGCTCAGGAGGCAGAGGCAAGTGGATCTCTGTGAGTTTGAGGCCAGCCTGATCTACAGAGCGAGATCCAGATCAGGCTCCAAAGCTACAGAGAAACCCTGTCTCGAAAAACCAAAAAAAAAAAAAAAAAAAGAAAAAAAGAAAAAAAGAACTGGAATCAGCAGGACTGGGCTGATGACAGGGTTATGCTTAGGTGACCAGAAGCAAAGTATTGTCTTTATTAGAATGGGACAGCAAGAGAAGGAACAAGCAGACAGAGAGGGACAGGAAGGAAGGAAAAGCAGCTAGTTTGGAGTCAGGAGACTCCAGTTTACACTGTAGCCCTCTGCAGCCCCCCAGTTTGGAAGTATCTGGTTTCTGTTTACCTTGCTCTTCCATCCCCTCTTCCCTCTTTTTTGAGGGGAACCTCACACTTATGATCCTTCTGCCTCATCCTTTCCAGTGCTGGAATTGTCACGTCGGTTACTCCACTGTTAAAAGGCAATAGCACTGCCTGCTCCGTAGGGCTACAGGAAGTGTCCAGTGCTTTATTGGTGCTGAGCATTTGTGGGCCACTGTTTACAGGGTGAAGGGGCGAGTCTGAATATCAGGCTTCTCGGAGTTTTCATCTAGGCCACTGGATTCCAAGTGGAGCTTGGCAAGGTGGCCAGTGCTAGATAAGAATGTCATTCAAGTCCTGACAGTGGCCGTTGAGGCTGTAGAACGATAGCTAAGGGGAAGGTTTGGAGGAAGAAGGGGGCCTTTGGGGTGGACTGGCAGAGGCTGGCATTCAGAGGATGCGAGCAGGGGAGAACTCTAGCTGGATGGGCAGGGTTGTAGCTGGTTAGAATGATGGGGGCCACTGGTGATGTTTGGCAGTGGCAGGTCCTCTAGGAGTGGTCAGCTCAGAGTACTGGGGATGAGTGTCCGCAAGGGTTGGCTAACCTCAGTTCCTTGGTGTTCAGAGGAATTGAGGAGACGGTTGGTAGCTCAGGTGAGCAGAGACAATGAGAGCGGGTAGTTTTCCTTCTTAAAGGTGGCGAGCTTGCTTTAGGGAACTGGAGGAGGAACAGGCCTGGCCTGGCCTGGCCAGGATTCTGGGTGGTGAAAAGGAAGAGGTGCTACAGGGTGTGCTTAGGAGGGGCTGAGGGGGCTGAGGGAGTGGTGGGCCCTGGACCCACGTCACACAGAAGCACCTGGTGCATTGCTGTTCTTAGACTCTAGGAAGCTAGTTCCTCAGCCTTTTCCTGCCCACCTCCACAGCCTGGGCTCAAATTCTCTTTTTTTTCCAAGACGGGGTTTCTCTGTGTAGCTTTGGAACCTGTCCTGGAACTCATTCTGTAGACCAGGCTGGCCTTGAACTCAGAGATCCACCAGCCTCTGCCGCCCAAGTGCTGGGATTAAAAGCGTGTGCCACCACCACCCGGCTGGGCTCAAATTCTTTTTTCAGGCGTTGACTGGATATGGTACCTGAGCTATCCTAGTTACAAACTGTCTTTAAGATAACCTGGACCACCCCCACCCACCCACCCATCTCCCTCTTCCTGCCCTCCTTGCTTGCCTAGGGCATTGGAGTTTCTCCCTTGCTGGGCTCTTGCTTACTGCCTAGGTCTTCCAGCCTACCTCGCTCTGCCCATGGTATTGTCCTGACCCCGGCCTTAGTGCAGAACATTTGCTTTTGTCTGGTGTCATACCAACTTCCACTTCCCGCTGTTCCTGACGCCATCAGGCTCCCCCCCACAGAGCATCTTCTCTCTTCCTGTCCCTGCCTGGTCACTGTCTGCCATGCTTTCGGCTTTACTTCTCTGCTGTGATGTCTTTTCTCAACTTCGGAAGTTTGGGGTCAGCACCCCCAAAGCTGCCCTCCCCATCCCTGGGCTGTGCTTTGCATCCTCTTCCTTCAGCTCTACAGAGTAGTGCTCAAATCCTGTTGACATTAATTAATTTCTTGTGTCTCTCCCTTGGGGCCGTGAGCTCACTGAGGGCACTTATATTCCCAGCACCCAGTATGAAGCTTGGCATAAGTTCAAGGAGAATCTCGATGACTCGTGAATGAACTACCCAGTGCCCTGCTGGGAGGGGAAGCTGTGGCACTGTGTTTTTCTGCAGTGCCGGGGGGAGTCTGTTTAGATAGAGTTGACTGGCAGGCTTACTGCAGGCTGGTTGGTCAGGCCCCCTTTCCTGCTGATGTCTGGGCTCTTGTCACCAGATGGGACTGAGTACGGACTGAGTGAAGCTGACATGGAGGCCTCCTACGCCACAGTGAAGAGCATGGCGGAACAGATAGAGGCTGATGTCATCTTATTGCGCGAGCGTCAAGAAGCTGGTGGCCGTGTGCGTGATTACTTAGTCAGGAAACGAGTTGGAGACAATGACTTCCTGGAGGTCAGGTGAGGAGGCCATAGAACACTTGCAGGGGTCCTGCTGCATGACTTTTTGGGGGGCTCACGGAGAATGTGATGGAGCCTGTGCTACTTGGGGTGTCAGTGCTCCCTCTCCCTGCCTTCCCCTCCTCCTTCCTAGGATAGAGTATGGGGACTCGTGGTCTTCACAGTGCTGCTCTTTGTCCGAGTTCCGTCCCTCGGGACTCCATCTGGGACATGGGAGAGAAGACCAGCCATGCATTCTGTGGCAACCCTGTGCTTGTGCTCACTTTACCATCAGCTTGGGAGGCTAGAAACCGGGAGCTAGGGAGATACTTTGTGGCTTTTATAACTTCGGGGGTCTTCCCAGCAGTGGGATTAGGGTTGTAGGCATTGAAGGAGCCAGGACTCCTGACTTTGTGCTCCCTGGGTACAGCTCCAGGAACACCCACTCTGCTCATCTAGGAATAGGACATCCTGAGTCAGGTTGCTGGGGTGAACCTCAGGCGGGGACCCAGTCTCTGGTGGAGTAGTCTCTTCAGGACTCGTTCTCACACTGCTTCGTGTCCATAGGGTGGCAGTGGTGGGCAACGTGGATGCTGGCAAAAGCACGCTCCTGGGAGTCCTAACACACGGAGAGCTGGACAATGGCCGTGGCTTTGCCCGCCAGAAACTCTTCCGTCACAAACATGAGATTGAATCTGGTCGAACCAGCAGCGTGGGCAATGACATTCTGGGCTTTGACAGTGAAGGCAATGTAGTGAACAAGCCGGACAGCCACGGTGGCAGCCTCGAATGGACAAAGATCTGTGAAAAGTCCACTAAGGTGATTACTTTCATTGACCTGGCTGGCCACGAGAAGTACCTTAAGACCACTGTTTTTGGCATGACTGGCCATTTGCCTGACTTCTGCATGCTCATGGTAAGTGTGACATTTCCCTCAGCAGGGGACCTGGGGATGCTCTGCAAAGGTTCGGCATCATTCTGAGCCTGGGTCCTTCTGGGTGGGGTAAGGATGGCAAGTTTGGGATCTTGGGGAGCTCAGCCCTAGCTCTGTGGTCTTGTCCACAGGTGAACCTTGACCTTTCTCCTGCATTTAGATCAGGGAGGGGACCCCCTGGTATAAAGCAAGGTATCACTTGCGGATCAGGAATGTTTTCTCTAGCACCTCAGGGTACTTTGAGAGAGTGGCCCCAGGTGGCACCCTCGAGATCAGCCTGGGGAGGAAAGGAGAAGAGCACCTCACATCTGGAGCCAAGGGCAGCAGTCAGCAGGGCCTCAGGTAGTGTCTTCAGTGCCTGGGAGGGAGATACGGCAGCCATTGTACAGCCCTTTTGGGGAAGCTAATATGGGCCTGGCCCTGTGCTTACCTGGTGGCTCGCACAGTGGGAAGTAGGCCTTCCTGGTCCTGGGGCTCCCAGAGAGCATGTTCAAGCAGCTCCTCATGTAACATCACTGAAAAGGAGAGGGGCGGAGGACTCAGCTTTGCTCATGTGTGTGCATGTATGTTCTGAGCTTCCTGTACTTTATGTATAGATTCAAGGGGAGAGGGGGGAGGAAGAGGATGCGCACATGTGCAGTGAGTTTTCAAGTCCTTCCAAAGCCCCTCCACCCTCCTGGTTCTTCAGCTGCCTGTGCTAATAAGTGTGGTAAACACAGGCATCTGTTCCTACAAAACATGCTCAAGTTGCCCCACAAACAGGTTCTCAGGCCAACCTCTCAAACTGGAGAGGAGGGCGCAGCGTGTGCTGTAGGGATGCCCATCCCTCTGCCTGCGCTGCTTGGGCAGCGGTTGCTCTCAGTTTGAACCTTGCAAAGGGCTGTCACTCCTCTTGACTGAGGAAAGCTGCCATACCAGAAGGCATCTCTGTGGAAGTCCACAGGGGCCCCTGGGCCTGTGGCCATTTCAGAAGGGTTTGGAGGGTGAGAAAGATGGCTAGTGGGTAAAGGTGCTTGCCCAGCAAGCCTGGTGACCCGAGTTTCATCCCCAGCACCCACCTAAAGGTAGGAGAAAACGGACTCCATCTGCTTGTCTTCTGACCGTTAGATGTGCGCACACTAAGAAGAATTTTTAAAATTTAATCTTTGTTTCATTTTATGTGTCTATGTTTTGTCTGCATATATGTCTGTGCACCACATGTGTGCCCAGTACTCACAGAGGTCAGAAGAGAGTTGTAGTGGGCTTTCTTGGACCACCAACCAGCTCCCAAATCATGACACAAAGACTTATTATCAGTTATGAATGCTTGGCCTTATGCTTGTTCCACTAGCGCTTATTACTTAATTTAACCAGTTTCTCTTCATCTACATTTTATCTCGGGGCTTTTTACCTTTCTTTCCTTATGTATGTCCTTCTCTGTGTCTGTCTATCTGGCCCCTGAGTCTCCCTCTCTTTCTCCTCGATTCCTATTTATTCTGTCTGCCAACCTTGCCTGTCCCTCTACTGTGTAGCTATTGGCTGTTCAGCTTTTTATTAGACCAGTCAGGTGCCTTAGGCAGGCAAGGTGAAACAGCAACACACCTTCACATAATTAAACAAATGCGTTATATCTTTACATAATTAAACATATTCCATAACAGAAGGTGTCAGATTCCCCAGAGTCTGGAATTACAGACAGTTGTGAGCTGCCACGTGGGTGCTGGGAATTGAACCTGGGTCCTCTGGAAGAGCAGCCAGTGCTCTTTAACTGCTAAACCATCTCTCCAGCCTCTAATAATAATAATTAAAAAAAATTCTACCCTGAATGTATTTTTTTAAACATGAAGGGTTTGGAAACCAACAACATAAGCACTTTTTTTTCTGTTTGTGTTGTAATCGACTGACCTGTGTAATAATTGTACCACTTCTGAGGTCCAGTATGTGTCAGTGTGTGTACACAGTGTGTATGAACCACACTAGCTAGTTAGCATCTCCTGGAGAGACATGCTCCTGTTGTATCACAGCCTAATGCATGTCCTCCTTATCATGCCTTTAGAGACTCCAGTTCTTCATACAATTAAAAAGCATGTCTAACTGAACTGTAGTGAGTAAGGACAATGATGGGATAATCTTCATCCCAAACAAAATTTTCCTGTCTGACTTTAGGCCATCATCCATTTATTAGACTTCTTAGACAGCAGAAAAAGAACTTGAATCCCACCCGTTGGGGGGGGGAGGTAAGAGGGTCTCCTGAGTTACATACTAGTACCCTGTCTTTGTCTTTCTCCTTTTTGTTTTTTTTTGGGACAAGGTCTCTCTGTGTAACCCTGGCTGTCCTAGAACTTGCTCTGTAGACCAGGCTGGCCTCGAACTCAGAGATCCACCTGCCTCTGCCTCCCAAGTGCTGGGATTAAAGGTGTGCGCCCCACTGTCTGGCTTCTTTTTCCTTTTTAAGTAAATAAATAACAAGAACAATGAATATCTTGTTAATGTTCCACAGTGATGAATTTTCCAAGGGGAGAAAAAGTAACATATAGAAACCAATAGATCATTCTCAGGCTCAGTGTGGAAACAACGAAGTGTGTCCCATTTGTATTGAAAGGGAGTGGAAAGAAGTAGCTGGAGGACCGGAGATAAACTGGGACAGGCAGCAGGGGCAGCAGCGGGGCTGAAGAGTCCCCTGCGTGCTGCCAGCAGTGAGAACTACAGCAGTGAAGATGTCCCAGCGTGTTCAGAGTGCCACACAGGCGCAGGATGGCGGCTTCTCTTCGTTTTACTGTGGTCGGCATTCACTTGCATGGTACAGAAATAAAAGGCAGTGAAGAGTGCCAGTGGGTGCTGCCACGCCTGACCACCTGAATTGGATCTGGAAAAGCCAGCTTCCACAGGTTGTCCCAGTCTCCAAACACACCATGGCGTGACTCCCTCGCCATACACACATACATACACACAATAAACTGTTTTGGTTTTTTTTGTTTGTTTGTCTTGAGACGGTCTCACTATGTAGCCCTTGCTGAAACTTGTGTAGACCAGGTTGGCTTCAAACTCATGAAGATCCACTTGCCTCTGTCTCCCAAGGGATCAAAGGCATGTGCTACCACACCCATCGTGAAAATATAATTTTTTTTCCCCTGAGACAGGGTTTCTCTGTGTAGTTTTGGTGCCTGTCCTGGATCTTGCTCTGTAGACCAGGCTGGCCTTGATCCCACAGAGATCCGCCTGGCTCTGCCTACCGAGTGCTGGGATTAAAGGCGTGCGCCACCACTGCCCGGCAAATATATTTTTTAAAAAGACAACTGAGAGCATGTAGTAAAAAGTTCCCCTTCTTTTGTTTCCAGAGGCAGTCACTGTCTTCAGTTTCTTGTATTCCTGCCAGAGATACTTTTAAAAATGTTTTTTATTTTCTATTTATGAGCATTTTTCCTGCATGTACGTATTTGTACTGTATGTAGTATCCTTGGGCCAAAAGGGCATAGGACCCCTTGGAACTGGAGTTTTGGACAGTTGTGAGCCACTGTGTAGTTACTGGGAACTGAACCTGGGTCCTCTGGAAGAGCAGCCAATGCCTTAACCCCTGAGCCATCTCTCCAGCCCCAGAGATACTATGTGCTCATACAGCAAGTGTCCAGTCTGATGTCAAACGTAAGGTGACCTGTTGCTTGTTTTTTTTTTTTTACTTTTTTGGGGGGCCTGTCACCTAGTTTCCAAACAAATCACACACGGAGGCTTATTCTTAATCATAAACACCCAGCCTTACCTTGGCTTGTTTCTTGCCAGCTTTCCTTAAATTATCCGGTTTACCTTTTGCCTCTAGGCTCTCTTCCTTCTCTTACTCCATGGTGGCTGGCCTCCAGCATCCTCCTCCTTCCTCTCCCCTTCCTTCTTCTTTTTCTCCCAGATTTCTCCTCCTATTTATCCTCTCTGCCTGCCAGCCCCGCCTATCCTTTCTCCTGTCTCGCTATTGGCCGCTCAGCTCTTTATTAGCCCATCAGGTGTTTTAAACAGGCACAGTAACACAGCTTCACAGAGTTGAACAAATGCAACATAAACAAAAGTAACACACCTGAAAATAATATTCTACAGCAGTGACCCTCTAAAGTAGAAGTGTTTAGCCCTGTTTTAAAGGTGTGTTTACTGAAGACCAAGGATATTAAACTGATCACACTTTGGGGAATATAGATGGTTGTGCATCCCAGACTCTCTGAATTGTCCTTATTGTTTACAAGACTCCTTTGTTTTTTTGTTGTTGGTTTGAACTGAGTTTTTGTTTGTTGGGTCTATTTTTTGCAGTACTGAGAACTGAACCTCAGGTCTGGTGATGCTGGGCAAAGTCTGTCTCTTAAGTTGCACCCCCAGCCCTTGTTTACTTTTTTTTCATACAGGGTGTCACTGAATTTTCCAGGCTGTTTCTAAAAGTTCTCTGTAACCCAGGCAGGCCTCATGGCTCAGGCTTCTGAGTAGCTGGGGTTGCAGTAGCTGGGGTTGCAGGCATTGTTGCCGCGGCCTGCTTTTCAGGTGTAAGTCCTCATCACCAGAGCTTGGTTAAATGAACTTGACCCAGCCCAGCTTTCACCAGCAGGCTGGAGTCCCCGCCCACCAAGCAGCAATCTCTGTCTTCCTTGTCCTGACAGTTCCTTTCTGTTGGCGCAGGTGGGCAGTAATGCTGGCATCGTGGGGATGACCAAGGAGCACTTGGGATTGGCATTGGCACTCAATGTACCTGTCTTTGTGGTTGTCACCAAGATTGACATGTGTCCTGCCAACATCCTTCAAGGTAAGTGAAGCCTCCAGCTGCATCAGCCTCTGGGGTTGTCTGCTCCGAGCCTCAGCCCAGCACCTCCTACATCCTTGTCTGTACTAGACCTTGGCCTCAGTTTCCATCAGCCGAGTCTTCTACTTCTTCCTCTCCTGTGTAGCTCTTGATTAGGAGAAATCTAGAATTTCCCTCTGTTCTTTTTCCTTCCTGGTTCCAAGCAGGATCTATGAAGTCCCTAGTCTGCCATTTTCCCCCCAGTGTCCTCCTCAGCAGGCATTGGGCTGTACCGTTGAAGCAGATGTGTATGGAGGAGTTGGGCAGAGGGTCTTCTGGTCTTTAGCCACCACAGCTTCCCCCCAGGCCTTAGGACTAGGCCTCTGCACCTCTGGTGCTGCAAGTTGAACAGCACTGCCCCGTTAGGAGGTCTCGTAAGAAGGGCCCCTGCCTGGAGAGATGGCTCAGAGGTTGAGAGCACCTGCTGCTCTTCCAGAGGTCCTGAGTTCAATTCCCAGCAACCACATGGTGGCTCACAACCATCTGTCATGAGATCTGGTGCCCTCTTCTGGCCTGCAGTCATACATGCTGTATACATAATAAATAAAATAAATCTTTAAAAAAAAAAAAAAAAAAAAAAAAAAAAAAAAGAAGGGCCCCTGCAGATCTGTAACCCAAGGCACTTGTCTGTCTGTCCGGACTCGTGGCCTTAGAAAAGAGGCCCATCTGTGCTCTCTGTACACTAGCAGCATGTACCCACCCAGCTTTGATCTTCCTTTTTGCTTCTCCAGGCATTGTGGCATTTAACACTGGTCCGTCTGTCTGTCTGTCTCCTGCTTGCATCAGTATTGAGTGCACCCGTCTTACCCTGGAAGTCTGGCCAGAGAGAAGCCTGTGTCCCCTAATTCTGTTCCATTTCACCCTTTAAGAAACCCTGAAGCTGCTACAGCGCCTGCTGAAGTCACCAGGTTGCCGGAAGATCCCTGTCTTGGTGCAGAGCAAAGACGATGTGATTGTCACAGCCTCCAACTTCAGCTCTGAGAGGTAACGAACGGGGGCAAGGCTAAAGGGTGGGGAAGCACGGCTTCTAAGCAGGCGCCCTTGCCAGCAGGGCCACAGCGAGCCATAGGCCTGAAACAGCCAGTAGTCAAGCATGAGGTCTCATGGACGTGGTTGGAGGAAATAGAAGGTTCTGTCTTTGCATGAGTCTCTTAGGTCAGCAGTGTTGTTCAGAGCCTATATCGGGCAGCTCCTCTTCTGAGTTACTGATCTCTCTGACCTTGGAATCCCAGATGGGACATCACATCCTTACCTGGGAAATGGGGATGCTATTAACTTCCTGGATTAGCCAGGGTTCTCTAGAAGCACAAAACCAATGGACTGAATATGTACCACACGGGGTATATTAGATTGGCTTACACAATACAGGCGGAATAGTCCAACAGTGGCTGTCTGCTTGATGGAGAGGCTGAGAACTCCATAGCTGCTTCATCCGCAAGGCTGGATGCCTCGTTAGTTCCAGTCTGGAGCTGAAGTCCTCAAGGATACCTGGAGAGCTGCTGGTCTTTAGTCCATGTTGCAAGGCCAAAGAAACTGGGCTGTGATGTCAGTTGAGGCAGGCGGCCACGGCAGCGATAACAGTAGGCGCACTGGTCCACGAGGAGCGAAGGCAGGCGGCCACGGCAGCGGTAACAGTAGGCGCACTGGTCCACGAGGAGCGAAGGCAGGCGGCCACGGCAGTGATAACTAACAGTAGGCGCACTGGTCCATGAGGAGCGAAGGCAGGCGGCCACGGCAGCGGTAACAGTAGGCGCACTGGTCCACGAGGAGCGAAGGCAGGCGGCCACGGCAGTGATAACTAACAGTAGGCGCACTGGTCCACGAGGAGCGAAGGCAGGCGGCCACGGCAGCGGTAACAGTAGGCGCACTGGTCCACGAGGAGCGAAGGCAGGCGGCCACGGCAGTGATAACTAACAGTAGGCGCACTGGTCCATGAGGAGCGAAGGCAGGCGGCCACGGCAGCGGTAACAGTAGGCGCACTGGTCCACGAGGAGCGAAGGCAGGCGGGAAAGGCAGCGATAACAGTAGGCGCACTGGTCCACGAGGAGCGAAGGCAGGCGGCCACGGCAGCGGGGCTCCTCACCCACCCCCCACCCCACCCCACCCCCGTTTATGTTTATTTTGTGTTGTTGTTTGTTTTTTGACAAGGTCTCTCTACACTACATAGCCCTGACTGTCTTGGAGCTCATTTTGTAGACCAGGCTAGCCTCAAACTCAGAGAGAGAGATGTGCCTGCCTTTGCCTCCAGGGTGCTAGAATTAAAGGCATGCACCACCATGCCCAGCCTTCTTTCTTGGACTTCTTTGTATCTGGGCCCAGTGCTCTGAACTGACCACTCATAGAGAAACTGACATCACCAGACGTTACAAGGGGCCTCCCAGCATTCTCCACAAATACAACCCTGCCCTCCTTGGGGGAGGGGCTTCCTTACTCAATTGCTGCTTCCCAGAAGAGCCTCTTAGTTGATTCTCATCCACTCAAGCTGGCGACCAGGATTAATCTTCACTCCCCCAGAGAGGGCGGTTGGTTGCTGGAATGGAAGTCATGAGCGTAAAAGGCGCCAGCCTGTGCACAGTCTGTGGAACGCTATCTTGTTATCACTCACTGACTTATACTATTTCTCAAAAGCCCCCTAATCACAGGTCAGTTTGTTGTTAGCCAATGAGTCTTTTCATTGCATACATGTTTATTGGAGGTTCATTCTACCAGACTCTTCCTCCAGATGTTAATGCATCTAGATTCTAGATGCTGACCTGAGCACAGTGCAAGGCTCTTTAGCTCATTGGTCCAAGGTCATCTTTTTTTTTTTTTTTTTTTTTTTTTTTTTTTGGTTTTTTGAGACAGGGTTTCTCTGTGTAGCTTTGCACCTTTCCTGGGACTCACTTGGTAGCCCAGGCTGGCCTCAAACTCACAGCGATCCGCCTGCCTCTGCCTCCCGAGTGCTGGGATTAAAGGCGTGCGCCACTGCCGCCGCCCGGCCCAAGGTCATCTTTTGATAACTGTTCCTTTCCTTCATATGCCCGGAGCCAGGGCCTTGTTGGGAGCTACCTGTCCCCGACTTCTCTGTGCTCCAGAGCAGCCCGGCATTTGTCCTGTGTTTCTAGCCTGGTGGTGTCTTCAGTACCACCAGTTGTCCACAAGGGGCTCCATTTCAGGGGTCCAGCCCTGCTCCAGTTCCCTGGAGTCCCTAGCCTGTGGGGGTACTCGGGAATATGCAGTTCCTGATGTCAAGATAAGACAGAGGGACTGGGTGGCTGCCCCAGGCCTCCCTTCCTTACGTCTTCTCCTCCATTTAGGATGTGCCCGATATTCCAGATCTCCAATGTCACAGGCGAGAACCTTGATCTGCTCAAGATGTTCCTCAACCTCCTGTCCCCCCGCACCAGCTACAGGGAGGAAGAACCTGCCGAGTTCCAGATAGATGACACCTATTCTGTCCCTGTAAGTGCCTCCGGGTGGCAGGCACTTCCTGCTCTGTCCTCAGTGAAGGAGTCTGTGATGGGAATAAGCTTAACAGGCTGGGGTCTTCTTCTTGGCAGGGTGTGGGGACAGTGGTGTCTGGGACCACGCTGAGGGGCCTGATCAAGCTGAATGACACACTGCTGCTGGGCCCAGACCCCTTGGGTAACTTCCTGTCCATCGCTGTCAAGTCCATCCATCGCAAGCGCATGCCTGTCAAGGAGGTGAGGGGGGGCCAGACAGCCTCCTTTGCCCTGAAGAAGGTGAGTGAGGATAGTTCTAGAAACTCTCCTTGAATTCTCTTAAGTCCAGTTCTGTGGCTGCATTGCAAGGTTACTGACCCTTTTCTCATGGAGGAGGAGACTGAGGTCACAGCCTAGTAACCTTTCCAAGCCAGGGCTCATCCGGGACTGTTTGTCTCCTGAGCTCGGCTCCTGCCTTTGTGGCCTGAGCAGTAGTCACTGTCACAGTACAGTCGGATAGGAGTGTCCCTCCTGTGCACAGTACCGCCCTCTTAAGCTTAGGATGGATGGGATCTGTGCCCCATACTCTTCCATGTCCTGGGGCTGGGGGTGAGCACTAGCTCTGGAGTTACCTACCTTCCTGTAAGCCAGAATGACCAGGACAAGTGGGATCTGGTTTGTCTTCCCCAGTGGTGAAGTTTGCTCTGGTTTCTTCCACCTGAACACTGGCTTGCCTACCTGTGCTCCTGGCTCTGTCAGGGCTGCAGCTGGAAAGCTGAGTTTCTGGGCAGTCTCTCCTGCCTCCTGGCTCTGTCAGGGCTGCAGCTGGAAAGCTGAGTTTCTGGGCAGTCTCTCCTGCCTCCTGGCAGCCGTGTTGAGCTTGCTACACAGCACCAAGGCTGCCTTGTACTGTCTGCATTAGATGGTAGTGAGAGGTGGGGCTGTTGCAGTGGTTCCACTCCTGGAGAGACAGCTTGATCTCTAGGACCAGGCTGGGTAAACTGAAGGAAACCATGGTCCTTGAGCTCTGTGTTCTCCTTTTTCCTTTCAGATAAAGCGCTCATCCATCCGGAAAGGCATGGTGATGGTTTCCCCACGCCTGAATCCCCAAGCCTCCTGGGAATTTGAGGCTGAGATTCTTGTCCTCCACCATCCCACCACAATTAGTCCACGTTACCAAGCCATGGGTAGGTGTCCAAGGTCCTGCCAGCCTCAGAGCTTGTGTACTAGCGTCCTCTCAAAGGAGCTCCGCAATCTAAGCCCAAGGCTTCCAACTCCAGGCAGGGCAGTTCTCTATCCTGGTTAGCCAAGCCATTCCTTTAGCTCAGCCCCTGAGCAGCACTAATTGTTCAGTCCTACAGATGCTCTGAGACCGAGACCTGTCCTCAGGGACCACCTGCCAAAATCTATTCAGCTGTGTGCCTGGTGGGATCGTCAAGGTGCTAGAAACAGTCCTGTGGGAAGGCATGTGTACACACAGAGGCACTCAGGCTCTGCCACATAGGCCTAGGGAGGGGAGGGAGGGGAGGAGGCAGGATCAGATCTGAGAGTAGGCTACACCGAGGTATCTGGTTCTCAGAGTTCTTGTCCCGTCTTAGAGAAACAGCTCTAGCCTGAGGCCACAGGGTAGGTCATGCCTGTCCTGACTCTGGTTCTCTTGCCAGTACACTGTGGGAGCATCCGGCAGACAGCTACCATTCTGAGCATGGATAAAGACTGTTTGCGCACAGGAGACAAGGCCACTGTCCACTTCCGCTTCATCAAGACCCCTGAGTACCTGCACATAGACCAGCGGCTGGTGTTCCGGGAAGGTCGCACCAAGGCTGTTGGCACCATCACCAAGGTATGATTGGCAAAGCCTTACCTGCCCAAGGAAGCTTCAGTATGCTCTAGTCCAGTACCCAGGAGCCAAGCTCCTCTTGAGAACCCAGGAGTCATCTTCATTCTGGGACAGAGGCATGGTTCCTGCTCTGGCAGAGCTGAGCCAGTACCAGGAGATGGCTCTGGTGATGTCTTTGCTTCCCCAGGAGTTGTCCTTAGGCCCTCCTGTCTTGGGCTTTGGAGGCTGTCTTGAAGGAGAGAAGGTGGCATTGGGGTATGGTGCTCCTCCATAGGGGACAAGGTGTCTGTAGACCTCTGAGGCACTACCTCTGGGTCCTGGGGCTTGCTTGGGTCTATGCCTGAGGGCTTCCCACAGCATGGGAGAGCCATTTGGAGTGAGTCCTGGGTTTCATGGGGACACGGTTGGAAGGTCCCACAGCATGGGAGAGCCATTTGGAGTGAGTCCTAGGTTTCATGGGGACACGGTTGGAAGGTCCCACAGCATGGGAGAGCCATTTGGAATGAGTCCTGGGTTTCATGGGGACACGGTTGGAAGGTCCCACAGCATGGGAGAGCCATTTGGAGTGAGTCACGGGTTTCATGGGGACACGGTTGGAAGGTCCTATGGTGCTTGAGTTGTTTTTCCTGGAACCACCTTTTGCCTGCTGTAGACCTCTTCCATAGTTTTGGGTAGGACATTTGGTAGAGGATTTGACCCCTGCCTATATAGAGGAAGACATGGTTTCCATGTCTGAGACTGGAATGAACCTCAGACTGGCTTTTCTTCCTGAGACGCTTCCCTCGGGCCTGTCTTCTTGACAGTGTGGTAGAGGCTACAGCACCCACTGTGGTGTTCCACGGTGGTGTTCCACTGTGGTGTTCCACGGTGGTGTTCCACTGTGGTGTTCCACGGTGGTGTTCCACTGTGGTGTTCCACGGTGGTGTTCCACTGTGGTGTCCTGTGGAACCCAGCCAGTCTTCTTTCCTGCTGTGTTTGAGATTGAACTTGGGCCACAAGGAAGATTCTGAGTCAGTTGCTCCTAGATGGTAGCTTTTATGGTTCCTGATGGGCATTTCTTTTGTGTCTTCAGGGGCCTGAAGTTAAAGCATGGTCCAAAGCAGTGCTGGGCAGCCCAGCCCCTAGCGCGGGAGTAGGGCGGCAGAAGTTCAGAGGGCTGGAGCCTTCCTAGGCAGAGAGGCAGGACGTGAGACGTCTGCACCAGTGCTGTGGTAGTCCTGGCCTCAGTGGGAGTGGGAAGGCCTCTTTGCTCTGCCTCCTGAGGTGGCCTTTCTGCCATCTGCTTCGCTCAGAACTGGGCAGGCAGCTCTCACATCATGCTATCCACTTGGCCTCCACAGCTCCTCCAGACAACCAACAACTCCCCCATGAACTCCAAGCCCCAGCAGATTAAAATGCAGTCCACAAAAAAGGGCCCCCTGAGCAAACGAGAAGAAGGAGGTCCATCTGGCATGCCAGCGGCTGGGGGGCCCCCAACTGGAGATGAAGCTTCCTCTCTAGGGACTGCACAGGCTGCTACATCCAGTGGTCTCCAGCCACAGGTAAGCAGGGCCTCTTACAGTCTCCAGCATGCTGGTGGGAGGGGCGGGACTGAGAATCGAACTGGTCCTCATTGGCATTTGGTTTTAATGAAATAAAGAATAGAAAAATGTCAAGGTTCCCCTTTTTGTTGTTTTGATTTTTTTTTTTAAAGACAGGATCTCACTCTGTAGGGCAGACTGGCCTGAAATTGACTCTGTAGGTTAGACCAACCTTGAACCTAAGGCAGTCTTCCTCAGCTTTTCTGGTGCTGAGATCACAGGCCTGAGCCACCACACCCGGCCAAGGCTTCCCTTTGATAGTACGGATGGATATATTTGGGTTCTAGTGCTGTGTGTGGCTGAGATCCAACACACCTGAGAGACACTGCCTTGGAGCTCCTTCCGCACCTCTCCCAGCATGAGGAACCCTTGCTGGGTCGTTGTCCCTCCTGTGCGTCAGACTTGGCTCACCTGCCTATTCCTCAGTTCTTGCTGACCCAACAGGCCCAGTCTCCTCGCCCTATGCCTGTCCCGTGGCCTCCTCTCTGGTCTTGTTGGAGCAGGCTTCTGAGTCTGGTACTGTCGCACAGTCCCAGTGCTAACTCTCCCTCCTCCCCATGCGCTCCTCTTCCCTCTCCTTGTGCGCCCCGTTCTGTGGTTTCTGAGCCCCTCTCCCAGTGAGCAGTGATGCATGTGGACTCCTGTTCCCTTTGTGCTTCTCTGACCAGGCCCCCCCCCCCCCCCCATTACCACACATAGCCACACGACCAGGAAGACTCCATTTCCCCTTGGAAACTCCTGACTAGGTCAGGGCTACTACATGGTCACTGCCTGGCCCTGCTTTAGCGGACCACCGTTTCTCAAGTGCCTGCTTTCTTTCCTTTTAGCCCAAGCCCAGCAGTGGGGGCCGGCGACGAGGGGGCCAGCGCCACAAGGTGAAGTCCCAGGGGGCCTGTGTGACTCCTGCCAGCGGCTGCTGAATATTCCCCTGGTCCACTTGACCACCCATGGGATCCTCACTCTGGCTACTGCTCACCAGCTGGGCAGAGCATCTTTGACCGCCACCCGCCCACTCCAGCCCACAGCCAGAGCATCCTTGTTGCCACACCCCCATTTTCCAGGGGGCGATTATAATTTATAAGATGAGGATGGACTAGATGTCTGAGGACTGACCATCATCTCCCACCTGCCTCCTCCCTTACTCACGTCTTTCGTACATCTGGGCCCTTAATTTCTATTCTTTTTATTATATATCTCTGTCTTGTATGTGTGTGCGTGTGCGTGTGCGTGTGCGTGTGCGTGTGCGTGTGTGTGTGTGTGTGTGTGTGTGTGTAGGGGGTGTGTGCAGGAGTGCAGCTGACCCTGTCAGTCTCCGTTTCAGTCCTGGCTGACCACTAGCCTTCAAGAGCTGCCCCCTGTCCTTCCATCCATCTGTATCTGTCTCAATGAGATCCTCAGAGCCTTTAGGGAACCTCAGGAGCCCAAGGCACCTCTCTTCCCTGGCCAGTTGCCCCTCTTAGCTAGAAGCTCTTCTTTGGCTTAATAGCTTGTGCCAGAGCAGGGATCCCCCAATCTAAGATTTGGGGAGTTTAATGGAAAGTGGTGGCCTCCCCTATCTCTCCTTTTCCCTCCTAAGCTCCCAAGCAGGTAATGCCAAAAGCTCTTCAGTGGCACCTGTGATCTGTAGAGGGCATGGTGACTGCATTATAGGATTGCCCATCCTGACTTTTTTGTTGTTTTTTTTTTTTGAGACAGGGTTTCTCTGTGTAGTCCTGGCTGTCCTGGAACTCAATCTGTAGACCAGGCTGACCTCGAACTCACAGAGATCTGCCTGCCTCTGCCTCCCAAGTGCTGGGATTAAAGGCATGCGCCACCACCGCCTGGCTGCCCACCCTGATTCTTGACCCTTGCAGTGGATCCAAAGAACTGGGTGGGCTTACCCTTGGAGACAATCCTGGGCTTGCCTGGCTGGCCCTGGCTGCTCTGGCTTCTGTACCCGCTGGAGGCTCTTCCTGTTTCCACTTAGATCTCTGGCTGAACCTCAGAGCGTGGGGTACTAGACTGGGTCTGGGCCTTCTTTGAATCGGGTTTTATAGTACCTCCTTTTGGTGGGGGAGGGGAGATGCTTCTCTGAGTTGAACCAGGACTAGAAACCCTCCTTTCCCACATCACCCCAACATAGCTGCTACAGCCATGGCATCACAGCAGTGAAAGATCTGAGCCCAGATGTCCCATTGGGGTGTGTAAGGGCAGTGGCAGTAGAGAGTCTTCTAGGCCATCAAAAGCACTGCTGCTGGGGGAGGGTGGCGAGCCCTGCACCCTGACCTCAGGCTGGGGTGCTCCTTCTCAGCCAGGACACACCCAGCTGGCTGGGTCCCTCTTCAGCCCCACCTCCCTCCCAAGCTCTCTCTTGTCCTTTGCTCCTGACCGCTCTTACCGCCCTGCCCTTCCTTCCAGCAGTTTCTAGTTACCACTGCCCCGTGGCCATGGACTGACCAGACCAGCATTCACAATAAAAGTTTGTTCTAAGTTGACAGTGTCATGTTCCCTGCCCGGCCCTCCAGGGGGAGGTGCTTGCTGCATCGGGACACTGGTTCTGCCTGCCCTGGACACCTGGCAGCCCAGGGGAGTGGGGCCTCCAGGAGCCCCGCTTCCGCAGGTGCAAATGCTCCGCCAGCTACCTTTGAACCCCACTTTCCTCCTCACACAGATCCCCCGCCTCCAGGTTGTGTGGATTCGTTGAGAGTGTGAGGGAGACAGGTGTTCTGGACAGGCTGAACGCAGTGTGGTGCTGCTGTGGGTGGCCTTGCTCACTCCACAGCTGGGCGGTCACTGCTGCCGCCTCCGAGGTGGACAACACTGAAGCTCAGGGAAGGGAAGGGCTGTCTCCAGTGGGTTAGTTCCTACTCACCCTACAGCTTTTCCCAGCCAGCTGGAGGTTCACCTGTTAGTGGCTCTGGCTCGCTTAGGCTGGTGCCTTTGTAGTAACGGGACTACAGCATGGTGGCACGTGGCACAGAGGAGGCTGTGACTTCCTACAGCCTGGGCCACAGTAGACCTCATTGCATCCTAACTGTACCCCTGTAAGCAGTAGTGGTCACTAGAACTGTTCAGGAGCTATAACTACCACTCTGGCCTCAGCCCCTCAGGGAGGTAGGTCTGGGTATGGCCAGAGAAGCTGACTGAATTCAGCGTTGAACTGTCATTAATAGGGACTACAAAGGTCCCTGCAGAACTCTCGGCTCTCCATTTAGAGAAAACACCAGCCCATTTGTAGTCAATCAAGAATAAAGTTGTTAGTCTGTCAGTCTCATAAAGACAAGACCCCGCCTTCTGAATGTACAACTTGAGTGTGCCGCATCTTTTCTAGGACCGAGTCTGTAGGGTGGGGTGGGATGGAGGTGACCAGGTCCGCACGTCACATGCAGCAGCTGTCCAGGCTCATTGGTGCCTGGCACTGAGATGATGTAACAGGAATGTGCCATGGTGCAGGGGGGCATCTGGCTGGGTTGGGGTTAGGGAGACAACTTTGTGAGGGTCAGTGTGAGAGGCCCAGAGGATTTGAATGTGTTCAGGTGGCAGAGGCACTGAGCCCTGATGGTGTGTGGCAAGTTACTGGACTGTTTGTTGGGGCCCTTCCTGCCCGGTGGTGTCTGTTTTGTGGAAAGGAGTTTGAGTACAGATCGTGTCCCTGGGCTCTGGGCCAACTTGTACTCCAGCCAGCGCCCTCTCCTGCCTGCTGACCAGTTCTTGTTTTTATTTTCTCAGCTATGGTGAGAACCAGCTCTGGGCAAGATGCCATGGTCAGTAGGAGGCACCTCAGCCCTGGTGAAGTATCACCCTGAGCTGAATCTAGGCAGCCATCAGGGCCTCTCCCCCAGGCCCTGGCAGATCCTGGCAGACCCTTCAGGAGACACCTCCGTAAGCCTGAGGCTCTCTGCCTTTGTTTATGCAGAGACAGGGAAGTCCTCCTCCTCAGGGTACTCTTGATGACATTGCCTAAAGTCCTCGTACTCCCTCCTGCCAGCCCGCAAATCCAGAAACACTGGAGTGGACCTTAGCTGGGGTTCCAAGTTCATCCCAGTGGATTCTAACCAAAGGCCTGGGTTTCTGCACATTAGGACCAAGTCTTTGGGTATAGTGCTTTGGCTAAGAATTCAGTCCCTTGTATCTCCAAGAGCAGCTGAGTTGCTCTGTGACAGCCAGAAAAAAAGCAGAATCCACTGATCCTGGGCATCCTTTATTTTTGCATAGGCATAAATTAGTCTGGAGAGGGTTTTGTTTGTTTAAAAAAGAACCACAGTGCAGCATCTGTCACAGGAGAGCGAGAACGAAACAAGCCCCAAGGGCAAGGCTGTGCAGGCTGCCCCTTCCCAGAACACCTAACGGCTCCTGCTTGCCCCTGCCTGGCAGCTCCCCCTGGCCTTTCCCACAGGCCAGGACCTAGGAACTGAGTAACAGCTGGTACCCCTCAGAACGGGGCTAGGAATCAAGGCTGGAGCTTTCCAGTTAAACCAGACCTTGAGAATTCTATGTATAGTACAGCAGGCCATTCAGTCTAAGACTTCCTCCTCCTCACACAAGGGAACTTCTGCCCAGCTGCCCCCCTAGAGAAGGCGTCAGAAAGGAAACGGAATCTAAGAGCTGAGAGCCCAAGGGGGTTGCTTTAGAGTGGGCAGGACCCTCACTAGGGTCTCATTAGATGGGATAGCCTAGTGTAGCCTCTCCACCTGGCACCTTGAGCCACACCGTGGCTATTGGCACTGGACCAGGAGAGCCCACAAAGTCGTTTCCCCTCTTCTAGGCTACCCTGATGGAATGGCCCCAAAGAGCCTAGGTCCTCCCCTGGGGGAGTGGAAAGCTTGCTCTGGAGCACAGGCGGGGTGCAGCAGGAATGAAGTAGAGTAGACCCTCATCCCACATCGGAAGAAAAAGCAATGGTCCCCAGCACTGGGGATCGTCTAGGTTGGCACAGACAGCAGTCCTCAGAGGCACACAGGAGCTGGTACCCCCAGGATACAAGAAACCCTAAGGGCCCTGTGGGCCATGGTACCTGCCACGCTAGAAGAGCACAGCAGCCTGAGTCCTTTACCAGGCATCTGCCAGAGACAATCTCCGCTGCACAGTGCTGAGCACTGTCCTAAAAGGCCACAAGACCCCCAGCTCACCTCCCTGGGGCTCTGGCTTAGTGTGGCCATGGCTTTGGCACCTACCAGGAGCTCCCTGGTGCCAGTCCCTCCACCAAATATAGTCTCACTTCCTGACTCCTAGTCCTCCAAAGTATGCTACATATATACACCCTGGCAGGCGGGCGCCTAGCTCTAGAGGAAGGACTGAGAGGCACGGGGCCTGTTGGCAACCTCAGGCTGCTTGGCTGTGCAGGGAATCCTACACGTGCTGCCTTTGTTCTTGCTCCTGGAAGTCAGCGCTATCAAGCATGTGCGGGCAGTGGTGCGGTGCTGCGCACCCACTCAGCGCAGGGGTGGATGCTGGGAAGGCTGAGCCTCCCAGGTGGCTAGCAGTAGGCACGAGGTCTCAAAGGGCTAGTGGGCAGGCTCTCCATGCACCCGGAAGCGGTAGATGCACGTGTACTCAGGGTGGCCCCAGTTGGTCAGGATCCGGAGCTCCACGACTTGGTATGTGGCCATCTTAGAGGCCTAGGTAGAGAAAGAAGAGGGATTCAATGTCACAGCGTCCCTTGACACCTCACCAACAGAAGGGACTGGGGGGAGTCACTCCGGCAGCCAGGTGTCTCCTCCCCTGGGGCTCAAAATAAAAACAAAAAAACTGAATTTCTAAAGTTTCTATTTCCTGGAACAAAGTTTCTAGGCCAAAGGCCCTGGGGGACTTCAGGGTTCCTAGGGCTACTACACATGTGAGTGGGCGCGCACACACGCACACAGAGAGAGAGAGAGGGGGGGGGGGGAACACCAACCAAAGAATTGGAATGAACTGAGCCCTATCCCTCGCACCAGAACCTGCCTCTGTCCTGGAAGACTGGATGCCCTCTATTTAGGCCACATGCCCTGTCTGAAACTGGCTGAGTGCACACTGACAATCTTGAACATTCATCCTAGTTACATCCTTGTCACAACCCTTCTTTAATAAAACTCACTTCAGCGGAGCCCTGCTCAGGAAGCTCTGGATGCTGCCATTTGTCATTGACAGGAGAGTCGTGTCTATCCTATACCCTGAACTAAGGCAGGATGGGAAGATGGATCTCTGAACCCTGTGCCTGGCAGTGCCAGTACTGGGAGATGTCTGCTGTTGAACGGGGGTGGGGGTGGGGGGAGGAGGTGCACTACCCCATAAGCACGCAGTCCTGTACCTGGAAATAGAAGGTCTGGATGGGCTCCCCATCCTGGTCATAGGCAAATGTGCCAAGAAGTGTCCCTTCCTGCTGCAGGTCTTCATCAAAGCCCTGCAGAAAAGCATGCAGGAATGCGGGGGTCAGGGAAGGCCACTGCGCTCTCACCTGGTGTCTCCACTGCAGCCTCAGACACCCTCCCCCTTTTATCCCCACACAGAGCAGGTACTCACAAAGATGGCGAAGTCCTTGGGAGCGCTGGAGATCGTGCTGTTGGGGGACAAGGCCTTGGGCACATGTTCTAAAGTGACAGCTGTGGGGCGGATGCGGGCAGAGAGGCGGACCACAGCAAAGCCCTGAGGCCCCTGGAAGGCCCAGCAGTTGCCTGGGTGCACATCTGGCTGGAGAGGGTGAAAGGCATGTCAGCTCAGGGGCTTCAATACAGGTCTGGCTAAGATAGGGGCATCCCCCACTGTGTTCAGAGTGCACTGGGCCCTCACAGATTACCCACCTGGAGGATGACTCGGGGTGACTGGGAGTGGTACCACAAGGGGATGCCAAAGAGGCTGAGGAGGGCCGTCTTAGTCTCGTAAGTCTCGGAACACCGGGTACTGATAACACTGGCTCCTGTCACAGCAAAGAAAGGTTTTTAAACTCATAGTGGGGAGGCCCAATAAGCTCCGTGGGTTCCAAGACGGAGGAGCTATTGTCTGTCTCCTCCCTGAAGCCCAGCCCTTAGTTCTAACCGAGATTCACAAGGCCTCTCCCAGCCAGGGATGCCACTCAGTGCCTCATGGCTTCCCTCAGCTGCCTCTGGCCTTGGTTGGGAGTCGAGGTTGGGTGTCTGGTTGGTACTGGCCCCAAACCCTGGCTGCTTAGCTCTGTGCTGCCTGGCAGACTCGGGGCCTAGCCATTGTGGTGAAGGCAGCAGACACACCTCCTGATTCCAGGGCGTAGTCTACCATTCCAATACGGTCCTCACTGTAGCGCTGCAGGGCCTGCTTGACGATCCGGTGCACTTGCTAAAACAAGTCCCAAGGAAGAGAGGAGATGTGAATGGGGCACAGACATTGCATGCATACCCATGGACTGACCGTACTAGACTAGCACCAGTGGTACCCAAGCCGGTCTTGTACACCTCCACCACCCACACTTGGCCTGGAACATACGCCCAAACCTCCAGCCAGGAGGGTCCACCACTTAGGTCCTAGAACGTACGAGGAGCTGGTAGTGTAGGAGTGTTCAGGTCCACAGCTTCCAGGGAAGAAAGCAGTGTGCTGGCAGGGTAGTCTTCCCTTACCTCCTCTGTCACCCCAACCACGCCTTCTTTCTGCAGTGTCCGTCCCAGAGAAGCTGCCGCCTCCCTGGCTGACTTGCCCTGCATCTCAGCCATGCTGGCAAGGATTTTGCTCTCCAGCTCCTGCAGCTGGGCATGCATCTCATCTCTCTGTAGGAGTCCGCTACGGGCACCCTTATCTCGGAGAAGGAACTGACTGACCCAGTCAGGGAACTGGGATTCCACCTAGGGACAGAGGCAGGATCACTAAGAAGCTTGCAGGAATGGCAGGCGCTGCTATGGCAAGACTGGTGACTATCACTCAGGGAGGGAGCAAAGCCAGAAGGGAAGGAGACCCTGGGAGAGAGGTTAGAGGTTAGGAACTACTTTCCTGGGAACAGTGACCAGGCACGGATAGCATTTCCCCCAGAGTCCAGGTCTGCATCAGTCCAGCCGTGCACGTGCCTCTAGAATAGCTGACCAGGGGTACTGCCCCGGCTGATGGACCCCGCCCCCAGGTGGGTGGTCTCAGAAGGGAGGGTGTTCGGCAGGGCTTTGGGTAATTCCAACTCACTTCAGCTCTGGCAGCCTGGATTTTCTGTGGCAACAATCCTACTTCATCTGCCACCGAGTTCTGCCTCAGAGTCAGGGCAGCCAGCTCCTGCCGTAGGCTGGCCAGCTGGGCTTCCAGCCGTCCCAGCTCCTTCATAGAGCTCTCCTGGAAGGCCTCCTGAGTCATCCTAATCCCAGAGGGAGGGAAGCAAGGTAAGGCCATGCTGAGGAAGGAAGAGGACCCCCGACTGACTCCTGTCATAAGGTGTATGCCCACCGCTCACTGTGTGTGAAGGAGCAGGACTGCCCTTGGAGTGTGGCAGTAGAACACAGCACAGGAGCTTGGGAACTAGCTGGCCTGATTCCCTCTAAGCTTGGAGTACACAATTCACAATGCCATGGCTTCCATGCCTTCACAGCCTGGTCCCAAGAGCATAAGCCACAGAGAAGAGACCAGCCCACCAGCTCCGGTTTCACCCAGTGCCTGTCCCTGCCACCCCCAGTCCTTACCAACCTGCCCTGTACCTTAGAGGCTGCAGACAGGGTCCTAAACTAAGTCTCAACCAGCCTTCCTCAAGAGACCAGACCGAGCACTAACGGGGTACCAGAGCAGTCCTTGGCCAGATGGCAGCTATTACCTTTGCCACTCTGTCTTCAGCTGCTGGACACGAGCCTCAGATTCCTGGGAGCAGGAAAGAGGGACAAGGACAAGAAATGCAGAGTTCAGAGAAATCTGAAGACCTGTTCTATGTGGGAGTCTTTGCTTAACCACATCCCTGCCTCAGGGTCTCCCAGCTCTTTCAGCAGAGATCAAACCAGTTGAAGTCCTTCTGTGAATCTCCCAGACTCATTCCTACCTAGGTAAGTTTACGTTCACTGAGCACAAACACACCCTGCACAACTACCGTCCTTGCCCCATGCATGTCCCAGGGGTCACTGTGGAGCATCTACCTGAGGCAAGGTCCGCCCCTGGAGAAGGCATGAGACTACTCCCCTTCTACTCAACATCCCAGCAGTGTCCGTGGAAGAACCACAGACAGGTCTAAGTTTGGATGAGATCCCAGTGCATGGCTACATGCCACTGACCTGAGAGGTCTGGACAATCTTCTTGAAGAGATCTTCTGAGTCTTGGTGATGCTCTGCCCTCAGGGCTGCCAGTTCTTCCTGCCAGATATGAGGAGAAAGCTGGCCTTTTAGTTCACTCAGTTTTGTTTTAGACTGTCTCTCTATGTAGCCCTGGCTGTCCTGGAACTCTGATATGTAGACCAGGCTGGTATCAAACTCAGAGATCCACCTGTCTCTGCCTCCTGAGTGATGAAATTAGAGGTGTGTGCCATCATGCCCCAAGAGACTGAGGTCTGACAGCTGCCCTTGGAGGAACACGTGTGACTAGGATGTGGTCTGACTGGGCTTGTCCTGGGACTTTTAACTCCAGCGTTTCAGCTCCTGGCCTTATGCTACAAGGCTCTGAAACCAAGGAGTACCACCTGGTGTCTAGCACGTTACTGGTATCAGGCACTAAGCTGGGCACTCCCACCATGGAAGATGGAGCATCATCTTGACCGGGTATCTGGTAAGTGACTCTATATTACACACTATTATCTCCCTCATGCCCTGCGGGGCCTCCTGCACCCAACATGTGTACTTCCAGGGTTTTCTATGGCATCACCCTCAGGGGGATGTGCGGTCCCACACCCAGGCAATGCTGTTCCCTCACCTGGAGATGAGCCACTGTGTCCCTGCGCAAGTCCTCCTTCAAGGCAGCCTCACGGCGGCTCACCAACCCTTCCAGGAGAGACAGGGTATCCTCGTGGCTCAGGCCACTGCTGCTGCCGCCTCCGTGGCCAGTAGCCCCTTGCCGCAGCTCCAGCCGCTCCAGCCGGATGGCCTCCTTCTGCCAGTTGGAGGAAAACTCGGCAGCAAGGGCTTCCAGGCGCCGCTCCAGGGAGTGCACCCGGGAGAGGACCCGCTGCTCAGCCTGGTGGGGCCAGAGGGCAAGAAGAGAAGTTGAGGGGACCGGGGAGCCTACCACAAGGCTGAAACAGTGGTCATGAGGGGCTTCGGACTCAGCACAGTTGGGACATGGCAGCTAGGCGTAGTAGCGCACACCTTTAATCCCAGCACTCGGGAGGCAGAGGCAGGTGGATCTCTGTGAGTTCGAGGCCAGCCTGGGCTACAGATTGAGTTCCAGGACAGCCAGAGATATCTAGTAAGACTCTGGCTTGAAAAAAACAAAAACAAAGAAACAAAGCAGAAACATCTGGGACATGGCCAGCTGCTGCAGCATCTGCCAGGAGATACAGGGTGCACGCTGCAGGGGCGGGCCAAGGCTCCCTAAACATGTAGGCCCCATCAGAGCCCAGTGTGGAGGGAAAGGTGGCTGGGAGACGGGTCTGAACACAGGGACTAGGCACGAAAATTTCGTGGAGTTGTAGGATGGCCACAGGGACCCAGCAGGGCAGCCCATGAGCTGTATAAGGTTGGGGGGATAGCTTTCCACTTTCAAGTGCTTTTACTCTTCCCTAGATAACTACACCAAAGGATGTATGGTTTGAAAGCTTTGCATTTTCCTCATTTAAATGAATGTCCTACAGAGAAGATGTAGTAACAGCCATTTGGACCAAGGGTGGCATCTGATAGTGTGTCATGAATTCTGAAGACTCCTGTTGGCCAAACAACAAAATCTTTGCCAAGAGAAATTACAAAACGCAATCTAACAGTCGATCCTTAAAGAGTAAAGGACTTAGGGGCAGAGGTCTCAGGTTTTAGAAATTCTGTTTCACACATATGCTCACATGACTCAAAAGGCGGCAAGCACAGAATGCCATCCCAGCCTGCTCTGCCCTGTCCCTGCCATCACCTCTCTAAATCAGCTGTCTTCACTGGTGTCTTCACACTAGCGGAAGCCAGGCCAAGCTCCGCTGGCTTTACTTCCCCTTTCCACATGAAAAGTGGCCCAAGACTGCGTTGCTCCTCATCTCTTCAAGGGGTAATTTTAAAAGGAGTTTGCAGATGGCAGGAGATGCCATCATTTTAAGAAGATCAGCCAGGCAGTGGTGGTGCACGCCTTTAATCCCAGCACTCGGGAAGCAGAGCCAGGCGGATCTCTGTGAGTTCGAGGCCAGCCTGGTCTACAGAGTGAGATCCAGGACAGGCACCAAAACTACACAGAGAAACCCTGTCTCGGAAAAACAACAACAAAAAATGTCATACTCAGGAAAAGTACCCTGCTGGAACATATGATTTAAAATGTGGCCGGGCAGTGGTGGCGCACGCCTTTAATCCCAGCACTCGGGAGGCAGAGCCAGGTGGATCTCTGTGAGTTCGAGGCCAGCCTGGTCTCCAAAGCGAGTTCCAGGAAAGGCGCAAAGCTACACAGAGAAACCCTGTCTCAAAAAACCAAAAAAAAAAAAAAAACAAATAAAATGTGGCAAGCTTAACTCTACAGGTACAAGCCAAGTTCAAATCACTAGAGAACAAAGAATTTGAGGGTTTGTTTCCTTGAGAAAGGGTCTCACTCTTAGTCCAGACTGTCCTGCAGTTTGTTATGTAAGCCAAGCTAACTGCAAATTCATGGGGATTCTCCTGCCTCAGCTTCCCAAGTGCCAGGACTACAGATGTGAGCCACCATGCCCTGCTGAGACAGAGATTTGTGTGCGTGTGCCATGCTCCTGTGTGTGTATGCATATGTGTGTGTACATGTATATGAAGATGTACTCGCTTGTGCACCAGGGGAGCCAGAGGCTGACATTAGATGTCTCTATGGCTCTCCATCTTATTTTGTGAGACAGGCTCTCTCACTGAACCGGGAGCTCACCATTTCGGCTAGCCTGATTGGCCAACAAGCCCTCGAGATCCACCTGACTCCACCGCCACCCCCAGCACCAGGGTTATAGGTGTGCACTAGTCATACTGGGGACCTGAACTCAGGACTCAGGTCTCATACTCACACAGCAAGCATGTTGTGCCTTGAGCCAGCCCCTCTAGCCCTGGGACAGAGTTTTGGGTGTCCTGTATTTCTACCACATTCTGGTTATGTCCACTTGTTACCACAAGTGGCTGCAGGCCCCTGGAGAGCACAGCCCGGACCTGCCCCATCTTAGGACCTGAGCAGATTATAAACTGACCACTTCTCACCCATGTCTGCAGCCTCTGCAGAGTGGCCCAGCAGCCGCTTGCTGGAGAGGCTGCCCTCTCCTTGCCTCCCCCTCCTTGAATCTGGTCTGTCCCTGATACCCCTTCTGCAGCTCCCAACTCATCTGGCTTGTTTCCCCCTCCTAGAACACAGCTGAGCTGCTGTGGGAGCTAGCCCAGGCTAGCCTGCTAGGTGAACAAAGAGCACCTGGGCCAGCTGTCCCACTGAGCAACTGGCACAGCCTGTCGTGGTTCAGCCCAGAAGGACCCCCTGGGCCTTCCAGACCCACAGCCACTACATACTTAAAGTCTTAAGCCACAAGTTTAAGTTGGGGAGGGGGGAGGTGCCTGATCAGGATGTTACACACAGAAGCCGTGGCAATATGGAGAAATCACATTGAAAGGCAACAAGACCGTTTGCCAGCCCCTTCCTTCTGCTTTCTGAGCATGCATGTAACTTGAGCTGTGTTTAGGGGACAGTTAGCTCCCCCATGACCTCCACCTCACACAGCCAACCGGGGAAAGGGTGCTGTAGTTTTGTGTGAGCCGCGATGCCACGTGAAAAGTCAGGCTGGAGAAGTCCGCTCACCACCCTCAGCACCCGTGGACTCACCTGGAAGTGTGGGGAGGCATCTCTGGATTCCCACACCTCGGGCTGCCTCCTGCTCTCCTTTGCTGCCCACCAGGAGGCCAAGGTGGGCTGCAATGTATGCAGCCCGAAGGGGTAAAAATACCAAGCACCTAGGCACAGGGAGAGCGTGCTTAGAACCTGTCATGTGGCCTGCGTCAGCCATTGTGAGTCCTGCGCTACCAGGGGTGGAAACGATACCCCATGACCTCACAGCACATGCATGCTAACATCAGCCGGGTTCCTTCGCTCATTCCACAGACAGGGAGACTTATGTGAGAGCACCCTCCTTTACCAGCTCCAGATTTCCAGGGGTGGAACCCAGCCCCGATGGTAGCATTCGCCTCTCAGTGCAGTCCTCTGGGGAGCTCTGACAACTACCTGCCCTGACTGCCCTGTCCAGCAGAAGGGTTAAATGGCTGAAGTGGCCATTTGTGAGGGGGCTTAGCCGCTCTCCAGCTCCATGGGCTGCTGACACTGAGCATCACTCAAGAGAACACAGCACCCACCCGCTTCAAGGTGGGACAGTGAGTTCCCAGGATCAGGGCCCAAGACTACAGTCACAGAGAAACGGAGCGCCTGAAAAAAATGTCTGTTTGCCACTTAGTTACCAGCCTTGAGCAGGGAGGGGAAGGGAGTCTACACAGTCACTAGGTGGTGTAGACACCACCACGCACATGCTCCCTGAGCAGGTCTGGACCCTCTCCACTGGCACCTCCATGTGCCCTGGCTGTGACACCAGCTCTGTCCACCCCATGAGGAAAGGGTGACGCTCAGGCTGAGTTGTGCTCCACGCCTGGGGAAGTGCTGACAGAATAGACACTGCACTATGGTGAGTAATAAAATAATTATTGTTTTAAGGGTGATGCCCAGTTTCCACTAGGTACGAACAAGTTGTTCTTGTAACAGGAAACAAAAAGGAAACCAACATTTGGAAAAATGTCCTGCCCTCTTATTAATAAAAGTATGCCGGGCAGTGGTGGTGGTGCTCCTTTAATCCCAGCACTTGGGAGTTCAAGGCCAGCCTGCTCTTCAGAGAGTTCTAGGACAGCCAGGGCTACACAGAGAAACCCTGTCTCAAAAAACCAAAAAAAAAAACCAAAAAACCAAAAAACAAAAATAAAGTACAAGACTATAAAACCAACTTTCTACAAGCTACTGCAGTCATTGAGAGTGATCCGGGACTACACAGCTAAATCACATGAAACCGGAAACTCAGTGAGACCGTCCAGTGAGAAGCGGAACACCCGAGGCAAAGACGCCAAGAAGGCTCTGAGACGGGCAGAGTGAGGCAGAGCTGTGGGCAAGCGGCTCTGAGTGTCCCAGCCAGTTCTCTTTTCGCCGTTTCACGGCTTCTAGCTTAAAGGCGGCCAAAGATTTCACTTGATCTTGTAAAAACAATCCACTTGCACAGACTGTCCTGATTTGGAATAGAGGGAAAATAGCCGCTCCTAATAATAGCTCAGAGTTCCTGCTTGCTACCCACAGAGTAGCTGTCCAGGGGCGTGGACTCCCAGAGGCACCCTGTACTACAGCAAGAGCAAGGTCAGATGAGGCATATCCCCTCAGCCCTGGGATACTCAGCACAGCCGGGGGAGTGGGAAAGTCAGGCCCAGGGCTCTGCCTGTGACCCAGCCCACTGGATCACTGTTACCCCCCACACTCTACCCCTGAATCACTGTTACCCCCCACACCCTACCCCTGGATCACTGTTACCCCCCACACTCTACCCCTGAATCACTGTTACCCCCCACACCCTACCCCTGGATCATTGTTACCCCCACACTCTACCCCTGGATCACTGTTACCCCCACACCCTACCCCTGGATCACTGTTACCCCCCACACTCTACCCCTGGATCACTGTTACCCCCCACACTCTACCCCTGGATCACTGTTACCCCCACACTCTACCCCTGGATCACTGTTACCCCCACACCCTACCCCTGGATCACTGTTACCCCCACACCCTACCCCTGGATCACTGTTACCCCCACACCCTACCCCTGGATCACTGTTACCCCCACACCCTACCCCTGGATCACTGTTACCCCCACACCCTACCCCTGGATCACTGTTACCCCCCACACTCTACCCCTGGATCACTGTTACCCCCCACACTCTACCCCTGGATCACTGTTACCCCCCACACTCTACCCCTGGATCACTGTTACCCCCACACCCTACCCCTGGATCACTGTTACCCCACACCCTACCCCTGGATCACTGTTACCCCACACCCTACCCCTGCCTCTAGCTTCCCTCTCTTCCACCCCTGCTTACCATAAGTCAGACCAGTCAGGAGCAGCAGGAACAGGAGGAACCACAGGAAAGTCTTCAAGTTCAGTGGGAAGTGCTTGGACCTCAGGAGGACAGACAGAAGGCAGACATCAGCATGTGGGATCTGGGCCTCCATGCTCCACCCGGTCCTTTGGGGCTTTTCTAGAACTCTAAACTAGAGTTAAAGCATGTACCCTTCAGCTTCCCATAGGACTAGGGCTGGACTAGTCCACTAGAATGGGACCTGTAGGTCCTCAGAATAGGGAAATTTTGGCTCTATGTATTTTAAATCTTATTTTTAATTATGTGTATGTATGTGTGTAGACATATGTGTAGGTGAGTGTAGATGCTTTCAGAGTCCAAAAGAGGGTACTGTATCCCCTGGAACTGGAGTTACAGATGGCTGTGAGCCACCATGTGGGTGCTGGGAATTGAACTCAGTTCTCTGGAAGATCTACCAGTGCTCTAACCACTGAGCCATCTCTCCAGCCACCCCACACACCCATCCCACACACACATATATATTTTTTAAAATTTTTTTTTTAAGATTTATTATGTATACAGCATTCTGCCTGCATGTGTCCCTGCAGGCCAGAAGAGGGCACCAGATCTCATTATAGGTGGTTGTGAGCCACCATGTGGTGGCTGGGAACTGAACTCATGACCTTTGGAAGAGCAGTCAGTGCCCTTAACCACTGAGCCATCTCTCCAGCCCCCACACATATATTTCTGAGATAAGGTCTTGATAGGTAGCCCAGGCTGATCTGGACTCCCCATGTAGCTCAGGTTGGCTTCAGACTCAGTCCTCCTGACTGATTCTCGATTCTCTTAGGTTCTTTGGTGACTCTCCCTCTTTCCAGTAGCACTAGTCATGCTCCATGACCTGGACTTGGCCACAAGTGCCCTGATCTCCTGGTTCTAGACTTTGTTCTCTGCCCAAGGGATATGGCCCTAAACCTCTGTTCTGCTGGTTTGGGAACTTGGGGAATAACCCCACAGCATCCTCAGACAATGCCTCTTCATGGCTTCTGACCATGAGCAGAACTCTGGAATGTGGCCTGTCGTAGGCCTAAGGAGTCAGAACTTTCTATCCCACTTTTGAATTAGTGCCTCACAGCTTGTCAGTGGGAGCAAAGTCAGCCTTTCTCCGAGGATGGGAAGTGGCTGGGCTGGGTGGCACTTGGTTCTTAGGAAGGACCAGGTGAAGCACAAACCTGTGTGTTCCAGAGTGTGGCTGGAAGAGTTATTAACTAGGGAGGAAAACCTGCCTACACCAAAAGCTACATGTGGACTGGGAACCTTCAGGGAACAGTGGACCACATTCCAGCTCAGATGCTCTGTCAGGCCCTGTGGTACCAGGTCGTTCTGATTCATCATCAAGGCTGGAGTCTCGCTCACCTGGTTAAGACGAAGACGTCCAGAAGGGAGGCGGCAGTCGTCAGACGGTACCAGGTGGTGCCAACCCACCAGTAGAGAAGACCAAAGAGCCGGCCTGAAAAGTGGCCATTAAGCCTAAGACTTGGTCATATTTAACACACTACCTTTCCCCATCTGTGTGCCCCTGGCCCAACCCTCGCCAGGCCCCCTTTGTCCCACTCCACAGTGACCCCTTTCCAAGCCCACCTGCCCAGTCTTCCTATCCCCAACCTGCTCTGCAATGGTTCCTGTTCAAACCTGCTAGGGGTTTCCCACAGCTCTTGGCTTCCAGAGATTATTTCACAGGGAGCCTTCCCGACTTCATCTGGGTGCCCAATCACACAGGAAGGAGTGCCTGCTGCTGAGTGTGGAAGTAGCCTAGCACGCCGTGAGCACCCACCTGGAAAAGTGACCAGTGTCCAGACAAATGAGCCTGCCCGAGACGCTGCACTCCTTAACCCTGACCCTGACCCGTCCTGGTCGGAGTCCGCGTAGCCTGCAGGGAAGAGGAGGAAGCAAACTCAACTCCTCGCCTTCACGGTGAGCCCCGGATGTGGAACCTGTTTTCTCCTTGAGCTGAAGCCTCTCCTCCTCCTCCTCCCAGAGTGTCAGACTGGCCCAGCACACAGTAGGTCAAGGAATGTTTGTGAGCTGATGAGATGGGAAAACTCCATCTTTTTCCTGGTCCTGGGGACTGAATCTAGGACCTGTGCTCACTGGAGTACTGTGCCTCTGAGCCATGTCCCCAGACCCTGACATTCTATTTCCCTTTGCAGCCCTCTCCTTGCTGACAATCTCTAGTTCCTTAGAACAAGACAAGAGCATCACTCCTGCACGTATCGGAAATTACTGAGTATTGGCCATACTTGAGTCCCAGGTTAAACTGCCCAGACACAGTGGTGTGGTTCTGGGTCACTCACAGACTAGTGGAGGAGGAGCCTACAGACGCACAAAGTTCTGGGTGAGAGACCGCTTGGGCCAGGAGGGAGCACTTTGGTGTAGACACCCAGTAAGGTGTGCACATGTACAAACACACACACACACACACACACACACACACACACACACACACACACACACACGAGGTTGCATGCTTGCTTGCTAGGCCAATTCTCTACCACTGACGCTCTATCCCCTGCTCTCAGTGAAGCTGTGAAGTGTCCATAACACGTGAGGTTATCTCACGCTGTCAGGGTGCCCCTCCTCCCGGTCCCCTGTAGCCCTAGAATCCACTCACAGGGGCTAACGAGGCAGCGCCTACCTGCAAAGTCGTCCTCTGAAGAGTAGCCTGAGGAAGAGCCGAAAAAGTCCTCTGAGGCCTTGCTCTCGGTGGCCAGCCCGTTGGCTTTGCTGCTCTCCGAACCACCCGTGCCTCTCCTTCTCCTCCCCCGCAGGTCCCCGCCTGGCAGGGGACAGGGGCTCTGTCAAGCTCCCACAGCCTCCGCCTCGGTGGGCCTGGGGCTGAGGGGTGCTCCGAGGAGCACCCTCTCGGGAACTCTGAGGTGGGAGGAATTTGAAGACTAGGTCTTAGGAGGGAGATCTGGGGTACTCACTCCAGTACGGCTCACTGTGGAGACGGTCATCCAGGAGGGCACTCCTGGCAAGGGACGCGGCCCGGGGGCTGCCGATGTAGGACTCCCGAACCACAGACTCGCTGTAGTAGGAGGTGTGAGAGTCAGAGGAGGGGCCGAGCTGTGGGGCTGGCGACAGGCGCTTCATGTTGCTAGATTTCCTCTTCAAAGTCCTGTGGGACAGCCATGAGGGGAGAGGTGGGAAAGTGAGCCAACAGCCCTGGCAAGCTCATCTTTTGCGTGGGTAGGCCTTGTTGCCAGGCGACCAACAACCCATCGACTTCTGACTACTTCCCAGCACAGGTACTTAGGTCTCTGCTCCTAGTACCTATCACTGAATCTCACCAGAGGTGGGCGAGCTCATCAGTTAGCGACAGAGTCATCATTCAATTCAGGTTTCTAACTTCAAAGCCAAACAAACGTTTTCCCATGCTTTCTAGTGGGACCAGAAGTTTCCACAACCTACTGAAAATCTGGACTAACCTGACCTGGCTTCCCAGACCTAACCAGAGCCTCAGGGGCCTCATGGCTTGCAGGAGGCAGGATAACAAGGCATTGCTGCCCTGAGTCATGGGCCTGAAGATGGTGAAATGTGAGGTGTGGACCCGGGGAAGGCGGCTGGACTGCCACGCCCGTCCACAGTAGGACTTGCTGCTGTGAGCCCAGCTTACAGCTCTGGTGTTTCCTGCCTGGCTTTTGTGTGAAGCTGCCTCTCCCCACTTCCTGTTCACTAAACCTGAGGTTGGGTGGCCCCTGCTCACAGTGGGCGGAGAAGGCAGCATCCTGGGTCCGCGCATCCTTACAGATGTGAAGAAAGGCAGGGCCCTTTTGATCAAACAAACACAGGCATCTCATCTCCATCCACGACATCAGGAAGAGCTGCCTGCCCTGTTCCTACCTGAGAGGACTGTCTTTAAACAGGGTGCTCTGGCTTCCTGCCACGGAGCTGGCGCCGCTGCTGCTGCCGCTGCCATCATTGTCATCCTGGGAGTAGCGAGTGAGACGCTGGCTTCGTCTTGACATGATGGGGCAGGGACCCTCCTCCTGAAGAAAGAAACTTGGGGGAGACAGGACAAGATCTAAGGTGTGCGGCTCCCCAGAAGAGACACTGGCACCACCTCACTGCAGAGAAGAGATGCCCTGCACACCCAGGCAATGCAGCCCTGTGATGATGTGTGCATCTCTCTCCGCTCACCCCTGGCTACTACCTGCCTTGGGACTTACTTAGGACTCAGGGGGCCTCCTCCACAGCCCTTCTGACAAGGCTTCCTAGTTTATAGGTTGCTTGTCTTTATCCTCCTTGGCACTGAGCTCTGTGGGAGCCAAAATTGGGCCTTGCTCAACCTCTGATGTGGAAGCCGAGACTGCCACCTGACAGGTGCTTTGATCACAGCTTCCTGGGGCGTGCTCCCCAGCCCCTCCCCCCACCGGTGCTTTATTGTCCCCCTAAGATGTCCAGCCTCACACCCATTGCTCCCCTTCCATGGGGCATGCTTTGCTTTCCTCCCCTTTAGTCCCTCCCAATCATTGGTTCAGGGCCCCATCCCAATTGCAGAAACCCTTCCCATCTACCTTGTCATGGTGCTCCTATTCTGCAGCCCCTCCGCACACTGTGATGTGACATCTTGGTGTGACAATGACAAATGACTACTGGCTGCCTGCTTCCTTTCCTACTCATTAATGACCCTGGCATAAGCAAGGTGGCCATCATCGCCCTTCTACAAGAGAGGAACCTGAGACACCAGCCTGTAGGGGAGAGCCAGGTCTCTCTGCTGAGACCGGAGAGGCATCAGGGCCTGGACATCTGCATTCCATCAAAACATTTACAAGTTGTCTGGGAAGCGCTACAGCTCCATATAACAGACACTTGGAACCTAGCTGTAAACTATGTGGTCACGCAGCAGTTACACAACGAATACTGGTTAACGAAGTAATGCAGAAGGTGGAGCTGCTGTGTAGTGTTGCAGTCAGTCTGGCCTACAGGACAGTCACCATCACCCCATGGGGTGGGGTGAAATTGATAAGAAGGCCAAGGTGAAAAGAGCTGGCCAGACACAGCCTTCCACCACGTGAGTGAAGGTAAATAAACCTTTCAGCACTGGAACCCAAATTCAAATCTCAGATTACCAACATAGGCATCTCCGAGCCTGGGCTGGCAGGAATTACAAAAAATGTATATCCCAACAAGAGTTTCAGGTATTGTGACTTTGTATCGCTTCTGATATTCCTGGTAGACACTGACCTCCCAGTGGTGAGAAACGCACTCCAACCCTGACCATAGAAACCAGAAGGTCAGGTTCATCCAGCTAGCAAGACAAGTAGCCTCCTGTCTGGGCTAACTGGCGTCTTCCCAGGTGGGATGCCCCTCTGGCATCCTTCACTCTCTTCAGCAGAGTCGGTAAAGGGACCAACTGGTAGTAGCCAAAGCGGGAAGTTGGCCTAGACCCCGGGTTGTATTCCAGTCCGTATAAGGTAGTTCCACCCATGACTGCCACCCCCACCTGACAGCTACAGATACCCACACCCTCCTCCTCTTAACCCCTGCTCTGCTGCAGCCGATGAAGCCTTTGCCAGCGGGGGAAACATTGCAACATGTTTATACAGTACCCACGCTGCTGCTGGCAAGAATCTAAACGTTCTGTGGAGGTGGGGAGGTAGGGTACGGAACACTTCCAGTGTGCCACCTCCCAGCACTCCCAGAGCTGTGTGGCTCTTATCTTTATCTTTCATGCTGCATCCTGTTGTCACAAAATAGTTTGCCACAGCGGCCATGCAGGTTTCACAAGATGACAAAGGTCTACCCTGTGGGGAGTCACTAAGATAGACACTCCTCTACCCCGCCATCAGTTACAGAACCCTCAAAGAAAACATCCTTCCCCACTTCAGAGCCCTCATTACAACTGAGACTTGGCCCCTATCTTGGGGGAGTCTTACACGTGACATTTCCACTCCACTTCCCATGGGACACGCAAAGTGCTCCAGGCGCTCACCCCCGCTGTCCTGGCTCTAAGTCACACCCGGGCGCGCGATGGCTTTGTTTTGGTTTGGTTGGGTTAAGCTGTTTTGGAACTGAGCTAAGTGGGCCTCTGTCTCTCCTCCCCCCAGAGTTGTGACAGGCGGCGGTGGCGCAGGCTGGGAACTTCCAGTGCCAGGAATCGGTCAGTGGCACTGCCCTGGGCCGGTTTGGGGCGGCTGGGTCTTGGCTGCCCTCCTCCCCGGAGGCTGCTGGGGAAGTCCCGCCTGGGGACAGCGCCCTCCCCGTGACCGCGATGCGTCAGGGCGCCGGCCCGCGGGTGGCCCGGGGCGTGCGCCGCTCGGGGGCTGCTGTGGTCCGGCCTGGCCGGCGCTTCGGCCGGACGGCGACCCGGGTCAGGCCGGCGCGGGGCCGCGGGAGGCGGGCCCACCCCGTCCCTTACCTTGCGTGGCTCTTCCCGCGTCGGGGTCCCGCGGGCGGCGCCGCGGGCTGGTCCGAGCCGGGCCGGGGGCTGCGACGCGCGCGGAGCGGAGACGCGGGACGGCGCGGGGCCGGTGGGCGGACAATGCGGCCGACGGAGGCCCGCGCTGCGCGAGTGGGGCAGGGCGGCGCGCGCGTGGCCGAGTGTGTATGTGTGCGCCTGTCAGTCAACGCTGACAGCCTGCAGCCCATTGGCCGGGCCCCGCCGGCCCGCCCCGCCCTCCGCCGCCGCCCATTGGCCGGTTTGAACACAAAGGCTCCGGCTCGGCCCGCCCTCCGCGTGGGCTCTGGAGTCCGCGCGTGGGAAGCGGAAGGCGAGCGCGACCTCCAGGCTGGGAGACCCGAGCGTGCTCGCGAGCTCCCCTGCCCACGCGCGCCCGGCGCAGGGGCCCTAAAAGGCTTTCGGTGAGGGCGCACACAGGGTGTCGTGGAAATGGCCCGAGGGAAGGGTGCGGGTGGAAAAGTCCCTACGGGGGCTCGCGCGGGAGGGTGGTGTGCGGATGGTGTGTCTGCCCATTTTAAAGACAAGGGAACAGGTGCGTGGAGGTTTTCTGTTTCTCTTGTGGAGCCACTCAGAGGCAAAGTTGAGATTAGATTAATACTGTTCTCATTATGAGGTTGATTTTTGGATTCCAGAATGGGCAGGACACCTACTCAGAACGCCCAGAGTTTGTTTGTTTCCTTCTTCTTCTTCTTCTTCTTCTTCTTCTTCTTCTTCTTCTTCTTCTTCTTCTTCTTCTTCTTCTTCTTTTTCTTCTTCCTCCTCCTCCTCCTCCTCCTCCTCCTCCTCCTCCTCCTCCTCCTCCTTTTTGTTTATTTGTTTTTGTTTGTTTTTCCAGACAAGATTTCTCTGTGTAACAGTCCTGGCTGTCCTGGAACTTGCTTTATAAACCAGGCTGCCCTCAAACTCAGAGATCCCCCTACCTCTGCCTCCCCGAGTGCTGGAGTTAAAGGCGGGTACCATCACCACCCTCCACCGGTGGCTAGAACCCCGGAGGAGTACCTGACTCCAGGGGCCTGTGCCCCCCACTCCCACCCAAACCTAAAAAGGGTGCGGCAGATGCGGCTGGGGTCAAACATTTCTGGTGCAATCTCTTCCAGGGAAGATGAGGTCCAGTGCCCATCACTCTAAAGAGCCAAGAGGAAAAAAAAAGAACAAGAAATGGTAACAAAAGCCGGTATAAGGGGCTGGAGAGATGGCTCAGTGGTTAAGGGCACTGACTGCTCTTCCAGAGGACCTGGGTTCAATTCCCAGCATCCACATGGCAGTTCATACCTGTCTGTAACTCCAGTTCTAGGAGATCTGATCCTCACACCAATCACCAATGCACATACAAAAACAAAAAGCGCTGGTATGAGAGGCTAATAGGAGACTGAAGAAACACAAAACCCCTCACGCTGTCTGGGTTCCGCCTCCAGATAAAACCACGCCCCCTTTTTAGACTTTCACTGTCCCATCTGGAAATGGGATGCTGCCTGCCCTTACAATATTTTAGGACAACTGTGCTCACTAGTGTTACTTCTGAACAACTTGAGCTGGCTGGGAACTGACTCCCGTGTGAATGTTGACTGGGAGAGAAGACACTGACTAGAAGCAGCCCCTAAGCAGGGGCAGGACTCTCTCAGCTCCCTCTGTTCAGTGCTGGCTCACTCTGATGGAGTCTCTACCTCCCACGCAGAGACTGTTTCCTCGGCTCCCAGGTGCTGGTTTGTGCATTCAGGGCTCATGTCCATGGGCTAGCTGCAGGCAATCTCTCCATGTGTGGTAGGCCTCCACATGTTATTGGGTGCTAATCCTGGGTTCTGTGATGGGAACTTCAATGAAAGGGTTTTTCAGAAGTGATTAGGGATTTTAGAGTGAGATGATCCTGGATTATCAGGGGCCTGTGACAAGAATTCTTTTCGGGAAAGGGCAGGGTTAGAGGAGAGGGGGCAGTATGACCTCTGAGGTAGAGATCAAGTGATGAGGCCCAGAGAGTGAAGGAATGCTGTCACCAGACACTGCAAGGGACAAGGAATGGACTCTTCCTAGAGCAAAGACGATAATGTGGCCCTGCCACACACCTTGACTGTGGATGGTCTAGTGACAGATCACAGATTTCAAGTCTCCAGATCTGTGGGGGAAAAATACATTTCTGTTGTTTTATGTCACTGTTTTAGCCATTTGTCATAGCAACCAGAGGAAATCAATTGCCCGGTCTTGGGAAATTCTCATGACAGTCCTGGGACCATCGCTGTTTCTGGCCATTGTCATGACACCCCTATCAGACCTTCAAGTTAGTGTCTGCACCATTTCTGCCTCTTGCCACTCCTCCGTCCCTTCTGGAGAGCTCTGTCATTCATAAGGCAGCCTTCTCCCTGTCACCCCCGCGTCCCCCCACTGCTTTGTCTTTTCTCTCTTCCTTCCAATGTTGAGGGGCAGGGATGTGGGTTTGCCCCAAGTGGGATAGGATCACAGAGGCTGCCGACTAGAGAGGGACCCCATTCTGACATTTGTCCTGCATGTTTTGCCTCTGGTGATGCATGCCCTCATCTTACAGCTCCGGGGTGGAGCACATACAGGGGCAGCATGCGCGAGGGCCTGGGTTCCGTCTCCAGATCTAGAAAAAACAAAGTTAGGGTTCTACACATGTGGGTTTAAAGGCGATACTCCATTATTATGTGTAATAGTTTTCTTGATTTATAAGAAATCAACACGTACTTGACGTCTTAGTTTGCTTGTCAGTAAAACACTGACCAAAAGCAGCTCAGAGAGGCAAAGGCCTTCTTTGGCTCAATATCATTATCTTAGTCCATCACTGAGGGACGTCAGAGCAGGCACCCTGAAGGAACGCTGCTTATTGGCATTCTTATACCACCCAGGACTGCCAGGCTAGGGACAGCACCACCCACAGTGGGCCCTCCTACATCAATTACCAATCAAGAAAATGACCCCACAGACTTGCCTGCAGGCCAGTCTGATGGAGGCAATTCCTCAGTTGAGGTTCCCTCTTCCCAAATATGTTTGGGTTTGTGTCAAATTGACAAAAACTAACCAGTGCACGTGATGAAGTTGCCTGAGAATCAGAGAGCTCAGTGGTGTGAGCCAGAGATTGCACCCCCCGCCCCCCAACACAGGCTCACAGGACAGCCCCTGGCTACTGGCTCCTCCTTGTCCAGGTGAGTAAGAGAAGGCCCACTGCTGTGGAGTTTGGTGGGACAAGGATAAGGACTCTGCTCCTCTGACCTAGGCCAAGTCCTGCTTGCTCACTCTGTGACCCAGGGCAAGTCACTTAACGTCTCTGAACCATTTTTTTCTCTTTTTATAAAACACAAATAATAACAATCATTCTGTTTGCCACACCAAGTGACTTTGTGGCCTTGGAGAAGTTAATGAGGCTTTCTGGACTCTGTTGATACCCCTGTGAGGTCAAACCAGGAAAGGACAGGCAAAGACTGAAAGGCACAGGCATTGTGGGGACAGCCCAGGGCCCTCAGTTTGTCCTTGACCGAAAGCCAAGGTTGGGGGCTTCCCTTGCTACACCCCACCTGGTAGTGGAATGAGCTATGTGGCTCTGCCTACCCCATGGCCAGTGACAAGGGCGCAGTACTCTTGTGGGAGGCTCTCTCACTTCCATGCAGCCAAGGCCCCCATCCCCTTCTCGCTGCCAATGTGAGAATGAGCATCCGCCGGCAGTCAGGGTGCTAGCGTCCATCATTTAACCAACACAGGCCAACCTGGCAGGGTGGGGACTTTCATGTCAAGCTTCCTAGCTGCAGGAACACGTTTGGCAGCTACCAGAGGATGGGAGCTCCTGAGAAACCTGGTGCCCCCAAGTCCCGGAGGCTGTTTCTCCACCTCCTTAGGATCTGATGTGGGATACTGCTGCACCCCGCCCAGCCCTGCCATGGGGCTCCAGGCACCTACAGGCTCTTTCATCCAGCAATTCCAAGAGTCTGTTGGCAGGGGCCAGCCCAGTAAAGCTGTTTTATGGAGGGAGCTTGGAGAGAAAGTGCCATATCCATGTCACAGTAGGTCAGGGATGTAGGTCTCAGACTGAGGTGAATGCACCCAGGCACACGGCAGTTGGCCTAGACTCTTTGGAGTGACCACGTCTTCCTCATCTCTGACCTGAAGCCTATTATAGTGCCGGGCTTCTAATAAATGCTCACTAAACACGGCTTCTAGACCTTCAGTCACCTGGCTCCCTGGCCCAGCCTTCAGGTGGCCTTGGATGCGGAGCCCCTATGGGCCTCAGTTGCACTCCCAAAGCCTTGCCCATGGCCTCTCCTAAGGCCAGGCCCTGGCTTGGGCTGGGCTGGGGCCTGGTTTGTCCTTTACCGTTTTCTCTGTTGATGAGATCTTGCCAATCAGTGTCAAGCAGGACCTAGTGACCAGATCAGGGTATTCCCAGGTGTACAAGGAGCCCCATAACCAGGCCTTTAGTACAACTTCAATAGCATATATATATATATATCATATATATATATATATATATATATATATATATATCATATATATATTTTAAAGTTCTCCCTCCAGGGCTAGGAAGTCGGCTCAGCCGGTAGAGTACTTGCCTTGCAAGCATGAGGACCCAGGTTCAAATCTTCAGCACCCACGTAAACCTGCTGACAGTCCCTTACTGGGGAGGCAGAGAGGAGGACCCCTGGGCTTTGCTGCTCAGCCAGCCGAGCTGAATCCATGGGCTCCAGGCTCACTGAGAGACTGTCTCAAAAAATAAAGTGGAGCAGGGCATGGTGATGCACACTTTTAATCCCAGCACTCAGGAGGCAAAGGAAGAAGGATCTCTGTGAGTTTGCAGCCAACCGGGTCTACAAAGTGAGTTCTAGGCCAGTCAGGGCCACATGGTGAGGCCCAGTATTTAAAAGAAAAAAGTGAAGAGTGATAAAGGAAGACATCTAATGTCAACCTCAGGCCTCCACAGGTATGTACACTGAAGTGCTTATGAGTGTGCATGTACATGAGTGGGTACAACACACACACACACATACACACACACACACACACACACAGTTGGTTTATTTATCTATTTATTTATTTATTTATTGATACTGTTTGGGGATCACCATTCAGCTCCCAAATACAGACTTATTCTTACTTATGAATGCCTGGCCTTAGCTTGGCTTGTTTCTAGCCAGCTTTTCTAACTTAAATTATCCCATTTCTCTTAACTACATTTTGTCTCTAGGCTTTTTACCTTTCTTTATTCTCTATATCTTTTTTCCCTCCTAACTCCGTGTTTGGCTGGGTGGCTGGCCCCAGTGTCCTCCTCCTCTCCTCCTTTTCTTGCCCCTCGCCTAGATTTCTCCTCCTATTTATTCTCTCTGCCTGGCAGCCCCGCCTGTCCCTCTCCTGCCTTGCTGTTGGCTGTTCAGCTCTTTATTAGACCAATCAGAGCTTTACATTTTTGTTTTTTTAGTAACACAGCTTTACAGAGTTAAACAAATACAACATATCTTTGCATAATTAAACAAATATCCCATAGCATAAACAAATGTAGCACATCTTAAACTAATATTCCACAACACACACATGTGCGCACACACACATTTTCCCTCCATAAAAATACTAAAAGTAAGGCCGGGCGGTGGTGGCGCACGCCTTTAATCCCAGCACTCGGGAGGCAGAGCCAGGCGGATCTCTGTGAGTTCAAGGCCAGCCTGGACTACCAAGCGAGTTCCAGGAAAGGCACAAAGCTACACAGAGAAACCCTGTCTTGAAAAACCAAAAAAAAAACCAAAAAAACTAAAAGTACAAATTACAATCATTTTAACATAAAGGCAAACATACTCCAAACTTGATTACATCCATTTCTTCTGTCTGATGATGATGATGATGATACTACTATTAATAATAGTAATAGTAAGTTGTTGTTTCCACAGACCTCTAAAACTTCATGGGTTCTGGCACAGTGGCCTACCCACACTTGAAGGATCAAAGGAGCTTCTTGAAAAGGTGCCCCAAATGTAGGAGGAGTGGCCAAGGGAGGAAGGGACTACAAGAGGGGACTGTAGGTGGAAGTTTCTGTCCTGCCTGCCAGTTCCCAAATATCTGACACAGAGGCTTAATATTAGTTATAAATGCTCAGCCAATAGCTCAGGCTTTTTTACTAACTAGCTCTTACATTTTAATTTAACCCATATTTCTTATTTACATTCTGCCATGTAGGCCGGGCGTTGGTGGCACATGCCTTTAATCCCAGCACTCGGGAGGCAGAGCCAGGTGGATCTCTGTGAGTTCAAGGCCAGCCTGGGCTACCACGTGAGTTCCAGGAAAAGGCGCAAAGCTACACAGAGAAACCCTGTCTCGAAAAACAAAAAACAAAAAAAAATTCTGCCATGTAGTGGTACTTTTATTAGCATGGCATGTTCATCTCCTGTTCCCTCTGCATCTGGCTGGTGACTCCAGACTCTGCCCTTTTTCCTCCCAGCATTCTCTAGTCTGGCTCTGCTGCCTAACCTTATTCTGTTCAGCTATTGGCCAGTCAGCTTCCTTATTAGCCAATGAAAGTAATCCATATTCATAGTATGCAAAAAGATTGTTCCACAACATTTCCCCCTTTTTGTCTAATTAAAAAGGAAAGTTTTAACTTTAACATATTCAAATTATATACAACAAAAACAATTATCAAGTAAGATTAGTTACAATATCCAATCCATTTGTATTTGGCAAAATTAGAGAAAACATTATCTATCTTATCTTGGTGAGTCTAAAGTTTTACATATAATTTACCTTTTTATCATAATTAAGGAAAACTATAATTATAACTATCTAGTCTTCAACTCCATTAAAGACCCCCAGAAGGATGAAATGTTACCTAATGACAGGGACATAAGGCCACCTGGACAGTCAACCCTAGGTTCTTCTGCAGCATTGGGGCATCCAAATCTGGCCTACAGGTCTAGTATATCTGACAGACAGTTCTGAGAGGCAGGGAATTTTGAAGGACTGTCCTACCTTGTCTTGGCAAAGTTTGGCAATTGTTGCCAGCTACAGGAATGTAGTAAGAATTTAGCTGAATATGATAAAGCTATACCTGGAAAATTTAAGGCATTCTTCTGGAGGAACCCAAATGTCAAGGTACATTTGGTATTATTCAGCTTTATTAATATATCAGCTGTCTTCTGCTATGAATTTCATGTGCACTCACAACTTCCCCAAGAACTTATAACAATGTATTTTACCTAGCGTCCTAGGCCAAAATGGCAAACAGTCTCCTGAATTAAGGTAAACAACCTTCGGGAGACACAGCCTAGGAGACAGCGCATGGCATAGCTTTGTTTCTTGTGCAACTGAAGCTCAGACCCTCCTTCCTCTCACAGCCCAAATGGCATCCCAGAGCACTTGACTCAGAACAAAAGGGTTTTTTGCATACCAGGTCCAATGTAGCTTTGAGACAGGCTTCCTAGCTCTGAGCAAAGTTACCCCACCCTGCCAGTATATGGCAGCATAGGAAAATAGAGGCAGTTTTATTTTAGTGACTTATAGACTCTTTTACCTAACCACCTGTCAGATTGTAGTTTAAGCACATTTATGATAGACTCATAACACTTCACCTAACCACTTATAAGAATATATTTTGAGCACATAAGTTCCCTTTCTGACTTATTCCAGGCCTTGTCTGACCCCACCTCCTCTATTCACTCCCCTTTTGGGTTGCAAATGAAGCTGACTCACTGCTCTTGTAGGGAGCTTGGAAGCTTGGCATTGTATGGTAAGAGTCAGGCTGCTGGTAAGACAGGGACCAGTTCCAGGAGAGGAAGGGGAAGGAGACACAATGGAGACAAACCGAGGATGAAGAAGAGTTAGAGTTATGAGAGGACAGGGGGAGAAAGGACAGAGAGGAGCTAAGTATAAGTACAGAAGAGAGGCCGGGTGGTGGTGGCATACACCTTTAATCCCAGCACTTGGGAGGCAGAGCCAGGCTGATCTCTGTGAGTTCGAGCCCAGCCTGGTCTACAGAGCGAGATCCAGGACAGGCTCCAAAGCTACACAGAGAAACCCTGTCATGAAAACACAAATCACAAAACAAAAACAAAAAAAAAGAACAGAAAAGAATCTATAAAGAGAAAACTGACTCAGAAAAATAAAGAGTATGAACTAAAGAGTTTCATGTACATAGACTCATTTAATATTGTCAAAGATTAGATTATCAGCTGGTCATAGATTCTCCCTGGACCCTGGGAGAGGGCTATCCGAGGGGCTGGACCCCTGTAGACCCCGATAGGCAGTCACCTCTCTTTTGTGTCCTGCTGGTCCAGTTTGAACAGTATCTGTTAGCAAATGAGGCAAGGGCAGTTTCTTTGCCCACATGCCTAGCTTTTGCCATAAAGAAAACAAATTCCAGGCTGGAGAGATGCTCTCCCAGTGGTCCTGAGTTCAATTCCCAGCAACCACAGGGTGGCTCACAACTACCTGTAATGAGATCTGGTGCCCTCTTCTGGCATGCAGGTATACATGCAGGCAGAACACTGTATACATAATAAATAAATCTTAAAAAAAAAATTAAAAAAGAAAAGAAAACAAGCTCCATATGGTTTTCTGATGCCCATCATCTTCTCTGAAGTATATCAGTGCCACCAGGAGCAGACATGTCTCATGTTAAGAAAAGCCTAAGTTATTGAAATATTTTACATGCCATAGGGGACAGCTCAGTTATAGACAGTTGTGGAAGGAGTAAGCCCACTGAAGATAGCTTGCAGAAGCTCCCTCAGCCCCATCCTGGCCCTGCTGCTGAGACCTCCACCTTGTTCCTTTGTCCCTTTGGTGACCTGGGAGGTCCCAGCATAAGCCAATCCCCTAGCCCCAGCAAATTTCCATCCCTACCCTCCAGGCTGCAGCTAGTTGGCCTCAGTTTTTCTACCAACAGAATGGGGATAGCACTTCCCTCCTTTTCCTCACAGGTGGCTATGGAGACAGAGTGGCAATGTGAAAGTCCTCAATGGCTTGGGGAGAGAGATCCATGGGGGCTGAGGAGGTTCCGGATTATCTTAGCAGTGTTGTTATATGCATGTTCAGCCTGCTTCCCTGAGCAAGGATGAGCATGTGAGAGCCCTGCTTCCCCAGCATCCAACACAGGAGGAGCATTCTATACTAAGCCCCTAGAGTGTTCCCCAAAAAGCACAAAGGGCCAGAGGTCTCCTGTTTATGATGAGGGCATTCCGATCTGGGACCCCAGGAAATTTGTGCCCATCACATCCTCACACTGCCCCTGTTTCCTGAGAGACGGTACTTCCTGCTAGCCTGAGTCCTCCAGGTGTAGGGAGGCTGGGTGGCTGGCCTTTCTGTCACAGAATACCATAGGGCAGGGCTGCAGAAGCCAGTGTGGCCATATGTTCAGCCAGTCAGTCCTCTCTGCTAACACCATCTACTCAAGCTTTGCCCAGGGGGACTGTAGACAGCATGACTTGCAGTTGCCATACAAGACCTCCAGGTGGCCAGGGACTCCAGGCCTTGGGGCTCAGTGGCCAGGAGCTACCAGCTGGAGAGGGAGGGCTTACCACTGTTGGAGGGTGTGGGGCTGACATATGTCAGTCTTACCTGCCATCTCTCTTTCCCACTGATGGACAAGATCAGCCATGCAGGCCCCAATGGTTCCTGCAGTCCCTGACCTTTTACCCCTCTCCTGTAGTCCACAACACTCCAGGCTCCTTTCTTCCCTTTTCTGTTCCCCCTTCCCACTCCGCCCACCCCCCCACCTCCCATCCTCTTCTTGGGAGGTCTAGGCAGCTTTGCTAGGGAGCCTGGGCCAGGGGCGCTAGGGAAGCAGGGGCCAAGGTGGCTGTGGTTATTCATCAGAAAGGCCCTGCCCTGTTCCCAGGACATTCTCCTTAGATCCTAGATCCCCTTCCTGTAGCCCTCCCCAGACTCAAAACAGTTCCATGGTGAGATCAAATGAGGGCTTTGTCTCCCTCTTACCGCTCTCCCACCTTATTCCTTTGAGGCAGGGTCTCTCCCGGACACCTAGAGCTAGTGCTTCTCAGCTAGTCGGCAGCCAGCAAGCCCCAGCAATCTTCCCCTACACGGCTGGGGTTACCGGCCCACTCCCAAACTGTGACCAGCTCGTATTTATTTGTGCACTGTGTAGAAGTGACTTGTCTTCTCACACACCCAGATGAGGCACCAGGTCTCATTACACAAGGTTGGTGAGCCACCATGTGGTTGCTGGGAATTGAACTCAGGAAGAGCAGTCAGTCCTCTTAACTGCAGAGCCAACAGCTCTTATGGGGGTGCTGGGATCCAGTCACAGGTCCTCCTGGTTTGCATAGTAAGCACTCTTAACCACTCAGCCATCTCTTTAGCCCAAGGGGTCTTATTATTATGCTGTCCTTTTCCTCAACACTCTGGGGCATTTCTGCAGCTCCCTAAAGGCTCTCCTTCCTGGTCTCCTCCAGCGGTCACCATGCCCTCAACCGAGATCTTCCCTTGAGCATAGACTTCATCTAGTCATCACCCCTACCCACACACACATACACACGCACAATTCCTTATCATCTGGGATCAAGTCTGTGACTTAGAAGGTCCCCTGTGCCCCATTCACTCTCATAGTCCCCCTCTTTCTT